>NC_091062.1:102133000-102765115 GCF_000393655.2 Nicotiana sylvestris | reverse complement strand
GGTCGCCCACCAGTATAATGCGGGAATACTTTTAAGTTCTAGGTCGCCCACCAGTATAATGCGGGAATACTTTTAAGTTCTAGGTCGCCCACCAGTATAATGCGGGAATACTTTTAAGTTCTAGGTCGCCCACCAGTATAATGCGGGAATACTTTTAAGTTCTAGGTCGCCCACCAGTATAATGCGGGAATACTTTTAAGTTCTAGGTCGCCCACCAGTATAATGCGGGAATACTTTTAAGTTCTAGGTCGCCCACCAGTATAATGCGGGAATACTTTTAAGTTCTAGGTCGCCCACCAGTATAATGCGGGAATACATTTAAGTTCTAGGTCGCCCACCAGTATAATGCGGGAATACATTTAAGTTCTAGGTCGCCCACCAGTATAATGCGGGAATACATTCAGCTCTAGATTTTGGAATCAGTCACCCCACCTGAAGACGGAAGGTTACGACAGAGATCCCCAAACGGGAAACAATAAAATCCTCAGCACCAAGAAGCAGACAACTGCAAAAGCAAGCGCACATTCAAAGGGAAGAAGGAACGCGTCTCAAAAGAGCAGTTTGGGAACGCTATGGCATGCCCAACATAACAATTCTGATGAAAAGCCATACCACTGAGGAAACCATTGAAAGATTTAAAGAAGAAAGTCGTATCCCCAGCGGGTCAAGCAAAGTGACGAAAACTGGCATTCAAACGTCAGCGAAGGATCAGCATCATCTCCAAGTTCACAAAATACAGGCGTCAGAGGAAAGCATTAGCCGACAAGAAAGCAAGACAACAAGAACAAGTGGGAGATAGATGAGACCTCATACTCTAGCTTAACTTCTTGTTTTTCCTTTTAGAGCAATGTAATAGGGAGATCGGTTGAGCAGTAGCATCCTACAGCAGCATACAACAGCGCACAACAACAGCAAGCAATACAGTCACATGGTAGTCCCAGCTACCAAAATTTCCCGAACTACATTGACCTGATTCCTGTTCAGCCCAGGATATGTAGGAAACCTCTGAAGCAAAGGTTCGGTCAAATATTTTTCAAAAAATGCTTCACACGGAGTATGCAGAAGGGCAAAAATCGCTCGCTTATCTTTGCGCGAAAACCCTTCGTGTCTTCGAGCAAAGAGGGGCAGCTGTAAGCACGTGATTTTTGCTTCACGGACAATCGCTCCAAAAGAAAATTCAAAATATATATACATGTGCATCGTTCCTTCTAGGCTTTAGTTAACTTGTTTAAATAATTTTTTGTGATAATTGTGTTAAAATGTTGCATTGTTGTTTAGTTTTAATTTCGTTTTATTATTTTTATTTTTGTTTTAAAAGAAAAAATGAAATTAGAAAAAAAAAAAAAAAACAAAAGAGAAGAAAATCGGATTGGGCCCCGAAATGAGGCCCAAAGCCAAGGCAAGACCCAGTCCAAAACCAGGCCTGCCAAGGCACGCCCCAAAACGACGCCGTATAGGGCGTTCGATCTAAGCCGTCCGTCCAGGCCAATCCAACGGCTCAGGATCATCTTCAACAACCCGTGTTCAAACCCGACCCAATAACCAATCCGATCCGACCCCTCACTTAAACCAAACGACCCCGTTTAACTACTGAACGACCCCGTCTTGTTTCTCACCCTCAGATCCAAGCCGTTGAGATCGTAGGATCCAACGGCTCAGATCCAATCAACCCCCCCATATATAAGCTCAGCCCTTTACCCCGCACCCCCTATCCGAACCCCACCCTTCAGTCATCTCCTTCCCCAACCCCTTCTCATCCTCGAACCCTAGCAGCCGCCCCAGTATCCCTCGCCATTAAAGCCGGCGGCACGAACGCCGGTGACCACCCCCTGAACACCCTAAGACCCCCTCACTCTCCTGAACATGGATCTACTATCCATTTGCCTCGAATCACTTTCGTTCGTCTCGAATCTTCATTTGAAGATTTGAGTCGAACCCGTACCTATGCCAAGTTACCCCATCTTCATACCAGACACCCCCCTGACCTTCCTCGTGACCAAACCAAGCTTGGTTTGGTCCGAATCTACCCACAACTCCCAAAAATCCAGATCTGGAAATCCAGACTTTTGAAACACATGCACCTGTGGAACCCGGCCAGTTTTGACATAGGTTTGAGGTCTAATAGACCTTAACCAAGGTGTTCTCATGTGAGAACACCCTGATTAAAGTTTGTTCGGCCTCAAAAGTTCGAAGTCGAGTTTGATTTGGGTCTGTTTGGTTTAAACGTTTGGTAAGTTTTCCGTTCTTTTTGTTTTATTTCCAAATAAGTTGTCAGCATATCTTTTTGTGTTTGTTTGTTATTTTGTTATTTTTTTTATCCAGATTTCTTTCATCTCTGTTAAAGACCTTTTATTTGGTCGTTTGTCTTCTATTTGTATTCTGAATGTGCTCTGTGATGAACCTGTTCGATTAGATTGGTCGTCAAATGAATAGACTTATATAGGTTCCCAGTTATTGAACACAGAATCGTCTGATACCCTTTAGATCCCTAAACGTATTGTTTATGTGAGCGATTGATTATTATCTGTTATAATTAGTATAGTCGACTCGATAAATATCGTCGATTAGCTTTCTATAACTAATAAATCAAATGAGCTAATAAGGTCTCATGACTAATTGAGTCTTTGTCACTGACTGTATGCCCCAGCATTGTTTGAAATGGTTTGTTTGCACTATAAAACTGACTGAAAAGGTTCAGACTAGGCAGTCCTGAGTTCGAGCTTTCATCAGTGCAAAAATGCCCTAATGCTGCAATAGGCAGGGGCAGTAATAATCAAGGTTAACGGGGGTAATCTGGGGTGTTAAAAAGAACAGAAGTAATTAGTTTAAGTGAGCTGACAAATAGGGTACTAATTTGGGATTAAATTAATGCCAATGGGGAACAAGACATAAGAGCATGGGAATTTAAAATGAATACTAAAATGAACCCATAACTCTTGATTAAAGAAAGCCAGGCGTGGGGAACAAAAAGGGCTGACACCAAGCATGCTGAGCATGGGCTTAAGGGGTATGGGCAGATTGCAACTGGCAGGATCCAGGCAGCTTGACTGCACTGGATTGTTGGCTTATAAATAGGCCATTTGAGAACTTAAAAGGGGCTGGACATTTTTTCAGTCTTGAGAGAAAAAAAGAACATAAAGTCTTGGAATATTGTAACCAAACACTGTCTGAAAATTACATAAGAGTTTATGTTGGTTTAGCTGGTCTTGGCCAATTACTGTTGTTTGCCTGTTTGAGCCACTTGTAGTTATGGAATTGCTGGGGTGTTTACATTGAATACTCTGCTGTCTCTGTTGGTTCCTACTCTGTTTTCCTGGGATTATTTGTCTGTTGCTCGACCAACGTGTGAATTTCATCTTTGTGGCTATTTGGTTGTTGCTGTGTTGTGCTGTATTATCTGCTGCTGCTGTGCTTGCTGTGTACTACTCAGCTGAACATTTTCCTTCCTCTTTTGTTCCTCTATACCAGGTACACAACTAATACTGTCAATGTAATCTGAAGTTGAGTATGAATACAAAGAGAAGAGTTGGAGATCATTTATTTTATGTATAGTCTGTACACTGAATGATCCGGGATGTATGATAGCTTGTATTTTGTTCGGATACTGGGTAGCTTTAACACATAGCAACTGTAAATGTAGGGTAATTTGACATCCAATTGTATATGCAGGCTGGTAGATAAAAGTATACCCAATGCAGTAGGTTGTATCTTAGATTTAGTTTAATGGTGTGGTATAATTCTTTAATGTATGCCAAGCATGAAAACTGTACACTACTAGTTAAGTTCTTTACCTTCTGATAAATTGCCTCATATAACTGGTAAACCATGCTTTAAGACAAAAAAAAAACATAGAGCTTACAATCTCAACCTCATGAAGGTTGAGCCCAAGTCGAGCGAGCCAAGCAGGCTCTCATCGAAAAACAGTGGCCCAGGCCCAACCGCTACTGCGTGGGTTGGGTTTGGGCCCTTAATATTGCTCGGCTAACTGTGTACGTGGCCGCGTTTCTGATTTTGCGCAAGCACTCGGAATTCTGTTATAGATAAACTCGCAATCATGTAATTAATTAGGACTGTCTACCGTTTTCAATTGATAGAGGCGAACACGACAAGAAACGTAGTTGCTATAGGATATCCTTTTAAAATAAGAACGAGATGAGCCTCGATGAAAAATAAACAAAACACGCAGATGCGGGGCCCTTGTTAAATGTAAATCATTGAAGCATTTAGTTTCCCGGACGGGTTGTTTAGCAAATCTCACAACCCTCCTAAAATAACAACACGTTAGTCTCTTTAGGACACGCTTTAATAAACCTTACCTTCCTAAACTTGGGTGCACATTTATGTGACCCAAATCCAAATCTCGACGGATTCGAAATGTGTCTCTAATCACGGGTACATTGATTGTGACGTGGTTCGAGGTGCGTGTCCATGACGTTGCAAATTCATTTCTAAAAAAAAATAAGAATGAGATGAGCCTCGCCAAATAAAATACAAATTGCGGGGCCCTCAGTAAATATTTGCTTTAAAAATTGTTTAGACTTCGGGATGGACCGTTTAGTAAAATTCCACGGTCCTACCCAAAATAAATACGCTAGTCGCTTTAGGCGCGCCTTTAATAATTTAATTTCCTTAAACTCGGGTGCACATTGATGTGACCCAAATCCAAATCTCAACGGAGTCAAAGTGTGTCGACGACCACGGGTACATTGATTGTGACGCGGTTCGAGATACATTTTCACAACGTTGCAATTCTTGATAAAAACAGTAAATGATAAAAGCGGTTAAAAGTTAAATTTTGCACATAGGTTCACACTCGTATAAAATCAGGTAAATAAGCCGAATATAACAGTTGAGCGACCGTGCTAGAACCACGGAACTCGGGAATGCCTAACACCTTCTCCCGGGTTAACAGAATTCCTTATCCAGATTTCTGGTACGCAGACTGTAATATAGAGTCATTATTTTCCTCGATTCGGGATTAAAATTGGTGACTTGGGACACCCTAAATCTCCCAAGTGGCGACTCTGAAATAAATAAACTCATCCCGTTTCGATTGTCCTTTAATTGGAAAAAACTCCCCTTGCGCCCCGCGGGCGCGGAAAAAGGAGGTGTGACAATAAGAATTCAAGAATATGAAGTTTTTCCTAAAGGTTCTGCAGCCTCTCGAGGATAAATACAGACGTCTCCGTACCGATCCGCGAGACTCTACTAAACTAGCTCATGACTCGCGAGACCTAGTAACCTAGGCTCTGATACCAACTTGTCACGACCCAAAATCCCAACCCGGTCATGATGGCACCTCTCGTGAGGACAAGGCCAGCCAATCAACAAAACAGTACATCTCTTTATAATTACTTAGTAGGAATAAGTCTAAATCATGGGCAATATAATCTTAAATGCGAAATAAACGTGATAGAACAAGGAAAACCATCCCAACTCAGCCCGAAATCGGGGTGTCACAAGTCATGAGTTACTACAGAGTTTACTAATATTTTACAAAGGCTGGAATTATCATAAATAACAAAGTTAAGGGAGAAAACGGGGCTGCGGACATCAACAACTACCTCGTTACTCCTAGTCACCGCCTGGCCTAGAAAGAATCAATGCACATGAGCGAACTTAGCTCTGCCTGTATCTGCACACATGGTGCAGGGAGTAATGTGAGTACTCCGACCCAGTGAGTAATAAAAGTAACTACTGTCCGAAGATAAGAAAACCTAGTAAATACACAAAGTAATATAAAATCCAAATATGCAGCAACATATGGAACTGAGCAGCTAAACAACAGTATAGATACAAATACATGAATACAATGCAATGCATATGATGGAACATTCCCGTACCTACTGTGGCGTGCAGCCCGAGCCATCCCTATTTATTTATCGTCGACGACGCTCACTGGGGGTGTGTACAGACTCCGGAGGGGCTCCTACAGCCCAAGCGCAATATCTTGGTCAGTCATTGTTACCTGACCGGTCAGCCATTGTTACCTGACCAATTTATATCATACAGTGCCATTGTTACCACTGTTCAAGTATATCATCCAGTGTCATTGTTACCACTATTTCAAGTATATCACACAGTGTCATTGTTACCACTGTTTCAAGTATATCACACAGTGTCATTGTTACCACTGTTTCAAGTCACTTTATAATCAGTCCAGAAAATAATATAATAAGCCCCTTGGGCATTTACAAAACAGAAGTTCCCAGCCCGGAATACATTTAAAAATATCATTTAAGTTTTCAACACTTAGAATTATGGCTGAGTTTGCAAAACAGCATTTAAAACCTTGGACTGAAATTAAATGATATGCAAATCATGCTAAGCAGTAATATCAATCCTCGAAGGATTTTACAAATCGGCACAAGGCCCCAAACATGGCATCAAGCCCAGTAATATCAATGAAGTATGTGTATCAATCACCAGTATAGTATAAACATCACACGGGGTGGACCAAGTCACAATCCCCAGTAGTATCCGACCCCGCACTCGCCATGGAGTGCATGTCACGCCTCAATATAGCGTTACGATGAAGTTACGCTATGCCCTTGCCTCTCTAATTGGCCTCCTCGTGTGACGAATTTGCCAAAAATCACACAAACCTCGATGAAGTTCGATTTCTAAAAGACGGGGTTTTAACCATACATATCTGAAATTCGCCCCTTAATGATACTATAATGATCCCATACAGTTATGTAACTTCAATCTACAATATAACACTCAATATGGCCAATATTAGTACTAGATCCCATAAATTATGCCATTTAGGCATATTATCAAACATCTTGTAGGTATAAATATTTACACCTCTTAACTATAGCATTGGTTCCTCCAACTATCACCATTAACCAACAATTCATCACACTATTATTCTTTAATAATTTATACTCCTAACATCACATGTGTGATCAACCATTCACACCCAAACCAACAAAAATTCCATCAAATAAACACCTCTAAATCCCTACCATGTTCATATATTTAAATAGGGAATTTATGGCTTCCAACCACCATACAATAAGTTGTAATACTTGACTCATACTCATATTTCCATAATATATCCATATATGTGAGTCTAAGGTGTAGGATTTACCTTTTGGAAGAAATCTTGCAAAACCCTTCTTTGAGTTCTTGAAGGAATTTCTTGAAAATCTAAGGATTTTTAAGATCAATCCATGTTAATATAAGTGTTTGGGAGTAGTAATCAACTCAAAATACTCCAAAAATCTTACCTTAGGAGTGCAATTAGGTGTCTTGGTCGAATTGGGGGTGTAGAGGAAGCCCTAAGCTTGAGAAATAACTCAATTCCTTTCATTTCCGGTCTTTAGAGTACTTAAAAACCTTTAGTCGCGTAGTTCGCGCGTTGTTCGCGCGTTTTGCTGAGCATTCTGCCTCAGACGCGCGAAATGCGCGACTTCGCGCGATACTTCGCGCGATACTTCGCGCTCTCTGACACCTGACCAGTGAAATGGTTATAACTTCCTGTAGACACTTCCAAATGACAAACGGTTTATTGCGTTGGAAACTAGACTCAAAGGGCTTTAATTTGATAGGTTGTAGCTCACACAACTCCTTATATAACGAGAGATATTATCGTTCAACGTAAGACCTTGTGCGCACTCATTTACAACTTTCGTCTATTATGAAATGTCCAACTTCAAAAGTTCCCGTTAGCCATCCGAAATCATCCCGAGGTCCTCGGGACCTCAACCAAAAATACCAATACATCTTATAATATTATTCAAACTTGTTCCAATTATCAAAACACCTCACTAATACCAAAATTATCGAATTACACCGAATTCAAGTCTAAGTTCCTTTAAAATTTCCAAAACGCGCTTTCGATCAAAATTCGACCAAAATATGTCCGAATGACTTGAAATTTTGCACACATATCCAAAATCGCATAACGAAGCTACAGAAATTCTCGGAATTCCATTCCGACCGTCGGATCAAAATTTTATCTATCAACCGAAAATCGCCAAAATACTAACTTCGCCAAAATGAGCTAATTTCTTCACCGGACCTCCAAAATTAATTCCGATTGCGCTCCTAGGCCTTAAATCATCCCCCGAAACTAACCAAATCATCGGAATTCAATTTCGAGCCCTCTAACTCACAAGTCAACATCCGGTTGACTTTTCCAAACTAATTCTTCCTTAAAGAGACTAATTGTCCCATTTCATACCAAACTCGATCCGAATTGACTCAAATTCACCAAGTACACATATTGAAACATGAATAAGCATTTAACGGGGAATACAAGACGAAAATACAGGAAACAACGATTCTGGTCGTTACACTCAGATGCCTGCATCCAAAGAAAATTCGTGAGTTTTGTGAAGGGGAAAAGTTAGTTCGTATCATCGCTGACTTTTCTTGACCTGCTTGGCTATGTTTCGGTGATATTATACGTATCACTGGGGTAGTGTTGCTAAAAAGAACAATTTTTGTAACTGACATGCATGATTTAGTAAAAATATAATATAAATACAAAATCGAGAATAGTTTTCTTTAGATGAACTGACGACTGCGACGTGGTTCAAGACATTGCAACTTTCTTGCTCCAGAATTTTTAGGGTCCTCCTCAAAATTTTGTCCCAGTTTACTGGGCTGTTGTTTCTGACGGCTGCTTGCGATGACTGGCTGAAATTACTTCGGAATTTTGAGGGCCCTCCTTAAAATTCTGCCCCAGTTTCCAATTGCGCGGGGGGGGGGGGGATGAAAATTTTATTGACTTGTGACCGAACCCATAGGGTTGCCTACGTATCCCCTCTTAAACGGGAATCAGGTCAGGCGTAGTTCAAACTATATCATAAAAGAAAGCATAAAGGTTACACATAGTATCGCTTGACTGCGTCTGAATTGATTGGCTTTGGCCAAACTTCTCCGTCCATTTCTTCAAGTATGAGGGCTCCCCCTGTCAGAACCCGGTGAACCATGTACGGAGCTTGCCAGTTGGGAGAGAATTTCCCTTTGGATTCATCTTGATGCAGAAAAATTTTCTTTAACACCAGCTGCCCCGGTGTGAATTGTCTCGGCTTGACTCTTTTGTTGAAGGCTCTGGACATTCTGTTCTGATAGAGCTGACCATGGCAAACTGCATTTATTCTCATTCCGTCTATAAGAGCTAGCTGCTCGTAACGACTTTTCACACATTCTGCGTAGTCGAGCTCTGCTTCCTTTATGATCCTTAAGGAAGGAATTTCCACCTCGACGGGAATGACTACCTCTGTACCGTAAACCATCATATAGGGGGTTTCACCAGTTGATGTATGGACTGTGGTGCGGTACCCCAATAAAGCAAATGATAACTTCTCGTACCACTATTTATGCTTCTCTATCATTTTCCTCAATATCTTCTTGATATTCTTATTGGTGGCTTCTACGACTCCGTTCATTTGAGGTCTGTAGGCTGTAGAATTCTTGTGTTTGATCTTGAAGATTTCACATATGGCTTTCATCAGGTCACTGTTGAGGTTGGAACCATTATCAGTGACAATTGACTCCGGGATCCCGAACCGGCAAACGATACGGTCGCGGACGAAATTTGCCACAACTTTCTTGGTCACTACTCTGTAAGATGTTGGTTCAACCCATTTGGTGAAATAATCAATTGCTACTAGGATAAACCTGTGCCCGTTTGATGCGGCAGATTCGATTGGTCCGATAACATCTATTTACCAGGTGGCGAACGGCCACAACGAGCTTGTTGCATTAAGCTCATTTGGAGGCACCTTTATCATGTCTGCATGTATCTGGCAGTGGTGGCACTTTTGGACATACTGGATGCAGTCTGTTTCCATGGTCATCCAAAAGTAACCTGCTCAGACTATTTTCTTTGCTAAGACAAAACCATTCATATGTGGACAGCAGGTCCCTGCATGAATTTCCTCTAATAGACTGGATGCTTCCTTTGTGTCGACACACCTTAGTAATCCTAAATCAGGAGTCCTCTTGTATAGGATTCCTCCGCTGTGAAAGAAATTGTTGGATAACCTCCGAAGCATGCATTTCTGAGTAGCGTTTGTGAGTTCTGGGTATTCTCCTTTTGCCAAGTATTCCTTGATATCATGAAACCAAGGCTTTTCGTCTGCTTCTTCTTCGACATGAGCACAGTAAGCTGGCTGATCATGGATCTTTACCGGAATGGGATCAATGAAATTCTTGTCTGGATGTTGTATCATGGATGATAGGGTAGCCAGTGCATCGGCAAATTCATTTTGGACCCTAGGAACATGCTGGAATTCTGTCTTTGTGAATCTCTTTCTCCACTCCTATACATGATGCAGATAAGGGAGTATCTTGGAGTTCTTGGTCGCACATTCTTCTCGGACCTAATGTATAAGCAAGTCTGAATCTCCAATTACTAGCAACTCTTGAATGTTCATGTCAATGGCCATCTTGAGCCCTAAAATGCAGGCTTCATACTCAGCCATATTGTTGGTGTAGGGGAACTTGAGTTTGGCAGACACTGGATAATGCTGACCGGTTTATGATACTAGGACCTTTCTTATGCCAACTCCTTGAAATTTGCTGCTCCATCAAAATATATTCTCCAACCGTCATAGGATTCTGCAATATCTTCTCCTATGAATGATACCTCTTCATCAGGAAAATATGTTTTGAGGGGTTCGTATTCTCTATCCACGGGATTTTCAGCAAGGTGATCTACTAGTGCCTGCCCTTTGATTGCTTTCTGAGTCACGTAGACAATGTCAAATTCGCTCAACAAGATTTGCCACTTGGCCAGCTTGCCAGTGGGCATGGGCTTCTGAAAGATGTACTTCAAAGGATCCATCCTTGATATGAGATATGTGGTATAAGCACAGAAATAGTGCCTCAACTTTTGCGCCACCCAAGTCAAAGCACAACAGGTGCGCTCTAACAGAGAATACCGGGCCTCGTATGGGGTGAACTTCTTACTAAGGTAATAGATGGCCTGCTCCTTCCTCCCTGTTTCATCATGCTGCCCCAGAACACAACCGAACGCTCCATCAGTACTGCAAGGTAGAGCAATAGAGGTCTACCTGGATCGGGCAGGATCAAAACCGGTGGTGTTGATAGGTACTCCTTGATTCGGTCGAAGGCCTTTTGGCAGTCATCGGTCCATTCGGTAGCGGCATCCTTCTTCAAAATCTTAAAGATTGTCTCACAGATAACTATAGATTGTGCTATAAACCGGTTGATATAGTTAAGTCTCCCCAAGAAACTCATTACGTCCTTCTTGTTCTTTGGCGGTGGCAATGCTTGAATAGCTTTGACCTTTGATGGATCCAGTTCTATTACTCGGTGTGACGACCCAAAGGGGTCATCACCGGTTTCTAATTGAATTCTATGTCTCCAAGGCCTTGAAAACCTCATTTAGGGTTGCCTCGATTTGCGTGCGCAGTTCGGGCGCGTAGCTGGAAAGCTTAAATATGAAATTCTGTGAAAAATGCTAAGTTTTGATATTAAAATGAAAAAAAAAATTGACTTCGGTCAATATTTTGGGTAAACGGACCCAGACCCGTGATTTGACGGTCTCGGAGGGTCCGTAGAAAAATGTGGGACTTGGGCGTATGCCCGGAATTGGATTCCGAGGTCCCAAGCCCGAGGAATAAATTTTTGAGTGAAATTGTTTTCTTGAAGTAATTAACTTTAATAACTTTTCTTAATAACTTTTCTTCTCCAAAACGATTGGTAAGTGATTTCTAACTCATTTTCTTCACTCCTTAACATCTTTTAACATTATTTCAACTTAAAATCAAAGATTTTCATGGGGGAAAATGGGTGTTTTGGGTAGAACCTAAGTTTTTCAAAAAAATTGGGGATTTGGACCTCAATTTGGGGTCCAATTTCAAAACAAATTATACATTTGGATTCGTGGGGGAATGGGTAAACGGGTTTTGGTCCGAACCTTGGGTTTCGACCAAGTGGGCCCGGGGGTGATTTTGACTTTTTGAGTAAAACTTTGGGAAAACTCATTTTCATGCATTGGGAATGATTCATTTAGCACTTATTGATGTAATTAAGCAACTTGTGACTAGATTCGAGCGGATTGGTGGTGGAATCAAGGGGTAAAGCTATAATTGAGGCTTGAGTGGTGTTCAAAGCTTCGAGGTAAGTGTTTGTTCTAACCTTAGCTTGAGGGATTAGGAGTTGAGTCTTATTTGCTACGTGCTAATTGTCGAGTACGACGTATAGGCATGGTGACGAGTATCTATACGTTGGTGTCTACTATGATTGTGAGTCCTTATATTGCGGATATTCTGATTTTGTTGTATCTTCCATGCATTAATAATGATTTTCTATATATTGTAACAAGCATGTGAAGAAATTTTGATCCCTGTACTTCGAGGAGTGTTAGCTCGAGTTATAATACGAATTGTGAAAGTGTACGAGATGATTGAACCCCTATGGAGCGTTGGCTCAGGTGGTAAAGTGAGATGAGAAGTGAAAGTGAAAAAAGAGAAAGAATTATTAAATTGCTCCCTTGCCGAGATGTTTGTTGTTCTGTTGATTATCTCCCTGCCGGGAAGCTGAGAATATTGATATTGTTCCCTTGGCGGGATTTAACTAGTTAATTGTGTTCCCTTGCCGGGATTTAGCTACTTGATTGTATTCCCTTGCCTGGATTTCTACCATTATTTGTCTACTCTCTTGTCCCTTTGTTTGTGATTGTTATTTGGGTGAGGAAGAGTATAAAGCACGAAGGGTGATGTCGTGCATTGTTTGCTATTGTGAGGAAAGAGTGTAAAGTATGAAGGGTGATGCCATGCCGTACGATGTACCATTCTGTGCCGATTTTATTGATTATATGGTGAGGAAAGAGAGTAAAAGCACGAAGGGTGATGCCGTGCATATTTTTATTATATGATTGTTTTGGTAAGGACGAGAGTAAAATCACGAAAGGTGATGCCGTGCATTTGTTGATTCCTGATTCCTTGTTGATATCCGAGTTATGTTGTTTCTTTCATTACTTGTTGTTATTTGATTTACTTTGAGGTTATAGATTCCCTTACCCTATTTGTTTGTGATTGTTATTTGGATGAGGAAGAGCGTAAAGTACGAAGGGTGATGCCGTGTATTGTTTTGGTGAGAATGAGAGTAAAAGCACGAAGGGTGGTGCTGTGCAGATTGTTGACTTTTGATTCTTGTTAATATTCTGGCTTTGCTGCTTCTTTCTGTTACTGAGGATTTCTATTTGAAACTGTTACCTCCCCACATCATGTTTCCCCCTCCCACATTGACTGGTTATTTCTGTATCTCTTTTCCGCTGTATATATATATATATATATATATATATATATATATATATATATATATATATATATATATATATATATATATATGTACCGCATAGGTCTATTTGGAGTCCGTTCCTAGCCTTGTCACTACTTCGCCGAGGTTAGGCTGGATACTTTCCAGCACATGGGGTCGGTTGTGCTGATACTACACTCTGTGCTCTTTTGCACAGATCCAGGTCTTGGACAGCAGCAGTAGCACGGGGGTCAGCCTTCAGTCCAATGAGACACTGAGGTAGCCTTGTAGGCGTCCGCAGGCCCGACGTCTCCTCTATCTTTTATTCCAGTCTGTTATCTCCTGTATTTCGAGACAAAATAGCTTATATTTTTTTTTCTTTCAAACGGTTGTATTTAGTACACTTAGAAGTTCGTGAGTAATGTGACACCAGTTCTGGGGTAAAGACATATGTTGATTCTCGCATTATGGTTTCGTATTCTTTAATTTAAGTCTTCCGCATAATCATTTAAATTCCGTTGCTTTCATGTTATCACTGATAATTGTTAAAAAGAGAAATTGTTAACGAAGTAAGCAGTTAAGGATTGGCTTGCCTAGCTCGCATTAGTAGGCGCCATCACGACTCCCAAGGGTGGGAAATCCGGGTCATGACACTCGGCGACTTATAATGAACATAAGTAGTTTTCCGGCAGGAACCCAAAATGCGCACTTCGCGGGATTCAGTTTTAGGTTGTACCTTCTCAGTCTATTGAAGAACTTCCTTAAATCTTCCATGTGATCAGTGGCTTTCTTGGACTTAATGATAACATCGTCTACATATACTTCGATCTCCTTGTGTATCATATCGTGGAAAATGGTGGTCATGGCCCTCATGTAGGTGGACCTTGCATTTTTTAACCCAAACAACATCATTTTGTAGCAGTACATTCACCCACGGCGTAATGAAAGCCGTTTTCTCAACATCTTCTTCATCCATTCAAATCTGATGATAACCAGCGAAACAATCTACAAATGATTTCAACTCGTGCTTGGCGCAATTGTCAATCAGGATGTGTACGTTCGGCAAGGGGAAGTCAACTTTTGGACTGGACCGGTTGAGATCCCGGTAGTCGACACAGACTCTGACCTTCCCATCCTTCTTTGGTACTGGCACAATGTTGGCTAACCATGTCGGATATTCTACTACCCTGAGAACCTTTGCTTTGACCTACTTAGTGACTTCTTCCTTGATTTTCAGACACATATCAGGCTTGAACTTTCTGAGCTTCTGCTTTACCGGTGGACACGTCGGATCAGTTGGCAGTTTATGGGCCACAATAGATGTGTTCAGACCAGTCATGTCATCACATGACCAGGCGAATATGTCCTCATATTCTCTTAGAAATTGTGTGTACTCTTCCTTTTCTGACGGTGATAAGTGGACGCTGATCCGAGTTTCTTTGACATTTTATGCATCCCCCAGGTTAGCAATCTCGGTCTTGTCCAGGTTGGACTTAGGTCTATTCTCAAAATTCTCAACCTCTTTAACAATCTCTTCCGATATATCATCTTCCTCTAAATCTATGTCTGTTTGTTGCGTTGTCTTGTTGCATGTCACAACCATTGGTTCATCAAGATAAGTAATAGTAATGCTATATAAATAAACTAATGAGAGAAAATAATAAGAGTAAGATTTATAAGGAAACCGAAATTCTTTGATAAATTTCATAATTGTTTTGAGCAAAATTTAAAATACGAAAGGAAAGTCGACTAGTGAAAATAAAAGATAATGCATGATGCTTTGTTCAGCCTTGCTACCCCGAAGCTTTATGGGTTCTGATGGTCCAGCTATTGAGGCATGCTCCTCTGCTCACTGCCTGTATGGAAGGGCCTTCCTCCCCTTACTCCTCGAAAATGACACAACAATCCATGTCATCGTCTCCTAGGAACAAGTTCCGTATTGCTGCCAGTGCTTCCTCTTCTTCTGACCCATAGATAACATTGGATGGCTGGAAAGTCTTCTCCAAATGTGGTATTGGCTGCTCCAGTGGGTAGTATGGATCGCGCCATGGTGGCGACCAGTTGTTGAATTCCTCCCAAGTATACTCGTATCCCAGACCGAAAGTGGTGCCATATTTCTTCAGTTTGATAGGCTTGGTGATTCCTTGGGGTTTTTTTCCATGTCCCTTGCCAGGTTCATATCCGCTCCAGTTCAATATGCTTTCAATTTTGTTGTCCCACCATTTGTTTTTGTCAACGGCGTTGACTCGCTCGATGTGGTGATAGGTTTCCCGCCTATATTTCTTGTTTCTTCGATCGCTGGGATGGTTTGGCGACTGTATATGGGATTTCTACCGTCGTCGTGAATGATCACCTCTTGGTGATTCCACTCAAACTTTACTGCCTTATGTACTGTTGACGCTAGAGCCCCAGCGGCATGAATCCACGTCCGTCCCAACAGCAAGTTGTAAGATGCCGACACATCTATTACTTGGAAATCGACATCGAACCAAGTAGGCCCCATTTTCAAGCACAAACTAATTTCCCCAATAGTGGACTTTTGGGAACCGTCAAAAGCTTTGACGTTGATGGCCCCATCCTTGATCTCATGCAGCCCCTTCCCCAATGTTCTGAGTGTTACTAACGGACAAATATTGTGGCTGGATCCTCCATCAATCAGGATCCTAGTGATAAAATAATCTTCGTATTGCACAGTGATGTGCAATGCTTTGTTGTGACTCAACCCTTCTGGTGGCAGCTCATCTTCATGAAAAGTGATCTGGTGACTTTCCAATACCTGCCCTACCATGTTTGCCATTTCTCCTCCGGTGATGTTGCTTGGTACATATGCCTCACTCAGCACCTTCAACAAGGCATTCTTATGTGCATCAGAACTTTGCAGCAAAGCTAGGATAGAAATCTGTGCTGGTGTTTTGTTTAGCGGATCAATGACTGAGTATTCCTTGGCTTGTATCTTTCTCTAGAGATCATTAGGCCCAGTTTTAGTGATGGTCGGCCGACCAGAGGCCTGCTTACTCGACTCAGCTAAATACTCTGGAGTATAAACCTTGTCGGTTCTTGTCATACCCTATGCCGCAATTGTTTCCTAGAACTTTGCTTTCCCTTTCCTTCTTGCCTCGGCTGTGTAATTCCAAGGTATGGAATTTGTATGGAATGACATTACAGCCGACATTGCTATCGGAATTGGCACGGGCACCTTTACTCCGAACGGAGCATGTACTTTGGAAAGTAACACATCAACTTCAAATGGTACAAGTGCATTTGCTGGAGACCCAAACTCGACCTCAATTGGTGCTGGCATATTTGCCGAGGATGGTGCTTCAAACTCAAGTGGTATGGACATGTTTACCTCGGCATCCCTAGAAGGCTGAATCTAGACTACGATTGGATTGAGGGTGACTATTGGCTTCTTTGGTTCGTCGCCTTCTGTGATCAAACTGATTGATCCCTTGGGGTCCCAATCATCCTCTATTTCAATCATGTGAACACTTCCACCCTTATGGTCCGGCAGAGGGTTGTTGCGGACATTCAGAGTAGGCTCCTTTGCCACAATGATCTTGTTATCAATCAAAGTCTGGATCTTGTCTTTCAGAGAGCGACATTCATTAATGGTATGCCCTTTCATGCCGGAATGGTATGCACAAGATTTATTTGGATTGACCCATTGAGAAGGGTTTTCAGGGGTTATAGCGGGGATAGGGGTGATATAACCAGCAGCTTTGAGCCTTGCGTACAGCTGGTCAATTGGCTCAGCAATGGCGGTATACTATTTGGGAGGTCTGCGGTCAAAATTTGGTCGAGGTCTAGGAATGTTTTGGCGTGCGGGAGGTGACTGATAGTGGGATGGTTGAGTATTGTAGGTTGGATAGACATGTGCAGGTTGGGAGTATTTGGGTGAAGTAGGTTGATATGTGGGAGGTGGGGGTGATTGGTAAGTAGGTGGTGGAGTTTGGTAAGAGGGTGAGGGTGCTTGGTAATTCGGGGTAGGCTGATATGTGAGTGGAGGTATCAGATAGGCTTGGTATTTGATAGAGGATTTGGCTCTTTGTGCAACCATTACGGCACCTACGTCTCTTTTCTTGGACGTACCACCAGACTGTAAAGCCTTATTTGTAGCTTACAAAGCTTCAAAGTTTGTAACCATACCACTTTTGATGCCTTCCTCGATCCTTTCCCCTAGCTTGATGATGTCGGAAAATTTCTGGCTCTCAATCAACATCAGCCTTTCATAGTACTGCGGGTCTTGAGCCCGGATGAAAAACTTGTTTATTTGTTCTTTTTCTAAAGCCGGTCTGACCTTAGTGGCTTCTGATCTCCAAAGAGTAGCGTACTCGCGGAATGTTTCTGTGGGCTTCTTCTTTAAATTCTGGATGTAGAACACATCTGGCGCATTTTCTATGTTGAACCTGAACCTGTCCATAAAGTCAGATGCCATACTCACCCAGTTCGACCATTTCTTCAGGTCTTGGCTAATGTACCAAGATAGAGCATCTCCTCTCAGACTCCTTATGAAAAGCTTCATTCGAATCCTTTCGTCCTTCCCTACTCCTACCAGCTTGTCGCAATATGTTCTCAAGTGGACTCTCGGATCCCCTGTACTATCAAATATCTCAAACTTAGGAGGTTTGTACCCCTCGGGTAGTTCGACATCGGGTTGTATGCAAAGATCTTCGTAGTTCAACGCTTCAATCCCCTTACTTCCTTCGATGCCCTGAATTCAGCTAGTCAACTTCTTAAGCTCTTCAGCTAGACTCCTGATGAGTGAGTCTTTATCATCAGACTCGGGTGTGCTTGAAATGGGTTGGGTGGAGTGTGGCATGGTCTCCACATAGATGGGAGTGTTATGGTGGGCATAGAAATGGTCATTTGTCGAATTCAAATATTCAGGGATGAGCAGTGGAGTATTGTTGGATGTGGGGAAAGTATTGCAGTGGTGGTGAGGAGTGGGATGGTTTTGTGGTTTTGGGATATTTTGTGGAGGTGTGGGGTTGATATCTGGGATAGTGAGGGAAAATGACAGATTTGCCAAGTTCCAAACTTGGTCAAGTCCCTCTTGAAATTTCAACAACTTTTGCTTGAGTTGGGACGCACTTTCTTTGGAGACTTGAGTACCATGAGTGACCTCTACCCGTTTAGTTGAGTTTTCCTTTCTGGTGTTGTTCAAATCTTCCATCTTTCCTTTGTTCCTCCTTCTGATAGGACTAGGAGGAGGAGTGGGTGGAGGGCCCTTGGATCTTGTGGAATATGATGATGATGCCAGAGTGCACGAACTAACCTTTGGGGAAGGGGAAAATAAACAAAAAGTAAAAATAAAAGGTAACAAGTCAATGACGATTATAAGAAAATGTCGCGATATTTAAACACATAGTGCAAGAATGTAAATCGTGTCCTAATTTGGGAACCTCTTTGTGCCCGAGGTAGGCCTAGCAACAAATTGATTTGGAGAACTTAGAATGTTAAATGCCTCATTTTATTGATAAAAAGTAGACGAATCCCAAATCGATACTAAATAACAGGAAATAAAATATCACTAGTGGCCATCGGCCTTATTACATTCATAAAACGAAAAAGATAAACTCCTATCTATTTGGTCCCAGAAGGACCTTCCTCATGTTGAATGCTCTCGTTGATCAAATCCTCCAGCTCGCGTAGGTTCACCAGTAGAAATGCCTTTGCCATGCGTTCTCCTTCATTTCCTTCAGCGTTCTGGCAGTGGGTGACTCTCTTCCTCACTTTCCCTTCCAATCCCAGCAGACTGTACTCCAGATATTCCAACTTTTCGTTAGCTTTGGCGGCCCTCTCTTTCCATTCGTTGATTTGGTCATTTGATGGAAGACTCCTCCACCAGTCTATCAAGAGTGGGGGTGTGCTAATCATACCAAAACTGGGGACCTCGTGCCTCATATTTTTGCAAGACAAAGGGTTAGTCCCTTACCCCCACCAGACTCGACTATTAAATACCAACAATTAGCATAAAGCATTTAGTTCTCCAAATAAATGTACAGAACATAGTGATGTCCGTTTGGGTTCAGGGAAACCCGGTGGACTTTGGACAAGGCTATCTTAAAGAGTCATTATGCGGACAACACAACTGACTCGACTAGGTTTCACCATAATACATGCACAATTAAACAGAGTAAGGTTTCTATGGGGTATTAGACTGGTACCCTTGAGCGGACAACTCAAGAGGGAAAGACACGGAACCGTCGATTACACCGTTGATCGACTGGTTTTACCGCAAATTGGGGGGGTGATAATATTGGAAGAGCGCAACCACTCATTATAAGCGTTGCTATGGTATTTTGTTAGGCACATATGGAATATGATGTTGAGCATGATTATGCAATAATTAAAGCAGATTGTCACGTATTTGCATGTTAGGAAAGCAGTAAATACAACAGTTTTTCATAACTTAAAGCGGTAGTAAAGGAAAGTAGTAAAGGAAAGTAATAAAGGAAAGAAACAAAAAGACAAGCCAGTTTTGCAAACGAAAAGGAAATTGAATTCTTAAAAGAAATAAACAAATAATTGCGCATAAAGAAGCATGAATTCACAATAATAGTCTGAAATGGTAAAAGCCATAATATCCCCAACAAAGTCTCCATGCTGTCGCGCCCCCTTTTTCTCGCAAATCGGGTTTATGACATTTGGGAGACAACTCGTTCCCTTTCGGGAATTGGGTTTTGAATTGAAGAGTCGCCACCTAATGATTAAAGTGCATTAGGACACTAGGAGGGGTTTGTTTTGAGTAACCATAGATTGGGTAAGGGCTTGAAATTATCCCAAGGGGAAGGTGTTAGGAACCCCTCATGATCCACTAGTGTGGTTCCCGGCCAAACTATTGTTGTGACTTAAGTGCAAATAACACATAGGCAAATAAAGGCTTCAAATAAGAGGGGATTTTCACTTAATGGTTACAAATAAACAAAAGTAAGAAAAAGAGTTGATTTTCTTAAAAGAAATGGTTTAAAAAGATTTAAAAGAAACAAAGAAAAACAAAGGGAAATGGGGGTCCTAGGTTTATTAATAATATGGATCACCCCACACAACATCCCGTATTCACTCCTCAGTGAGGGGCTACATGTGATATTATCGTGTGGTCATCATATCCATATCTACCCTTTCCCACCCCGTTAAGGTATTAAAGCGCGGAATGGTCTCGTTAACCTATTGTATGCTATTACCCGCCCCAATCCTATCAGCCCTGGAGGCACTTGGGACTACTAATCGTAAAGGGAGGAGGCATTGGGCTTATTTGTGGTTTCAAAAGGTAAAATACTAAGGCGACAAACAAAACACCTACAACAAGTTTGGGGAAGCATATAAACAAATAAAAGGGCTCAAACAGACCTCCTTTAAACCAAATAAAGCACATAATGTAGCATGACTTGCATGTACTGTCTAGGGTCTAATTAAAACTTAAAAGGTCGAGGCAGACTGATTTATTACATAGTTCAGATAAGAAGCCCGAATCAGGCCTGCCTGCTGGTTGTAGCATGTAAAATCTGATTCAGTTTATAAACTTTCACCCTATGGCTTGCCTAAGTGTTAGACGAAGACCCTATAGGCATGATATCTATTGATTCCAGAAACAATGAAGTAAACATGAATACATACTGATTTAAGAAAAAATCGTCTGTTATTAAAGAAAGGCAAGTTTTAGCAAAAGAGCATGCGTCACTGTTACTGGTTTTAGACTTATAAGCGAGTGAAGCGGTTCAGATTCGATTAAGGCTCCTACAGGTATGCTTTCTGTGTGTTGTCGATTTTGGACACTTTTATAAACATGGTAAAAAATACAGAAATCCTATAGGCATGGCATCTAGATGCTGAATTTTGTTTAAAGCCTATGAACATGATATTTAATTGCGGTTGATTATTTAAGACCTATAAACATGTTTGCCTAATGAGGAATGCATATGCAAGATTTAGAAAGAACATATATGCAGGATATCTATATGATACGCAGAAGATTCAGAAATTCCTATAGGCAGGATATCTATATGATATGCAGAAATTCAGAAATAACCTATAGGCATGGTATCTATATGGGAATGAAAGATTCCTATAGACATGGTATCTATACATAAGAATGCAAAAATTCTTAGAGACATGGATCTATATGAGAATGCAAGATTCCTATAGACATGGTGTTTATATGAGAATGCAAGAATTCATAAACTCCTATAGGCAGGATATCTACCCCTTCGCGTACATGGTTACCCCTCCCCTTTCACTAGCCATCCCCGAGAGTTTTATTACAAAGTTATTACAGACCAGAAAGAGTAAAGTAAAGAAAAAAATACAATCAGAAAAAATACAACCAAGGAGAGCATGATTCAGACTTCCTGTCTAAAGTATGAGGTAAACCAACTCCAAGAGATCTTATTTCAAAGCCTTTCTCCCATTTGGATGTGTCAGAGTTCCCTAAGAGTTTTATAAGAACTCCGGGCAGTGCTTATACCCAAATATATCACCAGATTAAGCCATAATGCAGTATGGAAGGGCCAGCCCTCAGGTGTCCAAGTTCAGAGGGAACTCAAGGTCCCAAGGCAAGGCTCACAAGAGGGGGCAGAACTTAGGAACTAAGAGGGAGTGCAAGTGCGAAAGTAGCATTCTTAAAGGGGAAAGGGAAAAAAGGAATAACTTAAAATCAGTACACATAAGGGTGTAGGGGAATGGGGGAATTTGCAAGAGCAAAAGAAAAGCAGGCTGATGGGCACACCCAACAATGGGAGATGGTGGCACACCCTCCAGCCTGTTTGCTTAGAGGTTAAGACCCCATTGGTTCAAACTTAATTCATGGGCAACACCTCACATTGTCATGCTTTAAGTCACAACTCTCAAACACATAGGGGTAATGGGGATAGGGAGCAAGGATTCACAGTAGAAACAGTAAAGTAGACATGGATATAAAAGCTGTAAATGAACACATTGTGATGATGCTGAAGTTTAAATTAGGACATACCAGTTTCAAAGAAACAAATAGAGAAAATGCAGTAGTCTTGTAAAAGCCACAGTGCAGACGAGAAGAGAGAATACTATTATGTGTAAGTAAGAGTTCAGAAGGATTGTGAAAAGTGTCTTATTGTTTGTGAAGAGGGTCGTGCCTTTTATAGTGTAAAATCAGGCAGAAATAAGGTAAGAAAATAGTTGAGGAACTGATTGTCAATCAATTACACAAGACTCCCTTTAATTAAGGGATTCATATTCAAAACGGATAAAAACCATTAAAGGAAAGAAATTGAATAAACACTTTGTGAAAAGCATGCAATTAGGGGCAGGTACATAAAAGGTTATTTAAGGACAAGATTTTGAAATACACTATTTGTGCAAATAATGTAAGCAAATCAATTAACAAGCAGTAAATCAAAAGGGTCTGAGATTTTGCATGAATGAACCGAGTCAGAAAAGATGAAGAAGGGTTTTAACTTAGGCCGAGTCACAGAGAAAATCATCAAACAATGGAAAGAAATCAATCAAGCCATATTCAGAAGGAAGTTTGAACTAATTGCAAATTTGAAAACCATTTTAGAGGGAAACTCATCAAATATAAGGATCATACGATCATGTTAAGCATGAAAAAGACTGTGGTGTCATTGTAAAATCAGTAGAAGATCCAGTGTAGAAGAGTTTAGCAAGAGCTGGAATCATATGAAGAACAAATGTTTTGAAACTCATTTCAGAGATTAAAAATAGGTTCAGAGGTCTCCGAAAGAACTGAAACCTCTACCATGTTCCTCTCAGCAACTGAAACTCGTGAGAAACATGATAGAAAAGTAACATGCAGAGCATAACGGAAGAATTCAAAGAAAATAGAGTAGAAGAAGCTAACACGAAACGTAATGGAAAAGACTGATAAGATCAGTAGCAGAAACATGCTGAGAAGTTTTTAGAAGAAACTTAAACAGAACTTAGTAGAAGGAAAATAGTAAAACACTTAAAAACACAGTAGAAAAATATAGTAGGAGAAACATATCAGAACATGGTGGAAGAAAGTACCAGAACACAGCAGAAAAGCATACGAGAACATAGTATAGAAAAAACAGTAGGAGATGCATACAAGAACAGGATATAGAAAACACAGTAGAAGAAGCATACAAGAACAGGATATAGAAAACACAGTAGAAGAAGCATACAAGAACATGGTAGAAGAAAAACTATAAGAACATAGTAGAGGCAGATGCACACAAAAGAAAAAAGAAAGAAAGTCAGAGAAACACTTAAACATTTTTCCAGAAAACCCTAGATCAGAAAAGAAATGGTTCCGAAAGTAATTTTGAAAGAAAAGCCAGAGAAATCGTTTGAAACTTAGGGAAAACATAGATACACAACAGATCTAAAAGAATTGGAGAAAACCTCGAAGGGTTAGGGTTTCAGAGGAACCCCAGTAGTGAGAAAGGCTTTGAAGAGTCACCAATCTAAGTCGGAGAGGTCAAAATCAGGCTTGAACAACCATGGTACGCCAGAATAAGGCTGGAGATGGCCGTGGAACCTCGAATCGATAGAGGTGTGGGTACAATCCTTCAAGGTCAGGCCTTGAATCTTTAGAAATCAGGCACGTGGGAGTCATAGGAGGCTGGTGTAGGACTCTCATAGCCTTGGAAGCCATAGATTTCGGTGGCTTTCAGGGCGGAGGTGGTATGAGGCGGTTAGGGTTTGAGAAGGTTCGAGAGTGTTTGAGAGAGTAGAGGGTTCAAAGGCGGCTGGTAGGTGGAAATGATTATGGTTAGGGGGACTTGGTGAATTAAAAAAGGTAAGGTTGAAATGTGGTCGTTGATCATTTCGATCAATGACCTGGATTAAAAAGGGGGGTCAGGCGGGTCATTCAAATAGGCTGTGGGTCGGGTAATTTTAGGAATTGGGCTGGGGTTCAATTGGGTTTAATTGGAGTAGAATTTGGGATACAATTGAAATAAAATCTGGCTAGATTTTAAATAGCCATTTTACCATTTATTTTATAAAAAATAGCAAATTAAATTCTAGAAATAAATTAAAAGTACTAAAATGATTTATAACATATAATTATCAATTAAAAATGCTGGACTTAATTTTTATAAAGATAAATGCAATCAAATCATAAATGAGGCTAATATTGCAATTACATGCAGTTAAGCTTTAAAAATACTAAATAAATTTGTAAAAACATGCAAAAATTATCTGAGCTGTAGTTTAGCATAAATATGAGAATTCGACAAGTGAATTACAAAAAAATGATAATTTTGGACACTTATTGAATTTTTCTTGATAAAATAAGGCAATAAAATTGATTTTAAAAGCCTTTAAAATTAAGGAAAAATAATAAAAATATTTGTAAATACTTATATATGCATACATATGCTATTTTTTGAAAGTATTTTGCATATAAAAATATACAGGGAAAAATTGGGTATCAACAACATCACCCTTCGTACTTTAACACTCTCTCACCAAAACAATGCATGACATCACCCTTCGTGCTTTACAATCTTCCTCACCCAAGCAACAATCACAAAGTAATTAGGGCAAGGAAATCAATAACATCACGATAAAGTCAAGTAACAACAAAAAATCAGTAAATACACATAAAGAACACCATAACTCAATTATCAGCAAGAATCAGGAAAATCAGGGACAAGTGCACGACATCAACCTTCGTTCTTTTACTCTCATCCTCACCATAAAATCAATATAAATGGCACGGCATCACACTTCGTACTTTTATATCACATAATTATGACACGGAATGATCCTTCGTGCATTATCACTCGTATAAAGGCACAGAATGGTACATCGTGTAGCACGACATCACCCTTCGTGCTTTAACACTCTCTTACCAAAACAATGCACGACATCACCCTTCGTGCTTTAACACTCTTCCTCACCCAAACAACAATCACAAGTAATAAGGGCAAGGAAATGAATAAAATCACAATAAAATCCCGGCAAGGGAACAATATCAAAAGCATCAACATCCCGGCAAGGGAGATAGCGTTAAAAGCAACAACATCCCGGCAAGGGAGACAATATAACCATCCTCTTCTCTTTATCACATTTACTTCACAACTTACTTCACAACTTGAGCCAATGCTCTATAAGGTTCAATTGTCAATTATACTTCCACAATTCATTTGACAACTTGAGCCAACACTCTTCAATATTCAAATACCAATCTTACTTCCACAAGTTTTGCTCAATAATAGAAATCATCACGTAAGGCATGAACAATACAACAGAGTCACATTAATCATAGTATAAGACTCACGGGCATGCTTGACACCAACGTATAGATACTCGTCACTATGCCTATACGTCGTACTCAACAAATAACACATAGCAAATAGGACTCAACTCCTAATCCCTCAAGCTAAGATTAGACCAAACACTTACCTCGATGCCACGAACACAATTCAAGTCTCAACTATCACTTTACCTCTTGATTCCACCACCAATTTGCTCGTATCTAGCCATAAATTACTCAACTATATCAATAAATGCTAAATGATTCAATTCCAATGCATGAAAATAGGTTTTCTAAAGTTTTTCCCAAAAAGTCAAAAAATCGCCCCCGGGCCCACACAGTCAAAACCCGAGGTTCAAACAAAAACCTAATTACCCATTCCCCAACGAACCCAAATATATAATTTATTTTGAAATCGGACCTCAAATCGAGGTCCAAATCTCCAAAATTTGAAAAACCTAGGTTCTACCCTAAACACACAATTTCCCCATGAAAACCTTTGATTTAGAGTTGAAATCATGAGAAAAGATGTTAAAGATTAATAAAAATAAGGTAGAAATGACTTACAATCAATTTGGAAGAGTACTTGTCTTTGAAAAATCGCCCAAGAGTGTTTTAGTTTTGAAAGGGTTTGAAAAATAAAAGATTTTCGGCTAAGTTATGAATTTGCAGGTTGCAGATGTCGCACTTGCGACCAGGGTTTGCAATTGTGAACCCTTCAGAAGTTTGCTATTTTTGCATTTGCGACAAAAGTTCGCATTTGCGAACTCGCAATTGCGATGAGGGAGTCGCATTTGCGACAAAGGGAATTGCTGGGCCATTTCGCATTTGCGAAGGAAGGATCGCATTTGCGATGAGCCCTACCCATGCCTTCTCTCGCATTTGCGATGGGTTGGTCACATTTGCGAGCTTGCATTTGCGAGCCAGGATTCACAAATGCAAAGCCTGCATGCCTGCAACATACCAGTTAAAAATCTGCAACACCCTAAGTTAAATTTCACCCCATGGCCTATCCAAAACTCACCTGAGCCCTCGGGGCTCCAAACCAAACATGCACACCAACCTAAAAACGTTATACGGACTTGCTCGTGCAATCAAATCATGAAAATAACATGTAAAACTATGAATTAAACCTCAAAACTCATCATTTTTATCAAGAACACTTAAAGTTCATAACTCTTCAACCGGAAGTCCAAATCACGTCAAATAGACTCCATTTTTCACCAAATTTCACAATTATCCTTTAAATACTATAACAAGTTTGTACCGGGCTCCGGAACTAAAATACGGACCCGATACCAATGGTTTCAATCATTAATTCTTTTCTTTATTTCATAGATAATTCAGCAAAATAATTTCTTTCAAAAATTGATTTCTAAGGCCTGGGACCTCGAAAATCATTTCCGGGCATACGCCCAAGTCCCATATTTTACTACGGACCTCCCAGGATCATCGGAACATGGATCTGGGTCCGTTTTCTCAAAATGTTGACCAAAGTCAACCATAATCAAATTTTCAACTCTAAAAATTTCTATTTCTCATATTTTCATGCAAATCGAGGTGAGGTAAAAAGGAGGTTTTAAGGCCTCAGAACACAGGATTTGTTTCTTAAAAAAGTGATGACCTTTTGGATCATCACATCCTCTACCTCTAAAACAATCGTTCGCCCTCGAACGGACATAAGAAGGAAGTATCTAAGTCGGGGAAAAGATGGGGATAACGGCTCCACATATCTGACTCGGACTCCCAGGTTGATGCCTCCGCAGGCTGACCTCTCCACTGAACACGAACAGAAGGGAAACTCTTCGATCTCAACTAACAAACCTACCGGTGTAGAATAGCTACCGACTCCTCCTCATAGGACAAGTCCTTGTCCAACTGGACAATGCTGAAATCTAACACGTAGGATGGATCGTCGTGATACTTCCGAAGCATGGACACATAAAACACTGGATGCACGGCTGACAAGCTCGCCGGTAATGCAAGTCTATAAGCCACCTCTCCCACGCAATCAAGAATCTCAAACGGGCCAATGAACCTAGGGCTAAGCTTGCCCTTCTTCCCAAATCTCATCACGCCCTTCATAGGCGACACCCGAAGTAATACACGCTCACCGACCATGAATGCCAAATCTTAAACCTTACGGTCGGCATAAATCTTCTGGACTGAGTTGTACGAAGCCTATCTTAAATAATCCTGACCTTGTCCAAGGCATCCTACACTAGATTTGTACCTAACAACCGAGCCTCTCCCGGCTCGAACCATCCAACCGGCGACCGACACTGCCTACCATATAAAGCCTCATAAAGAGCCATCTGGATACTCGACTAGTAGCTGTTGTTGTAGGCAAACTCTGCTAAAGGCAAAAACTGATCCCACGAGCCTCCAAAGTCAATGACACAAGCTTGGAACATATCCTCAAAAATATAAATAGTCAGCTCGAACTGCCCGTCCGTCTGAGGATGAAATGTTGTGCTCAACTCAACCCGTGTGTCCAGCTCTCGCTGAACTGCTCTCCAGAAATGTGAGGTAAACTGCGTACCTCGGTCCGAAATGATAGACACGGGCACATCATGAAGACGAACAATCTCCCGGATATAGATCTTAGCTAACCTCTCGGAAGAATAGGAGATTGCCACCAGAATGAAATGTGCTGACTTGGTCAGCCTATCAACAATAACCCACACAGCATCGAACTTCCTCTGAGTCCGTGGGAGTCCAACAACGAAGTCCATAGTGATACGTTTCCACTTCCACTCAGGAATATCAATCTTCTGGAACAAACCACCAAGCCTCTGATACTTATACTTAACCTGCTGACAGTTCAAACACCGAGCCATATATGCGACAATGTCCTTCTTCATTCTCCTCCACCAATAATGTTGCCGCAAATCCTGATACATCTTAGCGGTGCCCGAATGAATAGAGTACCAGGAACTATGGGCCTTCTCTAAAATCAACTCCCGGAACCCATCCACATGAGGCACACAAACTCGACCCTGCAGCCTCAAAATTCCATCATCTCCTACGGTAACCTGCTTGGCACCTCCATGATGCACCGTGTCTCTAAGGACACACAAATGAAGATCATCATACTACCGATCTCGGATACGCTCCAATAAAGAAGAATGAGCGACTGTGCAAGCTAATACACGGCTGAGCTCAGAAACATCCAACCTCACGAACTGATTGGCCAAAGCCTGAACATCCAAAGCAAGCAGTCTCTCACCGACCGACTCAACCCGTTTTGACCCGTCCAAAATCGACCCAACCCGCCCATTTGACACCTCTAGAGGCCTAGACTAGTTGAGTTAGTTGTAAATTATCCACCTGAATAAAAAAATTCTCGCGTTTGAGGGAATGCGAAACTTCTAGGTAATTAATCTTTACTCCCTCTGGTCTATAGTAAGTGACCATTTTATCCTTTTTATTTTAGTTCAAATAAGTGTCCATTTACATAATCAAGAATGAATTAATTTTATTTTTCCTAAATTTTTTCTTATTTAAATATTTCAATGTGTCAAGGTAACAATTAATTAAGGTTAATTTAGTGAATACATTTTTTTTAGAAGTTTGTGCCAAAGATAAAATTATTACTTATGGTGGACTTGAGGGAGTACTACCTTAATGGACTTTTCAGCTCACGTGAATTTTGATTAATTAAATCGTGAATTTTGATTAATTGGATCAGATGATTGCAATACGGAAGGTTTGAAAAAAGGATCAAGTTTTAAGTACATCATGAGGGCACATACTTCCAAATGAACGGAAAAAGAGAGAAAGATGGAAAGCGAAATTGCACGAAAGAAAATGATTAAACTGGCATCAATTTTCTAGTTAGTCACATGCAGTTTAACGAAGAAGAAATGTATGTTGGTGTGTGAGGCACTCACTGATAGTGGTATCCTCCATATTACTCACGTAGATATAGGTATACCTCAACATCACCATTCTACACAGCCTTCTCTACCAACTAATACTGCAAACCATACTCCTCCTGAAAAATCACCTAGCACATCTTCCTCTCTTACCAGCGCCTCCACACCTCCAAACAACAACCATGCAACGACCCACTTTTCCGGGAAACCAACAACGCACTTACTTGAGGGAATCGATCAACACCAACAACAAATTTTTCCATCTCCCTCGATTGACCATGCAAGGCCCTCAATACCCACAACCAACCACACCCCTGATCTACACCTCTCAACCACATATGATGGACCAACCTCTGCAATCATGCCTGGAGATGGGAGGGAATGAGGTTCGGCATGGAAGCCTATGCTCAGTCCCAATGGTACACAGCCCAAACACCTATGCTAGTCGACCACCAGCCCTCCATCTCCCAGGGCCCTCAATGGCACTACCCTATGTACCCACCAACTCAACAGATGAACCATACAATGAACCTACTGCCATTTTATCCCCCACATCGCTCGGGCCAAATATATGCCCCATGATTTCAACAAATAAACTCCTCCAACCCACTCTCTCCATATTCCACACCAAACAGCCCCTACGGCCATCTGAGTCCCTTCAACAGTCCATCACAAACACCCCTTCCCTCACCAAACGCACTAGATGTTCAAACAAGCCAGGAGTTAGCGGAGATTCTAGCAGAAATGAGAGAAACCAGGACGGAATTTCTCTGGTTAAAGGGTATCCATCTCTAACCTCAAGGAACAGTAAGAAAAAAAATTCATATTCAAATGCCCGCCAGAACTAGAAACCTGTAGCCTAAACTTCAGAATGACAACCAATCGGGAAGGGGGAAATATGCAATGGTGATAATTCCAACGCTTTGCCCGACTCCACTTGTCCTAGATCAGGAACATGCAGCAACACATGCTAGCCTTCTCCCGATCCCAGATCCTCTTGATAACCTTACCACTACTTGCCCTATTATGAATTTTCTAGTCTGAAATTGTAGGGGTTCCCACAATGCAGAATTTAGACGATACTTTAGGTCACTCCTAGATAATCATAGACCAGATCCTCTTAGAAACACACATGCAAGACCACACTGTCCTCCGAGATGACGTTCAACACTAACATGTCTCAGGTTCCAGCAAACGGCCTCATAGGAGGTCTAGTAGTTTTATGGAATAATACTTTAATCAGTGTGGAGGAACTTCGAATGTCTGATCAGGAAATTTACTGCCTTGTACAGGCACCTCCTCCAGCTACTCCATGATCCACAAGTTCTTCATGCATACAGAGAAAAAATAGTGTTGCAGATCAACTTGCAAAATATGGCAGCCGGATAGATAGTTCAGGTGCTACCATAGTTTTTGAAGCACCACCACTTTTTGTTTCACAGCGACTACATGCAGATCAGTAAGGACTAACTACACAAAGAGCAGTCCCTTCAACAGCATGGAATAAGGCAGCGAACATGGTTACAAGTGCCTGTTTTGTCCAACAATCGGAAGCTGCATCCGTGGAAGGAAACTCTTTTTTGGAACCTAGTTTAGTAGAACAACCTCCACGACCCATCTGTAATAGAACTTCAGAATTAGCTGCTACCTCTAGTACTGCTTTACTTTGTAATATGGTGCCTAGGCATCAACACCTTTGTACGCATATATTTTAATTAATGCAAATTATCTTTCCAACCAAAAAAAAGTATATTGGTGTCGTCCAAACTGGAAATAACTAAGGGGATCAAACGATGGAGTGGAGGTTATCGAATTGTTGAGGGGGATTAATTAGAACTCATTTTCTCTCCTTGAAAATATAATAAAACTCATACTGTCCCAAAATTAGCATTTACCAGCCGCATCAAAAAATTATTGAAGTTGGACCAAAATTGCGCTAGTATCCCCACATAATAGCTACTATTAATTTGCTAAGTTGATATCTAAATATTAAAAGTAAAATGGTAATTTTAACAAATAGTCGGTTAACTTCAGTGTTTATGACTTACTCCTACGAAATCAAGGTTGAATAGATTGAAAAAAGAATGACTTCTTTCTACAACGGAGATAGTAATAACATATCACAACCATATTATTGAAAGCTTGTGGTAAAAATGAGTTTCGTTATGGTGCTCGGAAATAATATTCTAAAACTTTTGTATATGTTCTCCATTAACTGTGTCCATTGATATATATAAACATTTTGCTCATTTTATTTTTTGGTCTCATTTAACTTATAATAATAAAAGATAAAATTAAGTTATTTGAACTCTAGAGGAGCGCACGGTTAGTTTTTTGGATACGAGATAGCCTATGAACGAAAATACAAGCATACATTATCAAGATTCGACTAGTAGCACTCTGTCGGATGCTAACTCGGGTGATATTGTTAGCACTTTATTCTACCCTCATTTCTCTATTATTAATGTCAACAAGAGTGTTTAGTGTGTTATAGATTTTTAGTCAAGATTTATATCATTTGATTTGATGATGTCACGTGAATAATTAAATGTATGGCTAAGCAAATCAACTTTGATTCTTGAATAATCCACATTACTTTGCTTCTATTGGAACACAAAATTTCCATTTGCTATACATAAATTATATACTAGTTATACATAATCATACACATATGATACATATATTTGTGATGACCCGGCCAGTCGTCTCATGAGTTACCGCTCCGTTTCCCCATTTATGCTTCGTTATCTGTGTTTTATGTAGTCGATTTGATTGGTTTGCGTTTGGTGTGGTTTTGGTAAGAAATGAGACACTTAATCTCTTTTAAGAAGGCTTAAGTTGGAAAAGTCAACCGAATGTTGACTTATGAGTTAGAGGGCTCGGATGTGAGTTCTAATGGTTTAGTTAGCTTCGGGAGGTGATTTATGACTTCGGAGCGCGATCGGAATGGGTTTTGGAGTTGTAGAGGAGATTTAGGCTTGAATTAGCGAAATTGATATTTTGGCAATTTCGGGTGGATAGGCGAGATTTTAATATAAGGGTCGGAATGGAATTCCGAGAGTTGCAGTAGCTTCGTTGTGTTATTTGGAATGTGTGTGTAAAATTTCAAGTCATTCAGACGAGATTTGATAGACTTTTTGAGAGAAAGCATAATTTAAGAGTTCTTGGAGTTCTTAGGCTTGAATCCTATGTTAAATTGGTGATTTGATATTGTTGTAAGCATTCCGAAGTGTTGAACAAGTTTGAACGATGTCATGGGATGTGTTGGTACAATTAGTTTGAAGTTTTGGGGGTCCCGGGTAGGTTCCGGGATGTTTTAGGCCGAAAATCAAAGCTGTAGCAGGTCCAGGAGGGTTGCAGGCCTCGGAAACCACCCGCGCGGTTCGCACAAAAAGAAGTGCAGCCGCGGTAGGTGTCATGCGGACGGCACAAAATGGTGTGCGACCGCGGTGGGGAACGATTCACTAGTCCTACTTCGGAAGCTCATATCTTTTGATCTACAAGGAATTTCGAGATGATTCAAAAATAAAAGTTGTAGCCCTTCGTGTCTAGTTTCCAGAAAAGTAAAGATATTGCAATTTGGACATCTGTAAAAAATGATATGGACAAAATACTAAAGCCTGTCCTGCAGAGGAAGGTCTGTGCGGCCGCAGTTGTTTTTGCGCGGACCGCGGTCGATTTGGTGCGGCCTGCGGAGGCTAAAATCTGAGGGGTACTCTATAAATACGAAGTTTTGGGTTTTATTTAATATTTTGACCTAGAAAGCTCGGATTTTGGCGATTTTTCGAAGGTTTTTCAAGAAATTCATCGGGGTAATGATTCTAACTCAGATTTGTCTAGAGTACATGAATCTATGATTGAATTCATCATTTAATTCATGATTTGGGATGGAATTTGGGAAGAAAATTATGAAACCTTTCAAAAATATAAAATGATGATTTGAAGGACCAAATGGTATCGGAATTGGATAATTTTGGTATAGTTAGACTCGTGAGGGTATGAGGATACCGAAAATGTAAATTTTACCCGATTATGAGACGTGGGCCCGAGGCTCGGGTTTTGCTAATTTAGGGATTTTTGATATTTTTTCGAATGTTTTTGCTTGGGCTTTGTTCCCTTAGCATATTGTGACGTATTCGTTCTGATTTTGGATAGTTTCGACGCGCGTGGAGGCCAATTCGAGGGGCAAAGGCATCGCGAGCTAGAGATTTAGCCGGTTCGAGGTGAGTAATGATTGTAAATGATGTCTTGAGGGTTTGAAACCCCGGATTGCACATCATAGTGCTATATTGAGGCAAGATACGCACTGGATGATGAGCGTGGGTTCTTTCACTACTAGGGATTGTGACTTGGTCATCTCGATTGATGATTTTACCACGTATTTGACTGAAATTCATTTGTTATCATCATGATTTGGGTTGATTGCCATATTTGGGCTTCGTGCCAACTATTTGAACCCTTCGGGGATTTTTATCACTGTTTCCTCACTGCTTGACTTATCATTTGAACTCAGTCCTGTTGATATCTACTGTTTTACAAACTCAGCCACTTTTACTCAGATTTGAAACTTAAATGATATTTCTACATCATGTTTTGGGCTGAGAACTACTGTTTTACTAATGCCCAAGGGGCTTGTGATGATTTTTGGACTGAGTGAGGCCGAGGGCCATATGTGAGGATATGCTGAGTGATATGAGGCCGAGGGCCTGAGATACTTTGTATGCCACGAGGTGGCTTGAGTGATGAGAGGCCGAGTGCCGAGCGATGTGAGGCCGAGTGCCGAGTGATGATGCCATGAGGTGGCTTGATATAGCGCTTGGGCTGTAAGGGGCCTCTCCGGAGTCTTCTCACCCACAGTGAGCGCGAGTACCCATTATGATCTGAGAGTGAGCCCGAGGGGCTGATACTGTTCTGAGTGATTGATACTGAGCCTGAGGGGCTGATACTGTACTGAGAGTGAGCCCGAGGGGCTGATACTGTTCTGAGCGATTGATACTGTGCCCGAGGGGCGGATTTCTACTTGTGATTTACCTATTAAATTACCCGTTTTACTTGTTTTAAAAAGGAATATCATTTGATTTCTTCACTGATTTACTGTTTTAAGTGATTTTACTGCTTGATATGGAATTGCTTTGTGCCTTTACGTGTTTTCATACTTTCATCCATTATTTATAATTATTACTTACTGAGTCAGAGTACTCACATTACTCCCTGCACCATGTGTGCAGATTCAGGCGTTGCAGAGTCCGCTCCTGAGTGCTGATCCTCCCAGTCTAGGCAGTGTTTTCGGAGACTACGAGGTAGCTATTGACTCCGCAGCCCTGTGCCTCCCTTATCTTATCATTTTCATGTTTTTAGAACTATTGTATCGGAATCAGTGTTCAATAGACTTGTATCCGGATTTCTTAGTTGCTCATGACTTGTGACACCCCGGTTTGGGCTGTGTCGGGATGGTTTTCACTGTTGTTATCGTTAAATTTTTCACAATCTATGGATATTATATTATGTTTATTACTGTTTATGATAATTAACTTCTTAAAGAGGTGTTCCATTTTGGTCTGGCTGGCCTTGTCTTCACGAGAGGCGCCATCACGACCGGGTTCGGGAATTGTGTCGTGACAAGTTGGTATCAGAGCCTAGGTTATGTAGGTCTCATGAGTCATGAGCGGGTTTAGTAGAGTCTCGTGGATCGGTACAGAGACGTCTGTATTTATCCTCGAGAGGCTACAGAACCTTTTTAGGAAAAACTTCATATTCTTGAAACTCTTGTCGGGAGAACTTGTTGGATCGAATACTAAACTTCTGTTATTCCATTCTTTCACAGATGGTGAGGACGCGAGCTACCGGACGAGGTGGACGACCACCAATGCCAACAGCTAAGACCACTAGAGGCCATGGACGCGGTTGTGGTCGCAGCAGAGGCAGCGCAGCAAGGGCAGCACCTGTAGATCCACTAGCTGCCCTAGCTCCGGATCAGGCTCCAGCTATGGAGTTTCCAGCAGCACCTGTTCAGGCACCAACTGTGCCTATCGTGATTTCGGGTCTTCAAGAGGCCTAGCCATAGATCTTATCAGTTTGCACTGGCCTGGCTTAGGCAGTTTCAGCCACTACAACAACAATTTTTTCACAGGCCGGGGGAGGTAATCAGACACCTGCTGCTCACACACCTAAGAAGGTAGTGCAGGGACTACAGACACCGAGGGCACCTCCAGCTCAGCCGGTTGCACCAGCTCAGGAGTTTGTTGTGCCGGTTATGTCGGATGATGAGCAACGTCGTGTTAAGAGGTTTGGTAGACTCTAGCCTCCGTCATTCAGTGGTGCTGAGGGCGAGGATGCCTAGGGATTTATTGATAAGTGTTAGCGGATGCTCCTTAAAGTAGGGATTCTTGAGACTAGTGGTGTGGCATTTACTACCTTCTAGTTTACTGGGGCTGCCTTCACTTGGTGGGAGGCGTATGAGAGGCGTAGGACAGTTGGAGCAGCGCCCCTTACTTGGAATGAGTTCTCCACTCTCTTCTTGGAGAAGTATGTACCACAGTCCCGCAGAGAGGAGCTGCGTATACAGTTTGAGTGGTTGCGACAGGGGGATATGACTGTGTCACAGTATGAGTTGAGATTTTTTGAGTTGGCTCGTCATGCCATTTGGATGGTTCCGACAGATTGTGAGAGGATCAGGAGATTTGTTGATGGCCTTAACTATCATCTACGTATTCTTATAACCCGAAAGAGGGTGTTGGGTGCTACGTTCGAGGAGGTGGTCGATATCGCTCGCGAGATTGAGATGGTTCGCCATTAGGATCGAGAGGAGAGGGAGGCCAAGAGGCCTCGAGGATCGGGCAGTTATAATGGTGCTCCTTCGAGGGGCTAGTTTCAGCATGGTAGAGGCCGTTCTTTCAGGCCTACTCAGTCAGCTCGCCCAGGTTATCGTGGGGAATCTTCGGGTCATGGTTATCACGGTACTCAGCAGGGCCAGTCATCACTTAGTTCCCTTCCATCCCAGAGTTCATCTCGTGCCTCATCAGCTCAGGGTTCTTCTATGCCGAGTGCATCAGCTGGTCACTCCGGTGCGAGGGGTTCCCTTTAGTCCCCTTCTCCAGCACCTGGGAGTTGTTTTGAGTGTGGAGAGTTTGGACATGTGTGAAGGCAGTGTCCCATCGTATTGCTAGTTCATCTCAGCAGAGGGGTCAGCCCTCGACTTCTGCTCCAGTTACCTCACCACCCGCCTATCCAGCTAGGGGTGGAGGTTAGGCTGCCAGGGGTCGCCCTAGAGGGGGAGGTCGATCAGGGGGCGGTCAGGCCCGTTTCTATGCACTTCCAAGCAGACCAGATGCTATTGCTTTAGATGCTGTCATTATAGGTATTGTTTCAGTCTACCACAGAGATGCCTCTGTATTATTTGAACCCGGTTCCACCTTTTCTTATGTGTCATCATACTTTGCTCATTACTTGGGTAAGCCCCGTGAGTTTCTTGCTTTACTTGTTCATGTATCTACCCCGGTGGGCTATACTGTTGTTGTAGACCTTGTGTACCGGTCATGTGTGGTGACTATTGGGGGTCTGGAAACCAGAGTAGATCTATTGCTATTGAGCATGGTGGATTTTGATGTCATTTTGGGCATGGATTGGCTATCTCCGTGTCATGATATTCTAGACTGTCATGCTAAGACAGTCACTTTGGCTATGCCGGGTGTACCGCGAATCGAGTGGCGTGGTGTGACTGATTATGTTCCTACTAGGGTGATATCTTTCTTGAAGGCCCATCGTATGGTTGAGAAGGTTTGCCTTTCATATTTAGCGTTTGTGAGGGATGTTGGAGCTGAGACTCCTGGTATTGATTCTGTCCCAGTTGTGAGGGATTTTCTCGATGTTTTTCCTGCAGACCTGTCGGGCATGCCACCAGACAGAGATATTGATTTTGGTATTGACCTGGTGTCGGGCACTCAGCCTATTTCTATTCCGGCATATCGTATGGCACCAGCGGAGTTGAAGGAATTGAAAGAACAGCTTCAGGAACTCCTAGATAATGGGTTCATTCGGCCTAGTGTGTCACATTGGGGTGCGCCCATTCTGTTTGTGAAGAAGAAGGATGGCACAATGAGAATGTGCATCTATTATAGGCAATTGAGCAAGGTAACAATTAAGAACAAGTATCCTTTGCCTCGCATTGATGATTTATTTTATTAGCTTCAGGGAGCGAGGGTGTTCTCTAAGATTGATCTCCGTTCGGGCTATCATCAGTTGAAGATCAGGGATTCAGATATTCTTAAGACTGTTTTCAGGACTAGATATGGTCACTATGAGTTTCTTGTCATGTCTTTCGGGCTGACCAATGCCCCAGCAGCGTTCATGCATTTGATGAACAGTGTATTTCGACCTTATCTAGATTCGTTCGTTATTATATTCATTGACGATATTCTGGTGTACTCATGTAGTCAGGAGGAGCATGCGGAGCATTTGAGAGTTGTATTGCAGAGCTTGAGGGAGGAGAAGCTTTATGCAAAATTCTCCAATGTGAGTTTTGGCTCAGTTCAGTGGCTTTCTTGGGGCACGTGGTGTCCAGCGAGGGTATTTAGGTTGATCCGAAGAAGATAGATGCGGTTCAGAGTTGGACCAGACCATCCTCAGCCACAAAGATTTGTAGCTTTATGGGGTTGGCAAGCTGTTATTGCCGGTTTGTTCAGGGATTCTCATCTATCGCATCGCCCTTGACCAAGTTGACTTAGAAGGGTGTTCCATTTGTATGGTCGGACGAGTGTGAGGAGAGCTTTCAGAAACTCAAGAAAGCCTTGACCACATCTCCAGTGTTGGTTTTGCCATCAGCTTCAGGTTCATATACCGTGTATTGTGATGCTTCGAGAGTTGGGATTGGTTGTGTATTAGTGCAGGAGGGTAGAGTTATTGCTTATGCTTCTCGTCAGTTGAAGCCCATGAGAAGAACTACCATGTTCATGATTTAGAGTTGGCTGCCATATTTCATGCATTGAAGATTTGGAGGCATTATTTGTATGGTGTATCTTGTGAGGTATTCACTGATCATCGTAGTCTTCAGCATTTGTTCAAGCAAAAGGATCTTAATTTGAGGTAGCGGAGATGGTTGGAATTGTTTAAGGATTATGATATCACTATATTGTACCATCCGGGAAAGGCCAATGTGGTGGCCGATGCATTGAGCCAAAAGGCAGTAGGCATGGGGAGTTTGGCATATATTCCATTTGGGGAGAGACCCCTTGCAGTTGATGTTCAGGCCTTGGCCAATCGGTTCGTGAGATTGGATATTTCAGAGCCTAGTCGGGTGTTGGCATGTGTGGTTTCTCGATCTTCCTTATATGATCGCATCAGAGAGCGCCAGTATGATGATCCGCATTTTCTTGTCCTTAAGGACAGAGTTTAGCATGATAATGCCAGAGATGTGACCATCGGTGATGATGGTGTGTTGAGGATGCAGGGCCGGATTTGTGTGCCCAATGTGGATGGGCTTAGAGAGTTGATTCTGGAGGAGGCCCATAGCTTGTTGTATTCTATCCATCCGGGTGCCGCGAAGATGTACCACGATTTGAGGCAGCACTATTGGTGGAGAAGAATGAAAAAAGATATTGTGGGATTTGTAGCTCGGTGTCTCAACTGCCAGCAGGTAAAATAGGAGCATCAGAGACCGGGTGGCTGCTTCAGCAGATGGTTATTCCCGAGTGGAAGTAGAAAAGGATCACTATGGACTTTGTGGTTGGACTTACTCAGACTTTGAAGAAGTTTGATACTATTTGGGTGATTGTGGATCGGCTGACCAAGTCTGCCCACTTCATCCCTGTGTGTACTACCTATTCTTCAGAGTGGTTGGCAGGGATTTATATCTGGGAGATTGTTCGGTTGCATGGTGTTCCGGTTTCCATCATCTCAGATTGAGGTACTCAGTTTACTTCCTAGTTTTGGAAATCTGTTCAGCGAGAGTTGGGTACTCAGGTGGAGTTGAGCACAGCTTTTCATCCTCAGATGGACGGAAAGTCCGAGCGTACAATTCAGATATTGGAGGACATGTTGCGTGCTTGTGTTATTGACTTTGGAGGTTCATGGGATGAGTTTCTACCGCTTGCAGAGTTTTCTTACAACAACAACTACCAATCGAGTATTCAGATGGCTCTGTATGAGGCTCTGTACGAGAGGCGGTGTAGATCTCCAGTTGGTTGGTTCGAGCCCGACGAGGCTAGACTACTGGGGACAGATTTGGTTCAGGATGCCTTAGAGAAGGTATAGGTGATTCAGGAGAGGCTTCGTACAGTGCAGTCACGTCAGAAGAGTTATGCGGACCGGAAGGTTCGAGATGTGTCCTACATGGTCGGTGAGAAGGTCTTGCTGAAGGTTTCGCCCATGAAGGGTGTTATGAGGTTTGGGAAGAAAGGGAAGTTGAGTCCGCGGTTCATTGGGCCTTTTGAGGTGCTTTGGAGGATTGGAGAGGTGGCTTATGAGCTCGCTTTGCCACCCAGCCTGTCGAGTGTGCATCCGGTATTTCATGTTTCTATGCTCCGGAAGTATATTGGGGATTTGTCTCATGTTTTGGACTTCAGCACGGTTCAGTTGGATGATGATTTGACCTATGATGTGGAGCCAGTAGCTATTTTGGGTTGTTAGGTTCGGAAGTTGAGGTCAAAGGATATAGCTTCAGTGAAAGTGCAGTGGAGAGGTTGGCCCGTGGAGGAGGCTACCTGGGAGAGCGAGCGGGAGATACAGAGTAGATATTCTCATCTGTTTGAGGCTTCAGGTATGTTTCTTGACTCGTTCGAGGACGAATGCTTGTTTAAGTTGGGGAGCATGTGACAACCCAGCCAGTCGTCTCATGAGTTACCGCTCCATTTCCCCCATTTCCGCTTCTTTATGCTTTGTTATCGGTGTTTTATGTAGTCGAGTTGATTGGTTTGCGTTTGGTGTGGTTTTGGTAAGAAATGAGACACTTAGTCTCTTTTAAGAAGGCTTAAGTTGGAAAAGTCAACTGGATGTTGACTTATGAGTTAGAGGGCTCGGATGTGAGTTCCGATGTTTTGGTTAGCTTCGGGAGGTGATTTGTGACTTCGGAGCGCGATCAGAATGGGTTTTTGGAGTTGTAGAGGAGATTTAGGCTTGAATTGGCGAAATTGATATTTTGGCAATTTCGGGTGGATAGGCGAGATTTTGATATAAGGGTCGGAATGGAATTCCGAGAGTTGCAATAGCTTCGTTGTGTCATTTGGGATGTGTGTGCAAAATTTCAGGTCATTCGGACGAGATTTGATAGACTTTTTGAGCGAAAGCATAATTTAAGAGTTCTTGGAGTTCTTAGGCTTGAATCCTATGTTAAATTGGTGATTTGATGTTGTTGTAAGCGTTCCGAAGTGTTGAACAAGTTTGAACAATGTCATGGGATGTGTTGGTACAATTAGTTTCAAGTTTCGGGGGTCCCGGGATGTTTTAGGCCGAAAATCATAGCTGTAGCAGGTCCAGGAGGGTTGCCGGCCTCAGACAAAAAGAAGTGCGGCCGCGGTATGTGCTGTGCAGACCGCACAAAAAGAAGTGCGGCCGCGGTAGGTGTCATGCGGACCGCACAAAATGGTGTGCGGCCACGGTGGGGAACGATTCGCTAGTCCTACTTCGGAAGTTCATATCTTTTGATCTACAAGGAATTTTGAGATGATTCAAAAACGAAAGTTGTATCCCTTTGTGTCTAGTTTCCAGAAAGGTGAAGATATAGTAATTTGGACATCTATAGGAAACGTTATGACCAAAATATTAAAGCCTGTCACTGCAGAGGAATGCCTGTGCGGCCGCGGTTATTTTTGCGCGTACCGCGGTCGATTTGGTGAGGCCCGCGGAGGCTTAAATCTGAGGGGTACTTTATAAATACGAGGTTTTGGGTTTTATTTAATATTTTGACCTAGAGAGCTCGGATTTTGGCAATCTTTCGAAGGTTTTCAAGAAATTCATCGAGGTAAGTGATTCTAACTCAGATTTGGCTAGAGTACATGAATCTATCATTAAATTCATCATTTAATTCATGATTTGGGATGGAATTTGGGAAAAAAATTGTGAAACCTTTCAAAAATATAAAATGATGATTTGAAGGACCAAATGGTATCGGAATTGGATAATTTTGGCATGGTTAGACTCGTGAGGGTATGAGGATTCTGAAAATGTAAATTTTACCCAATTCCGAGACGTGGGCCCGGGGCTCGAGTTTTGCTAATTTCGGGATTTTTGATATTTTTTCGAAAGTTTTTGCTTGGGATTTGTTCCCTTAGCATATTGTGACGTATTCGTTCTGATATTGGATAGATTTGACGCACATGGAGGCCAATTCGAGGGTAAAGGCATCGCGAGCTAGAGATTTAGCCGGTTCGAGGTGAGTAATGATTGTAAATGATGTCTTGAGGGTTTGAAACCCCGGATTGCACATCGTAGTGCTATATTGAAGTAAGATACGCGCTGGATGATGAGCGTGGGGTCTTTCACTACTGGGAATTGTGACTTGGTCCGTCCTGATTGATGATTTTACCGCGTATTTGACTGAAATTCATTTGTTATCATCATGATTTGGGCTGATTGCCATATTTGGGCTTCGTGCCAACTATTTGAACCCTTCGGGGATTTTTATCACTGTTTCCTCACTGCTTGACTTATTATTTGAACTCAGTCCTGTTGATATCTACTGTTTTACAAACTCAGCCACTTTTACTCAGATTTGAAACTTAAATGATATTTCTACTTCATGTTTTAGGCTGAGAACTACTGTTTTACTAATGCCCAAGGGGCTTGTGATGATTTTTGGACTGAGTGAGGCCGAGGGCCATATGTGAGGATATGCTGAGTGATATGAGGCCGAGGGCCTGAGATACTTTATATGCCATGAGGTGGCTTGAGTGATGTGAGGCCGAGTGCCGAGTGGTGATGCCACGAGGTGGCTTGATATAGCGCTTGGGCCGTAAAGGGCCCCTCCGGAGTCTGCACACCCACAGTGAGCGCGGGTACCCATTATGATCTAAGAGTGAGCCCGAGAGACTGATACTGTTCTGAGTGATTGATACTGAGCTCGAGGGGCTGATACTGTACTAAGAGTGAGCCCGATGGGCTGATACCATTCTGAGCGATTGATACTGTGCCCGAGGGGCGGATTTCTACTTGTTATTTACCTGTTAAATTACCTGTTTTACTTGTTTTAAAAAGGAATATCATTTGATTTTTTCACCGATTTACTGTTTTAAGTGATTTTACTGCTTGATATGGAATTGCTTTGTGCCTTTACGTGTTTTCATACTTTCAGCCATTATTTATAATTATTACTCACTGAGTCGGAGTACCCACATTACTCCCTGCACCATGTGTGCAGATTCAGGCGTTGCAGAGTCCGCTTCTGAGTGCTGATCCTCCCAGTCCAGGCAGTGTTTTCGGAGACTACGAGGTAGCTGTTGATGTCCGCAGCCCCCGTGCCTCCCTTATCTTATCCTTTTCATGTTTTTAGAACTATTGTATCGGAATTAGTGTTCAGTAGACTTGTATCCGGATTTCTTAGTTGCTCGTGACTTATGACACCCCGGTTTGGGCTGTGTCGAGATGGTTTTCACTGTTGTTATCGTTAAATTTTTCGCAATCTATGGATATTATATTATGTTTATTACTGTTTATGATAATTAACTGCTTAAAGAGCTATTCCGTTTTGGTCTGGCTGGCCTTGTCTTCACGAGAGGCGTCATCATGATCGGGTTCGGGAATTGGGTCGTGACAATATTATGCATCCATCAACCACTTTTGATTATGCAATTGAATGAGGGGCTATTTAACTTAATTTTTCAAAAAAGATTTCGATTTGAATGAATTAAGCTGATCAACATCAGTTGTTCATCTCGCGAAAATGAGCATGTGTGTTTTCGTGATAAACTTCATTCGGATAAAAGACAATAACCGGCTTAAATTTTCCCAATAACTAATCCAATTATCAATTAGGTTGAGACTTCCGATGGTCCTTATTTTTCTAAGACACATTTGTCAATTGTTTAAAGTGATACTGAACGAACCTTTTGTTTAATTTTAGGAGTGTTAAATTTCATCCATTAACTTGATTTAATTGTCCTTAAATACTCCTTTGAATCAAAAAGGCAAGCAGATATTTAATCATGTTTATGCTCTCACTTTGATCCACGATACTTTGTGCCATGTCACTTTAATTACTACGCCTCTAAGGAATAAACATATATAGCACCCTTTGAAAAATTATTTAGTTGTAGTAATATATTATCTCTTCATCAATTATTGGAAAAAATCAAAGTAGAACTTAGTAACATTTTTTTAAAAGTATTGTATAATAAAAAGGTTATAAAAAAGATTAAAAACGAAATGAAAATAAATTAATTTGACTAGCTAAATGTAAATTTATCAACCTTTTACAAAAAAGACGGAAGTAGAATTCACATAATATCCTCATTGCTACTTGTCAAATTTAGTAATGGGCCAACTAGATTTATCCAGATATGGAAACAAACCGCATGACAGAGATGAATAGAAGTGAAACTGTTCATAATTCTGCAGCCTCTGGGGGATAAGCACAGACGTCTCCGTACCGATCCCTCGGACTCTACCAAGCTTGTCCGTGAATTGTGAGATCTAAGCAACCTAAAGCTCTGATACCAACTTGTCACGACCCGGACTTTTCACCCTCGGAAATTGTGATGGCGCCTACTCGTGAAAGCTAGGCAAGCCGAGTATTATAGATTCATTAATCTTTTTTACTTAGCCTTTTTAACAGTTTAGTATAACAGGTGATCAACAACGGAATAATTTTAATAAACAGAAATGCGGAAGACGAAAACTAATAGTTTAACCATATACTAGTACAAAATCCAACATTCAACTCTACCCAGAATTTGGTGTCACAATGTCACGAACTATCTAGAATACTACAAACAGTGGTCTGAAAGATAAATACAAATTTGCCTCTGAAATACATAAAAGAAACAGAATGGAAAGATAGAAGGAGACGCCAAGGCCTACGGACGCCTGAAGGACTACCTTGGGTCTCCGCCACTGGACTGAAGGCAGCAACCTCACTGTAGTCCAAAAGCTCCAGCACCGAGATCTACACACAGTGCAGAGTATAGTATCAGCACAACCGACCCCATGTGCTGGTAAATGTCGAGCCTAACCTCGGCGAAGTAGTGACGAGGCTAGGACAAGATTACCAAATAAACCTATGCAGTTTAAAGTATATACTACAAGTAATAATAATAACGGAAACTAGCAATTAAAGATGGGAAGGGGAACATGCTACGAGGGAATATCAAGTACCAACAGTAACTCGGGAGAAAAATATTAGGAATATTTTAAAGTTCGCGTCAGTAAGAATGAGGAAACAATAGCAAATCAATATCCACTTTTATTCTTTATTGTTGCGGTGCGCAACCCAATCGGAATCATTTAACATTGTTGCGGCATTGAAACCCGACCCAATCATATAATACTGTTGCGGCATGCAACCCGATCCAATCATATATCCCTGTTGCGGCGTGCAGCCCGATCCAATCATATCTCGCTGTTGCGGTGTGGAACCTGATCCCATATAATATTATTGCGGCGTGCAACCCGATCCCTATATACAATTCAACACCAATCACAGAAAGAATCCCGACAAGGGAACAATAAGGAAATAACAATATCCCGATAAGGGAACTAATCAGTAAGAATTAAATACGTCCTGGCAAGGGAATCAGCTATAACCAAACTTTTACCAACATTTAACTTCACAAATGAAACCTCAACTGGAACCAATACTCAACAATAAACAAAGACCACGAGAATAATCATAATTCTTGCCCAATACGGAGAATCAACAACTTAGGCATTTGTAGCACTTAATAAGAACACAACGATTACAATTTAAGACTCACAGGCATGCTTGACAATGACGTATAGGTACTCGTCACCACACCTATACATCGTACACTACACTAGTACAGAGCAAATAAAGCACAATACTTATTTCCTCAAGCTAAGGTTAGACTAAACACTTACCTCGAACTTCCACGGCCAACTCAAGCCTCAAACACCGCTTTTCCTTTAGAATTTGCCTCCAAATTACTTGTATCTAGTCCAAATTAATTTAACAACATCAATAAATGCTAAAGAATTTATACCCAATGCTTAATTATAGATTTTCTATCATTTTTTAAAAAAAGTCAAAAATCGACCCCGGACCCGCTTGGTCAAAAATCGAAGTTCGGACCAAACCCCGATCACCCATCCACCTACAAGCCCAAATATACAATTAGTTTTGAAATCCGACCCCAAAATGAGGTCTAAATTTCAGTTATTCAAAAAACCCTAACTCTACCCAAATTCCCAATTTTTACCATAAAAACCCTAGATTTTTAGTTGAAGATTGATGAAATGCAATGGGAAATCGAAAGAAAAAGGTTTAGAATCATATACCAATGCTTTGGGGAAGAACTTGTTCCTTGAAAATTGCCTCAATGCTCTCTAGTTTTGAAAATATAAAAATATGGGCTAAATCCCGACTTTGCTACTGTTTTAAGTACTGAGCGACGGTGTTCATTCCATTCGCGATAACACTGTCGCGATCGCGAAGAGCTTCCAGAAGTGGACTTACGCGATCGCGAGTTTCTCTACACGTTCGCGAAGGATAAGCCTCCCTGACCCATCACAATCGCGGACAACAGACGCGTTCGCGTAGAAGAAATGACAAGTCCCCAGCCCACCTCCAATTTTACACTACGCGTTCGCGTTTGCGATGAGCAACCCCCCAGTGCTCCGCGTTCGCGAAGAAAAAATTCACCCCTGTCCCAATTTCCCTTCCGTGATCACGAGAGTCACTACGCGTTCACGATGCACAAATTGTCTGTGCACCTGAAGCAGTAAAACCTGCAACATTTATAAGTTTGAAAACCGTCCGAAACCTATCCGAAACTCACCTGAGCCCTCGGGGCTCCAAACCAAAGATGCATACTAACTCAAAAACATCATATGGACTTACTTGTGAGATTAAATCGCCAAATTAACACCTTCAATAACGAATTTAGCATCAAAATCAAAGAAGAATCTCAAGAGCTCTTAAGTAAATTTTAACAACCGAGGGTCCGATTCACGTTATATCAAGTCCGTTTCTTACCAAATTTTACAGGCTTGACTTAAATACCATATAAGACCTGTACCAGGCTGCAGAACCAAGATACGGGCCCGATACCATCAAATTCAAACCCATTTAAATTTCCAAAAACTCTTATAATTTCAGTTAAACAGTTTTCTTCAAAAATTCATTTCTCAGGCTTGAGACCTCGGAATTCAATTCCGGGCATACGCCTTGCTCCCATATTTTCCTAAGGACCCTTCGAAACCGTCAAATTATGGGTCCGGGCCCATTTACCCAAAATTTTGATCGAAATCAACTTAAATTCAATTTTAAAGGCCAAATTAGCATTTTCATCAAATTTTCACATAAAAGCGTTCCGGATATATGCCCGGACCGCGCATGCAAATCGAGGTGAGATAAAAGGAGGCTTTGAAGGCCTCGAAATACAGAATTTACTTGTAAATCAAGTGATGACCTTTTGGGTCATCACATCCTCCACCTCTAAAACAACCGTTCATCCTCGAACGGACATAGATAAGAAGTACCTAAGTCGGGGAAAAGATAGGGATATCGGCTCCACATATCAGACTCAGACTCTCAGGTAGCTGCCTTGGCAGGCTGACCTCTCCACTGAACACGAACAAAAGGGTAACTCTTCGATCTCAACTGACGCTTCTGCCTGTCCAGAATGGCCACCGGCTCCTCCTCATAGGTTAGATCCTTGTCCAACTAGACAGTGCTGAAGTCTAACACATGGGATGGATCGCCGTGATACTTCCAAAGTATGGACACATGAAACACTGGATGCACAGTTGATAACCTCGGCGGCAACGCAAGTCTGTAAGCCACCTCTCCCACTCAATCAAGAATTTCAAAAGGACCAATGAACCTAGGGCTTAGCTTGATCTTCTTCCTAAATCTCATCACGCCCTTCATGGGCGACACCCGGAGCAACACCTGCTCTCCGACCATAAATGCCACGTCACGAACCTTGCGGTCGGCATAACTCTTCTACGGGACTGAGCGGTACGAAGCCTATCCTGAATGATCTTCACCTTGTCCAAGGCATCCTGCACTAGATCCGTACCCAACAGCCGAGCCTCTCCCAGCTCAAACCATCCAACTGGCGACCAACACCGCCTACCACATAGTGCCTCATAGGGAGCCATCTGAATGCTCGACTGATAGCTATTGTTGTAGGCAAACTCTGCTAAAGGCAAGAACTGATCCCACGAACCTCCAAAGTCCATAACAAAAGCTCGGAACATATCATCCAAAATCTAAATAGTACGCTTAGACTGTCTGTCCGTTTGGGGATGAAATAGTGTGCTCAACTCAACCCATGTGCCCAACTCATGCTGAACTGCCCTCCAGAAATGTGAGGTAAACTACGTACCTCGGTCAAAAATGATAGACACGGGCACGCCATGAAGACGAACAATCTCCCGGATATAGATCTCAGCTAACCTCTCAGAAGAATAGGAGACTGCCACAAGAATGAAATGCGCTGACTTAGTTAGCCTATCAACAATAACCCACATTGCATCGAACTTCCTCTGAGTCTGTGGGAGTCCAACAATAAAGTCCATAGTGATATGCTTCCACTTCCACTCAGGAAGCTCAATCCTCTGAAACAAACCACCAGGTCTTTGATGCTCGTACATTACCTGCTAGCAGTTCAAACACCAAGCCACATACGCAACAATATCCTTCTTAATCCTTCTCTACCAATAATGCTGCCGCAAATCCTGATACATCTTAGCGGCGCCCGGATGGATAGAATACCGGGAACTATGGGCCTTCCCTAGAATCAACTCACGAAGCCCATCCATATTAGGTAGACAAATATGACCCTGCATCCTCAAGACTCCATCATCTCCAACTGTAACCTGCTTGGCACCTCCGTGCCACATCATGTCTCTAAGGACAAGCAAATGATGATCATCATACGGCCGATCTCGGATACACTCAAAATATGAAGAACGAGCGACTGTACAAGCTAGAACACGGCTGGGCTTAGAAACATCCAACCTCACAAACTGATTGGCCAAAGACTGAACATCCAAAGCAAGCGGTCTCTCACCGACTGGAATATACGCAAGGCTGCCCATACTGGCTAACTTCCTACTCAATGCATCGGCCACCACATTGGCCATTCCCGGATGATGCAAGATGGTGATATCATAGTCTTTTAATAGCTCTAACCACCTCCTATGCCTCAAATTTAGCTCCTTATGCTTGAATAAGTATTGCAAACTCTTGTGATCCATGAACTCCTCACATGACACGTCATACACATAATGCCTCCAAATCTTCAGCGCGTGAACAATGGCTGCTAACTCCAAATAATGAAATGGATAATTCTTCTCGTGGATCTTCAACTACCGTAAAGAATATGCAATAACCTTTCCATTCTTCATCAACACCGCACCAAGTCCAATTTGCAATTCATCATAATATACTGATATGGCCCTGAATCTATGGGCAAAACCAACACTAGCGTCGTAGTTGAAGCTGTCTTGAGCTTCTGAAAGCTCGCCTCACACTCATTCGACCACCTGAACTGGGCACCCTTTTGGGTCAACCTGGTCATCGGGGATGCAACAGATGAAAATCCCTCTACAAACTGATGGTAATAGCCTGCCAAACCTAAGAATCTATGGATCTTTGTAGCTGATGTGGGTCTAGGCCAGTCCTTAACTGCCACAATCTTCTTAGGATCCACCTGAATACCCTCTGCTGATACAACATGACTCAAGAATGCAACCTAGCTCAACCAAAACTCACACTTTGAAAACTTGGCATACAACTGACTATCCCTCAAAGTCTGGAGAACGACTCGAAGATGCTGCTCGTGCTCCTTTCGGCTGCGGGAATAAATCAAAATATCATCAATGAAGACAATCACGAAGGAATCTAAATAAGGCTTGAACACTCGGTTCATGAAGTCCATGAAAGCTGCTGGGGCATTAGTCAACCAAAATGACATCACTAAGAACTCATAATGCCTGTACCGAGTGCGAAAAGCTATCTTAGGGACATCAAATGCCCTAATCCTCAACTGATGGTAGCCATATCTCAAATCAATCTTTGGAAACACCTTGGCACCCTGAAGCTGATCAAACAATCATTAATCCTCAGCAATGGATACTTATTCTTGACTGTGACCTTGTTCAACTATCGATAATCTACACACATCCTCATCGATCTATCCTTCTTCTTAATAAACAACACCGGCGCACCCCAAGGTGAGACACTAGGTCTAATGAAGCCCTTATCAAGCAAGTCATGCAACTGTTCTTTCAATTCATTCAACTCTGGCGGGGCCATATGATACAGCGGAATAGAAATAGGCTGAGTGCCCGGAGCCAAATCAATGCAAAAGTCAATATCCCTATCGGACGGCATACCCAGAAGGTCTGAAGGAAATACCTCTGGAAACTCACGTACAATAGTCACAGAATCCATAGAAGGAATCTCGGCACTAGAATCAGAAACATACACCAAATTGGCCAAACATCCCTTTTCAACCATGCGCCGAGCCTTCATATATGAGATAACTCTACGGGCGGAATAACCAAGAGTCCCTCTCCACTCTAAATGAGGTAGACCCGGCAAGGCTAAGGTCACAGTCTTGGCATGACAGTCCAAGATAGCATGGTAAGGTGATAACTAGTCCATCCCCAACATGACATAAAAATCAACCATATCCAAAAGTAACAGATCTACTCGGGTCTCAAAACCCCCAATCACAACTATACATGAACGATGGACACGATCCACCACAATAAAATCACCCACCGGTGTAGACACATATACATGAGCACTCAAAGGATCACTAGGCATGACCAGATACGGGGCAAAATAAGATGACACATAGAAGTATGTAGACCCTGGATCAAATAGAACTGAAACATCTCTACTACAGACCAGAACGGTACCTGTGATAATTGAATTAGAGGCCTCAGCCTCGGGCCTGGATGGAAGAGTATAACATTGGGGCAGGGCCCCACCACTCTAAGCTACGTCCTTGGGACGACCTCCTGCTGGCTGCCCTCCACCTCTAGCAGCCTGACCTCCACATCTAATACGTCTACCTCCACCTCTAGAACCTCTACCCCACCCCTAGCTGGCTGAGCGGGTGGTGGAATACCTGGTGCCTGAACCATAGCACAGGAACCCTGCTGCTGCGACTAAACACCCACTAATCTTGGACAAGCCCTCCGGATATGACAATACTCGCCGCACTCATAACATCCACCTGAGTGCTGTGGCTGAAGGAACTGGGACTGACCCTGGCAGGCCGGCTGACCATGAGAATAGCTCTGAATAGGAGGTGCTATGATAGGAGCTGATGGTGCACGGTAGGACTGCTGATCAGAATACTACATATGAGAACCACGGTACCTGAAGCACCATGAGAAGTCTGAAATGCTGAATGAAACGGCCTGGGAGGATGGCCCCTACCAAAAGAATACCTGCATCCAGATGAGGCACCACTGAACCTGCCTGAATGATGGGGCCTCTTGTCAGACCCCTGACCACTACACTGTGATAGAACCATCTCACCTCTCCTGCCACATTGGCCGCATCCTGAAAAGAAATCTCGCTCCCACTTTCCTTAGCCATCTACAATCGAATCGGCTGAGCGAGTCCCTCAATGAACCTTCTCACCCTCTCTATCTCGGTAGGAAGTATGATAAAAGTATGACAGGCCAAAGGAATGAATCTAGTCTCGTACTGAGTGACGGTCATAGAAACTTGTTGGAGACGCTCAAACTGCCTTCGATAATCCTCCCTCTAAGTGATAGGAAAAAACTTCTGCAGAAATAGCTGATAGAACTGATCCCAAGTCAAGGTAGGCGACCCAGCTAGCCTAGACAAACAATAATCCCTCTACTAAGTCTTGGCGGAACCTGACAGGCGAAAAGGAGCAAAGTCAACCCCATTGGTCTCCACTATCCCCATGTTTCGAAGAACCTTATGACAACTGTCCAAATAATCCTGGGGATCCTCTGAAGATGTACCACTATAAGTAGTAGTGAACAGCTTGGTGAACCTGTCCAATCTCCACAAAGCATCGGCAGACATAGCTGCTCCATCACCGGTCTGAGCTACCACACCCGGCTGAACTGCCCCAACTGGCTGAGCTGCTGGAGTCTGAAACTGAGGAGCAATTTGCTCCGGAGTGCGGGTAGCGGGAGTTTGTGCTCCTCCCTTAGCCTGAGAGACGGATGGTGCTACAGGAAGTAAGCCTGCCTAGGTGACACTCTCCATAAGGCCCACTAGATGAACCAGAGCATCCTGGAGTACTGGGGTAGCAATGAACCCTTCTGGGACCTGAGCTGGGCCTACCGGAACTGTCTGGGCCGGTACCTCATCATCAAACTCTACTTGAGGCTCTGCCGCTGGTGTTGCTGCTCTGGGGTGAGCTCTGCCCCTGTCTCGGTCCCTAGCACGACCTCAACCTCGTCCTCTATCCCTCGTGGGAACCGCCGCTGGGGGCTCGGGCTGCTGGTCAGTGGATGAGGAACCGCGTGTTCTCGCCATCTGCGAAAGAACAGAGTAGAAATTCAATTAGCATTGAGAAACCAAACCGCACGACAAAGATAAATAGAAGTGAAACTGTTCCTAACTCTGCAGCCTCTAGGGGATAAGCATCGACGTTTCCGTACCGATCCCTCAGACTCTACCAAGCTTGTCCGTGAATTGCGGGACCTAAGCAACCTAGAGCTCTGATACCAACTTGTCATGATCTGGATTTTCCACCCTCGGGAGTAGTGATGGCACATACTCGTGAAAGTAAGGCAAGCCGAGTATTATAGATTCATTAACCCTTTTTACTTAGCCTTTTTAACATTTCAGTATAACAGGTGATCAACAACGGAATAATTATAATAAATAGAAATGCGGAAGACGAAAACTAATAGTTTAACCATATACTAGTACAAAATCCAACATACAACTCTACCAAGAATTTGGTGTCACAATATCACGGACTATCTACGAATACTACAAACAGTGGTCTGAAAGATAAATACAAATCTGTCTCTAAAATACATAAAAGAAATAGAATGGAAAGATATAAGGAGATGCCAAGGCCTACGGACGCCTGCAGTACTACCTCAGGTCTCCGCCACTGGACTGAATGCAACAACCTCACTGTGGTCCAAAAGCTCCAGCACCGGGATCTGCACACAGTACAAAGTGTAGTATCAAGACAACCGACCCCATGTGCTGGTAAGTGTCGAGCCTAACCTCGACGGAGTAGTGACGAAGCTAGGACAAGACTACCAAATAAACCTGTGCAGTTTAAAGCATATACAACAAGTAATAATAATAACGGAAACTAGCAGTTAAAGATGGGAAGGGAATATGCTACGAGGGAATAACAAGTACCAATAGTAACTTAGGAGAAAAACATTAGGAACATTTTAAAGTTCGCATCAGTAAGAATGAGGAAACAGTAACAAATCAATATCCACTTTTATTTTTTATTGTTGCGGCGTGCAACCTAATGAAATCATATAACACTATTGCGGCGTTGAAACCCGATCCAATCATATAACACTGTTGCGGCATGCAACCCGATCCAATCATATCTCACTGTTGCGGCGTGCAACCCGATCCCATATAATATTATTGCGGCATGCAACCCTATCTCAATATACAATTCAACACCAATCACAAAAAGAATCCAAGGAAACAATAAGGAAACAACAATATCCCGTTAATGGAACTAATTAGTAAGAATTAAATACGTCACGGCAAAGAAATCAACTATAATCAAACTTTTACCAACATTTAACTCCACAATGAAACCTCAACTGGAACCAATACTCAACAATAAATAAATACCACGAGAATAATCATAATTCTTGCCCAACACGGAGAATCAATAACATAGGCATTTGTAGTGCTTAATAAGAACACAATGATTACAATTTAAGACTCACATGCATGCTTGGCACCGACGTATAGGTACTCGTCACATACTTATACATCATACACTACACTAGCACATAGAAAATAAAGCATAATACATATTCCCTCAAGCTAAGGTTAGACCAAACACTTACCTCGAACTTCCACGGCTAACTCAAGCCTCAAACACCGCTTTTCCTTTAGAATTCGCCTCCAAATTACTTATATCTAGTCCAAATTAATTTAACAACATCAATAAATGCTAAAGAATTCATACCCAATGCTTAATTATAGGGTTTCTATCATTTTCCCTAAAAAGTCAAAAATCGACCCCTGGCCCGCTTGGTCAAAACTCGAGGTTCGGACCAAAAGTCGATCACCCATTCATCCCCGAGCCCAAATATGCAATTAGTTTCGAAATTCGACCCCAAAACGAGGTCTAAATTCCAATTATTCAAAAAGCCCTAACTCTACCCAAATTCCCAATTTCTACCATAAAAACCCTAGATTTTTAGATGAAGATTGATGAAATGCAATGGGAAATCGAAAGAAAAAGGTTTAGAATCATATACCAATGCTTTGGGGAAGAACTTGTTCCTTGAAAATCGTCTCAATGCTCTCTAGTTTTGAAAATATGGGCTAAATCCCGACTTTGCTACTATTTTTAGTGTTGCGCGACAGTGTTCATCGCGTTCGCGAGACCACTATCGTGATCGCGAAGAGCTGCCAGAAGTGGACTTACGCGATCGTGAGTTCCTCTACGCGTTCGTGAAGGGTAAGCCTCCCTACCTTTGCATTCGCGGACAACATTACGCGTTCGTGTAGAAGAAATGACAAGTCCCCAGCCTACCTCCAATTTTACACTACGCGTTCGCGTGACACCAGTCGCGTTCGCGATGAGCAACCCCCCATTGCCCCGCGTTCGCGACTGTGGCTTCACTTTCCCTATCCCAATTTCCCTTCTGCGATCGCGAGAGTCACTACACGATCGCCATGCACAAAATGTCTGTGCACCTGAAGCAATAAAATATGCAACTTTTCTAAGTGTGAAAACCCTCCGAAACCTATCCGAAACTCACCCGAGCCCTCGGGGCTCCAACCCAAACATGCATATTAACTCAAAAACATCATATGGACTTGCTCGTGCGATCAAATCGCCAAATTAACACCTTTAACAACGAATTTAGCATCAAAATCAAAGAAGAATCTCAAGAGCTCTTAAGTAAATTTTAACAACCGAGGGTCCGATTCACGTTATATCAAGTCCGTTTCTTACCAAATTTTACAGGCTCGACTTAAATACCATATAAGACCTGTACTAAGCTCCAGACCTAAGATACGGGCCCGATACCATCAAATTCAAACCCATTTAAATTTTCAAAAAACTCTTATAATTTCAGTTAAAAATTTTTCTTCAAAAATTCATTTCTCGGGCTTGGGACCTCAGAATTCAATTCCTGGCATACGCCAAGGTCCCATATTTTCGCACGGGCCCTCCGGGACCGTCAAATCACGAGTCCGGCCCGTTTACCTAAAATGTTGACCGAAGTCAACTTAAATTCAATTTTAAAGGCCAAATTAGCATTTTCATCAAATTTTCACATAAAAGCGTTTTGGATATACGCCCGGACCGCGCACACAAATCGAGGTGAGATAAAAGGAGGCTTTTAAGACCTCGGAACACAAAATTTACTTGTAAATTAAGTGATGACCTTTTGCGTCATCACCGTTATAGAATCAAAGTATTGCATTATCCTTCAATTCTGTTCGATCTCCGATATATTCCTTCTTCTGTCTTCTTAACTCCTTTTGGGTATTGGGTTACGTAGTGAAGTCGGGAACTTTAAGCTTTGTACTCTTGCACTTTAATTTCATAGAAGTGTCAAAGTAAAGATATGTTGACCTGTTAAAGAATCCACAATTAAATCACGATTGATTTACCAAATCATGATCCTTTTAATGGGATAACTTGAGAAAAGAATTACAAACGCACAATTGCGGGTGCTCATTGGGTTTAACTTGTTAGGCGTATCATTCAAAATTACATCAAGCATACATGAAGATAAACTCAGTCGGTGTACTTAGCTGAACATCATTCACGTCAATGAAAAATTCTCTCGTTTGAGGGGAATGCAAAACTTCTTGGTAATTAATCATTAATTCCTTAATGAACTTTTCAAAAGGATCAACAATACTAGAAATTCGGTAAATACCGATCAAAATTTTCCGATTAATATTAATCGGTCAAAAAAACGACCAAAGTTGGACGGAAACTGAGAGAAAAATATTTTACATTTATTTAAAAAAAAATACCGACCAAAGTTGGTCGGTAATTTGGTCAACAAGTTGACCGAGCTGGTCAGACTTGCTTAGTCAAAGAAACTTTCACATTACTGACCAACTTTGGTCGGTAAATTTTGGTCGGTAATGTGAATCCAATTTTTAAAATTTTAATAGTTATATTATTATTTAAAATATTTTATAAAATTTAAAGAAATTTTATTTAAAATTATCGATCAAAATTTGTCGGTTAATTCAGGGGAAACATTTACCGACCAACTTTGGTCGGTATATTTTAATTTCTGGAAAATAACCGACCAAAATTGGTCGGTTATTAGGTCAACATTGGTCAAAAATATGAATCACTATTATATTTACTATCTAAATAATATAAATGTAATCCATTAACACTTTTGTAATACAAATAATGAATACACTAACATATACTATAATATATACTATAACATGCTATATATGTAGTTAAAGTAGTACAACGAAGCGTGCGTTATACATACATACATACATACATACATACATACATACATACATACATACATACATACATATATATATATATATATATATATATATATAGAGAGAGAGAGAGAGAGAGAGAGAGAGAGAAAGAGAGAGAGAGAGAGAGAGATAGATATAGGTCAAACGTTTTATTTTTAATATTTAACGATGCATCTGAGTAAGTTATAAGTCGATGAATCAATTTACAAACATATATATTTGATGATAAAATATATACTAGTTAGGATCTTCACAAGTCTATCAATCCCTTCCATAGGTTGGGGTTCTTTTACGAATCGATAGACTTGTGAAGATCCTAATTAGTATATATAATTTATCATCAAATATATCTGTTTGTAAATTGATTTATCGACTTATAACTTACTCAGATGTATCGTTGAATATTAAAAACAAAACGTTTTACCTATATCTATTAATAATAAAAACAAAACATCTCGACCTATATCAATTAATCCATGTCATGTATTATTATTGATGAATGAATGTAATCAATTAACTCTTTTGTAATACGAATAATGAATACACTAACATATACTATAACATGCTATATATGTAGTTAAAGTAGCACAACGAAATGCGTGTGTTATGTGTATACACACACTAACATATACGATAACAAGCTATACATATAGTTAAAGTATTACAATGAAGTATCTCTCTCTGTGTGTGTATATATATGTATGTATATATATATATATATACACTTACTTTGATAGCCGTATATATATATACAAGAATACGAAGCGCTAGGAACACAAGGTCGGATTCTTTTAAGGATTGATAGACTTGTAAATTGATTCATCGACTTATAACTTATTTAGATGCATCGATGAATATTAAAAACAAAACTTTTTGATCTATGTCGATTAATATATAAAAAACAAAACGTCTCAACCTAAAATAGAATAATATTATATTGGTTTATCAATTGATTAATTATTCGTACGTAGTAATGTATACGATTGATCATCAAGTACAATATAGTGTATGTGTGTGAAATTACTCATATACTTAAATATAACTTAGAAAATTTACTTACATAGAAGCTATTATAATCTATTAAAAGTAGTTACCTAGTTAATATAATTTTTTGTAAAGATTATGTTTATAATTTATAATTATTTATAATAATTGTATAGTTAAATAAAATAAATATTTATAGTTAATAATAATTTTTTTATGGTTTATAATAAAATTTTTATAGCTTATAATATTTTAAGAAATAAAAAAAATTAAGTTTTTTTAAAAAAAACCAACCAAAGTTGGTCGGTATTTGGTCAAACGGTCAAAACTTAATGTACTGACAAAAATTATCGACCAACGTTGGTCGGTAATTTTGAAATACAAAATGAAATAGCGGGTTTTCCCCCATTTCTCTTACTTTCTTCCCCAAATTTTCTCTAACTCCTCCCTCAATATCTTCCCCTCTCCTTCTCTATTTCCCTCACACAAATCACATTCCCCACCCCGCGTCACCACCTGTAACGACCCGACCTATCGTTTTAAGAATTAGCGTCTCGTTCAACGGCTTAAGACCTCGAGGAGCTTCGTAATACGCATTATGACCCACAAGTACGATCAAGTTTGGTTTTCATAAGATTCAGAGTTAAATTTAAAGAAAAATCAAAATCTTATTTTTGAAGCAAATGGAAAGAGTTGACCGAAGAGTTGACTTATGAGCAAAATACCCCAAATTAGTATTTTAATGATGTCAATATCTTCGTATGGTGATTTCGGACTTATACGTGTGTCCGAATTTGGATTTGGAAGTCCATAGGACAATTCGATGCATTTTGGCGAAATAAGAAAGTTGACGTGTTCTAATTATATTATTTTATATGTGGAAGATGTCTATTACCATGATGAATACCAATTGGATATGATAGAAAGTGTACGAGGTGTACTATAAGATATATGGGGTCTAAGGAAAGTCCTAAGTCTAAGCCAAGTTGGAAAATTTCGTAATATACTAAAGTTGCAAATGAGTACGCACAAGACCTCATTTTGGACGAGCATATCTACATGTATATAAGAAGTTATTTGATTCAAAACCTATCGAATTAAAGCTCTTTGAGTCTAGTTTCCAATGCATCAAACCGTTTGTCATTTGGAGATGTATACAGAAAGTTATGACCATTTTACCGGACCTGTATCATAAGCGCATGCGCCGCGACCGCGCCGATTCGAAAGTTTTCTGCCTGTGAGCACGGAGGGAGCGCTGCAGGAGCGCGCCAAGGCACGTAAAGTCCCTATAATACCCCTGGGCTGTGTAAAAATCGAAGGGGTCCGAAATTTCTTCCATTTTGGTCATTCAAGCTCGGATTTGGGCGATTTCAAAGGGGTTTTTCACAATTTCGAATTGAGTAAGTGTTCTATATTCGGAAGTGATTACATTTCATAAATCTATACTAATATTCATCGTTTATTTTGGATTTGGATGAATGAAATTGTAGTTTTTGTAAAACTTTCCAAAAATGAAAATTTAGTATTTGAAGGTCCATTTGACATCGGAATTCGATAATTTTTATATGGTTGAACTCGTATCGAAATGGGTTGTCGGATTTTATGAGTTCCGTAGGATTCCGAGACATGGGCCCCATGGGCAATTTTGAGCTAAATTTTGGATTTTAATTCGGAAAATGTGTAAATTCATATGGAATTAGTTCCTACGATTCGTGTTGAGTATTTTCAATTGTTTATGACTAAATTTGAGAATTTCGGGAACTAATTCGTGAGTCAAAGGCTTGTTGGAATCTAAAATTGGTTGCAAAGCGATGTAAGTATCTTACCTAACCTTGTGGGGGAGACTTCCCCTTAGGATTTGAGTCTTTCTGTTGATTGTAGTTCGTGTACGCGAGCTGACGAGTGCGTACTCAGACTTATTTGTGGAGAATTGAAATTTTAGGGTTCTTAGGTTCTTATATTCACTAGGGATGGAGTTATTCTTGATATGACTGAGTTCCTACTTATTAGTTTCGTCTCTACATGCTTAATTGAAATTAACTGTTTCACGATTTACTCTTATTACCTAATTGACTCCTATTTGACTTAACTGGAGAGTTTTGCCTCTCCTATTGTCATGTTATATTTTCATAACTACTTGACTCATGTTAATTTCCTTATTATTGACTTGTATATTGTGGGATCGTTGCTACATGTTAGTTTTTCCGTTGTTGAACTGTTCCCGTTATGCCAGTATTCTTTTATGTGGTTCTTTCTTTGAGCTAGTTCTACCATTTTCTCGTGATTTACAGCCCCTTAGTTGATTTACTTGTCTTACCTTGTATTATTGTCATTTGTTGTTGTTTTATGTATTGCGGTGATGTTCGATCCTTCTGTTGTGATGTAACTGTTGATTCTGTTGGTTGCATTATCTATTTATTTGGGACTACGGATGTGAGATTTCGGTAGATCCCCCTTGTCTGTTTATTTGGGACTACGGATGTGAGATTCCGGTAGATCCCCCTTGTCTGTTTATTTGGGACTATGGATGTGGGATTCCGGTAGATCCCCCTACACAGTTATATGGAACTACGGGAATGCACCATTGTTACGACCCTAACCCCGAACCCGATCGTGATGGCACCTATCGTGAAGACAAGGCCAGCCAACTAAACCCAATTCACTTGTTAAAGCAGTTAAGCAACATAAAAGTAGTCTGAAACATGATTTAATGATAATAAGTAGTGAAAGTAGAACCCGACACAGCCCTAACCGGGGTGTCACAAGCACGAGCATATAACAGTACTGAATCCTCAAATGTAACTACAAAGTTTTAAACACTGAACTACGAACATAAGGGAAATAGATAGAGAGGAGCTCCAGGTTGCGAACGCCAACGACTACCTAAAGACTCCTCTAAGATCTGCCTGAAGCTGGAATGAATCAGCACTCGAGAGCGGGATCAACTACGCCTGAATCTGCACACGGGATGCAAGGAGTAAAGTGAGTACTCCAACTCAGTGAGTAACAAATGTAAATAACGACTGAAAGTAAGAAAACATGTAAGGCACAAGACATTCTATAATGAAGTAGTAAAACCATTTAAAAGCAGTAAAACAATGGAAAGTCAAGTAAAATCCTCTTTCAACAAGTAAACAAGTAATTAAGATAAAACAACTAAATAGAAGTTCGCCCCTCGGGCACAGTATCACCACATCCGCCCCTCGGGCAACATCTCATAATAATAACAGCCCCTCGCGCTCAATCTCACATCACAATGGGTACCCGCGCTCACTGGAGGTGTGCAGACTCCTGGAGGGGCCCCTTACGACCCAAGCGCAATAACAAGCCATCTCATGGCATCAAACTAGGCCCTCGGCCTCATATCAATCAAGACACCTAATGGCGTACATATCTCAGGCCCTCGGCCTCAAATCAGTATTAGTGTTTCCTCACAACATAGGCCTTCGGCCTTACTCAGTCAAAAATCCTCACAAGCCCCTCGACCAATAGTAAAATAGTGTTTCTCAGCTCAAACATCATTTAAAATGTCATTTAAGTATTAAAACTGGGTAAACATGGCTGAGTAGTAAAATAGTGGAAAATAACATGACTGAGTTCAAATATAAAGTCAAAATAGTGAGGAAATATCAATAAAATCCTCGAAGGGTTCAAATAGTTGGCACTAGGCCCAAATATGGCATTCAACCTAAATAATGATGATAGCAAATAGTTTTCAATCAAATATGCGGTAAAATCATCAATTGGGACGGACCAAGTCACAATCCCCAATAGTGCACGACCCCACGCTCGTCATCAAGAGTGTGCCTCACCTCAATATAGCACTACGATGTGCATTCCGGGGTTTCAAGCCCTCAGAACATCATTTACAATCATTACTCACCTCGAACCGGCTAAATCTCTAGCTCGCGACGCCTTTGCCCCTCGAATCGGCCTCCACACGCGTCGAATTTATCCAAAATCAGAACGAGGACATCAAAATATGCTAAGGGAACAAAGCCCAAGCGAAAATAATTAACAAAGGGCACAAATCCTGAAATTACAAAAACCCAACCCTGGGCCCACGTCTCGAAATTCGATAATTTTTACATCAATAGGTTCCTCATCTCCCCCACGAGTTCATACATACCAAAAGTTCTTAAATCTGACCCCAAATAGTCCTTCAAATCCACAATTAAAAGTCTATGTTTCCAAACCCTAGTTTCCCCAATTTTACCCTTTGATTTCCATAATTTCTAGCTCTAATCCATGAAATAATAGCATAGGAATGATTTTTAGGTCTAAATTCCTTACCTCAATGAAGTTCCCTTGAAATCCCTCTTTCAAATCGCCCAAAAAGCTCCAAGCCGAAGTCCAAAAATGATGAAATATCTCAATTTCGCGAAATAAAATAACTTTTATGTTCTGCCTAGGCCTTTCCGCATCTGCGGTTCAAAACCCGCTTCTGCGGTACTACATATGCGGTCTAATCTTATGCTTCTACGGAATTCACTTACTAGACCAAATACCGCATCTGCGGTCCACTTGCCACATCTGCGACTCCGTAGGTGCGGTCCCTCTACCGTATCTGCGCTTCCTGACTTAACCGCACCATTCCGCATCTGCGAGCCTCCCTCCGCATCTGCAATTCCATAGATGCGATCCTATTAGCTGCTTCTGTGGTTTCCTGTTCCTCAAGCCTCTCCTGCTTCTACAGCCAAACCTCCGCTTATGCGGTGCCGCACCTGCGGTCCCTAAACCGCAGGTGCGAAAACACCAGAAACAGCAAAACTTCAGCAGCTACAATAATATCTCAACTCCTCCGTTAACCATCCGAAATCACCCCGAGGCCCCCGGGACCTCAACCAAAAGCACAAACATATCCTAATACCTTATTCAAACTTTTACCAATCTTCAAAACACCTCAAACAACATCAAATCAACCAAAGCACATCGGATCCAAGCCTAAGTTTCTAAAATCTTCCGAATTCCGCTTTTGATCAAAACCCAACCAAACCACGTCTGGATGACCTAAAATTTTGCACACACATCCAAATGACATAACAGAACTACTGCAACTCTCGGAATTCCATTCCGACCCCTATATCAAAATCTCGCCTATCAATCAAAAATCGCCAAAATATCAACTTCGCCAATTCAAGCCTAAATCTACTACGTACCTCCAAATCCCATTCCGATCACACTCCTAAGTCATAAATCACCTCTCGAAGCTAACCGAACCATTATAACTCGCATCCGAGCTCTCTAACACACAAGTCAATATCTGATTGACTTTTCCAACTCAAACTTCCTTAAAATAGACTAAGTGTCTCAAACCTTACCAAAATCATTCCGGATTCAATCCAACCAACCCGATACCACAAAACACGGGAAAAGAAGCATAAAGAAGTAGAAATGGGGAAAACAGAGTGGTAACTCATAAGACGACTGGCCGGGTCGTCACATCCTCCCCAACTTAAACAAACGTTCGTCCGTGAACGAATCAAAAAACATACCTGAAGCCTCAAACAGATGAGGATATCTGCTCCGCATCTCCCGCTCGGTCTCCTAGTAGCCTCCTCCACGGGCCGATCTCTCCACTGCACTTTCACTGAAGCTATATCCTTTGATCTCAACTTTCAAACCTGCCGACCCAAAATGGCTACTAGCTCCACATCATAAGTCAAATCATCATCCAACTGAACCGTGCTGAAATCTAATACATGAGACGGATCTCTAATATACTTCTGGAGCATAGAAACATGAAATACCGGATGCACACTCGACAAGTTGGGTGGCAAAGCAAGCTCATAAGCCACCTCCCCAATCCTTCGGAGCACCTCGAAAGGCCCAATGAACCGCAGACTCAATTTCCCTTTCTTCCCAAATCTCATAACACCCTTAATGGGTGAAACCTTCAACAGAACCTTCTCGCCAATCATGTATGACACATCTCGAACCTTCCTATCAGTATAACTCTTTTTGCTCGACTGCGCTGTACAAAGCCTCTCCTGAATCACCTTCACCTTCTCCAAAGCATCTTGCACCAAATCAGTCCCCAATAGCCTAGCCTCACTGGGCTCGACCAACAACTGGAGATCTACATTGCCTCCAATACAAAGCCTCAAATGGAGCCATCTGAATACTCGACTGGTAGCTGTTGTTATAAGCAAACTCTGCAAGCGGTAGAAACTCATCCCATAACCCTCCGAAGTCAATGACACAAGCACGCAACATGTCCTCCAATATCTGAATAGTGCGCTCGTATTGCCCGTCCGTCTGAGGATGAAAAGCTATGCTCAACTCTACCTGAGTACCCAACTCTCTCTGTACGGCCCTCCAAAACTGCGAAGTAAACTGAGTGCCCCTATCTAAAATGATGGAAACTGGGACACCATGCAAACAAACAATCTCCCCGATATAGATCCCCGCCAACCGCTCTGAAGAATAAGTAGTACATATAGGAATGAAGTGCGCGGACTTGATCAACCGATCCATAATCACCCAAATAGCATCGAACTTCTTCAAAGTCCGTGGAAGTCTAACAACAAAGTCCATAGTGATCCTCTCCCACTTCCACTCGGGAATAACCACCTGCTGAAGCAAGCCACCCTGTCTCTGATGCTCATATTTCACCTGCTGACAATTTGGACACCGAGCCACAAATTCCACAATATCTTTCTTCATTCTTCTCCACTAATAGTGCTGCCTCAAATCCTGATACATCTTCGTAGCACCCGGATGAATGAAATACCGCGAGCTATGAGCCTCTTCCAAAATCAACTCCCAAAGCCCATCCACATTGGGCACACAAATCCGGCCCTGCATCCTCAACACCCCATCATCACTAATGGTCACATCTCTAGCATCATCATGCTAAACTCTGTCCCTAAGGACAAGCAATTGTGGATCATCATACTGGTGCTCTCTGATGTGATCATATAAGGAAGACCGAGAAACCACACAAGCCAATACCTGACTGGGCTCCGAAATATCCAACCTCATGAACCTATTGGCCAAGTCCTGAACATCAACTGCAAGAGGTCTCTCCCTAACTGGAATATATGCCAAACTCCCCATACTCACTGCCTTTCGGCTCAAAGCATCGGCCACCACATTGGTCTTTCCCGGATGGTACAATATAGTGATATCAAAATCCTTAAGCAACTCCAACCATCTCCGCTGCCTCAAATTGAGATCCTTCTGTTTGAACAAGTGTTGGAGGCTACGATGATCTGTAAACACCTCACAAGTAATGTCTCCAAATGTTCAACGCGTGAACTATGGTAGCCAACTCCAAATCATGAATGGGGTAGTTCTTCTCATGGGGCTTCAACCGAAGAGAAGCATAAGCAATAACTCTACCCTCTTGCATCAACACACAACCAATCCCAACTCTCGAAGCATCACAATACACGGTATATGAACCTAAAGCTGATGGCAAAACCAACACTGGAGCTGTGGTCAAGCTATCTTGAGCTTCTGAAAGCTATCCTCACACTGGTCCGACCATACAAATGAAGCATCCTTCTGAGTCAACTTGGTCAAGGGCAATGCGATGGATGAGAATCCCTGAACAAACCGGCGATAATAGCTTGCCAAATCAAGAAAGCTGCGAATTTCTGTGGCTGAAGACGGTCTAGGCCAACTTTGAACCGCCTCTATCTTCTTCGGATCAACCTGAATACCCTCGCTGGACACCACGCCCCCAAGAGAGCCACTGAATTGAGCCAAAACTCACACTTGGAGAATTTTGCATAAAGCTTCTCCTCCCTCAAACTCTGCAACACAACCCTCTAATGCTCCGCATGCTCCTCCTGGCTACGCGAATACACCAGAATATCATCAATGAAGACTATGACAAATGAATCGAGATAAGGCCGGAACACGCTGTTCATTAAATGCATGAACGCTGCTGGGGAATTGGTCAGCCCAAAAGACATCACCAAGAACTCATAATGACCGTATCGGGTCCCGAAAGCTGTCTTAAGAATATCCGAATCTGTGATCTTCAACTGGTGATAACCTGAACGGAGATCAATCTTGGAGAATACCCTCGCTCCCTGAAGCTGGTCGAATAGATCACTAATGCGAGGTAAAAGATACTTGTTCTTAATTGTTACCTTGTTCAATTGCCTATAATTAATGCACATTCTCATTATGCCATCCTTCTTCTTCACAAACAGAACCGGCGCACTCCAAGGTGACACATTAGGCCGAATGAACCCTTTATCAAGGAGTTCTTGAAGCTGTTCCTTTAACTCTTTCAACTCCACTGGTGCCATACGATACAGCGAAATAGAAATGGGTTGAGTGCCCGGCACCAGGTCAATACCAAAATCAATATCCCTATCCGGTGGCATGCCCGACAGGTCTATATGAAACACATTGGGAAAATTCTTCACAACTGGAACAGAATCAATACTGGGAGCCTCAGCTCCGACATCCCTCACAAATGCTAGATATGAAAGATAACCCTTCCCAACTATACACTGGGCCTTCAAGAAAGAGAACACTCTATTAGGAACATAATCAGTCATACCTCGGCACTCGATCCGTGGAACACCCGGCATAGCCAATGTGACTGTCTTAGCATGACAGTCTAGAATAGCACAACACGGAGATAACCAATCCATGCCCAAAATTACAACAAAATCCACCATGCTCAATAGTAATAGATCCACTCGGGTCTCTAGACCCCCAATAGTCATCATACACGACCGGTACACACGATCTACAACAACAGTATCGCCCACTGGGGTAGATACATGAACTGGTAAATCAAGAAACTCACGGGACGTACCCAAATAATGAGCAAAGTATGATGACACATAAGAAAAGGTGGAACCGGGATCAAATAATATAGAGGCATCTCTGTGGCAGACTGAAACAATAACTGTAATGACAACATCTAAAGAAATAGCATTGGGTCTGCCTGGGATAGCATAGAAACGGGCCTGACCGCCCCCAGATCGACCTCCCCCTCTAGGGCGACCCCTGGCTGACTGACCTCCACCCCTAGCTGGCTGAGCGTGTGGTGGTGAAGTAACTGGAGCCTAAGCCGACGACTGACCCCTCTCCTGGGACGAACTAGCAACACGATGAGGACACTGTCTCCATATGTGGCCCATCTTACCACACTAATAACAACTCCCAGGTGCTGGAGAAGGAAACTGAAGGGAACCCCTCGCATCAGAGTAACTAGCAGATGCACTCGGCATAGAAGAGCCCTGAACTAATGGAACATGGGTCGAACTCTGAGCTAGAAAGGCGTTGAGTGATGACTGGCCCTGCTGAGATCCGTGATAACCATGACCCGTAGATGCCCCATGATAACTTAGGCGAGCTGGCTAAGCAGACCTGAAGGAACAACCTCTACCGTGCTGAAACTGACCCCTCGAAGGAGCACCACTGTAACTACCAGATCCTCGAGGCCTCCCTCTCCTCTCGCTCCTGGCGATGAACAGACTCAATCTCACGAGCTATATCCACAACCTCCTCGAAAGTAGCACTAGTCACACTCTCCCTGGTCATGAGAATACAAAGCTGATAAGTAAGACCATCAACAAACCTCCTGATCCTCTCTCGATCTGTCGGAACCAACTAGACGGCATGATGATCCAACTCAGAGAACCTCAACTCATATTACGACACAGTCATCTCCCCCTGACACAACCACTCAAACTGCCTACACAGCTCCTTTCTGCGAGACTGCGACACATACTTCTCCAGAAAGAGAACGGAGAACTGCTTCCAGGTAAGGGGTGCTGCACCAACAGGCCTACGCCTCTCAAAATCCTCCCACCAAGTGAAAGCAGCTCCTGAAAACCGATAGGTGGTAAAAGCGACCCGTTGGTCTCTAGAATACTGGCAGTACGGAGCATCCTCTAACACTTATCTAAATAGCCATGGGCATCCTCACCCTCTACGCCACTGAAGGTCGGAGGCTGCAATCTACCAAATCTCTCCAACCTACACTGCTCCTCCTCCGGCATGACAGGAATCGCATAGTCCTAAGCAGCTGCAACCGGCTGGGTTGGATGTGCCCCCGGTGTCTGAAGTCCCTACACGACCTGCTTAGATGTGCGAGCGGCGGGACACCAATTTCCTCCCCCGGCCTAAGACGTAACTGCGGCTGTAGCGACTGAAATCGCCTGAGCTAGGCCAGTGCAAACCGATAAGATCTGAGCCAAGGCCTCCTGAAGACCCGGAATCACGATGGGCACAGCTGGTGCCTGAACTGGTGCTGTTGGAGCATCCATAGCTGGAGCCTGATCCTGAGCTGGGGCAGCTGGTGGATCTACAGGTGCTGCCCTCGCTGCTCTGCCTCTGCCACGACCACGACCGCGTCCTCGGCCTCTAGTGGCCTCAACTGGTGGCACTGGTGGGCGTCTACCCTGTCCGGTAGCACATGTCCTCACCATCTGTGAGAGAATTGAATAACAGAAGTTTAATACTCGGATCAACAAGTTTGCATGATAAGAATTTCAAGAATGTGAGTTTTTTTTCCTAAAGGTTCTACAGTCTCTCGAGGATAAATACAGACGTCTCCGTACCGATCCGCGAGACTCTACTAAACCTTCTCATGACTCATGAGACCTATGTAACCTAGGCTCTAATACCAACTTGTCACGACCCTAACCCCGAACCCGGTCGTGATGGCGCCTCTCGTGAAGACAAGGCCAACCAACTAAACCCAATTCACTTGTTAAAGCAGTTAAGCAACATAAAAGTAGTCTGAAACATGATTTAATGATAATAAATAGCAGAAGTACAACCTGGCACAGCCCTAACCGGGGTGTCACAAGTCACGAGCATCTAACAGTACTGAATCCTCAAATGTAACTACAGAGTTTTAAACAATGAACTATGAACATAAGGGAAATAGATAGAGAGGAGCTCCAGGCTGCGAACGCCAACAACTACCTAAAGACTCCTCAAAGATCTGCCTGAAGCTGGAATGAATCAGCACCCGGGAGCAGGACCAGCTACGCTTGAATCTGCACACGGGGTGCAGGGAGTAAAGTGAGTACTCCAACTCAGTGAGTAACAGATGTAAATAACGATTGAAAGTAAGAAAACACGTAAGGCACAAGGCATTCTATAATGAAGCAGTAAAAGCATTTAAAAGCAGTAAAACAGTGGAAAGTCAAGTAAAATCCTATTTCAACAGGTAAACAAGTAATTGACAAGTAATTAAGATAAAGCAACCAAATAGAAGTTTGCCCCTCGGGCGCAGTATCACCACATCCGTCCCTCGGGCAACATCTCAAAACAATAATAGGCCATCAGGCTCAATCTCACATCACAATGGGTACCCGCGCTCACTGGGGTTGTACAGACTCCTGGAGGGGCCCCTTACTGCCCAAGCGCAATAACAAGCCATCTCGTGGCATCAAACTAGGCCCTCGGCCTCATATCAGTCAAGCCACCTTGTGGCGTACATATGTCAGTCCCTCGGCCTTAAATCAGAATCGGTGTTTCCTCACAACATAGGCCTTCGGCCTTATTCCGTCAAAAATCCTCACAAGCCCCTCGGGCAATAGTAAAACAGTGTTTCTCAGCCCAAACATCATTTAAAATGTCATTTAAGTATTAAAACAGGGTAAACATGGCTGAGTAGTAAAACAATGGAAAATAACATGACTAAGTTCAAGTATAAAGTCAAAACAGTGAGGAAATATCAATAAAAATACTCGAAGGGTTCAAATAGTTGGCACTAGGCCCAAATATGGCATTCAGCCAAAATAATAATGATAGCAAATAGTTTTCAATCAAATATGAGGTAAAATCATCAACCGGGACGGACCAAGTCACAATCCCCAATAGTGCACGACCCCACGCTCGTCATCAAGCGTGTGCCTCACCTCAATATTGCACTATGATGTGCAATCCGGGGTTTCAAACCCTCAGAACATCATTTACAATCATAACTCACCTCGAACCGACTAAATCTCTAGCTCGCGACGCCTTTGCCCCTCGAATCGTCCTCCTCGCACGTCGAATCTTTCCAAAATCAGAACGAGGACATCAAAATATACTAAGGGAACAAAGCCCAAGCGCAAACTAATCAACAAAGGGCACAAATCCCGAAAATACCAAAACCCAACCCCCGGGCCCATGTATCGAAATTTGATGGTTTTTACATCAATAGGTTCCTCATCTCCCCCACGAGTTCATACATACCAAAAGTTCTTAAATCCGACCCCAAATGGTACTTCAAATCCACAATTAAAGGCCTAAGTTTTCAAGCCCTAGTTTCCCCAATTTTAACCTTTGATTTCCATAATTTCTAGCCTCTAATCCATGAAATAATAGCATAGGAACGAGTTTTAGGTCCTAATTCCTTACCTCAATGAAGTTCCCTTGAAATCCCTCTTTCAAATCGCCCAAAAAGCTCCAAGACGAAGTCCAAAAATGACGAAATAGGTCAATTTCGCGAAGTGAAATAACTTATATGTTCTGCCCAGGCCTTTCCGCATCTGCGGTCCAAAACCCGCTTCTGCGGTACCGCATATGCGGTCTAATCCTCCGCTTCTACGGAATTCACTTACCGGACCAAATACCGCATCTGCGGTCCACTTGCCGCATCTGCGACTCCGCAGGTACGGTCCCTCTACCGCATTTGCGCTTCATGACTCTACCTCACCATTCCTTATCTGCTAGCCTCCATCCGCATCTGCGATTCCGCAGATGCGATCCCATTAGCCGTTTCTGTGGTTTCCTGTCCCTCAAGCCTCTCCCACTTTTGCGGCCAAATCTCCGCTTATGTGGCACTGCACCTGCGGTCCCTAAACCGCAAGTGCAAAAACACCAGAAGCAGCAAAACTTCAGCAGCTGCAATAACATCTCAACTCCTCCTTTAACCATCCGAAATCACCCTGAGGCCCCCGGGACCTCAACCAAAAGCACAAACATATCCTAATACCTTATTCAAACTTGTATCGATCTTCAAAATACCTCAAACAACATCAAATCAACCAAAACACATCAGATCCAAGCCTAAGTTTCTAAAATCTTCCGAATTCCGCTATTGATCAAACCTAACCAAACCACGTCCGAATGACCTGAAATTTTGAACACACATCCCAAATGACACAACGGAACTATTGCAACTCTCGGAATTCCATTCTGACCCCTATATCAAAATCTCACCTATGAACCAGAAATCGCCAAAATATCAACTTTGCCAATTCAAGCCTAAATCTACTACGAACCTCCAAAACCCATTCCGATCACACTCCTAAGTCATAAATTACCTCCCAAAACTAACCGAACCATTGGAACTCATATCCAAGCCCTCTAATACATTACGGATTTGATCCGACCAAGCCGATACTACAAAACACGGATAACGAAGCATAAAAAAGCAGAAATGGGGAAAACGGAGCGGTAACTCATGAGATGATTGGCCGGGTCATCACAACCGGGTAGATTCCCCCTGTACTGGGTATTTACATTTGGGACTACGGATTGGGATTCCGGTAGATCACCGCACATTATGAGTTGGACTACGGGACTGCACCCGGGAGATCCACTGGATATTTATATTTGGGGACTACAGGACGGTATCCTGGGAGATCCCCGGTTGTTATCTCTGTGCTAAGTTGTACTGCTTCTGTGATTATTTTGTCAGCATTGTAATTGTTGTTATCAATTCAAGTGTTTTAACGATTTAGATTCCTTTACGGCTGTGATCCCTTGTGTTGAAATCCATAGTATTTACAATACCTCGCCTTATTTATATATATATTTCAATACTTCATTTCAAGAATTGTTACATTTTTAACTCAATTGATTTCTCAACTAAATTTTCTTTAAACAGTTTGAGGTTGTACTTTACTTAAGAAGGAATTTCTACTAAGTTAATTTATCAAATCCCTTGGTAAAAGTAATAATTCATTATATTCTAATTGAAATATCGTATTTTCTTTATTCAAATGATTTATAAAAAAATAACTTCATCTTTCTTGATGAGTTCCAAATGGGTTTAGAAGTTGTACTCTACTTCATGTTAAGCAAATGAGGCTCCGTGAACATTCTTAATTGTATTGGGTTATGGACCCTATGAATTGAGTAACCTGAGAATGTTGTTGCACAATGTGAGACAAAAATATGTGGGTACAAGGTGTCGGGAGAAATATTATAATTTTTATTTAATGGCATGTGAGTTGCCATGCGGCTATGATAGAAATATGGGCACGAGATGCCGTAAAAAATATGAAAATGGGCTAAGAGCTATATTATTTATGATTATAAAACGAGGCATCACAAGGTAACCTTTACTTGAAAGAATTATATTCGAACGATGCTTGTCTGAAGGAAATATATTTGAAAGATATTTATAGTTGAAGGACTTGATTAATTGATTTCACTTCTATACATTATTCGTTGAGAAATATTTATGGTGTTTTTTTTTGTTGCCCTGCTGTTTATATCACTAGTTGATTATTGTTGCCATAATTATTATTTGCTCCCTATTATTTTTGTATGCTATATTGCACATGTTGCTAGACCAGTGAGTGTCTTGACTGTACCTCGTCACTACTTCACCAAGGTTAGTCTTGATACTTACTGGGCACCGCTGTGGTGTGCTCATACTACACTTCTGTACATTTTTGTGTACAGATCCAGGTATTTGATCGGTAGTAGCTACGCGGATCGTCGCGGTGAAGACTCAAGGTAGACCTGCTGCTGCGTTCGCATGCCTCGAAGTCACCTTCGGTTGTATTTATTTTCATTTGTTCCTTTTATTTAGAACAGTGACATATTTATTTTTGTATAACTACTCTTAGAAAGACTTATGATTTGTATTACCGGTTTTGGGAAGTGTAATTTGTTCAGAGTTATTTAATTTAAAATTTAAAAATATCATTGTTAACTCGGTTAATGTTAGGCTTACCTAGTTTAAAGACTAGGTGCCATCACGACTCCTTAGGAGGGATTTTTGGGTCGTGACAAGTTGGTAATAAAGCTCTAGGTTCATAGGTGCTATAAGTTGTAAGCGAGTTTAGTAGAGTCTTGCAAATTGGTACAGAGATGTCTGTACTTATCTTCGAGTTAACAATGCCATCACGACTTCTTTCATTCTTTATCGTGCGATATTAATTCAGCTTGAAGCGTATATCTCATATTCTTTTGCATCCACTCGTATATAAAATTATGCACTCGTTAATAACTATGCGCCAATGGTCCGTGATACTACAGAGGGGTTATAAGGGAGCCAAGGTTGCTCAATCATTGTTACCACGTGTTACCAAGATTGAAGATGCGGAAGTATTGAGAGATCATTTAGTTCTGCACATGGAGGTGCAACAGGTTCTGACATCTGGTTGATAATTATGATCTTAAGAAGGCTTAATTAGTTTCCTAATCATCACAATCATGGCATGGTCACGAGGTGGATGTAGATCTGAAGATAGTTGGTGGTATTAGAGACTATGTGGTTCATATGGGATTTCTATTTAGCGAAGGGTATAACTAGCAATCGAGACATTAGAGGAAGTGAGTTTAACTGTCATGAGAATGACAAGCACCGAGTAAATGGCTTGAGGTGTCTTATGACTGGTGTCGATGAGCGGTGAAGGTTAGTATTGTGGATCGTCGGAAAAGGGTCCTATGATTTCGCACCAAGTGAGGGGAGTCCACTATCAATGATCAAATTGCGGGGTCACGTGTTATATCAATTTTGGCCTGAGATGTATTTATGTGGTATTGAATGGTTTTCCAAAACTGATATATGATTAAGAGCTGAGATTTGAATGGGATAATGATGGGACTTGAGATATTCCCGTGTCCTTAATAATTCTACATTTTAGTATCAGCGGGGTCATGGAAATAATTTCAGTATACTTGTAGTGCTTAAGTTAATCATAACACTCGCGTGGGGCAGTCATCTTTTAATGCACCAGTGGCACAGAATTTCCTGCAATGGTTATTTAAGTTATCCGGTACAAACTCAATGTGAGCCGTCAAACTGCGGATGGGCTGTTATGAATATGGTGATATTAGGAACATTATGAAAAAAAAAAAATTCCACAATTGGGAGAAACCTATTTCATCATAATACTCAGACCACGTACTCCATTACAGTTACTACTCTACTTACACTACCAATTAGGGGTGGAGGAAAAACGGGTAGATGGTACATAAGAGGCGGAGGCCCGACCCATTAATATATTTGCTATGGTATAGCAGAGGTCGCTACACCAGATGGTTTCGTTACAAGTACGATCTCGAGTTATTATAAAGTAACAATTTCCTTGATTTTATTCGGTTCTGAGTATCGAGGCAAGTCCTCCTAATATACTCCAATCATGAGTAAGCTTCGTAATCTTAAAGTTACTTATGTGAATACTTCTGTTGGGAGATTATATAGAGATAGTTATGTCTATCATTATGTGTTGGTCACTAAAAATAGTTGTGAGGCTAAAAGTGATTTTTGTTAATCAATTCGATGAGTTTGATGTAATTTCTAAATAATTGATTTCAATTGTAAATTATATGACCTATCAGTATGAGGGATCATTGTATGTTGTGATTTTGTTTAAGAGAAATTATTTGAAAGAAGGAATAAAGGAAATGGAAAATTTTAGTTGGCACAATGTGCAAAATACTTGTGATTCAGAGTTGAGGACGAGATTCTCACATTTTTATATGATATCAAATATTTAAACCGGGCTACAAGCTGTGGTGGATGTTATATAAGGACGAGGTCCTGGTGGTGAAAAGTTTATGTGTTTAAATTCCCGTTTTACGAAATTAAAATTTATACTATAGTACTTATAGGGAGTCATGCCTATGAGGCTTATTTGAAAATTCTTGTATGAATATCTCTGTGCATAATTTGCCAAATTGTATTGTAATTATTGAGTTTTAGCCTACGAGGTGAGTGCCCAGGTGGCATTAATTGTGAATCTTTAATTTTGGTAAGTAATTATGAGGTTTTCATACCTTGTTGTGAGTAAAGTGGAGGCGTGAAATGCGACTTTGTTAACATGAGGTTAATTAGCGATGTTGTAATCGATTATGTACAACTATTAAGATCAGAGAAGTGGTTATGGTCATGCACGTGATGCGTTTCATGTCGAGATATCATTATGATAATGCAGTGCTTGTAATGCAAAGATTAGTGTTATTGATATATACATTCTAGTGCTTCGTTGGGTTATGGATGTGTTGTCAGGAGTTGTTTTGGTGTTACTCTGACAGGTGGATAGGCCAAATTACAGGAGAGACTCTACCAAAATTTCTGAAAAATTTGGGAGTTAGAAAAATTTGGGACGTTGAGATGTGCGAAGAAAGAGATAAGTTACGTTGTGTATGTGAGGACGAATGACACTGAGTGGGGGAGAATGTAACATCCCGGGAAAATTTTGAAGTATTTAAGCGCTATTAAAAGTTGATGTGTGTTGACATGAGACTAATACCATGTGTTGATATGAAAAATTGGACCATTTTGAAAATGTTTGGAGAGTAAGAAATTTGGTCTTAAAGTTACAAATATAGATAAAGGAAATAATCTCAACTGAGATGGTGTGGTCGGGATTGTGTCGAATGCGGTAACGTGAGATCAATCGAGAGTATTGTGTTAAAGTAAAATAATCAATTTGGCAACCTCAGAATAATTCTTAGTACGTTCGAGAACGAACGTTTGTCTAAGAGGTGGAGATTGTAACGACCCGACCTATCGTTTAAAGAATTAGCGTCTCGTTCAATGGCTTAAGACCTCGAGGAGCTTCGTAATATGAATTATGACCCACATGTATGGTCAAGTTTGGTTTTCGTAAGATTCAGAGTTAAATTTAAAGAAAAATCAAAATCTTATTTTGAAGCAAATAGAAAGAGTTGACCGAAGAGTTGACTTATGAGCAAAAGACCCCAAATTAGAATTTTAATGATGTCAATAGCTTCATATGGTGATTTCGGACTTAGACGTGTGTCCGAATTTGGATTTGGAGGTCCATAGGACATTTCAGTGCATTTTGGCGAAATAAGAAAGTTGACGTGTTCTAATTATATTATTTTGTATGTGGAAGAGGTCTATTACCATGATAAATACCAATTGGATATGATAGCAAGTGTACGAGGCGTACTATAAGATATATGGGGTCTAAGGAAAGTCCTAAGTATAAGTCAAGTTGGAAAATTTCGTAATATACTAAAGTTGCAAATTAGTACGTACAAGACCTCACTTTGGACAAGCATATCTACATGTATATAAGAAGTTGTGTAATTCATAACCTATAAAATTAAACTCTTTGAGTCTAGTTTCCAATGCATCAAACCGTTTGTCATTTGGAGGTGTATACAGAAAGTTATGACCATTTTACCGGACCTGTATCATAAGCACACCCAGGCGCGCGGTCGTGCCGCGACCGCGCCGATTCGAAAGTTTTCTTCCTGTGAGCACAGAGGGAGCACGACAAGGCATGTAAAGTCCCTATAATACCCCTTGGCAGTGTAAAAACCGAAGGGGTCTGAAATTTCTTCCATTTTTGGTCATTCAAGCTCGGATTTGGGCGATTTCAAAGGGGTTTTTCACGATTTCGACTTGGGTAAGTGTTCTATATCTGGAAGTGATTACATTTCATAAATTTATATCAGTATTCATCGTTTAATTTGGATTTGGATGAATGAAATTGTAGTTTTCGTAAAACTTTCCAAAAATGAAAATTTAGGATTTGAAGGTCCATTTGACATCGGAATTCGATAACTTTTGTATGGTTGAACTCGTATCGGAATGGGTTGTCGGATTTTATGAGTTTCGTCGGATTTCGAGACATCGGCCCCACGGGCAATTTTGAGCTAAATTTCGGATTTTAATTCTGAAAATGTGTAAATTCATATGGAATTATTTCCTACGATTCGTGTTGAGTATTTTGAATTGTTTAAGACTAGATTTGAGAATTTTGGGCACGAATTCACGAGGCAAAGGATTGTTGGAATCTTGAATTGGTTGCAAAGCGATGTAAGTATCTTTCCAAACCTTGTGTGAGGGACTTCCCCTTAGGATTTGAGTCTTTGTGTTGATTGTAGTTCGTGTACGCGAGGTGACGAGTGCGTACTCGGACTTATTTGTGGAGAATTGGAATTTTAGGGTTCTTACGTTCTTATATTCACTAGGGATGAGTTATTCTTGACATGACTGAGTTCCTACTTATTAGTTTCGTCTCTACATACTTAATTGAAATTAATTGTTTCAGGATTTACTCTTATTACCTAATTGACTCCTATTTGACTTAACTGAAGAGTTTTGCCTCTCCTATTGTCATGCTATATTTTCATAACTACTTGACTCGTGTTGATTTCCTTATTATTGACTTGTATATTGTGGTACCGTTGCTACATGTTAGTTTTCCCGTTGTTGAATTGTTCCCGTTATGCCAGTATTCTTTTCTATGGTTATTCCTTTGAGCTAGTTCTACCATTTTCTCGTGATTTACAGCCCCTGAGTTGATTTACTTGTCTTACCTTGTATTATTGTCATTTGTTATTGTTATATGTATTGCGGTGATATTCGATCCTTCTGTTGTGATGTAACTGTTGATTCTGTTGGTTGCGTTGTCTGTTTATTTGGGACTACGGATGTGAGATTCTAGTAGATACCCCTTGTCTGTTTATTTGGGACTACGAATGTGGGATTCCGGTAGATCCCCCTGCAAAGTTATATGGAACTACGGGAATTCACCGGGTAGATTCCCTCAGTACTGGGCATTTCGGTGAATTTTGGCGAAATAAGAAAGTTGACGTGTTCTAATTATATTATTTTATATGTGGAAGAGGTCTATTACCATGATGAATACCAATTGGATATTATAGCAAGTGTACGAGGCGTACTATAAGATATATGGGGTCTAAGGAAAGTCCTAAGTATAAGCCAAGTTGGAAAATTTCGTAATGTACTAAAGTTGCAAATTAGTACGCACAAGACCTCACTTTGGACACGCATATCTACTTGTATATAAGAAGTTGTGTAATTCATAACCTATCAAATTAAACTCTTTGAGTCTAGTTTCCAATGCATCAAACCGTTTGTCATTTAGAGGTGTATACAGAAAGTTATGACCATTTTACCGGACTTGTATTATAAGCGCGCCCAGGCGCGCGGTCGTGCCGCGACCACGCCGATTCGAAAGTTTTCTGCCTGTGAGCGCGATGGAAGCGACAAGGCACGTAAAGTCCCTATAATACCCCTGGGCAGTGAAAAAACCGAAGGGGTCCGAAATTTCTTCCATTTTTAGTCATTCAAACTCGGATTTGGGTGATTTCAAAGGGGTTTTTCACGATTTCGACTTGGGTAAGTGTTCTATATCTGGAAGTGATTACATTTCATAAATTTATATCAATATTTATCGTTTATCTCGGATTTGGATGAATGAAATTGTAGTTTTTGTAAAACTTTCCAAAAATGAAAATTTAGGATTTGAAGGTCCATTTGACATCGGAATTCGATAATTTTTGTATGGTTGAACTCGTATCGTAATGGGTTGTCAGATTTTATGAGTTTCGTCGGATTCCGAGACATCATCCCCACGGGCAATTTTGAGCTAAATTTCGGATTTTAATTCGGAAAATGTATAAATCCATATGGAATTAGTTCCTACGATTCGTGTTGAGTATTTTGAATTGTTTAAAACTAGATTTGAGAATTTTGGGTACGAATTCGCGAGGCAAAGGATTGTTGGAATCTTGAATTGGTTGCAAAGCGATGTAAGTATCTTTCCTAACCTTGTGTGGGGGACCTCCCCTTAGAATTTGAGTCTTTGTGTTGATTGTAGTTCGTGTACGCGAGGTGACGAGTGCGTACTCAGACTTATTTGTGGAGAATTGGACTTTTAGGGTTCTTACGTTCTTATATTCACTAGGGATGGAGTTATTCTTGACATCTGAGTTCCTACTTATTAGTGTCGTCTCTACATACTTAATTGAAATTAATTGTTTCGGGATTTACTCTTATTACCTAATTGACTTCTATTTGACTTAACTGAAGAGTTTTGCCTCTCCTATTGTCATGCTATATTTTCATAACTACTTGACTCGTGTTGATTTCCTTATTATTGACTTGTATATTGTGGGACCGTTGCTACATGTTAGTTTTCCCGTTGTTGAATTTTTCCCGTTATGCCAGTATTCTTTTCTGTGGTTATTCCTTTGAGCTAGTTCTACCATTTTCTCGTGATTTACAGCCCCTGAGTTGATTTACTTGTCTTACCTTGTATTATTGTCATTTGTTATTGTTATATGTATTGCGGTGATATTCGATCCTTCTGTTGTGATGTAACTGTTGATTCTGTTGGTTGCGTTGTCTGTTTATTTGGGATTACGGATGTGAGATTCCGGTAGATTCCCCTTGTCTGTTTATTTGGGACTACGGATGTGGGATTCCGGTAGATCCCCTGCAAAGTTATATGGAACTACGGGAATGCACCGGGTAAATTCCCTCAGTACTGGGTATTTACATTTGGGACTACGGATTGGGATTCCGGTAGATCCCCGTGCATTATGAGTTGGACTACGGTACTGCACCTGGGAGATCCACTGGATATTTATATTTGGGGACTATAGGACGGTATCCTGGGAGATCTCCGGTTGTTATCTCTATGCTGAGTTGTACTCCTTCCGTGATTATTTTGTCTCCCTTGTAATTGTTGTTATCAATTCAGGTGTTTTAACGGTTTAGATTCCTTTACGACTGTGATCCCTTGTGTTGGAATCCATAGTGTTTACAATACCTTGACTTATTTATATATATATTTTAATGCTTCAATTTCAACAATTGTTACATTTTTAACTCAATTGATTTCTCAACTAAATTTTCTTCAAACAGTTTGAGGTTGTACTTTACTTAAGAAGGAATTTCTACTAAGTTAATTTATCAAATCCCTTGGTAAAAGTAATAATTCATTTGATGTTGTATTCTAACTGAAATAGGTATTTTCTTTATTCAAATGATTTCTAAAAAAATAACTTCATCTTTCTTGATGAGTTCCAAATGGGTTTAGAAGTTGTACTCTACTTCATGTTAAGCAAATGAGGCTCCGTGATCATTCTTAATTATATTGGGTTATGGACCCTATGAATTGAGTAACCCGAGAACGTTGTTGCATAATGTGAGACAGAAATATGTGGGTACAAGGTGCCGCAGAAAATATTATGATTTTTATTTAATGGCATGTGAGTTGCCGTACGGCTATGATAGAAATATTGGCACGAGATGCCGTAAAAAATATGAAAGTGGGCTGAGAGCTGTATTATTTATGATTATAAAACGAGGCATCACAAGGTGACCTTTACTTGAAAGAATTATATTCGAACGATGCTTGTCTAAAAGAAATATATTTGAAAGATATTTATAGTTGAAGGAGTTGATTAATTGATTGCACTTGTATACATTATTCGTTGAGCAATATTTATGGTATTTTTTTGTTGCCCTGCTGTTTATATCACTTGTTGATTATTGTTGCCATCATTATTATTTGCTCCCTATTATTTTTGTACGCTATATTGCACAGGTTGGTAGACCAGTGAGTGTGTTGACTGTACCTCGTCACTACTTCACCGAGGTTAGTCTTGATACTTACTGGGCACCACTGTGATGTGCTCATACTACACTTCTGTATATTTTTGTGTACAGATCCAGGTATTTGATCAGTAGTAGCTACGCGGATCGTCGCGATGAAGACTCAAGGTAGACCTACTGCTGCGTTCGCATGCCTCGAAGTCACCTTCGGTTGTATTTATTTTCATTTGTTCCTTTTGTTCGGAACAATGACATATTTATTTTTGTATAACTACTCTTAAAAAATCTTATGATTTGTACCACCGGTTTTGGGAAGAGTAATTTGTTCAGAGTTATTTAATTTAAAATTTGAAACTATCATTGTTAACTCGATTAATGTTAGGCTTACCTAGTTTAAAGACTATATGTCATCACGACTTCTTCGGAGGGATTTTTGGGTCGTGACACCACCGCCCATCACCGTCGCCGTCGCCGTCGCCGTCGCTGTCGCCGTCTACTGTCACTGCCGCCCCTCTCTTTCTCCACCTAAAAATCCTAGGTTTGAATTACAACCCATTTCTTTGTTATTTCTAGGTTTTGTTTCAATTATTTGAACATTGTATTTTATTGTTTTAATTAGTGTTTCAATTATTTGAATATTGTATTTTATTGAGGACTAGGGTTTAGGTCTTGTTTTAATTAGTTTTGTTAATTAGTTTTATTAACTAATTAGTTTAATTGGTCTTGAATAGTTTAGTTAGAATTGAATTATTAACTTTGTATTGTCTTGAATAGTTTAGTTAGAATCTAAGGTTTAGGATTTGTTCTTGTGAATCGAATTGAACTTTTAGGATATGCATTGAACTTTTAGGATATGAATTGAGCTTTTAGGATATGCATTGAAATTTTAGGATATGAATTGAATATTTTAGGATATGAATTGAACTTTAGGATTTGAATTGAACTTTTAGGATATGAATTGGACCTTTTGGATATGAATTGAACTTTTAGGATATGCATTGAACTTTTAGGATATGAATTGAACTTTTAGGATATGAATTGGACCTTTTGGATATGAATTGAATTTTTAGTTTATGAATTGAACTTTTTGGATATGAATTGAACTTTTAGTTTATGAATTGAACTTTTAGGATATGAATTGGACTTTTAGTTTATATATTGAACTTTTAGTTTATAAATTGAAATTTTAGGATATGAATTGAACTTTTAAGATTGTCACGACCCGGATTTCCCACCATCGGGAGTCGTGATGGCGCCTACTAATGTGAGCTAGGAAAGCCGACTATTTGAACAAATTACATTTTTACCCATTTTATATTCTTTAACAATTATAAAGTAATAACGTGTAGACAACAAAAATTACAATAAACAGAAGAAATACAGTAAACTATCTGAAATATGTATCTAATACAACTGTTTGAGCCTCGACCACCCAAAAATGGTGTCATAGTTTCACAGACGATCTAAGAATGCTACATACAAAGTCTGAAAGATAATAGATACACAATTTCTGAACTGAGTAAATGAAAGAGGAGTAAAGGGATAGAAGGAGACGGCAGGGCCTGCGGACGCCTGCAGGACTACCTTGGATCTCCGCGTGTACTGAAGGCATCCACCCAATCTACGGTCTAAAAGTTGCTGCTCTGGGATCTACATACAGTGTAGAGTGTAGTATCAGCACAACCGACCCCATGTGCTAGGACCAGACTACCAAATAAACCTGTGCAATTTAACTATATACAACAGAAAAGAAGAACAACAATATAGAGTCAAGTATGGGAGGGGTAACGTGCTGCGGGGGAACTATCAATTTAGAATAGAAAGACAACGGGCAATTGAAAGAAAAAACATATCTTAGATATCAACAAAGAATCAGAAATTAATAAGTGTACGACATCACCCTTCGTGCTTTTACTCTCGTCCTCACCAAACCAATCAAGTAATGAAAATGTGCACGACATCACCCTTCATGCTTTTACTCTCGTCCTCACCATATAATCAATATAATCGGCACGGAATGGTACATCGTGCGGCACGACATCACCCTTCATGCTTTACACTCTTTCCTCATAAATCATACACGGCATAACCCTTAGTGCTTTAACACTCTCTCACCAAAACAATACACGGTATCACCCTTCGTGCTTTAACACTTTTCCTCACCCAAACAACAATCACAAACAATAGGGCAAGGGAATAAATGAAATTACAATAAGAATCCCGACAAGGGAACAATAGTTCAACAATCAAGTCCCGGCAAGGGAACAACATCAAAAGAAACATCAACATCCCGGCAAGGGAGATAACATCAAAAGCAACAATATCCCGGCAAGGGAGGCCACGTAATAATTCTCTTCTTTTTCTCACTTTTACTTCACAACTCACTTCACAACTTGACCCAATGCTCTAAAAGATTCAATTACCACTTATAATTTCACATTTCATTGTACCACTTGAGCCAACGCTCCTCAATGTTCAAATGTCACAATTATTTCCACAAACTTTGCCCAACAATAGAAATCATCATCAAAGCATGAATAATACAACGAAGTCATAATAATCACAATATAAGACTCACAGACATGCTTTACACCAACGTATAGATACGCGTCACCATGCCTATACGTCGTACTCGACAAATACCACATAGCAATTAGGACTCGACTCCTAATCCCTCAAGCTAAGGTTAGACCAAACACTTACCTCGATGCCACGAATACAATTCAAGTCTCTACTATCGCTTTACCTCTTGATTCCACCACCAATTCGCTCGTATCTAGTCACAAGTTACTTAATTACATCAATAAATGCTAAATGAATCAATTCTAATGCATGAAAATGAGTTTTCTAAAGTTTTACCCAAAAAGTCAAAAAATTGCCCCCGGGTCCACATGGTCAAAACCCGAGGTTCGAACCAAAAAATGATTACCCATTCCCCCACGAACTCAAATATATAATTTGTTTTGAAATCAGACCTCAAATCGAGGTCCAAATCCCCAATTTTTGAAAAACCTAGGTTCTACCCAAAACACCCAATTTCCCCCATGAAAATCATTGATTTTGAGTTGAAATCATGTGAAAAGATGTTAATGATTGAAGAAAACGAGTTAAAATTGACTTACAATCGATTTGGAAGAAGAGTTGTCTTTGAAAAATCGCCCAAGAGTGTTTTGGTTTTGAAAGAGTGTGAAAAATGAAAGATTTTCGGCTAAGTTATAAAATTGCAGGTTGCAGATGTAGCAATTGCGAACCCAGACTTCTGCTAACTTCGCATTTGCGAAGAAGCTTTCGCATTTGTGAAGTGGGAATTGCGAACAGTATGTCGCATTTGCGACGACTGGCAAAAACTGGGGGGGGGGGAGATCGCATTTGCGATAAATCCCTCGCATTTGCGAGGTAGGCTGGCCTGGGCTATTTTCGTATTTGTGACATAGCCTTCGCATTTGTGAACTCGCATTTGCGAGCCAGGCTTCACAAATGCGAAGCCAGCAGGCCTGCAATGCAACAGCTGAAATCTGCAATTTCTAAAGTCCAAAATCCACCCTGTGGCCTATCCAAAACTCACCCGAGCCCTCGGGGATCCAAACCAAACATGCACACCAACTTAAAAACATCATACGGACTCGCTCGTGCATTCAAATCACAAAAATAACATCATAAACTATGAATTTAGCATCAAAATCATGAATTTTCTTAAGAACTTCAAATTTTCCAATTTTTTCAACTAAGGTCCGAGTCACGTCATTTCAAGTCCGTTTCTTACCAAATTTCACAGGTTCGGCCCAAATCATCTATAAGACCTGTACTGGGCTCCGAAACCAAAATACGGGCCCGATACCAATGGTTTCAAAGATAAATTCTCTTCTTTACTTCATAATTAATTCAGCAAAATAATTTCTTTCAATAATTCATTTCTCGGGCTTGGGACCTCGGAATTCGATTCCGGGAATATGCCCAAGTCCCATATTTTTCTACGGACCCTCCGGGATCGTCAAATTACTGGTACGGGTCCGTTTACCTAAAATGTTGACCGAAGACAACACAAACTCATTTTAAAGGCAAAATTCATTATTTTTCACAGATTTTTACAAAGTGGCTTTCCGGCTACCCGCTCGGACTGCACACGCAAATCGAGGTAATGCCGAAAGTGGTTTTAAGGCTTTGGAACACAGAATTTACTTTTAAAATAAGTGATGACCTTTTGGGTCATCACAAGGATATGAATTGAACTTTTAGTTTATGAATTGAACTTTTAGGATATGAATTGGACTTTTAGTTTATAAATTGAACTTTTAGTTTCTTAATTGAAATTTTAGGATATGAATTGAACTTTTAGTTTATGAATTGAACTTTTAGGATATGAATTGGACTTTCAGTTTATAAATTGAGCTTTTAGTTTATAAATTGAAATTTTAGGATATGGATATGAATTAACTAAAAAAAGAGTAGGATATGAATTAACTGAATTAATTTGTTCTTATTTTATTTGTATAGATGGAACATCGTACTTGGATGTACAATAGGAATTATCCTAATTGGCAGTGATTGTGGAAGGATTTTGTAGAAAGGGTTGATGACTTTATTAGACATGCAATGTCACTTCCACCATACCAAAGTGAAGTAGTAATTATGTGCCCTTGTGTCAGGTGTGACTATATGAAGTTTGAAAAATTGGAGGTAGTTAAGCTTCATCTTTATAGGAAGGGGTTTAAAGAGAATTACTTTGTGTGGACTGATCATGGAGAGATCGATGGTAGCCGTGGGATATTTCATAACATGGTTGTTGGTGAAAGTAGTAGGTCGGTGGAGAATACAAATCTTGATTCTAGAATTCAGGATATGGTTGCGGATGCTTTTGGGATGCACTTCGGGGCTGAGCCCAATGAAAATGTTGAACAAACTCCTAATGATGATGCAAAAAGTTTTTATGAACAGTTAGAGGAAGCTAGTCGTCCACTACGTGAAGGAAGTCCGCACTCTAAGCTATCTGTCGCAGTTAGATTACTAAGTATCAAATCTGATTGAAATATTTCTCAAGCAGCCATGGACTCTTTCATTGACCTTATGAGTGAACAAGTTGACCCTAATATCAACTTACCTGGTGATTTCTATAAGGCAAAGAGATTGGTTTCTAAGTTAGGACTTTCATCAATGAAAATTGATTATTGTGAAGATGGTTGCATGTTATATTATAAAGATGTTGCAACTTTAGACAATTGTAAATTTTGCGAAAAGCCTCGTTTGAAAAGGCTTTCCAGTGGGAATATGGTCGCTATCAAGGCGATGCATTATTTACCTCTTATACCTAGGTTAAAAAGGTTATATGCATCGATGAGTTTTGCTCCTCATATGATATGGCACTTTGAAAATAGAAGACCACCTAGTGTTATGTGTCATCCTTTAGATAGAGAAGCTTGGAAACACTTTGATAGGACATATCAAGATTTTGCTAGTGAACCAAGGAACATTCGGTTAGGTCTGTGTGCGGATAGCTTCACGCCTTTTTCTATATCTGCGACACCATATTCATGTTGGCCTGTCTTTCTTACACCTTATAATCTACCACTAGAGTTGTGTATGACTAGTCCATATATATTCTGATATTGTATTATCCCCGGTCCACGTTATCCGAAAAGTTTGATTAACTTATATTTGCAACCTTTGATTGATGAGCTAAAACCATTGTGGTATGATAGTGTTGAAACATAATTTCAATTTGCATGCTAATTTAATGTGGATTATTAATGATGTTCCTGCGTATGGAATGTTGTCTGGGTGGATGACTGCTGGGAAGCTAGCTTGTCCTTACTGCATGGAAAGTAGTAAAGAGTTCACTTTGAAACATGGCTGAAAATAATCATGGTTTGATTGTCATCATCAATTCTTGCCTCATGATCATGAGTTTAGAAGGATGAAAAATGCATTAAAAAGGAATAAAATAGAATATGATTCTCCACCTCCGATACTTTTAGGTGAGGAAATTTGGGAGAGGGTTTAGAACTTCAGTAAAATTACTAAAGCTCCACCTTATAGATTCCCCGGATATGGTGTTACTCATAATTGGACGAAACAAAGTATATTTTGGGAGTTGCTTTATTGGAAGGATAATATTCTCTGTCACAACCTCGATGTCATGCATATTCAGAAGAATTATTTTGACAATTTGTTCAACACAATGATGGATGTTAAAAGTAAGACAAAGGATAACCTGAAGGCTAGAATGGACTTACAAGAATATTGCAAGCGGCCTAAATTATACTTGTAGACAACATACAATGGTAAGGTGTTCAAGCCCAAAACAAGTTACACATTCACTTTGGAGGAAAGACAACAAATTTGTGATTGGGTTACGAAATTGAAGATGCCTAAGGGTTATGTGTCGAATCCTGGAAAAATGTAGATATGGAGGTAGGGAAGTTGAGCCATTCGAAAACTCATGACTGAAAGAATCATGGAGACCCTAGTGTCTATTGCATTTTGTGGTTTGCCTGAAAGAATCTGGAAACCCATCACAGAGATTAGTTTATTTTTCAAAGACTTGTGTTCTACTACATTAAGGGAAGAAAACCTACTCCGGATGGATCAGAACATTCGTGTAACTTCTAGTAAGATGGAAAAAATATTTCCATGTGGTGGAACACCTTCCAATCCACTTGTACACGAGGCATGATTTGGAGGGCCTGTTCAATGCAGATGGATGTATCCCTTTGAGATGTAATATTATAAGTTTGATGTATTTTCTATTTTATTTGAATGTTCTTGGCTAAAATGACTATATGTAGGACAATTGGCCAATACAAACAATTTGTTAAGAAGAGGAATAGGATTGAAGGATCTATATGAAGCATATCTTGCAAAGGAAATTTCTCATTTTTGTTCTTATTATTTTGAGAGTAACGTGCCATGTTCTACGGATAAGCCCAATAGGCACACGGTCGAATGTGTGAACGATCCATTATATCCACCAATGTCCATATTCAATCAACCAAGCCAATGTTCTAAGGATGTTAGAAAGAGAAGTTTGAGTGATATTGAGTACAAGTCAGCTACTCTTCATGTGTTGCTAAATTGTCCTGAAGTTGTACCATTTCTCAAGTAAGTATTGATTTATTAGTTATCAAAATATACAATTTATTGTGATTACATCTTGATGCAACTACTAAAAATTTGATGTGTCACAGCCACTTCGTGGGTTAATTTGGCCATGATGCTGATATACGAAATTTGATACGTGGTTCAAACAATTTATAAGTTTATCTTGATAATGTTCTAACACTATGTAGGTAAATAATGTTTGTAAGTTATGCTAACTTATGAATTTTTTTAACACTATGTAGGTAAATAATCTAAATAATGGTGTAAATTATTTTTTGATAGATATATCTTGGGGACCTGGGCTTTGGGTCACAACAATGTCTAAGTACGTAGTGAATGGTTATAAGTTACAGAAGATTGCTCTATAAATAAAAATAGCAACAACAGCGGGGTGTGGGTACGTTCAAGGTGGTGATGGCAACCAAGTTGGAGAAATTGATTATTATGGTGTGCTCAAAGAAATAATAGAACTAGAATATACAGGTTGGCCATATAAGAAATTGATACTCTTTAGATGTAAGTGGTTTGACCCAAATCCAACAAGAGGTACAAGAGTACACAACCAATACAACATAATTGAGGTTAATCATACGCGGGAGTATGTTTGCTATGATCCTTTCATAATTGCACATAATGTTAGGCAAGTGTATTATGATCCTTATCCATTGTGCGGAATATGTCCGATTGGTGGGTTGTAATAAAAACTAAGCCTGTAGGTAGGGTGAAAGTCGAGAATGTGTTAGATGTTGCATATCAAAACGATATCTCCAGTGTTCACCAAATAGTGGACAATCAGTTAGAAAATGATTTGGAACACCCTAAATGCATATTGGAAGAAGTTGATATAAATAAAGTAACAATTATAGAAAATGAGGATGAAGAATCCACTGATGAAGCTCAAACAAGTGAGGACAATGAATTTTCGGACGAGGAACAATACGTTGATGAGGTTTAAAATTTTGGTTTTTTAAAACACTTTCATTTTATAGCTAGTTTCTTATATGTTTCAATATAAATATGTATTATATTATGCAGATGGTAGGGAAGGGTCAAGGTAACAATGATCCTACTGGTTCTCGGGGTCGAGAAAAGGCTAGGAAGGGAAAAGGAGGGTAGATAATAATACTCCCTCTTTTTCATCCTCTACAGAGATGCCTGTGCATTATCCTCCACCCTACGGCTATACTGATCTACCACAGCATCACGAGCCCTGCACCTTCATCCAGACACCAGGTCTTTCATCACAAGAACCATAGGACTATACGTCCGACATATAGTCTAGCTGCCTCACGACCACGTGGATCACAACCATCTGCATCGCAGCCATCTATATCACATCCCTACATATCACAACCACATGGATCAAATCCATTCATGTCACAGCCACTCGGGTTACAGCCACTCCGGTCACAACCATTAGTATCACAGCCACTTGGGGTCCACCCAGATATGTCGCAGTCACAGAGATTGCAGCCATCTTCATCAACGACTCCATCTATTTTAGACCTTCGCCAGCGAGGTAGTAGCTCTAACCCCCTACACCATCCACACATGCCTTTGATACATATGCTTCGGATGATGATGATGATGGTGATGAGGAAGTGCATTATGATCAATATCTCAGGATCATTATAGTCCCTGAGGGTGATGAGTAAGAGTTATTTGTTATTTTTGCGTTTATTGTTTTGTAACAATTTTACTAAGATACTAATGTGTTTTTATTGTTAAATTGCAGGTTCATCCCTAGTAATAAGACTACGAGGATAATCACCAAAGCCATCAGAAAGCTTTATGATGGCCCTTATGCGACTTGGATTGATTTCCCATTCTCGCTGAAGGAGCAAATTTTCAATCAATTTAAGGTATAAATGTTCTTTTAAGCAGTTTAATAATTTATATTTATGATATTTTTATATAATATTTTGAAATAGAGAGAAAGTGTGTATGGGAACACCGCCATAGCGCGAAAGTGGCTGCAAATTTTTATCATAAAGCTCGCAAGCGATTATCGGATGCTTTCTCCGATGCTAGAAAGAAGAACAAGAATCCTGACTGGTTACTTCCAAATTTATGGGATGATTTGAAAAGTCAATGGCTTACCGCAAAGTTCTTAGAGAAGAGCAAAAAACGAAAGAAAGCTCGTGCATCTAAGAAGGAAGGCTCCTTGCACACTAGAGGTGCGATCGGCCTAGGGATAATAAAAAGAAGATTGGTACGTAATTGCTTAAATTATTTTAATTTTCAAAGTATATCTATTATGTTTATTAACTAAACTAATTTGTTTTCAGGAAAAGAAGTTGGGGCATCCAATGAACCATGATGAGCTATTCAAGGAGACGCAGATTGTAAAAAAGAAGAAAGATACGGATCAAGAAAAGTGGGTCGAGGACCGGACCTCGACTGTTTATGTAAGCTTTCACTTTTCTTTATGTATTTTAATTTACTTTTATATAAATTTAAAATACTAATTCAATTTAAATTTTTGTTTAGGGTCGCTACCAAACTAAAGTGGAGGAGTTCATCTGCACTCAGCCAGCTGGTGAATCGGGCGAGCCAACCCAACCTTCGGACGAGGATGCTAAAAGAATATGGATGGAGTCTGCTGGCGGTCCAAAATAGGGGAAGGTATACAGACTTCCTACTTAAAAGTTTCATTGCTATAAGTGTGGAATGCAAGGAATAGGGACTTTCTCGCAAGGTGAGCAACTTAATGGGGAGAGTCTCTCCGCTATGCGGGAGACTATGACAAAGCTCACTTCCGAGCTAGAAGCGGCCTGCACGTGATCGTTCCTCCCGTCCTCCTCGTGATCATTCCTCCTGTCCTCCCCGTGATCGTTCCTCCCGTCCTCCCCGTGACCGTTCTCCCATCCTCCACAAAACCCTTCTCTATGCCATTTTGTAGATGAAAGTTCATCAGACGGTGATGATGATGTTGTACAAAACACTCCTTGACTTTTATATACTTTGAACTAGACAAATAGAACCCGTTTTGAACTAGTTGTAATATGTTTTAACTTGGTTTTGGATTTTTATGTGCAGTTGAACTTTGATTTGTTACTTTTAATGTATTTATTGATTGTTGTTGTGTTGTTGTTATTGTTGTTGTTTTATGTTGCTATTAGGTGTATTGGATGCTGGAAGGTGGTGTAGCTGCTAAAACATGCATTTTATGTCAAATTTAAAACCCAAAAAGACGACTAAAGTTGGTCGGTTTCTAATAAAAAAAAATATTTTTTGCAAATTACCGACCAAAGTTAGTCGGTTAATGAACAAGGAATTCCCATAATTCAACATTACCGACCAACTTTAGTCGGTTGGTCGGTTAATGAACAAGGAATTCCCATAATTCAATATTACCGACCAACTATGGTCGGTATTATTAATTTTAATTATTTAAAAAATATATATATTTTCATTTACCGACCAACTTTGGTCAGTTATTTTTTAAATTTAATAATTAATAAAAAAACATAATTTAAACACACCGACCAACTCTGGTCGGTAAAATTAAATTATTAAAATATTTTTCCGACCAAACTTGGTCGGTAAGTGTTTTAAAATCTTCAGATGGTCGTTTTAACATACCGACCAACCTTGGTCGGTATATTAAAATGACCATCAAAATAGCGACCAAGCGTATTTTGACAGGTTTTGAACCAAGTCTTAACTATTTGAACCCTGCTTATGAGATTCTGTCACCCGCCTAGAAAGCATGCCTATATGTATAAAGCGTTTAAAATCAAGCCCAACTGTCAATCACTAGAAAACCTTCCCAGAGGATGTTTATTGACGACTTCACTGCCTATTTACATGAATGATTAGATATCACGTCTATAAGACTTGCAACAGTCAAATTTGCCTACAGGTCAGAAATTATAGCATTGCTTATATAATACTGGAATTCAGAATCACATAGAGATCATGTCTATAGGACTTAATGATTCCAACACGTCTTAATACTATATACCGCTTAACCAGAAATTTGTTCGCATGTATTTGTTGTCTACGTGTGGAGGCTAACTTGAGCCCTTAATTGCTTTTGCATAAAGTCCAACTTGTTTTGTATGTCGCCTAGTTTTATCATTTTTGAGCAGCCTAGGTTAAGTCTAGAACTACCCAAAATAGAGGTCCAAACACCTCATAGGCCGTAAGCATGGGACAGGTAGTGCACACATAAGACACGATTTAGAATCAATTAGTGCTCTTTAGGTAACAACCTAAAGATAGTAATTGGGTAGCAGGAGATGATAGTCTGTGCCCGCTGAATAATACGAGTAACACCCCATCTTGAGAGAGATACAAAGTATTATTTATGTTGCACATGGTGATCCTTTAGGCTAAAAACTTTAGGACCCCAATCTTGTCTTTAAATCAATTATTTGTGTTTAATAAAACTTCCCAAACTTCTTGCTTTCTTTGTCTTTATTTGTCCGACTAATTCATATAATTCGAGTTCGGCCGGGACCCACAGTTGTGGACCTGAAGAGTGCCTAACACCTTCTCTATGAGCTAATTTGAGCCCTTACCAGATCTTTGGTGACGCAAACTGGTTAACCCTGAGTTATCTGCAAATAAGTGCCCTAACACAGCTCAAACCTGTTAGGTGGTGAATCTCTTTTAACACCTTCCTTAAAAGAGTTGTCACGTGTTAAAACCCGATTTCATGAGAAAAAGCGGCGCGACAGTATGGCGACTCTGCTGGGGATATTTTTAGGCTCTTACCAAAGCAAACTTGGTCTATATGAAATAGGCTTCTCTAATAAACGTATTTTTAGGCTGGGGATATTTTGCATAAAGCATGCTCCACATAATATTCCACTCGTGCATAATTAATACCATAACGATGCTTGATAAGTGTCCTCGCTCTTCCTAAATTACCCTTTAAATTTGAAAAGGCTTATTTGCAGTAAAACTAGTCGATCAACGGTGCAGTCGACGGTTCCGTGCCTTTCCCTCTCAAGTTGTCCGCTTGAGGGTACCAGTTTAAACTCTTCTAGAAACCCCTGCTCTAATAGTAAGTGTGCATGCATCATGTCCAAACCTAGTATGGGTTAGAATGCTGTCCGCGTAATAACTCTCTAAGACAAGCCTTGTCCAAAGTCCGTCGGGATTTCTATAATCCCAATGGGCACAATCACGATCTGTGCATTATTTGGAGAAAATATGCCAATATGTTGATCATTAATGTGTAAATAGCCATATCTGGAGGGGGAAAGGGCTAACTCTATTTGTTTTGCAGAAATGAGGCGCGAAGTCTCCAGGTTCGGCATGGTTCAAAATATCCCACCTTTTCTGCTATATTGATGGGAAAATCTCTCACCAAGTGACAAAAATCAAGTGAAAAGAGTTCTCGGAAATTTACCCTCCTTGTTAGACAAGCCAGACAATGCATTGATTGAGACCGCCACCATGTTTTGGAAAGAGAAGAGAGCCGTCTTCCATTTTGGCGACATAGAAATGACTCCCCTTTTAGAAGAAATAGCAGGCTTCGCTGGGCTCCCATGATATAGCCCTAGTTTGTTGGTACCGAAAAACCATACTTCTTGAGGTTTCTTGAAAATGATAGGTTTTAGGAAAAATGGTGAGTTAGTCCATCTAAAGAAGTCTTACATACCATTCGATTTCCTTTATGAGCGTTATGGGCATAGCAAGTCATGTCTCCTTTATCATGATGTGTTTGCCATCACTTCTTTGGGTTGGACTCATCGCCGAGTTTTTGTGTTCATTGTCTACTTTCTAGAGATGCTGGTATTTCCAATACAGGTAGAAAGGATCCACACTTGCCTAGATATGGTCACTAAGACCTTAATGGAGGAGATTTAGGGGCAAACTTACACTATTGTCCCTATGATTTTGGCTGAGATGTACCGGGCTTTAGACCGTTGCAAAAGGGGTATAGGCATTTCGAGGGTTGCAATATGTTGCTGCAAGGATGGTTGTTGGAACACCTTCAGAGGGGAGAATAACGTCAAGAACTTCCGCGACGACCATGGAATGGCCACATAGCCTATCACCATCCAAAGAGAATGACTTTTATCCCAAACAGGTTTGCGCAACCAGAAAACGCTGTGAGCTGGGTACATTTCTTTAGCAATTTGACTGATGACAAGGTACATTGGACGTTCGAGTGGTTCTCTAGCAGTGAATTCATCATCAGATCGAGAGATACTCCTCATCTAGTGATAATTGGATTAAGGGGGATCTATCCTTATGCTCCTATCAGGGTTATGAGACAATCTGAGAGAAAACAGGTTATACCACGAGTTTCTCAAATGGTTCTGTACAAAGCGGACTTCCAAGGGAACACCATTCCATTCAAGTTCGAGGCACAATACATGTGGCATCAAAAGATCGTTGTGGAGAAAGACACCATCAAGCCAGATTAGTATCATGCCGGTCATGTGCACTTCTATCCATCATGGTTGGTAGATGTTATAGCGGGGGATGTCAAGCCAGGGATTAATCTAAAGAATAGGGTTATAGACGACGATACTGAAGCACAAGTCAAATACAGGATGTTGCGTAGCATTTGGAACAACATAAAGTGGACATGAAAGTAACAAGTGGAAAGAAATCGCAACTAAATCAACAGAGAGGATGGAATATTTGGAGCAGGGGTTGATGGAGCTTGAGGGAAATATGAGGAAAAGGATCTCGGATTGTCAGAAGGCAGAGGGCAACGAAGGAGGGCATCTAGCAAGGGCGTATCTGCTGCTGGACATGCGCGACCTGGGAAATCTGATCGATAGAGCAAAGAAGGCCAAGTATAGAGAAGGTCCCTCTGGGACCAAATAGATTAGGAATGATGTTTTACTTGCTTTCTAGACTCGTTTTAGACTTTGGTTTTAATAAGGCAAATGCCATTAGTGACTCTTTATAATTATTATCGTTTTAGTAGAGATTTGGTTCATTTATCATATTAATGAAATGACGCAGTTATTGGTATCGATTTACTCTAAATCTATATGCTGCTTAGGCCTACCTCGAGAACAATAAGGTCCCCCAAACTAGAACGCGAATTTATAATTCCGCAATATGTGTTTAAATACCAAAAATATCCCTTTAAATACTCCTTACTGACTTGATTACCTTTTTGTTTTCTTCTTTTCTTTGTTTGTTTATTCCCATCCCCTATGGTTGGTTCGTGCATACTGGCATCATCAACATATTATACCAAATCTAGAGGTCCTCCACATCCTCCTCCTCCAAGTGATCCTAAAATCAAGGGAAAAGCCAGAATGGATAATACGAGTGGTATTAGGAAAGACAATGCTACACATGCAGAGAATGTCGAGACTTCGGATGGTTGGAGTACTCCGGCACAGAATGACTTGGTTTTACAGTTGGAATAGAAGATACTGGAGATACAAGGGGAACTTGAGTAGGTCCAGAACTGAACGTCCCTGACGTCAACCAACAGAACGCCCAAAACCCACCACCTCCCCAGAACACACAAAACCAACAAAATCCTCCTGCACTTCATTACTATGCCACACCTCCTCAAAATCCTAATCCTTCACCAGTACCGACCCCCCTACAATATCATCACCATCCTACCCAGTATCCACAAACCACCACCTACCACACTCCTCAAAATACACCACAACCTACCCCTGATCCCCAAAACTCAACCAACGACCACCACTATGTCCAAATTCCTAGAGTCCATCAAAGCAACTCATTATACATGGAAACTTTACCCCACGATGCACAACAGACCCTATACACAACAGAGTCCACCGAGAAGGACCTGCTTATCAAGAACATGGTAGAGGAGCTCAAGAAACTTACTAGTCGAGTCCAAGGTGTTGAAGGCAGTAAAGGCATCGAAGGTTTAAATTATGAGGATTTGTGTATTCAGCCAGATGTAGAACTACCAGAGGGTTACAAACATCCTAAGTTTGAAATGTTCTATGGGATAGGTGATCCGAAGGTACACTTGAGAACATATTGTGACAAGCTAGTAGGGGTTGGTAAAGATGAAAGAATCCGCATGAAGCTGTTCATGAGGAGCCTCACTAGAGATGCCCTATCCTGGTACATCAGTTAAAATCCGAAGAAATGGGTTAACTAGGTAAGCATGGCATCAGAATTCATGGATCGATTCAGGTTCAATACAGAAAATACACCAGATGTGTGATGACTCGGCTGGTCAATTTAAGAATTTACGCCTTGATCCCCTATTAACTTCTTTCCCCGTGTTTGTTTCTTCTATTTTGAGTTGCCGGGAGGAAATATTTGGAGTTTCAGAGAGTTTTGGGGCACTTAGTCCCTAAATGAGAGCTTAAGTTTTGGAAATTTGACCATGGTCGGAACAGTATGAAGATGGCCTCGGAATGGAATTTCGATGGTTCTATTAGCTTCATTGGGTGATTTCGGGTTTAGGAGCGTGTTTGGATTATGTCTTGGAGGTCTGTAGCTAATTTAGGCTTGAAATGTCGAAAGTTGAATTTTTGAAGTTTCCAGTTCGATAGTATGATTTTGATTCGAGGGTTGGAATGGAATTCCGGAAAGTGGAGTAGCTCCGTAGCGTCGAATGTACGTGTGTGCAAAATTTCAGGTCATTCGGACGAGGTTTGATAGACTTTTTGATCGAAAGCGTATTTTGAGAGTTTTTGAAGTTCTTAGGCTTGGATCCAATGCTAATTCTTTGATCCAATGTTGTTTGAGGTGTTGTGGAGATTTGTATAAGTTTAGACAGTGTTATATGACTTGTCTGTGTTTTTGGTTGAGGTCCCGGGGGCCTCGGGATGATTTCGGGTGGTTAACGGGAAGTTGGAAAGTTAAAGTTTGCAGCTGAAGTCTTTGGGCTACTGTCATAATGGCATCTGCGGTTGAGAGGCCGCAGATGTGACTCCCAAAAATGCAGAGTCAAGCCGCAGAAGCGGCCAAGAGGAGAGTGAGCAGGAACCACAGAAGCGGATGTGTTACCGCACCTGCGTGACCGCAGATGCGGCATATGGGTCGCAGGTGCTGAGAGGGAATTTTAAGTGAGAACCGCAGATGCGAAAATTGAGCTGCAGATGCGATTGTACTGGGCAGAAAAATCAGAATTCGAGGGTTTACTTTCAAAAAGTTAGAAATTGATTTGGAGCTCGGGAGAGGGCGATTTTGGGAGGAATTTGAAGAGGAAATTAGTGGGTAACAATTCCTAAACCCTTTCTAGTCATATTCCATTAATCTATTGTTAGTTTTGTCATTTAATTTCGGATTGGAGATGAAAATTACAGAAAAATTAGAAGAAAGTTCTTAGACCTAGAATTCGAATTTTGATTGGGAATTTGACCTTGGATTTGGATTATTTTGGTATGCATGAATTCGTGAGAGTATGAGGATTTTGAAAATATAAATTTTACCCGATTTTGAGACGGGGGGGGGGGGGGGATTTTGGTCATTTTTACCTAATTTCACGTATTAGCTTAGAATTTATTTGTAGAATCAGTTACTTGAAGTAATATTTACATTATGCAATTGAATTGAATAGATTCGGGCCATTTGGAGTCGAGTAATCGTGGCAAGAGCGTGGTTTTGGTTTGATTTTGAGCTGGTTCGAGGTAAGTGACTTGCCTAACCTTGTACGTGAGGTGACAAGTGTGTACTTGTGCTAATTGTTGGAAATCCTGTTTCACTAAATTAGCTTTAAATGTGTTTTTTTCCTTTCATGCTTATAGTACTTTGAATTTAAGCCTACTGTTAGCTTAGGAAGCATGCCTAATTGACTTAATTGCTTTATTTTCTTAAACTACCTTATTTGTATTACGTGAAGCATGGTAAGTTAGAATTACCTGTTTTACCTTAGTATTAAGTTGAGTTTAATTGAGTATTCTTTGTGCTATTGTTGTCTGTTTACTTTGGGACTACGGGACGGCATCCCGGGAGATCCCCTGTACGTATTTATGGTTTGAATTGAAGTGGGGGATACCGAAAGATCCCCAACACGTATATTGAGGATACCAAGAGATCCCTAGCATATATTGAGGATACCAAGGGATCCCTAGTATATATTAAGGATACCAAGAGATCCTCGGGATACCAGGAGATCCCTAGCATATATTGAGGGTACTAAGAGATCCTCGAGATACTGAGAGATCCCCGGTTATTATCTTTGTGAAGAGTGGTATTCCTTGTTGTTATCCTTATTATCATGTATTAATTCTTACGGTTATCTTTCAATTGTACTGTTTTATCTTATACTGTTATACCTTATATCTCATTTAATCTCAGTAGGGCCCTGACCTTCCTCGTCACTACCCGACCAAGGTTAGGCTTGGCACTTACTGAGTACCACTGTGGTATACTCATACTCTTTTTACACATGTTTTTCATGTGCAGATCCAGGTACCTCCACCCAGACTTATCACGCGTGAGATGAGGTGCTTGTATAGACTCCGAGGTATATCTGCTGCATTCGCAGACCGAAGAGTCCATTTCTACTCTCCCTTTTTGCGTTAGCCCTTCTGTACTTTCATTTCTTTATTAGATATTCTGGAGTTAGATGCATATAGACATTCAAAGGCCTGTGATCATGATATTCTGGGTTTTGGGAAATACTATTAGTTTTGAGAGTTGTTATTGTGTATGCCGAGCGGCATTTTAAACACTATTTTATTTCTCTATTTCGGGTTTTTAATTATTTCTTCCGCAATTTTGTTTATTTTTTTGCATTGATAGGCTTACCTAGTCATAGAGACTAGGTGTCGTCACGATGGTTCACGGAGGGCAAAGGATCATGACAAGTTGGTATCAGAGCTCTAGGTTCATAAGAGTCATGAATCACAAGCTGGTTTATTAGAGTCTCGCTGATCTGTACGTAGACGTCTGTACTTATCTACGAGAGGCTATGTAACTGTTAGGAAAATTTCACTTCATTTGATTTCCTTGTTGTGCGAGATTTTGATATCACAATTCTAAACTCCTGTCTTCTATTCTCTCACAGATGGTGAGGACACGTACTACCAGAGATGATCAGGCACCCGCGCCCCTACTACAGCCGTTAGAGGTCGGGGTAGAGGCCGAGGACGCGCATGCGGTGCAGCCAAAGCACTCGCGTGAGCTGTTGTTGAGGAACCACCAGAAGTGTCAGTCGGAGCCCAAGCACCTGATACGCCTACTATTACTACCACGCCAGCACTTCAGGTGACTCTGGCACAGTTCATGAGCATGTACACAACTTTGGCCCAGGCAAGGTTGCTTCCCCTTGCTGCAACTACATCTCAGGCTGGGGGAGGGGCACAGACTCCCGCCGCCCGCACTCCTGATAAGAGAGTGCATCAGGCCCCAGAAATTATTCCTGTACTGCCTGTAGTCCCAGGTCAGCCCGAGGACAGGGCAGCGGGTTCAGAGGATGAGCAGCGGAGACTTGAGAGGTTCAAGAAGTATTATCCTCCTGTATTCAGTGGGTTCGCATAAGATGATGCCTTGGGATTTCTGGAGGAGTGTCACCGTATCCTCCGCACTATGGGTATATCAGGATCGAGTGGGATTTCTTTCACTGCCTTCCAGCTTCGAGGAGCCGCCTATGAGTTGTGGCGTACCTATGAGTTAGACAGTCCAGATGAGGCAGCTTCACTAAGTTGGAGTCGGTTTTCAGATAAGTTCCTTATGGAGTTTGTTCCTCAGAGTCTTAGGGACAGATGGCGCGCAGAGTTTGAGCATTTGCACCAGGGTACTATGACTGTCTTGGAGTATGCTGTTCGTTACACTAGCTTGGCTAGACATGACCCAGCCTTGGTTTCTACTTTCGCGAGAGGGTTCGCCGATTTATTGAGGGGATTATTCCTAGCATCAGATCTAGCATGGATTGTGAGTTGGAGATAGATATTTCTTATCAGCAGGTGGTGAGAATTGCTAGGAGGATTGAGGGTATGCATGCTAGGGAGAGAGAGGAGAGTGAGTCAAAGAGGTCTCGAGAGTCGGGCCATTATTTTGGTGCCCATGCCCCAGCTGCAGGTCGTCATGGTAGGGGTTATATGAGTTGCCTCATTTATTCAGCTCTTCTAGCAGCCAGTGGTATTCGAACTCCTCCTAAGCTTCAGGAGCCTTATTATGCACCTCCAGTATCTATTGCGCCTCCTACGCGGGGTGCTTTTAGAGGTTAGTCTAGCAGACCTGGCCCGAGCTAGTCACAAATGCTACGTCCTCCTAGAGCTTGTTTTGAGTATGATGACACACACCATGTGGTGAGGGATTGCCCTATACTGGGGAGGAGTGCACCCCTACAAGCGTCTCAAGCACAGCGCGCTCCGTAGAGTTCTCAGGCTATGATCACAGCACCAGTTGCTACCCCACCTGCTCAGCCAGTTAGAGGTGGAGGTCGGGGAGGTAGAGGCCATCCTAGAGGGGGAGGCCAGGCCAGATACTATGCCCTTCATGCCCGTACCGAGGCTGTTGCCTCCGATTTTGTCATCACATGTATTGTCCTGCTCAATTTGGGTGTACCTGGGGATTGTTTGAGTTCCCCTGTTTATGTTTCTACTCCTGTGGGAGATTCTCTTGTTGTGGACAATGTTTATCAATCATATTTGGTTGCTCTTAGTATTTTTGAGACTAGAGTCGATTTATTATTGCTCAGCATGGTAGATTTTGATATTATCTTGGACATGGACTGGTTGTCTCCCTATTATGCTATTCTTGATTATCACGCCAAACCTATGATGCTAGCAATGCCAGGTATACCGCGTGTTGAGTGGTGGGGTGTTTTAGATCACACTCCCAGTAGAGTTATTTCTTTACCTAAGGCACAACAAATGGTTGAGAAGGGGTGTGACGCGTATGTAGCTTATGTGAGAGATGTCAGTATTGATACCCCTTCCATTGATTCAGTCCCTATAGTATGAGATTTTTCTGATGTGTTTCCAGCTGACCTTCCGGGCATGCTGCTCGACAGAGATATTGATTTTGGCATTGATCTGTTGCCGGACACTCAGCCCATTTCTATTCCTCCGTATCGTATGGCTCCTCTTGAGTTGAAGGAGTTGAAGGATTAGTTACAGGAATTGCTTGATAATGGTTTTATTAGGCCGGATGTATCACCTTGGGGTGCTCCTATCTTGTTTGTGAAGAAGAAGGATGGTTCTATGCGTATGTACATTGATTATCGCTAGTTAAAAAAAGTTACAGTGAAGAAGCGTTATCCTTTGCCTCGTATTGAGGATTTGTTTGACCAGCTATAGGATGCACGAGTGTTTTCTAAGATTGACTTGCGTTCAAGGTACCATCAGTTGAAGATTCGGGAGCCAGATACTCGAAGACTACTTTCAAGACTCGGCATGGTCATTACGAGTTCCTTTCTATGTCATTTGGGCTGACCAAGCATCCTTTATGCATTTGATGCACAATGTGTTCCGGCCATATCTTGACTTATTCGTCATTGTCTTTATTGATGATATTATGGTATATTCCATGATCCGGGAAGATCATGAGTAGCACTCGAGAAATGTGCTTCAGACTTTGAGAGAGAAGAAATTATATGCTAAGTTCTCGAAATGTGAGTTTTGGTTGGATTTCGTGGCATTCTTGGGTCACGTGGTTTCTAGTGAGGGGATAAAGGTGGATCCGAAAAAAGTGGAAACAGTGCATAGTTGGCCTAGACTATCCTCAGCTATAGAGATCCGTAGTTTTCTTGGCTTGGCGGGGTATTACCATCGATTTGTTGAGGGGTTTTCATCTGTTGCAGCACCTATGACCAGACTGACCCAGAAGGGTGCTCCGTTCCAGTGGACGGAATAATGTGAGGCGAGCTTTCAGAAGCTCAAAACAGCTTTGACTACAGCCCCAGTTTTGATATTGCCTATAGGTTCGGGGTCTTATACTGTCTATTGTGATGCCTCGAGGATTGGCCTTGGAGCGGTTTTGATGCAGGACGGTAGGGTGATTGCCTACACATCCAGACAATTGAAGGTTTACGAGAAGAATTATCCCGTCCACGACTTTGAGTTAGCTACCATTGTTCACGCCCTGAAAATCTGGTGTCATTATTTGTACGGAGTTCCTTGTGAGATTTATACTGATCATCGGAGCTTGCAACACCTGTTCAAGCAAAAGGATCTAAATTTGCGCCAGAAGAGGTGGTTAGAGTTGCTGAAGGACTATGATATCACTATTTTGTATCACCCGGGCAAGGACAATGTGGTGGCCAATGCTTTGAGTCGCCGGGTAGAGAGTTTGGGGAGTTTGGCTTATTTACCAGTATCAGAGAGGCCTATGGCGATGGATGTTTAGGCCTTAGCTAGCCAGTTTGTGAGATTGGATCTTTCGGAGCCTAGTCGGGTTCTAGCTTACGTGGTTTCTCGGTCTTCCTTATTTGATTGTATCAGGGAGCGTCAGTTTGATGACTCTCATTTGATTGTCCTCAAGGACAATGTTCAGCATGGTGATGCCAAAGATGTGACTATTGGTGATGACGAGGTATTGATGATGTAGGGTCAGATTTGTGTACCCAATGTTGATGGGCTTCGGGAGATGATTTTAGAGGAGGCCCATAGCTCGCAGTATTCTATTCATCCAGGTGCCGCGAAGATATATCAAGATTTGAGATAGAACTATTGGAGGAGGTGGTTGAAGAAAGACATAGTTAGGTTTGTAGCTTGGTGTTTCAATTGTCAGCAGGTGAAGTATGAACACCAGAGACCAGGTGGGTTGCTTCAGCAGATAGAGAGTCCGGAGTGGAAGTGAGAGAGGATCACCATGGACTTTGTAATTGGGATCCCACGGACTTTGAGGAAGTTTGATGCCATTTGGGTGATTGTGGATCGGCTGACCAAGTCAGCACATTTCATTCCTATGTGTACTACCTATTCTTTGGAACGTCTAGCAAAGATTTATGTCCGGGAGATTGTTCGTCTACATGGTATTCCATTTTCCATCATTTCAAATCGAGGCACTCAGTTCACATCACCGTTCTAGAGGGCCGTACAACATAAGTTGGGTACCTGGGTGGAGTTGAGTACAACATTTCACCCTCAGATGGACGGATATTCCGAGCGCACTATTCCGATTCTTGAGGATATGCTTTGTGCGTGTGTGATTGAGTTTGGAGGGTCTTGGGATCAGTTCTTGCCACTGGAGGAATTTGCTTGCAGCAACATCTATCAGTCCAACATTTAGATGGTACCATATGAGGCTTTATATGGTAGGCGGTGTAGATCCCTGGTGGGTTGGTTTGAGCCGGGTAAGGCTAGATTATTGGGAACAGACTTGGTTCAGGATGCTTTGGAGAAGGTTAAGGTGATTCAAGATAGACTCCGTATAGCCCAATACAGACAGAAGATTTACACGAACCGGAAGGTTTGCGATGTTTCCTATATGGTTGGAGAGCGGGTTCTGCTTCGGGTATCGCCTATGAAGGGCGTTATGAGATTCGGGAAGAAGGGGAAGTTGAGTATGAGGTTTATTAGGCCTTTTGAGATATTGAGACGTGTTGGGGAGGTAGCTTATGAGCTTGCCTTACCTCCCAGCTTGGCAGGAGTTCATCCGGTATTTCATGTTTCGATGCTCCGAAGGTATCACGGCGATCCGTCGCACGTGTTGGATTTCAGTTCAGTCCAGTTGGACAAGGATCTATCTTATGTTGAGGAGCTAGTGGCGATATTGGACAGGTAGGTTTGAAAGTTGAGGTCAAAAAACATCGCATCAGTAAAGGTTTAGTGGCGGGGTCAGCCGGTCGAGGAGGCGACCTGGGAGACCGAGCAGGATATGTGGAGCCGTTACCCTCATCATTTTCACTAATTCAGGTATATCTCTATGCTCGTTCGAGGATGAACGAATGTTTAAGTGCGGGAGGATGTGACGACCCGATCGGTCATTTTAAGAATTTCACCCCAATCTCCTATTAACTGCTTTTCCAATGTTTGTTTCTTCTATTGTGAGTTGCTGAAAGGAAATATTTGGAGTTTCGGAGAGTTTTTGGTCACTTAGTCCCTAAATGAGAGCTTAAAGTTTGGAAATTTGACCGTGGTCGAAACAGTATGAAGACGGCCTCGGAATGGAATTCTGATGGTTCCGTTAGCTCCGTTGGGTGATTTCGAGTTTAGGAGCGTGTTCGGATTAAGTCTTGGAGGTCCGTAGCTAATTTAGGCTTGAAATGTCGAAAGTTAAATTTTGAAGTTTCCGGTTCGATAGTGAGATTTTGATCCGAGGGTCGGAATGGAATTCCGGAAGGTGGAGTAGCTCCGTAGTGTTGAATGTGACATGTGTGCAAAATTTCAGTTCATTCGGACGATGTTTGATAGACTTTTTAATCGAAAGCATATTTTGAGAGTTTTTGAAGTTCTTAAGATTGGATCCAATGCTAATTGGTTGATCTGATGTTGTTTGAGGTGTTTTGGAGATTTGTATATGTTTGGACAATGGTATATGACTTGTCTGTGTTTTTGGTTGAGGTCTCCGGGGTCTCGGGATGATTTCGGGTGCTTAACGGGAAGTTGGAAAGTTAGATTTTGTAGTTGAAGTCTTTGGGCTGCTATCATAACCGCATCTGCGGTTGAGAGGCCGCAGATGCGACTCCCTCAAATGCAGAGTCCAGCCGCAGAAGCGGCCAAGAGGAGAGTGAGCAGGAACCGCAAAAACGGATTTGTTACCGCACCTGCGTGACCACAGATGCCGCATATGGATCGCAGGTGCGGAGAGGGAATTTTAGGTGAGAACCGTAGAAGCGGTTCCCTTGACCGAAGAAGCGTTATCGTAGATGCGAAAATTGAGCCGCAGATGCGACTTTGCTGGGCAGAAAAATCAGAATTCGAGGGTTTAGTTTCAAAAAGTTAGAAATTACTTTGGAGCCCGGGAGAGGGCGATTTTGGGAGGAATTTGAAAAGGAAATCAGTGGGTAACAATTCCTTTACCCTTTCTAGTCGTATTCCATTAATCTATTGTTAGTTTTGTCATTTAATTTCCGATTGGAGATGAAAATTGGGGAAAAATTAGAAGAAAGTTCTTAGACCTAGAATTCAAATTTTGATTGAGAAATTGACATTGGATTTGGATAATTTTGGTATGCATGAACTCGTGAGAGTATGAGGATTCTGAAAATATAAATTTTACCTGATTCTGAGATTGGGGGGGGGGGTTGGTCATTTTTACCTAGTATTACATATTAGCTTAGAATTTATTTGTATCAGTTACTTGAAGTGTTATTTACATTATGTAATTGAATTGAATAGATTCGAGTCATTTGGAGTCGAGTACTCGTGGCAAGAGCGTGGTTTCGGGTTGATTTTGAGCTGGTTCGAGGTAAGTGGCTTGCCTAATCTTGTATTGGGGACTTTCCCCTTAGGATTTGGTATTGTGATAATTGAACTGCCTTGTACGTGAGGTGACGAGTGCGTACTTGTCCTAATTGTTGGAAATCCTGTTTTCACTAAAGTAGCTTTAAATGTGTTTTTTTCCCTTTCCTGCTTCTACTACTTGGAATTTAAGCCTACTGTTAGCTTAGGGAAGCATGCCTAATTGACTTAATTGCTTTATTTTCTTAAACTACCTTATTTGTATTACGTGAAGCATGCTAGGTTAGAATTACCTGTTTTACCTTAGTATGAAGCTGAGTTTAATTGAGTATTCTTTGTGTTATTTTTGTGTGTTTACTTTGGGACTACGGGACGGTATCCCGGGAGATCCCATGTATATATTTATGGTTTGAATTGAAGTGCAGGATACCGAGAGATCCCCAACACATATATTAAGGATACCAAGAGATCCTCGGGATACAAAGAGATCCCTAGCATATATTGAGGATACCAAGAGATCGTCAGGATACCAAGAGATCCCTAGTATATATTGAGGATACTAAGAGATCCTCGGGATACCAGGAGATCCTTGGCATATATTGAGGGTACTAAGAGATCCTCAAGATACTGAGAGATCCCCGGTTATTATCTTTGTAAAGAGTGGTATTCCTTGTGATTGCTTTTGTCTCTGTTTTAGTTATTGTTATCCTTATTATCCTGTATTAATTCTTATGATTATCTTTCAACTGTACTATTTTATCTTATGCTGTTATACCTTATATCTCATTTAATCTCAGTAGGGCCCTGACCTTCCTCGCCACTACCCGACCGAGGTTAGGCTTGGCACTTACTGAGTACCGTTTTGGTGTACTCATGCTCTTTTTGCACATGTTTTTCATGTGCAGATCCAGGTACCTCCACCCAGACTTATCACGCATGAGACGAGGCGCTTGTAGAGAGTCCGAGGTATATCTTCTGCGTCCGCAGACCGAAGAGTCCCTTTCTACTCTCCCTTTTTGTATTAACCCTTCTATACTTTCGTTTCTTTGTTAGATATTCTGGAGTTAGATGCTTGTAGACAATCAAAGGCTTGTGATCATGATATTCCGGGTTTTGGAAAATGCTATTAGTTTCGAGAGTTGTTATTGTGTCGAGCAGCATTTTAAACACTGTTTTATTTCACTATTTCGATTTTTAATTATCTCTTCTTCAATTTTGTTTATTTTGTCTGCATTGATAGGTTTACCTAGTCGTAGAGACTAGGTGCCGTCGTGATGGTTCACGGAGGGCGAATCGCGGTCATGACAAGATGTCTTCTACATTCATAATCTTAAGAAGAAACCAATAGAAACTTTCCGCGAGTATGCTACTCGATGGAGATCAAAAGCTGCAAAAGTAAGGCCAGCGCTGGAAGAAGAACAGATTAATAAGTTCTTTATCCGAGCTTAGGATCTGCAGTATTATGAGAGGTTGATGGTTATTGAAAGCCATAAATTTTCTGACATCATCAAATTGGGAGAAAGAATAAAAGAGGGGATTAAAAGCGGAATGGTAACAAATTTTGTGGCACTACAGGCTACAAATAAAGCCTTGTAGTCGGGCGGTATTTCTAAAAAGAAGGAAGTAGGGGCAGTGATGGTATCCCAAGGTCCGAAGTCTCTCCTCACATACCAAACACCACCACCCACATATCAGCCTTCAACTCCCAGATACCAACAACCCGTCGCCACTTACCGTACATATAACACTCAGTCAGCATACTACCACTCACCACCAGCCCGCCAAAACTTCCAAAAAGCCAAACCAAATTTCGACCGTAGACCGCCCAAACAATACACTCCTATTGATAAACCCATCGATCAGTTTTATTAGAGACTGAAGGCTACCGATTTTGTCACTCCCATTCCCACCGTTGCCATGGAAAATTCCTCTCAGTAGGTCAATCCAAATAAGACATGTGCCTACCACTCGGGCATGAAGGGTCATACTATCGATGAATGTCGAACTTTGAAGGATAAGATCTAGATGCTGATTTACACCAAGGTTATACAAGCAAAAGAGGCTGCACCTAAGCCCCAGGTCTTAACTATTTGAACCCTGCTTATGAGATACTGTCGCCCACCTAGAAAGCATGCCTATAGGGATAAAGCGTTTAAAATCAAGCCCAATTGTCAATCGCGAGAAAACCTGTCCAGAGGATACTTATTGACAACTTCACTGCCTATTTACATGAATGATTAGATATCATGTCTATAAGACTTGCAGCACTCTAATTTGCCTATACGTAAGAAATTACAGCATTACTTATATAATACTAGAATCCAGAATCACATAGAGATCATGTCTATAGGACTTAATGATTCCAACACGTCTTAATACTATATACTGCCTAACCAAAAATCTGTTCGCATGCATTTGTTGTCTAAGTGTGGAGGCTAACTTGAGCCCTTAATTGATTTTGCAGGAAGTCCAACTTGTTTTGTATGTCACCTAGTTTTATCATTTTTGAGAAGCCTAGGCTAAGTCTAGAATTACCCAAAATAGAGGTCCAAACGCCTCTTGGGTCGTAGGCATGGGACGGGTAGTGCACGCATAAGACACGATTTAGATTCAGTTAGTGCGCTTTAGGTAACAACTTAAATATAGTAATCGGGTAACAGGAGATGATAGCATGTGCCCATTGAATAATACGAGTAACACCCCATCTTAAGGGAGTTATGAAGTATTATTTACGTTGCACGGGGTGATCCTTTAGGCTAAAAAATTTAGGACCCCCCATCTTGTCTTTAAATTAATTATTTGTGTTTAATAAAACTTCCCAAACTTCTTGCTTTATTTGTTCGACTAATTCATATAATTCAAGTTCGGCTGGGACCCACAATTGTGGACCTCGAAGAGTACCTAGCACCTTCTCTTCTTTGGTGAGGCAAACTAGTTAAACCTGAGTTATTTGCAAATAGGTTCCCTAATGCACCTCAAACCCATTAGGTGGCAACTCTCTTTTAACACCTTCCTTAAAAGAGTTGTCACGTGTCGAAACCCAATTTCACGAGAAAAAGGAGCGCGACATCCCTATTTATAGTTGTGGAAAGGAAGAGTTGTGATGAGAACAAACTCTTTCCGACCAATCAGATTGAAGTATGATAAGACAACATTTGATTGGCCAGAACATGTCACTTGCACATGTGACACAGTTTTATTGGCCTTTTAATTTAACTTGACATGCCTTGTCATTTTGACATGTGGCATGACCCTATTGGCTCTTCTGTTTGACTTGGCGTGCCACGTCACTTGACACATGGTACCAAACTGGGCCTCTAGAAAGACATTTTGGTCTTAATAAAGTGTTCTCATCATTTGTAGCCCAATTAAATGGGCTAGCTTAATGAACTTGGACTTATTTATTAAATTTATTTATATTGGACTTATATAAATAATCCAACTATACTAGCCCAATAAATTTATTTGGACTAGTATATCTTGATTTACAATATAGACCAAATTCATTTATGAATTTAAATGTCAAACAAATTTTATATGCCTACAAATGCCTCCTACTTCAAGACTTATCGGGGTATTTATACAAGACTAGACTTGAAGTACTAACTTATTAAATTGCATACTTCCTGCATATTGCCCCTGAAGCACACTATAACTCATGAATAAACCAACCTTAGTCAATTGGCTCATTTGTCCATTAATTCCAAAGTCAGTTTCTTTGAATTTATATTCTTTCACAAGTAGTTAACGTATTGAGAACTACAATTCAAGTTTTTGATACATTCCATATTTTCGTACATGAAAGTATGCCACAATTAAATTGATATAAGATCGGAAATGAGATATTACGTCCCGCATTTTCGTATGTTGACATTTCATCGTAAGTTAATTTACATAAGTTCGGGAATAAAATTTATTTTAGAATTATAAGTGTCATGCTATTTAAACAAAGGATAAGTAAATTCGTGAAGGTGAGAGGGTAAGCAAATCGGAAAAAAAATGAGTTTCGTCGAAGTTTGGCATTTTGGGATAAAATATAGCCCGAGCTAAAATACCCGGTATTTACGGACTAGTACCATACAAGGTACCACATGGCCATGATAGTAAGGTGTATAAAGTGTATTAAAAGTGAGTATAATTTTATGTAATTTGAGATAATTCTTAATTATGTGGGTAATTAATTAATTATTGGTTAATGGGAGATTATCTGTTTAATTAAGATATATTTGGGATAAGACCAACCCTCCCCATGTAGCGGCACCCCCCAATCCCCATGAATGACTCTTAAGTTAAATATACATGTGGAAAGATTTGAGGATTTGACACTTCTAACGTCAATTATATACCATTTTAGGAAATGGAACCATTATGTCTTAGAGACATGAATCACATCTCCACTTTTATTAAGTGAGATTTCAAGAATTCAAATTATGATATCTTGTATCAAGACCAAATCCAGTAACCAAGAACGATGAGATGGAAACGTGAAATTGCTTCAGAAAATTCATACAAGACCCGATTATGCGAAAGATGCAATTCTAGGGAAGCACGGTATAATCTTTCTCAATAATATCATACGGATTTGTCCTTACATCGATCCGCCGTTATGTTTTGTCGCAATTGACATGTATTAGAGGGATTTTCAAGAGAATCGGCTCAGGTATGTTAAGGTTATCTCTTCCTTCTTTTGGCATGATCCATACGATACAAACGAAACGAGCAAATGCACAATTTTCATAAATGACTATATTCATAGAAATACTAGAGATGCCTATGTTCTTGATTTCCCATGTGTCATATTATTCTATCATCTGTTCATGGGTCTCAAAAATACGTAAGTTGATAAAGTTTATTTCATGATATTAATCGGAGGTATAATGGTTTTATGACACTCCGAAAGATTTTATTGACGCACTTCTCATGCATTGCATTCATGTACATTGACCCACGACTAGATGGCATTATATACGTGTATATATGTATATATTTGTATATGGGCTATGGGAAAAGTTTACGGCATTATATACGCACAACCATCTGATCAGCTGGCATACGTTGATGATTTTGCCCATAGTAGCCGAGATGATATAATGGGATGCCCTCAAAGGCTTGATGATGTTATGAACGCATATACCCATTCATGGTATGACTTTTACACGCATATGCATGACATTTTAAATATTAAAAATTCATAAAGTTGTTCAGACTTATATTTCGAGTCTTTTGCTCCATGTTTCTCTCATGTCTATTATTTACTGATTTTCATTCCTTACATACTCGGTACATTATTTGTACTGACATCCCTTTTTGCCTGGAGACGCTGCGTTTCTTGCCCGCATGCCTCGATAGACAGGTTGAGAGCCCTCCAAGTAGGCTATCAACTCAGTGGAAGATGTTGGTGCGCTCCATTTGCTTCGAAGTTGCTTGTTTGGTTAGTATAGTTTAGACGTGTTCGTTTGGTATGGCGGGACTCTGTCCCGACATTTATAAAAATTATGTATTCTTAGTGGCTTGTAGATAGATATCATGTACGTAAAAGATTGTACGTCCTTGTCGGCCTATGTTCAGTATATGAGTGGTTATTTTGGTCTTATAGGCTCATATGTCTTATGTATAAGTTGGTATCACATGTTGTATTCTACCTATCTCACGGCAGCCTTCCGGCTCAGTTATCTATGATAGTATGACATGAAAAGATACATTATATTGGTAGTCGATTGATTAAGGTACCAGTGCCCATCGTGGCCCATCGGTTTGGGCGTGACAAAAGTGATATTACAGCAGTTTTGTCCTGGGGATTCTATAAGCCATGTCTAGTGGAGTCTTATTTATGGGTGTGTCGTGCACCACACTCATAAGCAGGAGGCTACGAGGAATTTATGATTGTCACTCTTTCTTCTTACTTTAGATCGTATAGTAGAGCTCAGTTGTAAGAACTCAATTTCCTAAACTCTATCTTACTTATAGTACGACGATACCTACATCTAGAAAGACGGTTGGTAAAAGATATAGTTGTGAAAGAGTTGAGTCAGAGGAACTCAATTTTTGCATCATGGTTATGATGGATGAATATGAGGTATTCAACAAATCATGTGTATACTAAGATGTGTAATCTTCTTGATAAGGATCCCTAAGGCAAGAATGCCTATCTACTCTTACCGTAAAAAAGAATAAGAAAGGAGACACAAGTTTCAACAAGTAAAAGAAGCAAGGTGAAGAAGGGTACGAGACACCCAGTTAATGAAGATTATCAGTATTACAGTTTCGGCAGAAAAATATAAGAATTGTGAGTTACCCTCAACACTAACAAAGGTATGTATAATTGGCCACACCCATCTCAGTTACACCCTATTAGGGGCTAACATGTGTAGATTAAGAAAATGATAGGATATCAGGATCCGGCTGGGGTAGAGTAACCCAAAATAGTGGATGAATTGGTAGAGTTGGTTGACATTTCCGAAGGATAGTGCAAATGTTGTAATGGATCTCCTTGTGAGTCACCTAGATGGTGCACTCAAAAATAGTATAGCTAGATATGAGTGCTAGAAGATAGGCACTGGAAGCCTGGAAAGGATAAATATTATCTTAGTATGAATCCCGTCCCTAGTAGAAATAATACTAGGCAACCTGAAGAGCCAGTGGATGGAGCAAAGGGTAGCTAAAAGCAAAAGAATGACATGTTAAAATTTTCAGAATAAAGTGATACATAGAAATATTAGAAGGGAAGTACGAAGAGGAATAATGAAGCATTATGAGTGAGATATAATACATGGATGACAACGGTAAAGTGTTACATAATCTATAGTCAAATAAAGAAAGAGATGGGAGGTTATGAGCCTTAAGACAACAAAAGAGTATAGGTCATATAGTCACATCCTCATTTCGAGAAATAATTTCGCAACTCTAACGTGATTAACAGAAGGAAAAGTTAGACCTCAGAGTAATAGAAATCAATATGGATTGGTGAACAAGATAAACTAAATATGAATTAGGGACTGAGTGATTGATAATAGTCAGCATCATGAGAATTTCATATTGCATTCCGGCGATAATAGAATGGACAACAGAAGAAGATTCATGAGAAATTTAGAAAATGGTCATTCAGGAAGACGCTTCCTTAAAGAAAGAAATGTGAGCAAAGTTAAGCTTAAGGGACTATGTGTGCCAGTTACACTAAGTGCCACCCTCGTGAATAAGAAATTTCGTTATCCTTGGTACAGAAGGATTACCGCAAGGCGAAGGAGGGTCATCGATAATGTGAGGAGATGCCAATGATGAAGAGATAAAACATCTATAGGTAGATCCTCGTGGCTCCAACTCTTAGTACTCCCCTAAAGGTGGGAATATAGAGTGATGTGGCATTAAGTCAGGATTAAGTGGTTCTAGTGACTATGGAATGGTAAAGGAAGAATGCGATAAAAAAATGAAAAGGGAATGAGATTGCACTTATCCAAATCCTATAGACATGCTATGATTCAAGAATATTATGCAAGCACGACGTCAAGGAAAGGAAGTAAGGGTTTCTGCCCGGAATGTTATTGATAAATAATGAGCCAGTGCGAGAGGTAAGTTAGACAAAGGAAATAACCCAAGAAAATTACGCAGAATATTGATATGAGAATGGGCCCACGAGTAGTTAGTATTTGATTCTGGAAGAGTCTAATTATGGGTAGACAAGAGGATACAAAAAAATTAACATATCGTGCAAGATAAACATAGTGAACCCTAACGTGGGGAATTCAGTATCTCGGATATGACATTGTAATACTTGAAAGATATTCAGATAGGAGTTGAGGTAGTTAAAGGTACTGTATGAGTGTTATGAAAATAAAAGAGAGTCCCACTGGGAAGACAGTCAAAACTTCAGTTCAGAAGCGACTGAACGAGCACATGAGTATGGAAGTAAGTAACTACGGATAATTAGAGGCGAGGAAGAACATCAAAAATTCCATCGGGTATACGATTGTTGATACCCAATTTTTCCCTATATGTTTTGAATATGCATAAAAGCATTCAAAATGGCATATATATGCATACATAAGCATGTCCAAGGTTTTTATTATTTTTTCCATAATTTTAAGGGTTTAAATTGATTTATTTTCTCCCCTTTTATCCATAAAATCCCAATAAGTATTTCCAAAATTATTGTTTTGATAATTCATTTTATTTAATATCTATATTTATGCCAAAATATGGCTAATGTAATTTTTATGTATTTTTTACAATTACATTTGGTATTTTTAAAGCTAAATTGCATATAATTGCAATGTTAGCCCATTTTTAGATATAATTACGTTTATATGCATAAAATTAGATCCTATATGTTTAAATTGTTAATTATGTATATTAAACCATTTTAGTACCTTAATTTATTTTCATGAGTCTAAGCCCTGACTCCATATTTATGTATTTTAAATCATTTTAGTTATGCATGAGTCTAATCCTTGACTCCATATTTGCATGAGTCTAAGCCCTGACTCCATATTTGCATGAGTCTAATCCTTAACTCCACATTTGCATGAGTCTAATCCTTGACTCCATATTTGCATGGGATCAAGCCTTGTCCCGAATCTTGCATGAGGTTAAGCTCTACCTCCATATTTGCATGAGTCTAAGCCCTGCCTCCATTTTGCATAAGGCTAAGCATTGCCTTTCATTTTTCATGGGACTAATCCCTCTCCCGAATCTTGCATGAGGCTAAGCCCTGCCTCCATATATGCATAAGGCTAAGCACTGCCTTCCATTTTCATGGAACTAAGCCCCGTCCCGAATCTTGCATGAGGTTAAGCTCTACCTCCATTTTTGTATAAGTCTAAGCGCTGCCTTCTCTTTGCATGAGACTAAGCTCTGTCTCCAATCTTGCATTAGTCTAATCCCTAACTCCATATTTGCATGATGATAATCCTTGCCTCCATACCTGTATGAGTCTAAGCCGTGACTCCGTATTTGCATAAGGCTAATCCTTGCCTCCCCATTTGCATAAGGCTTATCCTTGCCTCCCCACTTGCATGAGACTAAGCACTATCCCTCCTTGCACCAATATTGCTCTATTTTCTACTACTATCTACCAGTTTTTCAATTGGGATGAGCTCTACCCTCTTCTTCGCAAGACTAAACCTTGTCTTGTTACATCATATTATTGCATATCATGGGCTGAAATATTGCCAATCTGTCCAAAGGCGTCATAGTCTAAAGGCACCATCCTCATAGCCTGAAGACACCATGCCATGGTCTGAGGATCTCTTAAATTTGCATATCATTATTCAAAGGCGTCATGGTTTGGAGGCACCATTTTCATGGCCCGAGAACATCATTTCATGGCCTGCGAATCCCTCATTAAAACAATTCATGGCCCAGGACATCATGGTCTAAGGACATCATCTTTAACCGTCCGAAAACAACTTTCATGGTCCAAAGGGAATTTGCATCATGTTTAATTTTTTACAAATACAATTGTAGCATCTCTTATCTGCAGGTAACCTGTAAGCAACCACTATCCTAGCAAGAGAGATCTCGCTCCAATTCCTTCCAACCATCTCGATCATAGCCGCTTCCACATCTCGTGTTCGTTCTTGTAGTAGTTTTATCGGCATACTCCGTAGGTGAATCCAGAACTACACATGGCCTAATTCCTGTAAAACTATGGATATGTAGACAACTCGGAAACCGGAGCTCGGCCTCTGTCTTTCAAAACATCCCATCCGGTCAAAATTGGCCATCATTTCTTTACCCGAAAACTCTTTCATCCTTCCCGGAAAAAGAGGGGCAGCTGTTGATACCCAATTTTTCCTTATATGTTTTGAATATGCATACATAAGCATGCCCAAGGTTTTTATTATTTTTTCCATAATTTCAAGGGTTTAAATTAATTTATTTTCTCCCCTTTTATCCATAAAATCCCAATAAGTATTTCAAAAATTATTGTTTTGATAATTTATTTTATTTAATTTCTAAATTTATGACAAAATATGGCTAATGTAATTTTTATGTATTTTTTACAATTACATTTGGTATTTTTAAAGCTAAATTGCATATAATTGCAATGTTAGTCCATTTTTATATATAATTATGGTTATATGCATAAAATTGGATCCTGTATTTTTTAATTGTTAATTATGTATTTTAATCATTTTGGTACCTTAATTTATTTTTCAGAAATTACCTACTATTTTTTATAAATTAAATAGGGGAAAATAGGCTACTTAAATAACAACCAAATTTGGCTTTCAATTATAGCCAAAATTGGACCCCTTTCCAGCCCAATTTCACACCCAAATCACCCGACCCATACCCTATTAATCCTTACCCAAACCCGAAACCCACCTTCCCGTTTTAATCCTGACCGTTGATCTCCTAGATCAACGGTCCAAATAGTTCCTTTCCTTTTTAATTTTCAAGCGACCCCTAACCCTAAGTCATTTTCCAAAGGCGCCACCTTCAGATGTTCTCTCATCTCCACTCTTCTCTCAAACCTAACCCTAGACTCCTCCGCTCACCTCCTTCTCCGGTCATCTTCAGCGGCTATCTATCAAACCCCAAACCTCCAATAGTCATTCTAATCACCTTGCTCATCATCTCTAAGGCATTCAAGGGTCCTGGGCCATGTCGATTCGGACCTAGGGTTTCTGATTCTGTTGTTCGAGGCTTCTCTGGTGTGATTTTGGGCAAAATCACACCATGTTAGTTACGATTCATGAAGTTACAACATGTTCTTTCGATTTCTACCTAGGTTTTCTTTTGAAACCCTAACTCTATTCTAGATCTCTCATATCTATGTTATTTTCATGCTTTAAACATGTTTCCTTCTATGATTTGCTTATTTTCGAGCTTTCTTCTGAAAGATCCTCTACTCTAAACCGTTTTTACTTTCTTTGAAAAGTATGGTTTCTTCGGAATTCTTTCTATACCTGTTTCAACCGATTTCTTCATGATTAAACCTTTTTCCCTTGTTTATTTTGACTGATTTTATGTTCCTACTGCTTTTTAACTCGACTATGTTAAAAGGCCCTAATTTTTAAAGATTTTCCTTTACTTGTTCTGCATGTCAGCATGATTCTCTTTACTTGTGTTAAAGATGTTTCTTTACTTTTTTTGTATATTATCATGATTCCCTTTACTTGCTTCTGTGTTTTAGCATGATTTTCTCCACTTTTGGTTCCATGTGTTGGCATGATTTTCTTTGCCTTGGCTCTGCGTGTTAGCCTGATTTTCTTTGGTCTTTTTAATCTCTCATGGTCACCATGCTTCAAATATGTTCTGCTGAATCTCCAACCTACTTACATCACCTTTATATGATTGTGTTTGCTCATCTTTTATTTCTTTCTGCCTATATAATTGACCTTGTTTTGTTTGTTACTTCTGTTCATTCATCTCTATTTATATGTTGAAACACACAGAATCATGACCCCTCATGATTGATTCTGATTTTCCTTAACTGTTGGTAATTGAAAGATTTTCCTTCAAGGCCCTAGAATTCTACTCGTCTGTTTGAATTCACTGATTTTATTAACTTATTTACTATGATACTTGGTTTTAATTAGTCTTTGCTTAATTGGGTCTTTCTATGTTTGGTCCTAATCGACTACTTTATGCCTAATGGACTCTGGCTCATTTTCTTGTTTAATTATGCATTGATTCATCCTTTCCCCCTTATATGGTACTGAATCTTTCCGTTTGACCTTGATTCCCCTAACTCAAGGAAGTACTTCCTTGGTTCTCTAAGTGATTGGTTATGAGTTTTTAAATTAGTATACTACTATGTTTTTTTACCTTACTCCACTACCTACTTTCAACTATAAATACCCTAAGTCTTTCACAAACAAGACACATTTGGCTTCCAAAAAACTCCTCTTTTATTTAAAATCTATGTGTTATTCTATTACTATTAGCCGGCTGCAAGCCAAGGCTAATTATCTGTGCTCTTTGGTTCTTTCATTCTACTTACTTCTATCTTCTCTGGTATGTCCAAGTTTAATTTACAGCCACAACAACAACATGTTTCTTTTCTTGTTTCAGTTTCTTTTATTTCTAGCCTGCTTTTACTTATGGTTTTGTTGTGGAGTTTGTAGTTAAACATGCTAGTATGACTCCCCTCCCTTTAAGCTCATGTATTCCCTTGTGTAATTCAAGCATGTCTGCACAATTGTTTTCCTTTACCTACTGTGCACTTACCATTTTGTGAATCCAAAATCCCTATTCCCCTATAAGTGCTTATGTTCCTCATGACTGGTTTGTGATTTTGCCAGTGTCAAGCTATCTTTGAGCATGTCCATATCAGTCCTAATACTCCTGCTGGGGTCATGTGTCTGCAGGCAATGTTTGTGTATCCCCAAACCCCTCAACCCTTGGGTGATTACTGAATACATTTAGATTTTATGAACTTGCTGTGTGTGGTCTTATCCTGAAGTGTTTGAACTCTGTTTACTACTCCAACCTCCTTCAAACAACCTCTATTGCTTTACTAATTGCTTTCAAAATAGACCTTTATGTCCAGTCTTTAATAAATTTCTTTCAAATATGTGTCCTGCACTTTTACTCTACTCTTAGTTAATAAGTTCTGCCCCCTCTAGTATGTGTACTGCCTTGGGATCGTCTTGAGAACCCTTGGAACTCTAGCATACTGAGGTTGGCTTTCCACACTACACTGGTTAAATACTTGGCTACTAAGTCTAGGTGTAAGCATTGCTCGGGGTCCTTGAGACCCTTAGGGAACTTTGATGCACCTAGACCCTAATTTGTCTATGGAAATGAGGTTTGAAAGACCATTGGAGGCTTTGGGAAACTAGGTCCTGATTGCAGGCTCCCTATAGAATAGCTTCTCAGTTTTCTATTTCATTTATGTAATTCATTTGTTGGCCTGTAATATTTTGTAAACAGATATTCGGGGTAATTTAGTAAAACGTGTGGGTAGATGTATACTTTGTGGAGTAATATGGGTAGAAATCCTGCTCTTAGGATTTTACTTTCAAATCTGCCTGCTTTACTCAATAGAAAACATGTTCATAGGGTGTGACTCTTGTTGGATCTGATTTCATTTTGCATAATAGACGTCATGTCTATAGGGTTTCACTTTTAATGTCATTTGCATCAGATTAAACCATGTTCATAAATCATGCATTTGTCATGTAAGAAATCATGTTTCCAGGTTCCAAGCCATCATGTGGTAAATCAATTCAAGTATAGATACCATGCCTATAAGACATAATTCCGATTCAATAAGTTATTGCAAATTGTCTAAGACTAGTTACACGCCTAGATATCATGTCTATAGGGACTTCTACTCGCAATTATGTCTGATAATCTAATTAGCCTAATGAGTCGATTTTATCTCACCTAGTTTACTTCTTAAAACTGGCCTTGTCAAGCGATAACTCTCTAAAATTGTTCCTTTCATAATTGCTTTAATCCCGTTAGATATTCTGCCTATAGGTATTGAAAGGTTCCATTTCGAAAACTTGTATGTTTCTGCATTAACATAGACACAGTTCTGAATATAGGCAAGCCTTAGGGCATTTTCAAAACTTGCATCTCTCTGAAGCTATTTCTGTCACTCGACGTCTCTGAATTCTAACAAGTTTTTAAAGAGGAGGTCCTAGGCATATAATAATGTTATGACTTATGTATCTGAAAGTGGTCTATTTCTGCATAATCACTTAAAAATCCTGCTTTAGGACTTTAATTACTAAAGACCTTACTTGTGGTTGAGTTATGCGGCATGCATGCTTGTTTGCGGAGGAAATTATGAGCCTTTTACTTGCTCTCATTATGTGAAAGTCCTAGATGCTTTTTGATTGTCGCCTTAGAGTTTTGCCTTTAAAAACCTTAGGGGTACGTCTAGAATGACCTATAGGTAGAGTTCCCAACTCCCTCCGGGACTATTAAGAAGGGACGTGTAGCAGCACGCAATAGGAATCGTCTCCTTATTTAAAACTTTGTTTGTATAATTTGTTCAAACCTTTATTTCATTGCTTGACTTGTTCAATGAGATTTACAACTTACTTGTTTATATGGACTAATTTGTAAATATAAGTTCGGTCGAGACCTACAGTTGTGGACCAAGAGGGGTGCCTAACACCTTCCCCTCGAGGTTATTTCGAGCCCTTACCCTAATCTCTGGTAATGCAAACCAACCCAAGAGTTATTTGCTCTAGGTGCCCTAACGCACCATAATCCGTTAGGTGGCGACTCTTCAAATACCCAATTCCCAAAAGGAAACGAGTCATTGCACCCCCATGAATGTCAAAACCCAGACCTCCCTCCACGAGGATAGGAAAAAGGGGGCGTGACAGCATGGCAACTCCACTGGGGATATCTTTAGGCTCTTACCATAATGAACTTGTTTTTACAAATTAGTCCAAGCATGTTTATCCCATACCCTGCTCCTTTATCTGGATTTAGTTGTCTATTTTGTTTTTTTTTCAAGAGTTTATGATTCCTTTATTACCCTGAAAACTGACTTGTCTCTTTGTTTTCCTTTTTTATGTAACTATATTTTCAATTATTTAAATGTTGTATTTATTTTTCCTACGTGAAAAAACTTGCCTACATGTTATTAGTTGCTGCATAAATCATGCTCCACATCATATTCCACTCGTGCATCTCAAATCCTATAGCAACACTTTAATGAGTTGGTGCGCTCTTCCTATTTGTTACCCTTAAATTCGAAAAGGCTTATTTGCGGTAAAATCAGTCGATAAGCGGTGCAGTCGACAGTTCTGTGCCTTCTTATTTGCGGTAAAACCAGTCGATCAGCGGTGCAGTCGATAGTTCCGTGCCTTCCCCCTCAAGTTGTCCGCTTGAGGGTACCAGTCTAAAACCCCATACAAACCTTACTCTGTTTAAATTCTGCATGCATCATGGTCAAACCTAGTTGGATCAGTTATGTTGTCCATATAATGATCCTTGAAGATAATCCTTATCCAAAGTCCATCGAGTTTTCCATAATACCAACGGACACAATCACGTTCTGTGCATTAATTTGGAGGACTAATAGCGGTATGTTGATCATAAATGTATAAGTAGTCGAGTCCAGTGGGGGTAAGGCCTAACCCTTTTGTTTTGCAGAAAATGAGGCACGAAGTCCCCAGATTCGTTATGGTTAGCAATATCCCTCCATTGTTGCTAAATTGGTGGGAAGATCTTTCCTCAAGTGACAAGAAGCATGTGAAAAAGTACCTGGGTAATTTGCCTTCCCTGCTAGATATAACCAAACAAGAAACTGATCGAGGCTGCCACCCTATTCTGGGATAGTGAAAGAGTCGTGTTTCGATTCAGAGACATAGAAATGACACTGCTCCTAGAGGAAATAGGAGGACTTGCCAGGTTGACTTGGTACAGTCCCTAGCTTTTGGTAACATAAAACCATACAGGTAGGGGATTTTTGAAAATAATGGGATTGAAAAATAATGTCGACTTAGTGTGCCTGAAGGACTCCTACATACCTTTTGAATATCTCTGCGAGAGGTATGGCCACAGCAGTCCTTACGCACTTATCATGATGAGATCGCCCTCACTTCACTAGGTCACATCCACCGCAGAGTGTTCGTGTTTATCGTTTCCTTTCTAGGGATGATAGTGTTCCCAATGAAAAAGGGAGGAATCCACACCAGGTTGGCCATGGTCGCCAAAACTCTAATGGAGGGGATTAATAGGAAGACGTATACCATAGTCCCCATGATCATAGCAGATATCTATAGGGCCCTGGAGCGCTGTCAAAGAGGGGTCCAACATTTCGAAGGTTGCAACTTGCTGCTACAGTTATGGTTGTTGGAGCATTTCCAAAAGGGTCGCTATCGCCAAGAATTTCCGCGATGGGCTTGGAACGACCACATCGCTTTCCATCACCCTAAGCAGATGACCTACATTCCGGACATATTTGCTCAGCCGAAAAGTGCTAGTGAATGGGTAGAGTTCTTCGACAATCGGACCGAGGAACAGGTGCAATGGATAGTTGAATGGTTTCCAACGGACAAGTTCATTATCAGGTCCAGGGATGCTCCGTATTTGGTATTGATCGGGTTGAGAGGGATATATCCATATGTTCCTATACGAGTTATGAGGCAAGCAGGCAGAAAGCAGGTTGTACCAAGGGTTGTCAAGATGAGTCATTTCATGGCAGATTTCCAATACGACATACCTTACAAGTGCCACGCTCAGCATATGTGGAACTGCAAAATCATTGTGGAGAAAAGCACTGTCGAGCCAGACAGATATCACGCGGGGTGCGAGCCTCTCTACCCTACATTGTTGGAGGACAATCTGAAAGGAGCGGTGACACCGGGGACTGGTCGAGGGAACACAATCATAGACGAGGAAGCTGAAGCCCAAGTCAAAAACAACAGGCTGCACAAGAGAGTCCACGACTCTAAGAAATGTGAGGTTGATCGAGGAATGGAAAGAGATGGCAGTCACTTCCAACAGAAAACTGGAATACCTGGAGCGAGAAATAGTGGAACTAGAGGGCAAAGTCATAAAAAGGATTGAAAACTGTCAGAATGTTGAAGGAGCCGAGGGAGGACATCTGGCTCGAGCCTACATGCTGCTGGGACTGCCCGAGCTGGGAGATATGTTTGATGGAGTCCGGAAGATCGAATTTGGGGAAGTTCCTTCGAGGACCAAATAGGTTAGATTTACTTTCTTTTCTTAAAATGTAATAAGGCCAAGTGCCCGTAGTGACTTGTTTTTGTTATTATGTTTGTGTCGTTTTGGATTCATCTTTTTATATTATGAAATGAAGCATTTATTGGCATTTTAAGTTCTCCAAATTTATTTGTCGCTAGGCCTACCTCAGGCACAGCGAGGCTCCCAAATTAGGATACGAATTTATATCTCGCACCACGCGTGTTTAAATACTGCAAACATTTCAGGATCCTCGCTAACTTGTTACCTTTTTGTTTTGCTTATTTTTTATTATTATTATTTCCCCATCCCCATAGGTGGGTTCATCCATACTGGCCTTATCAGCATATCATACCAGATCCAGAGGCCCTCCACCTCTTCCTCCTCCAAGCAACACAAAAGGCAGAGGGAAAGCAAAGATGGACGACTTAAGTGGAATTCGAAAGGAAAACATTGAGAACACGGAGACCTCCGATGGCCGTAGTACTCCGGCCCCGAATGACCTGTTTTTGAGACTTGAACAAAAGATACTAGAATTGGAAGGAGAACTTGAGCAGTTCCGCAATTTGGCTAACTTGTCACTCACTCTTAATGTCCCTGATATCCACCAACAGAACGCAAAAAAACCCAACACCTCCTCAAAACTAACAGCCACACAACCATACCATACCAAATCAATACGTAACTCCACCTCAAAATGTCAGTCCATTACCGATACCAACTCAACCACAACATCAACCAATTCCATACCCACCAACCACCACTTACTACACTCCCCAAAATACACCTCCACTCATTCCAGATCCATAAAACTCCACCAATAACCATCACTATACCCAAGTTTCTGGCACCCGTCAGAGCAACCCCATATACGTGAAAACTATACCACATTCTACCCAACCAATCTCCTGTGCAACAGAACCCTTTGAAAAGGACCTGCTCATTAAGAACATGGCTAAAGAACACAAGAAGTTAACAAGCCGGGCTCAAGGTGTCGAAGGCGATAGGGGAATAGAAGTTTTAAACTATGAAGATCTGTGTATATAGCTTGATGTGGAACTGCCAGAGGGGTAATAACCTCCTAAGTTTGAAATGTTCGATGGTATAGGTGATCCCAGGATTCACCTAAGGACTAACTGTGATAAGTTGGTCGGGGTTGGAAAAGATGAAAAAATTCGGATGAAGCTCTTCATGAGGAGTCTTACTAGGGACGCGTTGTCTTGGTATATCAGCCAGAACCCCAAGTAATGGTCCAATTCGGTAAGCATGGCATCAGATTTCATGGACCGATTCAGGTTCAACATAGAAAACGCACCTGATGTCTTCTACATCCAGAATCTCAAGAAGAAGCCCACTGAGACTTTCCGTGAATATGCTACTCGTTGGAGGTCGGAAGCCGCCAAGGTCAGGCCCACTTTGGACGAAGAAAAGATGAATAAATTCTTCGTCAGAGCACAGGATCCGCAATATTATGAGAGGTTGATGGTCATCAAAAATTACAAATTCTCCAACATCATCAAGCTCGGGAAAAGGATTGAGGAAGGAATCAAGAGCGGAATGGTAACAAATTTCGAGGCACTGCAAGCCACAAATAAGGCACTCCAATGTGGTGGTATATCGAAGAAGAGAGATGTCGGGGCAGTAATGGTGGTCAGGGGCCAAAAACTCCGCTCACATACCAAACACCTCCACCCGCATATCAAACACCTCCACTTATATACCAAGCATCTCCACCCACATACCAAGCAACACCACCTACATATCAACCCTCATCTCCCAAATATTCTCAACCAGACGCTGTCCATCACACCTATAATTTCCAACCATCCCACTTCCAATCACCACCAACTCGCCAAAATTATCCAAGACCAAGACCCAATTTCGACGGCAACCCACCCAGACTATACACCGCCATTGCTGAGCCCATCGACCAGTTGTATGAAAGGTTAAAGGCCACAGGTTACGTCACTCCTATTTCCGCTGTGGCATTAGAAAATCCATCCCAATGGGTCAATCCGAACAAAACATGTGCATACCACTTCGGCATGAAGGGGAACACCACTGCTGAGTGCCGAACATTGAAAGATAAGATTCAGACACTCATTGACAACAAGGTCATACAAGCGAAGAAAGTCACACCTAATGTCTGCAACAATCCCCTTCCTGATCATAGAGGTGACGATGTACATGTTATAGAAACAAATGAAGAATGGGAAGCCGAAGGGTCAATCGGGCTTATCCGAGAAGGTGATTGTCACACCTCCTTTTTACCACCCAAGGGGGTATATAAGGGAGTTTTTTCAATTTAAGTGACATTATTCGATAAGGGATTATTTTATTTTATTTTTCAGAGTCGCCACTTGAATTAATTTATTTGGTGTCCCAAGTCACTAGTTTATTTTAAAATCCCAAATCGAGGAAAATTTTATTTTTTAAAGGTCTGCGAACCAGAAATTCTAGATAAGGAATTTTGTTAACCCAGAAGAAGGTGTTAGGCATTCCCGGATTCCGTGGTTCTAGCACGGTCGCTCAAAGATTTATAATTGGCTTAAGTTGTCTAATTACTTTTTTAGGACCTATGTGCATTTATCTTTTACCGCTTTTAGTCACTTGATTATTTGTAATTAAAGGATTGAGTTACGCGTACGTATTCTCTTTTCTTTTAGCGCGTCGAAAATCATGTCAGGGGAACGTGTCCACAATTAATAACGCTTTGTTTATTTTATTAGGAAAAGTTTGGTTGAAGTTGCGCGAACGCATCCCTCGAGTTACTTTTAGAATTAAATTTGCAATTACATTACGCGAACGTATATATAATCGCAATACTAATCTAAAATCAGGCCTAAAGAAAACCACGATTGTTCAAATTAATAAGAGGTTTGCGAGGGCCAAGAAAAATTAAATAATGGCACAACTCGATCTAAAAGAGTTATTACTAATTATACGAGGGCCATGGACTTAGGAATTTTGTCTATCATGACACACCTCAAATTCACAAATTTTAATTAGTGTCATGAGGGCCATATGTTATAGGTTTTAAAACATGGCACACCTCAAATGATTTTTCCTTTTTAGAAGAACACTTATTTAATTAAGGTCACCTAGGATGTTCCTATTTAGGACATAATTTAACAAAGGCTAACTAATCATGAAAAGGTTTTAAAATTATTTTTTGGGGCAAGGAGAATGGGCCAGAAGCAGCCAGCTACGAATCAGCTTTAAGAGCTGAAAATTGGGCTCACGAAGGGCCTAGAAATCAGAAGACTAAAATGCAATCACGGATTCTGAGACAGTTGGGCTTAAATTCTAGGCGGGCCCAGTTGTGCATTGGCACCGGCTGGGCCTATCCACCTCTTTGCATTTTTTTAAACCATGGTATACATAAATCATGAATTACAAAAGAGCTTCTTTTCCGGATTAAGAGATTCGAATTTACAATCACAAAATTGAAGGCTAGTCACGATACATCTTGTTTGCAAGCATGAACTATTCATGGCTAGACTCAAAATATATAATAACTTGTTCATGAGTGCATACAACAAGAAATCAAAGGCACGGCTTAATAGGGCCAAATCCAGCCCAACTTTAAACAAAAGAACTTTTATCAAGCTTAAGGAAATGGGACATGAGCTCAAAAGCCATTTGGGCCTGAAATTGTGCCCTAAAGACAAAGAGTGAACTCAAACAAAGGGCAGCCCAAACGCGACTTTCAACAAGCTACTTTTGCTTAAACCTTAACCAAGTCCAAACCAAACACTCAAATCTCTAAAATTACAGCAAGAAACATCTTAGTTCAATGAAGGCTGTTCATAGAATAATACCTTAAACTTACCAAGAACACACACTTAGGCGCCTTAATTGCAGCCCAGCCTATGAAACGTAAGTTCAGATTCAGACACTTAGACAGTCCTATTATTACACAACTCTTAGTATTGAATGACAAACTTTACATCAATAACGAGCTTTGCATTGCTGTTACTTCATGCTAATGTTTTCTTGAAATAAGTATGCTAAATGATAAACTAATCTAATTCTAATCCATTAACCAAATCTCAGAATAAACTATTACAGACTTGTATGCTAGTAGAAGATCCTTGCCCCTTTTTAAACATGGCTTTGTCCATAACAGCCTCGTCTTCTTTTGTTAACATGTAAATCCCACCTTAAAGTTTCTAAGCCAATTGATCGAACCAACTGGTGGCTGAACCAACAGGTTATAGCTCATGACCAAATAAAAAAGAAGAAGGTCTTTAAGTGAGGAAATCAGATGGAGGAAAAGAAAAATGTTACTTAAAGAAGTATGTACAACATTCTCGACTGTGTATTTTACTATGAATCAAGGCTGTTGGTATTCGATTTTAATATCATTTTTTCATACTATTGCTATGCATACCAAACTACTAAACGAGCTTGACATAAATAAACACACATTGCTCATGTTAACACACTTGCCATTATACTATCCAAAGTTAAAGACTAATCAAACAGTATCCAAAGAACACTCATTCATTGCACATCCATTTGCAAAATTTTAACATTTTTTCATAAACTCATCTACAAGAAAACTACATAGAGATCTAAGTAGTACCTGGAACAGTGAGGGTTCTGCAAAGAAAAAATAGAAGAGTAAATATCTAAGAATCCAAAAGAGAACAACAGAACAACAACCGTAGATACAACACAGCAAACCCCAGAAAATCAGAACTTCAGACCCCAAAAATGAACAGGTAAAACAGAGAGACCAGCTAATGGACCAAGAACCATCTATCTTCAAACCAGGTTTCAAAACTTGTGAGGACTGAGAGAAAATTTTGAGTTTTCAAGCGGTTTTGAGTATGAACTTTTCAGAGAAGAAGATAAACCTTTTTCAGAAAAATTGCTTATGAAAATATCTATTACAATATGTCTTTTCCAAAAGGATAGAGACTATATATAGCCTACCTAAGGGGGAGCATCTTTTAGCATATTCCGTATTATAAGGAATAATAGTACAATCCCTTTTTAATAGCCCTTGGTACAGCTGTCCCATTTTCAACGTATTTTTTTAAACAGCTAGGACAACTGTATACTTCCCTAAGAATATCTGATTTTCAGCCCAAGTAAAAACCCCTTTTTACCTTTAGGTTATTACTTATTTCTGGTTTTACCTAGACTTTTCTAGTCCAAATGAGCCCCTAAAGTTTTACTGATTTTCACATCAGGGAAACAACTTGAAACAAATCCAAAGATGCAGCAAATGTGAATAGAACAGTGGAAATTTAGAAAAAAACTACTGTCAATTGAATTTGAATCAACCTATCTTTATTAAAACTGTTCTTCCTAATTAACTACAACAATCATACGGAACACCTAAAATCTGAATTAATCCAGCATATAATTCAAACACAAAAATCTAAACTTAAAGCTAGAAAAAGAGAACATTTAATCAAGATAGAATCAATGCAATTCTGGCATAGAAATTTGAACAGTTACTAATTAAACAATCAATCTAAAACTAAAATCAGATGAACATGTGGCCAGGCCAGGAGAAGAAATCATAAAAGAACAGCTATTAGCCTAAAATAATGCAGCTATGAACAATCAATTCAACAAACACCTAAACAAACCTAAACTTAAACGAATTAAGCATGCTTTTAATGTAAATGGATGTCAGAAAATAACTAACTGTCACAAGAGGAAAAATAACAGAAGAAATCTAAACATGCTGCTAAAAATAAAGGAAAAATCAAACATGCATAGAACGAAACGGGTTTGATTCGAAGGAATGGAAGTGAAGATTTGGAATGGGGAGATACAGGGGAGTCTGTGGTATCTTTTTGGGACTGATTTGACCACCGTAACTGCCGTGAGGTGATTTCCGGTGGGTGGTTTGCGGCGGAGGTGGTGAGGGAACGATGGGCAGCTAGGGTTTCATTGGTGGGGGTGATATACAGAGTAAAGTGAGATGAATTTTAGTCTTTGGGTGGGGGGGGGGGTTGACCTCAATTCAGACAGTTATATTATTAAAGACTAATCAGTTCCGGGCCGTTGGATGGATAAAATCCAACGGCTGAGATCAAGTTAGAACGAAACGATGTCGTTTGGGAGTTATACAGGATGGACCGGGTTAAATGGTGTTGGGCTTGGGTTTTGGGGTGGATTTGGCCGGGTTTGGGACAAAATTTGGGCTAGTTTGGAGACCCAATTCCGAACAATTAATACCCTCTTTTCATTTTCAACTTCTTTTCTTTTCTTTCTTTTTCCTTTTTCTCCTAACAATTAAAAATCCTAAATTACCAAAAATGTGAAATTAAACTAATTAATTAATTATATAAATTGTAAACATCACTTAACTCTAGATTAAAAAGAAAAATCAATAAACTAAGAATGAAAAGATAAGCAATGTAAAATGAGCTATTTTTTTGTGATTTTGACATTTGATAAAACAAATAATTACTGATTAATTCTAAAAAATATAAAAATAAATCCGAAATGCAATATATGACATTTTTAGTATTTTCCATGATTTAAATAAATTAAACATGCACAGAAAAATACAAATAATTCAGAAAATTCTACATAAAATCCTAAAATGGCCAATAATTAACAAAATCTATTTTTCTTGGGATTTTATAGGAGTGTTTATGTATAGGGCAAAAATCACATGCTCACAGCTGCCTCTCTTTGCTCGGAAACACGAAGGGTTTTCGGACAAAGATAAAATGAGCAACTATGAGAGATTTTTGCCCGTTTGAAACTCCATGAGAAGCACTTTTGAAAAGAGTCTGACCGAACCTTGCTTCGGATGTTGTCTACATATCCTTGTCTATAAAGGAATCAGGTCAGTGTAGTTTGGAAGTTTTGGTAGCTGGGACTACCGGAAAGCTGTGATTTCATTGTTGCTATTGCTGCTACTATTTTCTGAACTCCTTATTACACCAAAATGGAAGATAAAAAGCTAAACTAGCAAGTCTGTCAACTACAAGTTACAAGATTCCTACCTATAAACCTTCTAAGTTTGATCTTGAGTCTTTGATGGTTCTTACTGCGGACTCTGATCTAGATCTTGATGCTTGTTAGCTGCAATCACTGATTCATTCTTCTTCAGCTTTCTGGATCGAAGCGGGACATGCAAAGCTTGCGACTTAAGTCATACCTTAAGCAGTCCGCATCTTTTCTCTGCTTCTGCACTTGAAATCCCCTTTTTTCTTTCTCTTTCTTTTCTTTTATTTGGTCTAAGATTTCTTCTTTTGGTCATCTCAAACCTTGCGCCTCACGGTGGAAAACCTGTTCAGGCACTAAAGCAAACAAACGAACAAGATTTTCTGCCCCAGTTTTTACTAGGAAAATTTCGTGAGTTATTTTAACAAAATCTAAGTTATTTCTTTATTGAAAGTCACTAAAATCAGGATTGTGTATCTTTGGGAAAAGAGATTAGGGAGTAGACCCATATATCTATAATGAAATCAACTAGGGATTGGGGACCTAAATTGGAAAGATTGCCAGGTTATGCGGGAAAAATGATCAGGTTATGCCGGGAAAGAAAAAGGTCCTTGGGTTATGCCGGCGAGGTCATCGGGTTATGCCGAAAAAAGGAAAAAGTCCTTGAATTATGCCGGTAAAGTAATCGGGTTATGCCGGAAAAGGTCCACGGGTTATGCCGGGAAAGAAAAAGGTACTCGGGTTATGTCGGGGAAGTTCTCGGGTTATGCCAGAAAAGAAAAGATCCTCGAGTTATGCCGGGAGGTCATCGGGTTATGACGGGGAAGTCATCGGGTTATGCCAGAAAAGAAAAGGTCCTTGGATTATGCTGGGAGGTTATCGGGTTATGCCGGAAAAGAAAAAGGTTCTCGGGATATGCCGGAAAAGTCATCGGGTTATGCCGGAAAAGAAAGGGTCCTCGGGTTATGCCGGAAAAGAAAAGGTCCTCGGGTTATGCTAGGAGGTCATCGGGTTATGCCAAAAAAGAAAAAGGTTCTCGAGTTATGCCGGGAAAGTCATCGGGTTATGCCAGAAAAGTTCATGGGTTATGCCGGGAACAAAAAAGATACTCGGGTTATGCCGGGAAAGTCATCGGGATATACCAAAAAAGAAAAGGTCCTCGAGTTATGCCCGGAAAAATAGGTCCTCGGGTTATGTCGGGGATCAACTAAGGAGTGGATCCTTGTAATGGAAAAGACTACCAGGTCATGCTGGGAGCGACTAGGGAATGGGACCCTATATTGGGAAGACGTAGCTAGAGTCTGGATGATCTATGCTAGCATGGTTTTGAATTTTTTATTCAAGAGAATCCATGGAGAGTTTTGAAAGGGACTTCCCTTTTTGGGTTAATTTCTGCTGCAAGACCGTTCTGGTCTTTGTGCACCTTGCTTTTATTGCACTTGCTCCTGCGAGGTTATCTTGGACTGCACTTGCTTTCAAATCAAAGAACCATTTGTTAGTTTGAAACGGTGGTTGGTTTTGTGGCCTTGATTGTTTGATCACTTGATCCCGTCCCAACCCTTTCGCTGAAATCTTTTACTGCTTGTTGGCTTTTTGGAGATTGATTTTCTTCTAAAACCGGGTAACTTGACTTCTACTATCATTGCACATGATAGTTTGCCCATGTGGGGCTTTTGCCGTTTTATCTTATTTTTCTTTTTTGGGCACTTGACTTTGGATTTCTTTCATTTTTGATAATTTAACTTCGGAGCATCGGCCATCATGGCCAGTCGGGATCGACCCGATGCACCCGCTGAGGTTGGGTGCTTTTTTGTTTCGATTTGGCTTTTGTTAAGCAGAACCCTGTAAAACCAATCTTGCCGTATTTTCTTTGTATTAGTTTTGGAACAGAGTTAGACCGAAAAGGATTCACAGAAAAGTAAACAAAGGACAAGAAAGTGTATTTAAAGAGAAGTGTCCCTTCCAAGGTGGAAAGAAGGACTTATCTGGGGTGCATGCAGACTTCAATAGACATGACATGCCTCTTGGATTGGATACCCGATTTGAACAACTATCCAACTTCTCATAAACCCACTATGACCCATATTTTAAACCGAGAAACCTCGCCAGGACTCTTTCAATGCCAATAGTGGTGAAGGATGTCTTCTTTTCGATCAACGGCGCCCTTTGCGGGTTTTCGCCAATCGACCTCTCGCATTTCTCTTCTCACCGTCACATTATAGTGCTCTTTACGAGTTTTCACTAACAAGACTATCTCATTTTTTAGTTTCTTTGCTCACCATCGCCTTATGGTTCCTGTAGGTTTTCATCAATAAGACTCTTTCATCTTATTTCTCTCATCTTAATTACATTGGATCCAAAGACTGCGTTCTCCGATTTTGAACACCTTTCACCGATTGATCGGAAGGACTTGAACAAGGTTTGGGTAAAAAGAACCTGAACCAGATTACAACTTTGGAACCGATCAGGCGGGATTATCGCCGAACCATTATAACATTTGGCCCAGTTCCACTTTTGGGGGAAATTGGACTTTTGTTTTGGTGTGACTGAACCCTAGAGAGAGGCTGCCTACTATCCTTTCGGAATCAAGTCGAACATAGTTCAGGGAAACATTTTGTTTTGCTGTTTTTCCTTTTTCTTTTGTTTTGATGATTTTTTTTTACCAAACATTTTCAAGTTCCAAAGAGGGCAATGATAGACAGGTAACCAGCCCAAAGGGTTAACAAAGGATTGGAGTGTTTGGGGTAGTGAGAATAAAAGCCTTCGTCATCCCAATCGAATAATGTTGTTGCTGCAGAAAGACTAGGCATAGTACCTTTTGACTGCGTCGGCATTTACACCTGTTTCGGGGTCATTTACTTCAATGTATCCCAGGTATAATGCCCCTTTTGGCAACAATTTCCTGATAATGTATGGGCCATTCCAGTTAGGAGCAAACTTTCCTTTCGCTTCCTAATGATGGGGGAGAATACGCCTTAAAACGAGTTGCCCCACTTCAATGTTTCTAGGCCGCACTTCTTGTTGTACGCACGAGCCACTCTCTGTTGATACAACTGCCCATGGTAGACTGCGGCCATTTTCTTTTCATCGTTCAGGGTTAATTGTTCCAGACGGATTTTGACCCACTCACTCTCTTCAATCTCAACTTTAACAATGATCCGAAGAGAGGGGATTTCAACTTTTGTGGGTATTATGGTTTCAGTGCCATAAACCAAAAGATATGGGGTTGCTCCGACTGATGTGCGCACAGTAGTGCGATATCCCAACAATGCAAACGGCAACTTTTCATGCCATTGCCGGGAACTTTGGATCATCTTTCTCAGAATCTTCTTGATATTTTTGTTTGTTGCTTCGATAGCGCCATTGGCTTTGGGCCAATAAGGAGTAGAATTTTGATGTGTGATCTTAAACTGCTCACATATCTCTCTCATCAAGTGACTATTCACGTTTGCAGCATTATCTGTAATGATAGTTGCAGGAATACCGAAACTGCAGATGAGATTGGAGTGCACGAAGTCTACCATAGCTTTCTTGGTGACAGATTTGAGAGTAATTGCCTCAACCCACTTCGTGAAATAGTCGATGTCGACCAATATGAATCTATGCCCATTTGAAATTTTTGGCTCGATCGGCCCAATGACGTCCATACCCAATGCAACAAATGGCCAAGGTGTTGACATAGGATGCAGTTCTGTAGGTGGTGCATGGATTAGATCACCGTGCACCTGACACTGATGACATTTCCGGACAAAACTGAAACAATCCTTTTCCATAGTCATCCAATAATAGCCTGCTCGAAGGATCATCTTTTCCAAAACATATCCATTCATGTGGGGTCCGCACACTCCTGTGTGCACTTCATACATGATTCTCCCGGCCTCTTCGGTGTCAACACATCTTAACAAGTTGAGATCTGGAGTCCTTTTGTACAAGACCTCGCCGCTCAAGAAGAAACCGTTTGCAAGTCGTCTAATAGTTCTCCTTTGGTCTCCACTTGCTTGATCAGGATATTCTTTAGTTTTCATAAACCTCTTGATATCATGGTACCATGGACGAACATCCGGTTCTGACTCAATCATATTGCAGTAACCATGCCTTTCTCGGATTTGGATTTCCAACAGGTCAATATGGACATTGCCTGGGTATGGCAGCATCGAGGCCAAATTAGCGAGTGCATCGGCTAACTCATTGTGAAAACGAGGAATGTATCTGAACTCGACTGACTTGAATTTTTTGCTAAGGTCTTCCACATATTGCCTACAGGGAATAAGCTTGACATCCTGGGTTTCCCATTCACCCTGAGCTTGTCAGATAATTAAGTCTGAATCACCCATGACCAAAAGTTCTTCAACATCTTGGTCGATTGCCATATTCATACCCATAATGCAGGCTTCATACTCGGCAGTGTTGTTTGTGCAGAAAAATCGAAGCCGAGATGTGGCTGGATAGTACTGACCCACGGGTGAGATGAATATCGCCCAAATTCCAACTCCTTTTGCGTTCACAGCTCCATCGAAGAACATTTTTAAGCATTGGTGTCTTCTGATGTTATCTCAACTGAATTTACCTCTTTATCTAGGAAGTAGGTACTCTATGGCTGGTATTCATCATCAGCAGGGTTTTCAGCTAGGTGATCTGCTAAAGCCTGGGATTTCATTGCCATGTGGGTGACATAGACTATGTCAAATTCAGTGAGCAGGATCTGCCATTTTGCTAATCTCCCTATGGGTATTGGCTTCTGGAATATGTACTTTAGAGGGTCCAGCCTAGTGATGAGATAAGTGGTGTAGGCCAACAAGTAATGCCTAAGCTTCTGAGCGACCCAAGTTAGGGCGCAGCAAGTCCTTTCCAACAGGGTATATTTGGCTTCATAACTTGTGAACGTTTTGCTCAAATAGTAGATTGCCTACACTTTCTTCCCGGTCACATCGTGTTGCCCAAGGACACAACCGAAGGAATTCTCCAAGACTATAGGTACAAAAACAAAGGCCTCTCCGGTTCTGGTAGGACCAAGACTGGTGGGTTCGACAGATATTCTTTGATTTTGTCAAAGGCTTCTTGACACTCATCTGTCCATTTAATTGCCGCAACTTTCTTCAACAGCTTGAATATGGGTTCACATGTGGATGTCAACTTAGCAATGAACTGGCTGATGTAGTTCAACTTGCCCAATAAGCTCATCATCTCTTTCTCAGTTCTTGGAGGAGGCAAATCCAAAATAGACTTTATCTTTGTTGGATCTAGCTCGATACCCCTTCGACTGACTATAAATCCTAAGAGTTTGTCAAACAGAACCCCAAATTCACATTAGCCGGATTTAGCTTCAGGTCATACTTGCGCAGCCGCTCAAAGAACTTTCTCATGTCCCGAACACGGTCGTCTTGTGTCGTAGATTTGACGATCACACTATCCACGTACATCTTGATTTATTGGTGCATCATGTCATGAAAGATGGTAGTCATAGCCCTCATATAAGTAGCCCCGACATTCTTCAGACCAAAAGGCATGACCCTGTAGCAATAGGTTCCCTAAGGTATTATAAATGTTGTCTTTTCTGCATCCTCTTCATCCATCAACACCTCATGATATCCTGCATAACAATCCACGAAAGACTGTATCTCATGTTTGGCATAGTTATCAACAAGGATGTGGATGTTTGGCAAAGAGAAATTGTCCTTGGGACTTGCTTTGTTCAGGTCCCTGTAGTCAACACACACCCGAGTTTTCCTATATTTCTTTGGTATAGGAACTACATTAGCCAGCCATGTGGTCTATCGGACCACTCGGATCACCCTCGCTTTCAACTGTTTGGTGACTTCCTCTTTAATCTTGTCACTAATATCAGTTTTGAACTTTCTTTGCTTTTGCTGGACAGGGGGATAATCGGGGTTAGTCGGCAACTTGTGGACCACCAAATCGACACTCAATCCTGGCATGTCATCGTAGGACCAAGAAAACATATCTTTGAATTCAAACAAAAGTTGGATCAAGGAATCCCTAGTTCTTTCATCTATGTGAACGCTTATCATGGTCTCTTGGACCTCTTCTAAATTACCTAAATTTATCGGCTCGGTTTTATTTAGATTTAGCTTAGGCTTATTCTCAAATTGTTTCAATTCTCGATTTATTTCCCTAAAAACCTCTTCATCATATTCCAGTTCTTGGTTCATTATTTCACAACTAGACATCGTGTTTGGATCTGGTCATGAAGTCTGCAAGCATGTCATGTTATTTAAAGTCGCATTATTAGAACTGAAAGAAGAAATAAGAAAAGGTGACAAAAACCAGAAAGAATAAAGAGAGATGAACGATGAAATATTGATTTCATTTCATTGAATTTTGAAAATAACAGGGTTTACATTGGAAATTAAAGACAATAAACTAAATGAAACATCCGAGTTACACCCTGAAATAACTCGTGATGTAGAAAAGGTGGTAAGACTGGACTACCGAGATTCCCGCCTGACTGGGAACGGAGTAGCCTTCCAATTTTGCAACTTGGCATCGGGCCCCATATACTACACCTCAGTGGTTCTTGAGCCTTCTCTTGGTTGGACCATGTGGGTTTCATATAACATCTGCCTCATAGCTCCACATATTTCTTCTATTTCTTCGACCGTGAAGGCCTCATCTTCTTCTTCTTATTCATTGTACTTGGGCCTGACGAAGGTTTCAAATAGATGCGGGATTGGCTGAGGCAAGACCCAACCGTTGTTCTTTCGCTCATTTGCCCATGTTTCATCAGCTGGCATGGATTGGAAACCCACACCAAAGAACTTCTCGCTAGCAGCCAGAGTGATAGGTTTTGTGATTTCCTGCAATGACGTCCCGAGCCCCTTCCCTGGTTTATAACCATGCCTAATCATTTCCTTGGCAACCATAATTGACGCATTTGAGAGAAAGGGTTGAGGACAAGGGTTTCATTCTTCACATTGGTCTACGACCACAACCTCGAAAGTTTGATAGACTATGTGTTCACTTCCTTCCCTAGCTTCGAGACATGGGACTGATGGATCCCAATAAATCGACTGCTCATCTTCTCTGTGAACTACAATCTCCTGATCTTCATATTCAAATTTTGCCATCTGGTGGAGAGTAGAAGATACAGCCCCTACTGCATGAATCCTAGGTCTTCCCAAGAGGAAATTATAGGAAGTATCCATGTCTAGGACCTGAAAGGTCACCTCGAAATCCACCAGACCAATAGTCAGAATAAGATCCATCTATCTTATAGTATCTCTCTTGATGCCATCAAAGGCACGCACACAGACGTTGTTGGGCCTGATTCTTTCAGTGTCGATCTCCATTCTTTACAGAGTTGAGAGAGGGCAAATATCTACTCCGGAACCACCATCCAGCATGACCCTTTTAACATAATATCCCTTGCATTTAACTGTCAGATGAAGAGCCTTGTTGTGGGCGGCCCTTTTCGGGGGTAGATCATTCTTGTTGAAAGAAATTTGATTGACTGCAAAACATCTTTCCGCCATCCTTTCAAGTTGTTCCACAGTGGTTTTAATAGTAACATATGCTTCATTGAGGGTTTTGATCAACACTTTCTGATATTTAGTTGAATTCATTAGCAGAGACAACAAAGAGACCTGAGCAGGAGACTTTCGAAGTTGGTCAATTATGTAGTCTGCAATTTTCATTTTTTGGAAGAACTCTTCTTCTTCTTCAGCACTCACTGGCTTCTTGAGTGGGAAACGCTTCTTTGTGGCATTATTCACTTCTTCTAGATTGAGGTATTTCTCGCATGGTTTGGTTTCATTTACTTCCCCTACAATTTCTTTCCCTTTGTATGTCACAATTGCTCTGTTGTAATTCCAAGGGACTGCATTGGGGTCTTTCATAGGCCTTTGTGGTGTGCGGATAATGATCACGGGCTCGCTCAAACTGGGCGGAATTACTGGTCCTCGCACCACGTAGGTCTCTTTGGGTACATACATCTTAAGTCCCTTGTTCAACTCGAGCCTTTTAGGGAATTGTGCTTTCCTGTGAGCTCGGGGAATATAAAGAATGGTGTCTTAGGGGGCACTGCCCCTGTTTTGGTTTCCACAATCTTTTCTTCACTTTGAGGAGTGGAGTTACTCTTCTTCTCCCCTATCTTTTTTGGCGGTAGCCTTTGGATTCTTTTCCACATCGGCTATGGAAATGATGGCTTTTAGAGCTGGGTCGAACTCTTTATCTTCACAAATCATTCCAATGACCGGCCCGTTGTTGTGAGACGGCAATAGGTTGTTGGTCACATTGGGTATCTCTTCATCTTTCAGCACTACCCTCTTTTGCTCTATCAAGTTTTCAATCGCCCTTTTGAGAGTCCAATAGTTTTCAGTGTTGTGCCCTTCCACCCCAGAATGATAAGCACATCGGGTGCCGGGTTGGTAAGAAGGTGACTCTAGGTTTTGCCTATTCAGGGGTATGGGTTGTAACAAACCCATTTGGACCAATTTGGGGAAAAGGCTAGAATATGACTCACCAATGGGTGTGAAGTTTGTTTTCCTGGGCGGCTCCCGGGCACGGGCATTGTAGGGGAAATTATTTTGTGGAGGTCTGGGATTATACTGAGCTTGGTGAGGAGGCTGATTTTTGGGAAATGGAGCTTGGTTTTGATGAAATTGTTGTTGTGGCCTAGCGTAGGGTTGGGCATTCATCACCACGTATGGCTGAGGGGCCATAGAATAGGCCGCATCTTGATGGGGATAGTAATGTTGTGAGGTGCTTGTAGAGAAGTAATTTCTGGGTGGACGGGGTTTTCTTGCACTTGAAGTTGCCATTGCCACTTCTTCCTTCTTCTTTTGGTTCTCTACACCTCCAGACCCACCTTGAATTGCATGGGGAGAAGCCCTTATAGCAGATTGACTCAATATGCGCCTCGTTTTTAAACCATTTTCTACCATTTCACCAATTTTGATGGCCTCGGCAAATGGTTTCCCCATCGTAGACATCATATTCTGAAAATAATCAGCCTCTTAGGCTTGAAGAAAAACACTAACCATATCTATTTCATCCATTGGAGGCTTGACTATGGCCCCTTGTTCGCGCCATTTGACAGCATACTCTCGGAAGCTTTCCAAAGACTTTTTCTTGAGATCTGACAACGAATTCCTATCAGGGGCTATGTCGATGTTATATTAAAACTACCTGACAAAATACCAAGCTAGGTCATCTCAAATATGCCAACGAGATATATCCTGATCCATGTACCATTCAGAAGAATTGCCAACTGGGCTTTCTCCAAAATAAACCATGAGAAGCTCCTCTTTTCCACCTGTTCCCTGCAATTGGTTGCAGTACCTCTTGAGGTGGGCTATGGCATCCCCATGCCCGTCGTACTTTTCAAACTTCGGGGTTTTGAAACCCAGGGGTAAATGCACGTGTGGTAACATACACAGGTCAGCGTAGGATATGCTCTTTTGCCCGCTCAAACCCTATATATTTTTGAGACTCTGCTCCATGCTTCTCATCTTTCGGGTAATCTCCTCTTGTTCAGGGTTTTTTATGGTTTTCTCTTATCCCGCAGTAAACTCGTACCGGGGTGGCTGAGGGTAAGAATTGGTAGTGAACTGGGTAGGTTCCAGTGGGAAGGATGGTACTTGGAAGGTGAAAGATGATGGATCACAACTAGGCCTGGACAAAGTGGGTTGTGTCGTGGCCGAACAAGGTGGCGCAGTGAATATGTTAGAGGTCGCACCTGAAATCAACACCTGGGGGCGAACCTCAGAAGGTGTTCTAGCAAAGTGGGCTGAGATGGTAGGATATCCCAATGGGGTATTGGGCTAACTTATTAGGACGTTGGAGGTCCCCCTGCCCTGGGAATTAGCTTAGGGAATCCAGGTATCGCACTCGGTGGTTCTCTTCCATTGGACCAGGTGTCCCACATTTCCATCATGCGGAGACGCAGAATTCTGTTTTCCTTAGCAACTGCAGATTCTGAAGTTGGGATGGCCGAGATCGGGCTATCCTCTGGGATAGGAACTGTTGGCAAGTGACTTTCCGACGACATTTCTACATTTCCTTTTGATCTTGTAAAGTACGGATGTGAAGTCAGACTACCACAAAACCAACCACCTAAACTCAACAGTACATAACAAATCGATTAGTTTGAAGCAAATAACACATAGGTAATCACATATTGAGGCGTGATGCACCTATACAGTTAAATGTGTTTCTACATGTTTCGCAACGGTTGCATATTTCATCCCGGCTTTTGTTTATCTCTCCACTTTTCCTTTCTTTCCACTTTAGCTCTTTTATGCTTCTCCTCTTATTCCTGTCTTCCTCTCTTTTCTTTCCTCTCTTTTCTTGCTTTTCTCGCTTTTCTATTGGTTTTTCTTTTGCTCTCTTCTTTTTTTTCCTCTTTTTTTGAGTTATTTTATAAAATCATGACGGAATCCGATGAGGATTGCCTATGTATCACGATTCCTCGTGAATCAGATCATCTCTTAGTTCAAGAAACAATTTTTGGGGTTTTCCAATTTTTTATTAATAAAACTTCTACTTTACTGAATTGCAAAATACTCGAAACATACTTTTTCTAGGAATTTAAAACTTTAGACAGACTCGAAACATACTCTAGAACTGAAAATACAGACTCGCAAAAAGGAAATACAATCAAGAGTACATCAGTGCCTCCAACCTTGTCCTAGGAACACCAACTGGTCTTGCAGCGGGCCTACGCACCATGTCATCTTGGAGACGATAGAGATCCTCCATTATCTGGCGGACAAGGATCATTACCGTGGCGATGAACATTGACCTGGCTCCTCACACTCACTGCATTTCATCATGATATAGTCGGCGATTCTTCTGACCATTTCCCTTATGATGCCATTTTCTTGCAACAAATGCCCAATCTGTCGGGATCTAACCTCTAAGACCTAGGTGGTGGTATGATTCTGCTCTTGCAAATGTTGTAGGTCTCCCTCTAGCTGTGCCATCAAAGCGTAGCAATGTTCTCTCTCAGCTTTGAAGCTCTTGGCTTGTTTGGCCATTTTACTTTCGAGGTTGCTAATCTCCTTTTCCCAACCTGTGACCCTCTTTCATATCTTTCTTTCATCTGTTGAACGAAAGTTGCACGTCCTTTTGCATTTTTAGTCAACTTTGTTCATACTTTTTCTAGCTCAGACTCAGTTTTCTGCAAATCATCTTCACAATCACGCAACTTTTGTGTAAGGTTGTAGATGAGCCTTTCATCTTTTTTGCTTCTGCCTGGGTTTTCGGTTGTTGTTCTCAATTGTCGAACCTGGGCTCTAAGAGCTTCATTTTCTTGGACCAGCCTTTTTCTTTCACCCTCGGCCTCTCGTGCCTGTAGATCATTGTTGAAGGTGACATTCCTCAACTCTTCTCGCAAAGCGTGAATGCTAGCTTGATATTTCTTTTCTTTTTCTCTCCAGGCCAACCTTTCCTGATTTTTGTCATCAAAATCTTGAACATGGGCCTTTTGGCAGGCCTCTCGGGCTCAGGCTCGGGCTCTGACTCATTGTTCACATAAAACCTTCTTTCAAACCAAACAGTATAATTGGGATCAGCTTTGCCCCTAGCTGGGTCTGGTACCTGGGTGTCACTTTTTAGATACCGACAACCATTCCAATCCCGTTGAACTAAAGCCTCGGGTAGTGTTGCTTCTGGGTGTAATTCAACGACTTGGGTACTTAGATCTGCATCTTCGGGTATCACCTGATATCTTCCAAGTTTTCTCAGAACTCTTTGTGGTGCATATGGTTGGATACTCCTCAATCCCATCATCATCAAGTAGCCTTTTGAAGCTGTCATGTATATGACTTCTGTTACCGGGAGCCATCCTATGGTCCATTCAATTTGATTTGCTCTCAGATTTCTTAAATAGGAGACCCAAACTTCAACTTCTTCTGGCATTTTGTAGTCTTCCAACCTTTCCTTATAATTTTTTGATGAAAATGTTCCTGTTCGAAGCATATCTCATAAACTTAGGATGATGGCGAAGGTGTTCCATCATCCACATTTGAAGGAGAATATTGCAACCCTCGAAGAATTGAGCCCCAGATTTGCACAAGGTTAATGCCCAGTAAATGTCTACCAGCACTAACGGTACAAGTGTGTGATCTTTTTTGGTGACGAGGATCTGTGCGATTCTGGCCATACCAGTGTCTATTGTGCCCTCCGTATTTGGAAAGACCATGACTTCTAGAAATGCCACGATAAAGGCAAACTGACGATGAATTTGTCATATGTTCTTGTCTTGTTTGTTATTCAACCCATTTTCATGTGTTTCAAACCCGGATGAGTGCCCGAACCTAAAGTACAAGAAGTAGAAAGAACAACATCCTTTGCTCATGTGGGCCTTATTCATTTGTTTGCTAATATTCAGAAGATCGAAGAACTTGTGCACAGAGGGAGCCCTTGCGAATATGAGTTGCTGCTTTCTTAACTCTTGGCCAAAATAAATATACCCGGCCATTTCTTCTAGAGTGAGGGTGAACTTAAAATCTGAGAAATGGAACACATTGTGGACGGGATCCCAAAAGTTATCAAGGCTTTGACTAAATCCTCCCGGGGTTTGACGTGCATGATGTCTACAAAGGAACCCAACTGTTCTTTCACCCAACCCCGACCATCTTCATCTAAATCATCCCACCACCTGCGAAGCTGCAACTGAGCCCATTCTATGATAGATTGCAATGAGTCCTGGACAGTATTCATTTGTACCTGTGTAGGGTTAAGGTTAGGGTTGACTCTTGTGGACTCTTTTTGCAAAACAAGTTTTCTAAAGAAAACCAACGGACAAAGACCCCTTTTATTGCTACTTTAACAAAAATGGTCATTTTTACAAACGTGACCCCTTCACAATTCTAAACAAATTTTGAGGCCGGGGGTAAGTATGTAATTGGAAAAGACTCCTTTTAGACAGACTTGCCCGTTCCTCCCGAAAATAGCCTTTTGACAATTGAAATATAATCTAAGGCTAATCTGGTAAGAAACGACTTAAAATACAACCGAAGATGGGTCGGCTTATTATTTTGACCAAAGCCCTAAACCACACTTTGTTTTATTATTTGTAAAAAGGAAGCCGAACCTTATGTAGGCTGCCTACGTATCCCACATCCGGTGAGAATCAGACCTGCGTAGTTCGGTCAGTTATGACATAAAAAACATGATATTTGACTCACTCTTTCGAAATACACTTTCCTTTTTCTCTCTTTTCCTTTTTTTTCAAAAATTTGGCAGAGTTTCGGTATATTTTTAAATACCGGGATTTTTAGAAATCGGGTAAATTCTCTCTCCTACCTCACTCTTGGTTTTTCTCTTTATTTCCTTTTCCTAATCAGTCAACATGCAAGCCGAAATAGATAAATATTCACATAGCACGTAGGATGCATTAGGATGGTCTTTATTTTGGGTACACATGTCCTAGACGGACCCAAACCCTGTGTTGAGTCCCCAAGGTCAAATGCACGTGATGCAAATAATCATTCCTATTAAGAATCTGGCATGAAGTTACGTTATTCTAGGTTAAAATCTTGTGGTTTATGGTCTAGACTTGGGTTACCCGAGCGGACAACTAGGGCCGAAGAGAGGGCAACGTACCGGGAGCACTAAAGTCTACCCGGCCTTGTTGCTGGCCCAGCCTCGATCTATTTGGTATAATTTATACAAAAAAGTGGGTCACGTGAACGTGTGCACCATTTTCAGAAGACTAAGAGGGGAGACGTAAGAAGGCATTTAAATACAGTTCAAGTAATATCAAAGCAGTAAATAGAAACTAGTACATTAAGTCCACAAAATACAGTAATATCAACAATAAAGCCAAATAAAATCACATTAACAAGCTCGAATTCTTGAACCCTGAACCAGAGATTATGAGTTCGATATCCCCAGTAGAGTCGCCAGAGCTGTCACACCTCATTTTTACCACCCGAGGGGGTATATAAGGGAGTTTTTCCAATTTAAGTGACATTATTCGATAAGGGATTATTTTATTTAATTTTTCAGAGTCTCCACTTGGAATAACTTATTTGGTGTCCCAAGTCACCGATTTATTTTAAAATCCCAAATCGAGGAAAATTTTATTTTTTAAAGGTCTGCGAACCAAAAATTCTAGATAAAGAATTCTGTAACCCGGGAGAAGGTGTTAGGCATTCCTGGATTCCGTGGTTCTAGCACGGTCGCTCAACGATTTATACTTGGCTTAAGTTGTCTAATTACTTTTTTAAGACCTATGTGCATTTATCTTTTACCGCTTTTAGTCACTTGATTATTCGTAATTAAATAATTGAGTTACGCGTACGTATACTCTTTTCTTTTGGCGCGTCGAAAATCATGTCACGGGAACGTGTCCACAATTAATAATGCTTTGTTTATTTTATTAGGAAAAATTTGGTTGAAGTTGCCCGAACTTTTTCCTCGAGTTACTTTTAGAATTAAATTTGCAATTACATTACGCGAATATATATATAATCGCAATACTAATCTAAAATCGGGCCTAAAGCAAACAACGATTGTTCTAATTAATAAGAGGTTTGCGAGGGCCATGCAAAATTAAATAATGGCACACCTCGATCTAAAAGAGTTATTACTAATTATACGAGGGCCATGGACTTAGGGATTTTGTTTATCATGGCACACCTTAGATTCACAAATTTTAATTAGGTTCATGAGGGCCATATGTTATAGGTTTTAAAACATGGCACACCTCAAATGATTTTTCCTTTTTAGAAGAAAACTTATTTAATTAAGGTCACCTAGGATGTTCCTATTTAGGACTTAATTTAACAAAGTCTAACTAATCATGAAAAGGTTTTAAAATTATTTTTTGGGGCAAGGGGAATGGGCTAGAAGCATCCAACTACGAATCAGCTTTAAGAGCTGAAAATTGGGCTCACGAAGGGCCTAGAAATCAGAAGCCTAAAATGCAATCAAGGATTCTGAGACAAACAGCCCACGTTGGGCTTAAATTCTAGGCGGGCTCAGTTGTGCATTGGCACCGGCTGGGCCTATCCACCTCTTTGCATTTTTTAAAACCATGGTATACATAAATCATGAATTACAAAAGAGCTTCTTTTCCGGATTAAGAGATTCGAATTTACAATCACAAAATTGAAGGCTAGTCATGATACATCTTGTTTGCAATCATAAAATATTCATGACTAGACTCAAAATATATAATTACTTGTTCATGAGAGCATACAACAAAAAATCAAAGGCACGACTTAATAGGGCCAAATCCAGCCCAACTCTAAACAAAAGAACATTTATCAAGCTGAAGGAAATGGGACAAGAGCTCAAAAGCCATTTGGGCCTGAAATTGGGCCCTAAAGGCAAAGAGTGAACTCAAACAAAGGGCAGCCGAAACGCGACTTTCAACAGGCTGCTTTGGCTTAAACCTTAACCAAGTCCAAACGAAACACTCAAATCTCTCAAATTACAGCAAGAAACATCTTAATTCAATGAAGGCTACTCACAGAATTATACCTTAAAGTTACCAAGAACACACACTTAGGCGCATTAATTGTAGCCCAGCCCGTGAAACGTAAGTTCAGATTCAGACACTTAGACAGTCCTATTATTACACAACACTTAGTATTGAATGATAAACTTTACATCAATAACGAGATTTACATTGCTGTAAATTCATGACACTGTTTTCTTGAAACAAGTATGCTAATATACTAATCTAATTCTAATCCATTAACCAAATCTCAGAATAAACTATTACAGACTTGTCTGCTAGTAAAAGATCCTTGCCCCTTTTTGAACATGGCCTTGTCCATAGAAGCCTCGTCTTCTTTTGTTAACATGTAAATCCTACCTTAAAGCTTCTAAGTCAATTGATCCAACCAACTAGTGGCTGAACCAACAGGTTATAGCTCATTACCAAGTAAAAAAAAAAGAAAGAAGGTCTTTAAGTAAGGAAATCAGATAGAGGAAAAGAAAAATGTTACTTAAAGAAGCATGAACAATATTCTCGACTGTGTGTTTTACTATGAATCAAGATTGTTGGTATTCAATTTTGATATCATTTTTTCATACTATTGCAATGCATACAAAACTACTAAACGAGCTTGACATAAATAAACACACATTGCTCATGTTAACACACTTGCCATTGTACTATTCAAAGTCAAAGAATAATCAAACAGTATCCAAAGAACACTCATCCATTGCACATCCATTTGAAAAATTTTGACATTTTTTCATAAACTCAAACACAAGGAAACTACACAGAGTCTAAGTAGTACCTGGAACAGTGAGGGTTTAGCAAAGAAAAAATAGAAGAGCAAATATCTGAGAATTCAAAAGAGAATAGCAGAACAACAGCAGTAGATACAGCACAGCAAACCCCAGAAAATCAGAACTTCAGACCCCAAAAATGAACAGCTGAAAATAGAGAGACCAGCTAATGGACCAAGAACCTTCTATCTTCAAACCAGGTTTCAAAACTTGTGAGGACAGAGAAAAAATTTTGAATTTTCAAACTGTTTTGAGTATGAACTTTTCAGAGAAGAAGATAAACCTTTTTCAGAAAAATTGCTTATGAAAATATCTATCAGAATCTGTCTCTTTCAAAAGGATAGAAACTATATATAGGATGCCTAAGGGGGAGCATCTTTTAGCATATTCCTTATCCTAAGGAATAATAGTATAGTCCTTTTTAAAAAAACCTTGGTACAGCTGTCCCATTTTCAGCATATATTTTAAATAGCTAGGACAGCTGTACACATTCCTAAAAATATCTGATTTTCAGCCCAAGTAAAACCCCCTTTTTACCCCTTAGGTTATTACTTACTTCAGGTTTTACCTAAACTTTTCTAGTCCAAATGAGCCCCTAAAGCTTTACTAATTTTCACATCAGGGCAAACAACTTGAAACAAATCCAAAGATGTAGCAAATGTGAATAAAACAGTGGAAATTTATAAAAAAAAACTACTGTCAATTGAATATGAATCAGCCTATCTTTATTAAAACTTTTCTTCCTAATTAACTATAGCAATCATACGGAACACCTAAAATCTAAACTAAACCAGCATATCATTCAAACACAAAAATCTAAACTTAAAGCTGGAAAAAGAGAACATTTAATCAAGATAGAATCAATGCAATTCTGGCATAGAAATTTGAATAGTTACTAATTAAACAATCAATCTAAAACTAAAATTAGATGAACATGTGGCCAAGAGAAAAAAACATAAAAAACAGCTATTAGCCTAAAATAATGCAGCTATGAACAATCAATTCAACAAAAACCTAAACAAACCTAAACTTAAATGAATTAAGCATGCTTTTAATTGAAACGAATGTCAGAAAATAACTAACTGTCACAAGAGGGAAAACAACAGAAGAAAGTTAAACATGCTACTAAAAATAAAAGAAAAATCAAACATGCATAGAAGGAACAAAACCAAAATTTAAACAATCAAAAAGAAAAAGAAAAGGATTTACCCGATTGAAATCAAAACTGGATCAAAACATGAACATTGTCCAAACTTCCTGAGATATGATATGGACTTTGACTACCATTAATCGTCTGTTCTTAACAAGAACAGTCGACTAATGGAGGTTTTAAGTCCATTCGACTAACCGCATACCAAGAAAAAAAGAAGAGGAATTTTAGGGTTCTTCTGAATCACCAGATCTAAGATGCGAGGCACTCAAGGCTGATTCGAAAGGGGTTAAAGGTTATTTGGGGTTCAAATAGGGGTAAGCATCATAGGGTGTAAATTTGAAATAATTTGGAACGGTTCAATTTTTGGCCAGATATTTGATTTAAGATTCAAATGAAACGGGTTTGATTCGAAGGAAGGGAAGTGAAGATTTGGAATGGGGAGATGCAGGGGAGTCTGTGGTATCATTTTGGGACTGATTTGACCACCAAAACCACCGTGAGGCGATTTTCGGTGGGTGGTTTGCGGCGGAGGCGGTGAGGGAATGAAGGGCGGCTAGGGTTTCGTTGGTTGGGGTGATATACAGAGCAAAATTCTAACGACCCGACCGGTCGTTTTGAGTTCCGGCGCGTCATTCAGCAGTTTGAGGCCATGAGCAGCTTCATCTCAGGTATATTGACTTGTGTGTATGGTCAGAATTAAAATTCAGGAAGTTTGGAGTCAAATCTAAATGGAAATTCTCATTTTGAAAGCTTAAAATTGAAGAAATGAACTAGGATTAGAATTTTGAGTAAACGACCTCGGAATTGGGATCTGAAAGTTCCAGCATGTTCGTATGATGATTTCGGACTTGGGCGTATGTCCGGATTTGGTTTTGGGTAACCCGGGAGCATTTTGACGCCTATTGTGGAAGATAGTATTTTAGAAGAAATTGCATCAGTTTGGTTTAAAATGCATTTCAGTGTTATTGATGTCCGTTTGGGATTCCAAAACTGGGAGTAGCTCCGTATGGTGATTCTGGATTTGGGAGCGCGATCGGAAGTGAATTCGGAGGTCCGTAGGTCATTTTGGAGTCGTTCGGCTAAAGATGGAAAATTGAAGGTTTTTGAGAAAATTTGACCGGAAGTGGAAATTTTGATATCGGATTCGAAATGCGAATTTTATGGTTTGGATAGCTTCGTTAGGTTATTTGTAACTTAGGAGTTTGTCCGGAATATCTTTGTGTTGAAATATATGAATTATGAGAAAAATTTGAAATTCTTTTATATTTAATATTGTTAAAGTTGACTTTGGTCAACATTTTTGGTAAACGGACCCGGACCCGTGATTTTTCGGTCTCGAAAGGTCCATAGAAAATATGGGAGTTGAACGTGTTTCCGGAATCAAATTCCGAGGTCCCAGGCCCGAGAAATGAATTTTTTCATGAAATTATTTTCTGAAAATGTTTAAGGAAAATGAAAATGAAATTTGATCAGAAAGTAATGGTATCGGGCTCGTATTTTGGTTCCGACTCCCGGTACAGGTCATATATGTTGGTTAAGCGCTTCCTGTAAAGTTTGGTTACAAACGGACGTTGTTTGACGGGTTTCGGCCTTAAATTGAAAAATTTGAAAGTTTATGAAATTTGAAAGAATTCTTGGATTTAAGGCTCAAATCATTGATTTTGATGTTATTTTGGCGATTTGATCGCTCGAGCAAGTTCGTGTGATGTTTTAGAGTTAGTGTTCATATTTGGTTTGGAGCCCCGAGGGCTCGGGAGTGTTTCGGAGGTGTCTCGGAGTGATTTCGGACTTGGGAGAAAATTGCAGAAAATTCTGCTGTGCCCAGAAAATTTTAGGTGCGAGTAGTCCAGTTTGGAACCTCATATCTTGTAATCTATAAAAAATCAGAAAACGTGCAAAACATGAAAGTTGTAGCCCAGACATTCTAGTTTTCGGAAAGTTAAACCATTCACGATTTGGATATCATCTCAGAAAGTTACGATGGATCGAAAAGGGCTGTTGGAGCAATTTTGGCAGAATTTACGATGCAATTTAGAAGCTCATATCTCGGGATATAAAGAGTTATATGGTGTACAACCTATCAAATTAAAGATCTTTGAGTCTAGTTTCTAAATCTTCAAAACGTTTGTCATTTTGATATTTATACAAGACGTTATGGGTGTTTAAACAGAAGGTATCCGACAAGGAACAATTTTAATAGGATGTACAACTTGTATAGCACAAGTGCAAGGTACAACTCGACGAAGCACAGGCAGATTCTTTTATACACGGATTTAGCTCACTTTTCTTCATTTCTTCAAAGTATGGACGATTTTTGGGGAGCTTCAAGAGGGGATTTTCATCATCAATGTGAAGGTAAGTTATCCCCACCTATTTTGAGTTAAGTACATCAATTATGTATGGATTTGAGCATGAAAATTGTAGAAAAATTGAGGATTTAGACCTAGGGATTTGAAAATAAGATTTGGTGATTTGAGGGGTCAAATGAACTCCGATTTTGGTAAATTTTATATGTACCGACTCGTGAAGAGACGAGGAATCCGGTGATGTGACTTTATAACTTTTCGAGAAGTGGGCCCGGGGCTCGGTTTTTGCAAATTTTGTGATTTTCGATATTTTTCGAGTCTTTTCGATTGGGTTATATTCCCTTAGCCTATTGTAATATATTCCTTGCGGTTTTGGCAAGATTCGACGCGCGAGGAGGTCGATTCGAAAGGAAAGGGCATCGCGGAGTAGACTTTTGGCCATCTTGAGGTGAGTAATAGATGTAAATGTTGTTCTGAGGGTTTGAAACCCCGGACTTTCACATCGTAACGCTATATTGAGGAGTGACACGCACTCCATGGCGAGTGCGGGGTCGGATACTATTGGGGATTGTGACTTGGTCCATCCCGTGTGATGTTTATACTATACTGGTGATTGATACACATACTTCATTGATATTACTGGGCTTGATGCCATGTTTGGGGCCTTGTGCCGATTTGTAAAATCCTTCGAGGATTGATATTACTGCTTAGCATGATTTGCATATCATTTAATTTCAGTCCAAGGTTTTAAATGTTGTTTTGCAAACTCAGCCATAATTCTAAGTGTTGAAAACTTAAATGATATTTTTAAATGTATTCCGGGCTGGGAACTTCTGTTTTGTAAATGCCCAAGGGGCTTATTATATTATTTTCTGGACTGATTATAAAGTGACTTGAAACAGTGGTAACAATGACACTGTGTGATATACTTGAAACAGTGGTAACAATGACACTGTGTGATATACTTGAAACAGTGGTAACAATGACACTGTGTGATATACTTGAAATAGTGGTAACAATGACACTGGATGATATACTTGAACAGTGGTAATAATGGCACTGTATGATATAAATTGGTCAGGTAACAATGGCTGACCGGTCAGGTAACAATGACTGACCAAGATATTGCGCTTGGGCTGTAGGAGCCCCTCCGGAGTCTGTACACACCCCCAGTGAGCGCCGTCGACGATAAATAAATATGGATGGCTCGGGCTGCACGCCGCAGTGGGTACTGGAATGTACCATCATATGCATTGCATTGCATTCATGTATTTGTATTTATACTGGTGTTTAGCTGCTCAGTTCCATATGTTGTTGTATATTCGGATTGTAGCTTACTTTGTGTATTTACTGGATTTTCTTATCTTCGGATTGTAGTTACTTTTATTACTCACTAGGTCGGAGTACTCACTTTACTCCCTGCACCTTGTGTGCAGATCCAGGGTAGTCTCAGGCTTAGTAGATCCAGTTGATCAGCAGATCCAGCCTCTGGGAGTATCGAGGTAGCTGCACGGCGTTCGCAGCCATTGATCTTCTCCCTCCTATCCTATCTCTTTATTTCCACATTATCGGACTTTGGATATACCGTGTATTAGGATGATATTCTGTATTCTAGAGGCTCAGATTCGTGACATCGGGTCCTAGTGAGATTATATTGTGTATTTTGTTAAAATCTTCAGTACTTTAATCTTGCTTAATTGATATTTCTTTCCGCTATTTTTGATAAATTGGGTTAGGTGTTGAATAATGGTCGGGCTTGCCTAGTAGTGTGTTGGGCGCCATCACGACCGGAATTTGGGTCGCGACAAAAATGAGATGAATTTCAATCTTGGAGGGGGGGTTGACCTCAGTTCGGACAGTTATTTCAATAAAGACTAATTAGTTCCGGGCTGTTGGATGGATAAAATCCAACGGTTGAGATCAAGTTGGAACGAAACGGTGTCGTTTTGGAGTTATACGGGTGGACCGGGTTAAATGGTGTTGGGCTTGGGTTTTGGGGTGGATTTGGCTGGGGTTGGGACAAAATATGGTCTGATTTGGAGACCCAATTCCAAAAATTAATACCCTCTTTTCATTTTCAAATTCTTTTCTTTTCTTTCTTTTTCCTTTTTCTTTTTTTTAAAAAAAAATCCTAACAATTAAAAATCCTAAATTACCAAAAATGTGAAATTAAACTAATTAATTAATTATAAAAATTTTAAACATCACTTAACTCAATATTAAAAAGAAAAAATCAATAAACTAAGAATGAAAAGATAAGCAATGTAAAATGAGCTATTTTTGTGATTTTGAAATTTTATAAAACAAATAATTTCTGATTAATTTTAAAAAATTTAAAAATAAATCCTAAATGCAATGCATGACATTTTTAGTATTTTTCATGATTTAAATAAATTAAACATGCACAGAAAAATACAAATAATTCTACAGAAAATCCTAAAATGGCCAATAATTAACAAAAAATCTATTTTTCTTGGGATTTTATAGGAGTGTTTTTGTACGGGGCAAAAATCACATGCTCACAGCGATGACTTTAAGATTGCAGTCACACTTATTCCTATTGTGGTTCAGACTCAGGCACCTATTGATGTTGAGGTAACTACATCAGTTCCATTCGAGGTAGAAGTAGCTCCGCCCGCAGCCACCTCCTCTCCATTTGAAGTAGAAGTGGTCACACCTTTTACTGTGACGGTGTCAACCACACCCCCATTAAACTAAAAAGCAATACCCTAGGATTATGTTGCCGAGGTTCGGCAAAGGGAAGACTATGATAGAGGAATCTGACGCCGCACAAGGAATGACTAGAACTAGAAGAGTCTATACACCTGAACACCAGGGAGGTTCAAGTAAGGAGGCCACTACTAGGTAGCCTATCATTGAGACCTGGCCAGATGACCTGTGGAGGAAAGTGCAGGCAAAAGAATACTCTGTCGTTGACCATATGAACAAAGTCCCTGCGTAGATATCTATCCTGTCACTATCGCAGAATTTAGAAGCACACAAGAATTCTTTGATAAAAGTACTGGGTGAGGCTTATGTACCCAATAACATCACTGGTGGAGAAATGGCCAACATGGTAGGGCAAGTGCTGGAGAGCCATAAGATTATCTTCCATGAAGATGAGCTACCGCCCGAGGGTTTGAATCACAATCGAGCATTGCATATCACAGTGCAATTTGAAGACAAGTTCATTGCCAGGGTCCTGGTTGATGGGGGTTCAAGCCTAAATATTTGTCCATTGGACACTCCGAAGAGGTTGGACAAAGGTTTCCCACAAGATACTGGTAGGAAGCATGAATGTGAAGGCTTTCGATGGGTCCCAGAGGGCCATGATCGGGGAAATCAACCTTTGCTTGCAGATGGGGCCAACTTGGTTTGACGTTGAATTTCAGGTGCTTGACATACCAGCCTCATATAATATTCTGTTGGGCCGGCTATGGATCCATGCTGCTGGAGCCGTGCCTTCCACACTACATCAAGCCGTGAAGTTTGAATGGAACCGCCAGGAGGTAATCATTCACGGAGATGGAAGTAACCCCATCTACACTAGTCAAACCATCCCGGCCATCGGACATAGAAGGAGGCTAGGAGGGGAAACTTATCATCACATTGAATGGGTAAATGTTGTCGAGAACGATAAGTATGGAGTAACAAAATAGAAAGCATACTGGCATGGTCCGGATATGAAACCAGCAAAGGGTTAGGAAAGAACCTCCAGGGTATCACCAAACCGATACGACTGAAAAATCATGGTACCACTTTTGGGCTCGGATACCAGTATACACGGTAGGAGTACAGGGAATTGTCATCTCCATGGCGTGGACCGTATTACCCTCTTCAGCAATCGATACCCCGTTTGGAACAGGCTTTCCATCAGGCAGACACAATATGAGGAACTGTCGAAGAAGAAGCACTAGTTGGGCTGAAGGATTTGTTCTTGGAAGATGAGGATATGGACTGCAGTGCCATAATTGAGGAGGAGGAGGAGGAAGAAGGCCTCACTATTCAGACAGTGGCAATGGGAGCTATTCTCAGAAACTAGACCGCCACACCATCCTGAGCCCGCCGAGTCCCTGGGTAGCTTGGCAGAATTTACTTCTATGGCCATTTTAGGCATTTAAAATTTCCTGTAGTTTCATTTTAATCTTTACTTGTTTCAAAATAAATGCTCGATTCATCGAGCTGTGCTTTGTCTGAACAATTTTTCAAGTTTTAATCAAATGCATTTGCTCTTTATTATTCACTACTATCTTTACACTTTTTCTTTCCACAATGTTATTATTACTTTTGCTGATGAACCAGTGACTGTGACATGTAATGAGGCAACGCAGCAAGAGAATAATGACTCAGAGGAAGAAGACGAGGTACCCGAGGAAATCATCCGGGAGGTTGAAAATTTTGAAAATAAGCCTAAGTCCAATCTGGACGAGACTGAAGCAGTAAATTTGGGAGACACCAAGACCGTCAAAGAGACCTACATCAGCATTCACTAGTCACCGATAGAGAAGGAAGAGTACATTCGTTTCCTAAAAGAATATGAGGACATTTTTGCATGGTTATATGATGACATGATCGGTTTGAGCACTTCCATAGAGGCTCACAAGTTGCCTACTAATCCAATGTGTCCGCCAGTAAATAGAAACTCAGAAAGTTCAAACTGAGACAGTTCGCACCACGGTAGCTGGTATTGAAGAAAATCTTCCTGCATCAAGATGAAGCCAAAGGGAAATTCTCTCGCAACTGGCAAGGTTCGTACATGGTTCACAGAGTACTGACAGGAGGAGCACTCATACTTGCAGAAATGGATGGAGAAATCTGACCAAAACCAATCAATACAGACGCAGTCAAGAGATACTATGCTTAAATGTTTTACATTTCCTCACTTGATGTAATTGAACTACGCTTGACCTGATTCCCGTTTAAGAGAGGATATGTAGGCAGCCTTATGGGTTCAGTCATATCATAATAAAATTTTCATTTCCCCCAAGAGCAGAAACTGGGGCAGAATTTTGAGGAGGACCCTCAAAATTCTGGAGCAAGTCCAGTCAACGCCAATATATGTCAGACGGTCAGTCATCAGTCAAAAACTGGGGCAGAATTTTGAGAAGGAAGAAGATTCAGCAAGGTCCGTCATCCGCAAACGGTTAAAAATCATCTACCAAACTGGGGCAGAATTTTGAGGAGGACCCTCAAAATTCCAACATAAGAGAGCTGCAATGCCTTTGAAATGTGTCACAGTCGCTAGTTCATCAAAATTTACTTGACATATCAATACGCTTCTAAAATAATTCCATTTTTATCAATGAATGCAAATTTTTGAAAACTCTATTTTTCATAACAGTCAGGTGCTACCTAGGGGAACTCGAAGGGGGCTTCCAGAGCGGAGCAAAGCACGGTAGGCAAACGAAGCAAGAACCAACCTTCCCTCATGAAACTCACGACTTTTCTTTGAACGCAAGCACATCTGACGATAGCATTCGTACACAAAGCATATTCACCATCCATCCGGCCGTTAGACGCTGAACTTATCCTAGCTAAGATACACTCTACCCTTATCTGCTATTTTCTCTCTGTGTGAGTCTAATCTATGACTCCACATTCGCATGGGACTAAGCCTTGTTCCGAATTCTACATGAGTCTAACCCCTGACTCCATATTTGCATGAGTATAAGCCTTGACTCCATATTTGCACGAGTCTAATCCTTGACTCCATATTTGCATGAGTCTAAGCCCTGACTCCATATTTGCATGATTCTAATCCTTGACTCCATATTTTCATGAGTCTAAGCGCTGACTCTATATTTGCATGAGTCTAAACCCTGACTCCATATTTGCTTGAGTCTAAGCTTTGACTCCACATTTGCATGAGTCTAAGCCCTGACTCCATATTTGCATGAGTCTAATCTTTGACTCCATATTTGCATGAGTCTAAGCCCTGACTCCATATTTGCATGAGTCTAATCCTTGACTCCACATTTGCATGAGTCTAATCCTTGACTCCATATTTTCATGGGACCAAGACTTGTCCCGAATCTTGCATGAGGTTAAGCTCTACCTCCATATTTGCATGAGGCTAAGCCTTGCCTCCATTTTGCATAAGGCTAAGAATTGCCTTCTATTTTGCATGGGACTAAGCCTTGTCCCGAATCTTGCATGAGGTTAAGCTCTACCTCCATATTTGCATGAGGCTAAGCCCTGCCTCTATTTTGCATACGGCTAAGCATTGCCTTCCATTTTGCATGAGGCTAAGCCCTGCCTCTATTTTGCATACGGCTAAGCATTGCCTTCCATTTTGCATGGGACTAAGCCCTGTCCCGAATCTTGCATGAGGCTAAGCCTTGCCTCCATATATACATAAGGCTAAGCATTGCCTTCCATTTTCATGGGACTAAGCCCCGTCCCGAATCTTGCATGAGGTTAAGCTCTACCTTCATATTTGCATAAGGCTAAGCGATGTCTTCTCTCTGCTTGAGACTAAGCTCTGTCTCCAATCTTGCATTAGTCTAACCCCTGACTCCATATTTGCATGAGGCTGATCCTTGCCTCCATAACTGCATGAGTCTAAGCCCTGACTCCGTATTTGCATAAGGCTAATCCTTGCCTCCCCACTCGCATGGGACTAAGCATTGTCCCTCCTTGCACCAATATTGCTCTATTTTCTACTACTATCTACCTACTTTATAATTGGGCTGAGCTCTGCCCTATGCTTCCCAAGACTAAACCTTGTCTTGTTACATCATATTATTGCATATCATCGGCTGAAATATCGCCAATCTGTCCAAAGGAGTCATAGTCTAAAGGCACCATCCTCATAGCCTGAAGATACCACGACATGGCCTGAGGATCTCTGAACTTTGCATATCATTATTCAAAGGAGTCATGGTTCGGAGGCACCATTTTCATGGCCCAAGAACATCATTTCATGCCCTGTAAATCCCTCATTAAAACAATTCATGGCCCAGGACGTCATGGTCTAAGAACGTCATTTTTAACCGTCCGAAGACAACCTTCATGGTCCAAAGGGATTTTGCATCATGTTTAAATTTTCACAAATACGATTGTGGCATCTTTTATCTGCAGGTAACCAGTAAGCAACCGCTATCCTAGCAAGAGTGATCTCGCTCCAGTACCCTCCAACTGTCCCGATCATAGCCGCTTCCACATCTCGTGTTCGTTCTTGTAGTAGTTTCATTGGCATACTCTGCAGGTGAATCCAGAACTACACATGGCCTAATTCCTATAAAACCAGGGATATGTAGGCAACTTGAAAATCGGAGCTTGGCCTCTGTCTTTTAAAACATCCCATTCGGTCAAAATTGGCCATCATTTCTTTACCCGAAAACTCTTTCATCCTTCCCGAATAAAGAAGGGCAGCTGTTGATACCCAATTTATTCCTATATGTTTTGAATATGCATAAAAGACTTCAAAATGGTATATATATGCATACATAAGCATGCCCAAGGTTTTTATTATTTTTTCCATAATTTTAAGGGTTTAAATTGATTTATTTTCTCTCCTTTTATCCATAAATCCCAATAAGTATTTCAAAAATTATCGTTTTGATAATTTATTTTACTTAATTTCTATATATATGCCAAAATATGGCTAATATAATTTTTATGTATTTTTTACAATTACATTTGGTATTTTTAAAGCTAAATTGCATATAATTGCAATGTTAGCCTATTTTTAGATATAATTATGTTTATATGCATAAAATTGGATCATGTATTTTTAAATTATTAATTATATATTTTAAATTATTTTGATATCTTAATTTATTTTCCAGAAATTACCTACTATTTTTTATAAATTAAATAGGGGAAAATTGGCTATTTAAATAATAACCAAATTTGGCTTTCAATTATAGCCAAAATTAGACCCCTTTCCAGCCCAATTTCACACCCAAATCACCCGACCCATACCCTATTAATCCTTACCCAAACCCGGAACCCACCTACCCGTTTTAATCTTGACCGTTGATCTCCCAGATCAACCGTCCAAATAATTCCTTTCCTTTTTAATTTTCAAACGACCCCTTACCCTAAGTCACTTTTCCAAAGGCGCCGCCTTTAGATGCTCTCTCATCTCCACTCTTCTCTCAAACCTAACCCTAGACTCCTCCACTCACCTCCTTCTCCGGTCATCTCCGGCGACTATCTCTCAAACCCCAAGCCTCCAATGGTCACTCTCATCACCTTGCTCATCATCTCTAAGGCATTCAAGGGTCCTGGGCCATGTCGATTCAGACCTAGGGTTTTTGATTCTGTTGCTCGAGGCTTCTCTTGTGTGATTTCGGGCAAAATCACACCATGTGTGTTATGATTCGTGAAGTTACAACAAGTTTTTTCGATTTCTACCTAGGTTTCCTTTTGAAACCCTAACTCTCTTCTGGATCTCTCAGATCTGTGTTATTTTCATGCTTTAAACCTGTTTCCTTCATGATTTGCTTATTTTCGAGCTTTCTTCTGAAAGATCCTCTACTCTAAACCGTTTTTACTTTTTTTGAAAACTAGAGTTTCTTCGGAATTCTTTCTATACATGTTTCAACCGATTTCTTCATGATTAAACCTTTTTTCCTTGTTTATTTTGACGGAGTTTATGTTCCTACTGCTTTTTAACTTGACTATGTTAAAAGGCCCTAATTTTTAAAGATTTTCCTTTACTTGTTCTGTGTGTCAGCATGATTCTCTTTACTTGTGTTAAAGATTTTTCTTTACTTGTTTATGTATGTTAGCATGATTCCCTTTACTTTCTTCTGTGTGTTAGCATGATTTTCTCCACTTTTGGTTCCATGTGTTGGCATGATTTTCTTTGCCTTAGCTCTGCGTGTTAGCCTGATTTTCTTTGGTCTTTTTAATCTCTCATGGTCACCATGCTTCAAATATGTTCTGTTGAATCTCCAACCTACTTACATCACCTCTATATGACTGTTTTTGCTTATCTCTTATTTCTTTCTGCCTATATAATTGACCTGGTTTTGTTTGTTACTTCTATTTATTCGTCTCTATTTATATGTTGAAACACGCAGAATCATGACCCCTCATGATTGATTCTGATTTTCTTTAATTGTTGGTAATTGAAAGATTTTCCTTCAAGGCCCTAGAATTCTACTCGTCTGTTTGAATTCACTGATTTTATTACCTTATTCACTATGATACTTGGTTTTACTTAGTCTTTCCTTAATTGGATCTTTCTAAATTTGGTCTTAATCGATTACTTTATGCCTAATGGACTCTGGCTCCTTTCCTTGTTTAATTATGCACTGATTCCTCCTTTCCTCCTTATATGGTACCGAATCTTTCCGTTTGACCTTGATTCCCCTAACTCAAGGAAGTACTTCCTTGATTCTCTAAGTGGTTAATTTTGAGTTCTTAAATTAGTATACTACTATGTTTTTTTACCTTACTCCACTGCATACTTTCAACTATAAATACCCTAAGTCTTTCACAAACAAGACACACTTGGCTTCCAAAAAAACTCCTATCTTATTTAAAATCTCTGTGTTATTATATTACTATTAGCCGGCTGCAAGCCAAGGCTAATCATCTGTTCTCTTTGGTTCTTTCATTCTGCTTACTTCTATCTTCACTAGTATGTCCTAGTTTAATTTACAGCCACAACAACAACATGTTTCTTTTCTTGTTTCAGTTTCTTTTATTTCTAGCATGCTTTTACTTATGGTTTTGTTGTGGAGTTTGTAGTTAAACATGCTAGTATGACTCCCCTCCCTTTAAGCTCATGTATTCCCTTGTGTGATTCAAGCATGTCTAGACAATTATTTTCCTTTACCTACTGTGCACTTACCATTTTGTGAATCCCAAATCCCTATTCCCCTCTAAGTTCTTATGTTCCTCATGACTGGTTTGTGATTATGCCAGTGTCAAGCTATCTTTGAGCATGTCCATATCAGTCCTAATACTCCTGCTGGGGTCATGTGTCTGCAGGTAATGTCTGTGTATCCCCAAACCCCTTAACCCATGTGTGATTACTGAATACATTTAGATTTTGTGAACTTGTTGTGTGTCGTCTTATCCTGAAGTGTTTGAACTCTATTTACTACTCCAACTTCTTTCAAACAACCTATATTGCTTTACTAATTGCTTTCAAAACAAACCTTTAAGTCCAGTCATTAATAAACTTCTTTCAAACATGTGTCCTGCACTTTCACTCTACTCTTAGTTAATAAGTTCTGCCCCCTCTAGTATGTGTACTGCCTTGGGATCCTCTTGAGAACCCTTGGAACTCTGGCATACTAAGGCTGGTTTTTCACACTGCACTGGTTCAATGCTTGGCTACTAAGTCTAGGTGTAAGCATTGTCCGGGGTTCTTGAGACCCTTATGGAACTTTGATTCACCTAGACCCTGATTTGTCTATAGAATAACTTCTTAGTTTTCTATTTCATTTATGTAATTCATTTGTTGGCATGTAATATTTTGTAAACAGATATTCGGGGTAATCTATATTATTATAAAAATGGGAACCCCAAAAGTTAAAAGTTGAATTACTAAAATGTCCTTCTTATTATTAATTATGAAGAAGAAAAGTAAGTGGCTTTTCTGAAAGGTTGTGTCCTTGTAACAGTTAATAATATATCCAACCGTTGGCTAATAGAGAAGATAGCGGCAACACCAAATCCGAAGTCCATGAAGAGGAATTATGTTTCAGGACTCAAATCATTTTTCCACCGTTTCAAAAATTATCCTTGTGACATTACATTGGTTAAATGGAAAGTGAAAGGCTATGATAAGAAAACTTTTAATTCACTCAAGATTCCCATGGTTTTATCCCACATTTTTCACATATAAAATTGATCGGTGTCCATTGTCCAATTTCCTTTGGGGTTTTCAACACTGCCAAAGCAAATAGAACGCCAGGATTATTGTTCAGATATTTTACACTTCAACTTTTGTGTTCAGGTCAATATGTATCAATGGTAAAAGTAAGTTCTCTATATCTTAATCTTATTCTTTTCTGTGTTTATTTTCAACGTATATTTTTTCCCGTTTGTTAAAAAAGAAACATTCAAGTAGTTAAAACATTTTGAATATAGTTTTCAACGTTTTAAGGCCTGAGGGGTGATTAATTTTTTCTTTGTGATACATATATATTTTTATTAGGACGTATAATTAACTACTTACTAAGTACTATTTCTATAATATTTTTGTCAAACATAACCGTTGGGCCATTCACAGAATGCATTCCATTTACGTTTTCATCATAAAAGACCGAGCGCAAATAAAACTAAAGGTCATAAATGAACTACTTAAGTTTGAATTCAATTAAACAAAAGCATGTCATCATGTGTTGAATTCTAATCATACTATCCACTAAAATTTAAACTCTACAAGGGCATGATCAAATGGAGATTGGTATATATCTAATATCATTTTTAAATTACACAAGTCTGAATATGTCACAACTGTTCAAGGTAAATTTAATATGCGATGCCCTAAAACAAAACCAATGAGTTGTATGGCAAAATAATTATTTCCAAAAATATTTTAAGTATTACAGTTTTAGTACATCGTTATGTAGTTTTTAAGTATGTTATTTTTTCCTAAATTCAGAGAAATTACTATCTATATTCAACTCATAAATTATGTAACTAAAATTTTATATTTGAAATGCTATGTTTATTTTTCTACATGGAGATATTAACAATATCTAGACATATGCAAACTATTCATATGAAATATGACTTGACCACAACTCATTATTTTTAACATTTTTAATTTAAAACCGAACATGAAAATTTGGTTTCATTCGGCCCTTTATGGAGATGAGTCAATTTATAGATCTAAGATGTTAATAAAATTCGGAAGAAAAATAAGTTCAAGAGTAAAAGAACTCCTTATAAAAGCAAAAAATTGCATATGTAAATTCATTTGGAACTTTAACTGTTGTGGCATTTCATCATCTTCTTCTTCTCATTGACATGTGCCTCTTTCTTCTTTAGCAATCTTTCTAATATATCCCGAGCTTCTTGCAAAACAAGATTACAGTGCAATTCTAATGAAATAGTAAAATGATTTGTCATAGATAGCTCTAGAATATGGATTTCAGATGAAAGATGTTGCCATTTGACTTATAACACGGCTATTTTCTGCTTCTTGCTCTTGCAGACAAGATCCTACATATATTTGAGATGGATATAAAAATTACACATATATTTACCTACAGTTTTGTAAGCCTATATTCTACCGCTTTTGATTTGATACATTCCTCAAGTTGCATACATATAGACAATATACTTCTTACAAATTGGGGTAACTAATATATATTTATTATATCTGAATCACGCTAGGAAAGTAGAGGGACAAATCAATACTTAAATTTATCATTGTAATTATTTCCTACTACGCTTTTCTCTTTATCTAATCAAGTCTCATTTTAATTTGTTTTCACATCTTATAAGTGTTACTTTGTCGAATTTGTGTTTATTTAAGTCCCATTTAGTTAAGCGGGAAAGAGGAAGGAGAGCTTCTTGTTCTGATAAGCCTAATGTGAAGAAAGGACCATGGTCGATCACCCGAGAAAGATATCGGCCTTTAAGAATTTATTAAAACATAAGAAATCGAATTTTTTTGAATAGTACATAGGATATATGGATCATTTTCCTTAATTTTATCTTATTTGATTACCTAATTTTCATAACTGGACAAAAAAACTAAAATTATGTAATTTAACCTTTCATATCCACTTATGAGATTTGAACTCTACTATTTATATGTATAAATAAATATTAATTACTTTTAGGTGCATATGATGAAGTTGAAAATCTTTTGCATGACATGTGCATTAAAATAAGAAAACTAGGCTTGAATATTTTCTAAAAGAGCAATCAATTATGGGAAGACAATTATGCCAAAGCGTAATTGATATTGTTATGCGGTTGAGGGATATAGAGAAAATAAAGTTTATCAAAAAATGTTGCTTCCAACAACGTCTACTGGAGCAATCAAATTTCAACTGGGAGATATACCAAAATTTAATTGACAGTGTGATGGCTAGAAAACGGACTTATAGTTTGTCGAAGAGTATGCCTTTTGACTTATTCATAAAAAATATAAAGGTTACCCGAGAATGCTAGCTAGGCTGTTCCAATTTGTATTAGCACTAAATTAATATTTTTCGAATATGCGCTTCTACTTTTAGTATATATATTTCTTATAAATATGATATGGCATACACGTGCAACGCACGTGCAGAGTGACTAGTTTAGTAAAAGGGGTGGGTAGATGTATACTTTGTGGGGTAATATGGGTAGAAATCCTGCTCTTAGGATTCTACTTTCAAATCTGCCTGCTTTACTCAATAGAAAACATGTTCATAGAGTGTGATTCTTGTTGGATCTGATTTCATTTTATATAATAGACATCATGTCTATAGGTTTTCACTTTTAATGTCATTTGCATCAAATATAAACCATGTTCATAAATCCTGCATTTGTCATGTTAGAAATCATATTTCCAGGTTCCAAGCCATCATGTTTTAAATCAATTCAAGTATAGATATCATGCTTATAGGACATAAATCCAATTCAATAAGTTACTGCAAATTGCCTAAAACCAGTAACACGCCTAGATACCATGCCTATAGGGACTTCTACTTGCAATTATGTCTAATAATCCAATTAGCCTAATGAGTCGATTTTATCTCACCTAGTTTACTTCTTAAAACTGGCCTTGTCAAGCGACAACTCTCTAAAACTGGTCCTTTCATAATTGCTTTAATCCCGTTAGATATTCTGCCTATAGGTATAGAAAGGTTCTATTTCGAAAACTTATCTGTTTCTGCATTAACATAGACACAGTTCTGCATATCGGCATGCCTTAGGGCATTTCAAAATTGCATTTCTTTGAAGTTGTTTCTGTCACTCGACGTCTCTGAATTCTAATAAGCTTTCAAAGAGGGATCCTAGGAAGCTAATAATGTTATGACTTCTGTATCTGAAAGTGGTTTATTTCTGCATAATCACCTAGAAATCCTGCTTTTGGACTTTGATTACTAAAGACCTTACTTGTGGTTGAGTCGTGCTGCATGCATGCTTGTTTGCGGAGGAAACTATGAGCCTTTTACTTGCTCTCATTATGTGAAAGTCCTAGATGCTTTTTGACTGTCGCCTTAGAGTTTTGCCTTTAAAAGCCTTAGGGGTACGTCTAGAATGACCTATAGGTAGAGGTCCCAACTCCCTCTGGGACTATTAAAAAGGGACGAGTAGCAGCACGCAATAGGAATCAATGACCAAACACTCGCTTTGCATGACCAATAAGGGGATGGGAAGGGTAGACATAGGATATGATGACTACGCGTTAATGTCACGTGTAGCCCCTCATTGAGGAGTATTTACCGGACATTGCGTGGGGTGATCCTATAGGATAAACAACCTAGGATCCCTTCTTACCCCAAATCCTCTCCTTATTTAAAACTTTGTTTGTATAATTTGTTCAAACCTTTATTTCGGTCGGGACCCACAGTTGTGGACCAAGAGGGTTCCTAACACCTTCCCCTCGAGGTTATTTCGAGCCCTTACCCTAATCTCTGGTAATGCAAACCAACCCAAGAGTTAATTGCTCTAGGTGCCCTAACGCACCATAATCCGTTAGGTGGCGACTCTTCAAATACCCAATTCCCAAAAGGAAACGAGTCATTGCACCCCGTGAATGTTGAAACCCGGACCTCCCTCCGCGAGGATGGGAAAAAGGGGGCGCGACAACGATGTAATAAGCTCGTAGCTTTATAAGAGTCAGAGGGTACTCCCTAAGTACTACAATAGAAGACTAGCTGAGGAAATAAGGAAGAAGGCTTCAACCTAAACATAGTAACTCAAAGGATAAATGGCCATGTAAAAGCAGTCTCACAAAAAAAACTGTATGCACTCCAAAAGAAAGTGGCACCTACCGTGGCTAATGAGTAGGGAGAAAAAAAATCGAAAGTAATATTCGAGATCATATGAGTTGCACAAAAATTTCGACATGCGTGGGAACTAGGATAAGTTAAGTATGCACGCAACAAGGGGCAGAAAGACCAGGAAAAGTAATTGCATACGTTTAAAGAAAGCTAAGATGCAACGAAAGAAATTATTCGATCAATGATCCAAAGTTGTGGATACACTCAAGATTTTGGAGTATTATCCCTGCAGCATATATGTTGACAATTATACAGCCATAGAAGTCTCTGATATAAGTTAAAAGACGGAATTGAGCCCAGGGCATAGACAAATGATTGAGTTGTTAGAAGATTGTATCATGGATATTCCATAACGCCCATGAAAGGCTAAGGTAATAACTAATACCATGAGCCACAGAACGGAAGATAGCTTAAGCCTACATGAAGGCTGATCAGAAGGAAGAAGAAACTAAAGAGTTACATCAACGAAGTAAATCAGGAGTCTGATTATTGAACCTAGAAAATTATAAAAGTTGTGCTTGAGAACATGGCAGAAACACTCTTAATATCAGAGGTGCAAGAGAAATAATACAACAACCATAATCTATAATGGCTCTACGAGAAATTCAGTTAGAAGAACTACCAGACTTATAAGAAGTCAGTATGAAGCTCTCACCGGATTATGTATACACCAGAGGTACAAGCATTATAATAGAGCTCCAAGTTGTGAATATTAATTACACCTATGTGGAAAGGAGGTCATGAAAGGGATAGAGAGATGTGATGCGAGATTTTAAGGTAATAAAGGTAAAAGTGAACAACGTACAAGGTACTCAGATGTAGAAGGTTGGGAGTAGTCCATACTTCGAGTAGAAGGCTAGAAGCGCTAGGATTCAGTATCGATAGCAGCGCCGACAATGACATATCTTCCAGCCTATAGTTTCTAGGTACCAAGAGATCTAACCAAAAAAGTAATGAAGAGTTAGAGACGATATGATGTCTTGCTTGTTGTTTCGGAATAACATAAGGGAATCTATGGTGCAAGCAAGTTGAAGGAAGGTTGCGAATAGTATAAATAGATACGTAGAGGTCGCAAGCTAAAGTATAGTAAAGCAACGAATAAGAAGGTGATGAGAATGGATAAGTCCTCGAGATTAAGCCCATAAAAACAAGAGAGCTAATGATTTCTCTAAGTTCTAGAAAGTTCAGTATAACTTGAATGAACTCAAAGGAGTCTAAAACTAGTAGCATATAGAAGAGATGAAATGCTGCCCTGGTAGTGCAATGACGGTGTAATTGTGTTAAATAAAGGATGACGTTTGGACCTTTGATTGAGTAATAATTTGAAAAGAATTTCATGAATTTTACGAAATTAAAATACCCACGTAAGGTGAATCACATTGGGATACTATAAAATACGATTACTGAAATACAATATCGCCCCTAAGTGGATCGAGAAAATCACTTCAAACATTACATGATGCAACGTAAGCCCTAATGGCAATATATTACGTAAGAAATTTCAAGTTAGCAATGGATGATTGTAGATCAACATTGAGGTGAATCAACAATGGATGGGTAAAGGTTGCAAAGTACGAGATGAGATTGGGCCAGCAGTCTTAAGATGAACAGTAACAAAGAAACGTTAAAGGATTTAGCTTTATGCATATAGGATAAGCAACGAGAGTAATCTGGAGTTCGGTAGCAGACCTCAGTAACGATAAATCGAAGTAAGAATTTTGGTATAGTATGACCTACTTAGATGTATTAAACCTAATGTCACCTAGAGGGACAGCTTGACATAATTTTACATATGTTCACAAAGTGAAGTCTAGAGATTGGCTAAAAGTTGGAAGAGAAGAGAAGAGGCAGGCGCACATACAAAGTTAGAGTCGTAAAGGCTACATGATAGAAGGTAGCAACAGTTACGAGATTAGAGGATTCCGATTACAAGTCTTGGTGTGAGAAAGAGGGTTAAAGAAGGGGAATTCCCTGGCCTTTGGGATTCATTCATAGAACAGTTGCCTAGATAGCAAGATGAGTACTAAAGTATTCACAAGACCTATAGGTTATGCGAATGATAAGTGCATCAATCAACATTCGAGGACGAATGTTCCAAAGGGGGGAATGATGTTACACCTCATGTTTTCGGACGTGAAAGTACGCCACAAGTAAATTGATATAAGATCGAAAATAAGATGTTACGTCCCACATTTTCGTACGTTTAAATTTCATCGTAAGTTAATTGATGTTAGTTCGGGAATAAATTTATTTTGGGATTATAAGTGTCACACTATATAAAAAAAGGATAAGTAAATTTATGAAGGTGAGAGGGTAAGCAAATCGAAAAAAATGAGTTTCGTCGAAGTTTGACATTTTGGGATAAAATATAGCCCGGACTAAAATACCCGATATTTATGGACTAGTAGCATACAAGGTACCACATGGTCATGATAGTAAGGTGTATAAAGTGTATTAAAAGTAAGTATCATTTTATGTAATTTGAGATAATTTTTAATTATGTGGGTAATTGGTTAATTATTTATTAATAGGAGATTATCTATTTAATTAAGAAATGTTTGGGATAAGACCAACCCTCCCCATGTGACAGCACCCCCCAATCCCATGAATGACTCTTAATTGAATATATATGTGGCAAGACTGAGGATTTGACAAAATCTTCTAACGTCAATTATATACCATCTTAGGAAATGGAACCATTATTCTTAAAAACATGAATCACATCTCCACTTTTACTAAGTGAGATATCTGTCCAATCCTAACCCCGAACGCGGTCATGATGGCGCCTCTCATGAAGACAAGGCCAGCCAACTAAACCCAATTCACTTGTTAAAGCAGTTATTCAACATAAAAGCAGTCTGAAATATGATTTAATGATAATAAGTAGCAGAAATACAACCCGACACAGCCCTAACAGGGGTGTCACAAGTCATGAGCGTCTATAGGCCATAATACACGTCTGTTAAATTCATAAACTAGTACAAATGTTTGAAGGGAAATATAAATAATAAAAGAGTAGAGACACGGGGCTGCGAACGTCAACAGCTACCTCGTAGTCTCCGAACGCTCGCCTGAAATTGGAGGGATCAGCACTCGGGAGCGGTACTAGCTACACCTGAATCTGCACACAGGGGAGTAGGGAGTAAAGTGAGTACTCCAACTTAGTAAGTAACAAATGTAAATAACGGCTGAAAGTAAGAAAACACGTAAGGCACAAGACATTCTAGAATGAAGCAGTAAAACCATTTAAAAGTAGTACAACAGTGGAAAGTCAAGTAAAATCCTCTTTCAACAAATAAACAAGTAATGGACAAGTAATTAAGATAAAGCAACCAAATAGAAGTTTGCCCCTCGGGCGCAGTATCACCACATCCGACCTTCGGGTAACATCTTAGAACAATAACAGCTCCTCAGGCTCAATCTCACATCACAATGGGTACCCGCGCTCACTGGGGGTGTACACACTCCTGGAGGGGCCCCTTACGGCCAAAGTGTAATATCAAGCCATCTCGTGGCATCATCTAGTGGCTCTAGGCCTCATATCAATAAGTCACCTCGTGGCATACATATCTCAGGCCCTCGACCTCAAATCAGTATCAGTATTTTCCTCACAACTAGGCCCTCGGCCTTACTCAGTCAAAAAATACTCACAAGCCCCTCAGGTAATAGTAAAACATTGTTTCCCAGCCCAAACATCATTTAAAAGATCATTTAAGTGTTAATAATAGAGTAGACATGGCTGAGTACGAAAAACAGTGAAATATAACATGACTGAGTTCAAGTAATAAGTCAAAACAGTGAGGAAATAGTAATGAAAATCCACGAAGGGTTCAAATAGTTGACACGAAGCCCAAATATGACATTCAGCCCAAATAATGGTGATAGCAAATAGTTTTCAGTCAAATACGCGGTAAAATCATCAACCGGGACGGACCAAGTCACAATCCCCAATAGTGCACGACCCCACGCCCGTCATCAAGCGTGTGTCTCACCTCAATATAGCACTACGATGCGCAAATCTGGGGTTTCAAACCCTCAAGACATCATTTACAATCATTACTCACCTCGAACCGGCTAAATCTCTAGCTTGCGATGCCTTTGCCCCTCGAATTGGCCTCCATGCGCATCGAATCTATCCAAAATCTAAATGAGGACGTCAAAATATGCTAAGGGAACAAAGCCCAAGCGAAAACAATCAATAAAGAGCACAAATCCCGAGATTACCAAAACCCAACCCCCAGGCCCACATCTCAAAATTAAGAAATTTTTACACAAATAGATTCCTTATCTTCCCACGAGTCTATGCATATCAAGAATACCAAAATCAGAGTCCAAATGACCCCTTAAATCCTCAATTTAAGGCCTCTTAAACTCAAGCACTAATCCTCCATTTTTAGCCCTTTAATTTCAGTCTTAATCCATGAAATACTACCATAGAAATGTGTTTTAGGTCTAAAATCCTTACCTTAATGAAGTTCCCTTGAAATCCCCCTTTCAAATTGCCCAAAAAGCTCCAAGGTCGAAGTCAAAAATGGTGGAATAGCTCAATTTCGGGAAATGAAATAACTTATATGTTCTGCCCAGGACTTTCCGCATCTGCGGTACCGCATATGCGGTCTAATCCTCCGGTTCTGCAGAATTCACTTACCGGACCAAATACCGCATATGCGACTCCACAGGTGCGGTCGCTCTACCGCATCTACGGTTCATGACTCAACCTCAACATTCCGCATCTGCGAGCCTCCCTCCGCCCGCTTCTGCGGTTTTCTATTCCTCAAGCCTCTCCCGCTTCTGCAGCCAAATCTCCGCTTATATGGCGCCGCACCTGCGGTCCCTAAACCACAGGTGCGAAAACACTAGAAGCAGCAAAACTTCAGCAGCTGCAACAACATCTCAACTCGTCCGTCAACCATCCGAAATCACCCCGAGGCCCCCGGGACCTCAACCAAAAGTACAAACATAACCCTATACCTTATTCAAACTTGTTCCAAACATCAAAACACTTCAAAAAACACCAAAATAACCAAAACACCTCAGATTCAAGCCTAAGTTTCTAAAATCTTCCAAATTCCGCTTTTGATTAAAAACCCGACCAAACCACGTCCGAATGACCTAAAATTTTGCACACACATCCCAAATGACCCAACGAAACTATTTCAACTTTTGGAATTCTATTCCGACCCATATATCAAAATCTCGCCTAACAACCGGAAATCGCCAAAATATCAACTTCGCCAATTCAAGCCTAAATCTACTCCAAACCTCCAAAACCCATTCTGATCACGCTCCTAAGCCATAAATAACCTCCCGAAGCTAACCAAACCATAGGACTTGCATCCGAGCCCTATAACACATAAGTCAACATCCAGTTGATTTTTCCAACTCAAACTTCCTTAAAAGAAACTAAGTGTCTCAAACCTTACCAAAATCATTCCGGACTCAATCCGACCAACCCGATACCATAAATCATAGATAACAAAGCATAAAGAAGCAGAAATGGGGGAAATGGAGCGGTAACTCATGAGACAACTTGCCGGGTCATCACAATTTCAAGAATTCAAATTATGATATCTTGTATCAAGACCAAATCCAGTAACCAAGAACGAAGAGATGGAAACGTGAAATTGCTTCAAAAAATTCATACAAGATCCGATTATGCGAAAGATGCAATTCTAAGGAAGCACGATATAATCTTTCTCAAGAATATCATATGGATTTTTCTTTACTTCGATATGCAGTTATGTGTTGTCGCAATTGACATGTGTTAGAGGTATTTTCAAGAGAATCGGCTCAGGTATGTTAAGGCTATCTCTTCCTTCTTTTAGCATGATCCATACGATACAAATGAAACGAGCAAATGCACAATTTTCGTAAATGACACTATTCATAGAAATACTAGAGATGCCTATGTTCTTGATTCCCCATGTGTCATATTATTCTATCATATGTTCATGGGTCTCAAAAATACGTAAGTTGATAAAGTTTATTTCACGATATTAATCGGAGGTATAATGGTCTCATGACACTCCGAAAGATTTTATTGACGTACTTCTCATGTATTGCATTCATGTACATTGACCCATGACCAGATGGAGTTATATACATGTATATATATGTGTGTATATATATATATATATATATATATATATATATATATATATATATATGTATATGGGCTATGGGAAAATGTTACGACACTATATACACATCACCACCTGATCAGCTGGCATACGTTGATGATTTTGCCCTCAGAAACTTGATGATGTTATGAACGCATATACCCATGCATGGTATGACTTTTACACTCATATGTTTAAAAATTCATAAAGTTGTTCAGACTTACATGTCGAGTCTTTTACTCCATATTTCTCTCATGTCTATTATTTACTGATTTTCATTCCTTACATACTCGGTACAATATTTGTATTGACGTCTCTTTTTGCCTGGGAAAGTTACGTTTCATGCCCGCAGGTCTCGATAGACAGGTCAAGAGCTCTCCAAGTTGGCTATCAGCTCAATGGAAGATGTTGGTGCGCTCCATTTGCTTCAGAGTTGCTTATTTGGTTAGTATGGTTTAGACGTGTTTTGTTTGGTATGGCGGGACTCTGTCCCGACCTTTATGAAAGTTATGTATTCTTAGAGGCTTATAGACAGATATCATGTACGTAAAAGATTGTACGGCCTTGTCGACCTATGTTCAGTGTACAAGTGGTTATTTTGGTCTTATAAGCCCGTATGTCTTATGTATAATTTGGTATCACATATTGTATTCTACCTATCTCACAGCAGTCTTCCGGCTCAATTATCTATAATAGCATGACATGAAAAGATTCATTATATTGGTACTCCATTGAGTAAGGTATCGGGTGCCCATCGCGGCCCATCGATTTGGGTCATTACAGTTTTGGCCAATTGCATGATCATTATATTATGTCCACTTTACTAAGAATTATGACATGTAGAAGGATCAAAAGAATTTGTTCTTGCCACTCTAGTAATAGATTCGGAGAAGGAAACCTTCACCCGCCTCCCTCCTTAATGAGTTCAAATTATTTTCCAAGACTAAATGTTGTAGTTCCCACATTGCAACAAATCTTTATGCAACCGACTTTGAAAATCTATAAATAGACTCGTGCATTCCCGTTGTGAATATTATCAATTCACAACGTTTTCAAGTTGCTCAGGTCCATATTCTTCCGTGTTTCTTTGTTCTGTTGCCCCCTACTTTTGTTTTCGCAGATCAGCGCGTTTATAGTATAAAATACATATCTTGTCGTAGAAAGTTCATATGACAGTCCATTTGAAGCTACAGAAGATAAACTTTAGTTCTATAATATATCCGAATTTTAGAACTATACTCATCGGTGACCACCCTAGGTAATCTTTTGAATATAGCCTTAATTTCTGTCATGTTGATATTTTCAGATTTATGAACCTCACCAAAAGTTTTATAACTTGACATAGGAACCTTAGAATCACAAACTGTTTGATTTATCAGAAACTAGAGTTCAAGATCTACAACATATACGAAATTCAGAATTAAACACTTTCAGGATCGTTCTAGAGGATTTTTTATTTCGGTTCTACATTCTAACGTGCCAACAATTTCAGGTTATGGCTTCGTTCTCACCAAAAACTAGATTATGGCTTCGTTCTCACCAATTTCAGATTATTTCAGATTATGGATTTATCCTTCCATATAGTTAATTGATAGAACTAGATTCATAGAGCTTCGTTCTCACCAAAAATCATGGCTCGAATCATGCCAGATTATTCTAGGAAATACTTTGAACTCAATTTTTGTATCTGACATGCCTTAGCATGTAACTATCTTTCTTGTACTTGTATTTTTTTTGCTTCCTTCTTTTTTGTTGTTGTAGGCAATGGAGATATCTTTGTCAAAAAGGTTAGACACATATAGAAGGAAAAATTCGTGGCTAAAAAATAGAAGGACAAATCTTCAACATCGTATGGGAGGATAAATCCATGACAACATATATGGAAGGATAAATCCATGACACCATATAGAAGTATTAAATCCATGACAACATATAGAAGTATCAAATTTATGACCACATATAGAAGGATCAAATCCATGATAACATATAGAAGGATCAAATCCATGAAGAGGTTGACATAAGGTGCAAAGGGACTTAAATGTCCACCTTAAGATTGGAAGATTATAGTTCCTTTTAAGGACAAACTTACGAAGAGGTCAACTTAGGGTGCAAAGGGACTTCGATGTCCACCTTATAATTTCCTTTTAAGGATAAACCCGTCAAGAGGTCAACTTAAGGTGCAAAGGGACTTAAACGTCCACCTTAAAATTGAAAAATTATAGTTTCTTTTAAGGACAACCCGCGAAGAGATCAACTTAAGGTGCAAAGAGACTTAAACGTCCACCTTAATATTGAAAAATTATAGTTCCTTTTATAGACAAACCTATGAAGAGACCAACTTAAGGTGCAAAGGGACTAACATGTCCACCTTAAGATTGGCCAATTAGAAAACCTCAACTTAAAGACTTGGCGGACTTTGCAGATTTCAACTTGAAAACCAACAAATTCAAAGATTTGACGGACTTGAAAATTTGGTGGACTTTGATGCATCAACTTGAAGAGAGGTGGACTTTTAAACTTCAACTTGAAAAATTAGCATACTTAAGACTTCATCTTTAAGACTTGTAAGGCTTAAATAATTCTACTTGAAGATCTGCGAATTTGAGGACTTCAAATTGAAGACCGACAAACATGAAGACTTGGAGGGATTGAATAGTTCAGCTTAAAGTTTGGCTGTAGTCTTCAACTTGAAGGGCGGTGGACTTGCAAAATTTAACTTGAAGAGCGACATACTTGAAGATTTGGAGGGCTTATATAATTCAACTTGAAGACCGACGAACGTGAGGACTTCTGATAGGTTACAAGTACTTTGGGCATAAGTACTTTACTTTCTGTTTTGATGATCTAACAAACTTACCATCTAGAGCCAGATAAGGAACCTGTTACACATTTACAAGACCTTGAGATCACAAAGTTCCAAGTTAGAATCCAGCGTAGGATATAACTCAACTCTTCAGAGTGAAAGGAACAGCTGAGGGAATAGGGCCCTACCAGCTCCCAAGGATACTGTATAAAGTTAACTCTCCAGTAGGAAAGTTGCTGCCTACACACGCTACTGCACAGGAATAGTGCAGCAGTCAACTTTCTATGGAAAGATTTTTACCTACCTTGCTTACATCATTGTAAATGATGTCACACACGTATAAATATAATCAAGAAAGGTAAAACAACTTACTTTATGAGAGAACAAGATAAAGAACCTGAAGCATGCCTAATACAATCATTCAAGTTAATCGACTCAAGATAATCTGGGCAGTGCGCCTTTAGATTCACAGGAACCAGATTAGGGACCTGATCCCTTGGTGTTCCCTTGATAGAAGTATAAGTCAACTGTACAGCTGGAAAACAACTGCAGAAAGTGACTGCCTTCAACTGTACACGTGATAGTGTAGCAGTCACTTCCCATTAAGAAGAGGCATGTACTAACCAAGATTTGACATCACTATGGTGATGTCTTTTGTAGTATAAACCTGGTGCAAGGCACAAGACATTCTTTCAATACTTGCAAAATCAGAAAAGAAAATATTCTCTCAAGTGCTAGAACAATCTCTCTCAAGAACAAAGCTGCTGTAACCTCAAGGACCGGATCCAAGATTGAAGATATCTTAAGTCCTTAGGTTTGTTGAGTCTTTGTTATTTGTTCTTCATTTGTAATTCCTACTTAGCTTAGATAGAAGCATTGTGTAGGAAACTCTTTGTAAATTATAAACCCGTGTGTTTGTGTCTTGGCTAGAGTTAGTCGAGTTGTGAAGCCTTTGTAATAGAGTTATTACAAAGTGGCTTGTAATAGTGTTATTACAAGTTAGAATGATTAAAGTCTTTGTAACTAGAGAGTGACAAAGTGGTTTGTGGTGAGAGTATCACAAGTTAGTTAAAGACTTTGTAACTAGAGAGTGACAAAGTGGCTTGTGGTGAGAGTACCATAAGTTAGTTGAGTTGAATTCTTTGTAATGGAGTCATTACAAAGTGGCTTGTAATAGGTGTTTACAAGTTAGTGAAGTTTAAAGCCTACAAGTGTAGGTCGTGATTTTTGTCCCCTTGAGTTGAGATGTTTTCACCTAAAAAACCTCTGTGTTCTTTATTTACTGCCGAGCTACAGTGGGAACAATTAGAGAACTTTATTCCCTATATTGGTTGGTTTTATAGTTTGTTGCTTACATTGGGAACTAATAGAGAATCTGGTTCTCTATACAGTCTAGTGGATGCTTATTTTCTAACAATTGGTTTCAGAACAGGTTCTTTCTAAAAGGTTAACACCTAGAAAGGATCTATATGGCTACTCCACCAATAGACCACAAAGATTTTAGAAAATAGTTCGTAGTAATGTTGACACTCCAAATCAGGATAGTTCTAGCAGAACACTAAAGGATACGATAGTTGTCACAAGTGCGGTAAGCCAGGGCATTTCATCAAAGACTGCCCATTTCTTAAACAAGAGCATTACAAACATAACTCTGACAAAGTAGCAAAAAGGAACCCGGTTCCTGACAAACGATTCAGCCGAAAAAATGCATCTGACAATGTTGTGAAGCAAGCTCTTGCTGCATGGGGAGACTCCTCCAGTGAATCAAAAGAGGAACCAGATGTAGGAAGCAACTCCATGATGGCAGTGGAAAATGAAGCAAAGGAATATGATTCATTTTTTGCATTGATGGCTCAGTCCGATGAGGATGACAATGATGAGGTAAATTTCAGGGATGTTCAGAGAAATCTAAAGTCCTACTCTTTGAAGAAATTGATGTCATTAGCAAATGTTCTAATTGATACATATTATAGTTTTGTTAATGATAAACATGCCCTAATCATAGAGCTAGAAGATGTTGAACAATCTAGAGATGATTTGATGGTAGTGGTTGTTGACTTGAAGGAAACCATAGAGAACCTTAGCAAAGAAAAGAATACTCTAGTAGAGAAAATTGCAGCTACTGAGCAAGAAAGAGATGATATGGTAGTTTCCATTGTAGATTTAAGGGAACAAGTGGAAGAAGTAACTAGAGAACATAACTTGTTGAAAAACAAACAAAAAATGGATGGACAACACTGATGGAGAGGAAGTGGCTAGTGAGGCTCAACTTAAGCTTAAGAAAGTTAAAACAAGTCTTGTTGTTGAGCTTGAAAAGAATAGACAACTTCAGAAGGATTTAAAAAGGGTTAAAATAATCTTGATAAGTCACTTAAATGGACCCGATCCTCTGATGTAATAATGTTTATGTATAGGAGTAATGGTGGAAACAGGCAAGGCATCGGGTTCCAAAAGGCTAAAACCTCCTATAATCCCCATCGAAAGTATGTAACTGTAGCTGATAATAGGTTGTGCACTCATTGTGTCAAACTGGTCATTACAAGGACTATTGTAAAGTTAAAATTCAGTCTTTACAGAAAAATAAAGTTTTTAGTGAAAAGAGGCATGCTGATGAGGAACCTAGTACCCTGAAAGGAAAATATGTTCTTCCTGCATGGGCAAAAAGAAGTTTGATCCGCCCGTTCTATCATTATAAGGGACCCAAGCTGGCTTGGGTTCCTAAGTCTAATCATTGATTTAGTGGGCAGGCTAAAGTGAGAGGTAGCAGTCAAAAGCAAAAATGGTACATGGATAGTGGTTGCTCTAAGCATAAAATTAGAAGAATGAATGATGTCCTCTCACTCAAGGCCCTGCAACGAGGGAGTGTATCCTTTGAAAATGGCAAGAAGGGATACATTCTGGGAGTTGGAAGGATCGGGAAGTCTCTTTCTCACTCTATTGAAATTGCAACTTCGTGAAGAGGTTGATGTATAGCTTGCTGGGTATTTTCCAAATTTGTGACAAGGGGATCTTAGCTTTCTGAGTGCTATTGATGATAATGCTGAGCTATTGCACAGAAGGCTAGGTCATGCAAGTTTCACGCTGCTGAAAAAATTAGTCAAGAAGGACGTGGTTCATGGTCTACTAAAATCAAGCTTCAAGGATCACAGGGTGTGTGATGCATATGTAAAAAAGAAAGCATGTCAGATCCTCTTTCAAGCCCAAAAAGGAAGTTAGTATCTCAAGGCCACTTGATCTCCTCCATATGGATCTATGTGGACCTATGAGGATGCCAAGTAGATGAGGAAAGAGGTACATATTTTCGTCATTGTTGATGACTACTCCAGATTTACATGGACCTTGTTCCTTGGAACTGAAGACGATACTCCAGCCGACATAGAGGAACCTGGTCCCTCAATCACAATATCTGAAGCAGAAAACAGAGTTGTGGATATTGTACATGGAACTCCAGCTACTGAGAAATTCAAACTAGATCAAAGACAAGAAGCTCACTTACCTTATCAGCCTTTCTCTCTCAAATAGAGCCTAAGAATATCAAGGAAGCATTGAAAGATGCTGACTGGATTACAGCTATGCAAGAAGAGCTCCGTCAAGTTAAGAGGAACAGTGTGTGAAACCTGGTTCCACCGCCTACTTACAGAACTGTTATAGGAGCCAAGCTCCCCGTGCTTGGTGTGAAAGGTTATCAAAATTCCTTCTAAAAATGGCTTTACAAGAGGGAAAATTGACAACACTCTTTTTCTGAAGAAATCAGGAAGGAACCTACTCATTGTGCAGATCTATGTTGATGGCATCATCTTTGGAACAACAGTTGACTCTCAATGTGAAGAATTTGCAAAACTCATGGGAAGTGAGTTAGAAATGAGTACGATAGGGGAACTAAATTTCTTCTTGAATTTACAAGTGAAGCAAACTACCAAGGGGACAATGATAAGATAACAGAAGTACGTCGAGAAGCTGCTGAACAGATTTGCCATGAAGACATCAAAAAATCATTGACACTCCTATCGCCACAGCTACTTGTCTAGAATGGATGAACCTGGTTCCCCTATAAATCAGACCATGTATAGAGGCATCATAGGGTCACTTCTGTAGCAGACCAAATATTGTTTTTAGTGTGGGTCTGTATGTCGGGTTTCAATCCAATCCAAAGAAATCTCAGAGGGATGCAGGACCTGGTTCTCTACTATCCCTCGGGAGATAACATTGAATTGGTTGGATATGCTAATACTGATTATGTTGAATATCCAGTGGATAGAAATAGTACATCTGGAACGGCACATTTTCTAGGGTCATGCTTGATCTCATTGGGTAAAAAGAAACAAATTATGTGGCTCTTCCTACTGCTAAAGCTGAATACATGGTTGTTGGTTCTTGTTGGGCTCAAATAGTACAGAACAAGCAACAATTGGAAAACTTTGGTGTATACATTGATTGTGTACTGCTTCTATGTAACAACACCAGTGCTCTCAACATGGCAAAAGAACCCGGTTCAACACAAGAGAACCAAGCACATTGATGTCATACACCATTTTCTCAGGGACAATGTTGAATAGGTTCTAATTTGTATGAAGTTTTGGAAGACGAAGGATCAGGTAGCAGCCATCCTCATCAAGGCGCTGAGCAAGGAATATTTTGAAAGAAATCATCTGAAGTTGGGGTTGATCAAGATCAACTAAGGACCTGGTCCCTCGATGATTGGCTATGTTAAGAAGGAAATGTACAATGCTATATTGTGTTTTTCGGCAACATCTAACTCAAAATCTATACTGTTACAGGCATACACATATGGCAGTTTCAGGACAAAAACAAGTAAGAGTAACATTGCACTTCTAGGAGTCTTTGCTCAAAATTTTCAAAAACCATAAAGGAACCTGGTTCATGTAACTCAGGTTAGTAGTCTCTCCAATACTTATATGCCTTTTAAGCTGCTGAAGTGTCATGTCATTAATTTATTTCCGCCTTTCTCCTGCCTCTCTCCTAATTTTTGAAGTCCAAAATGTTAAAGCTCTTCTGAACTGGTTTGTTGCCCCAAAAAACCACTTCTCTATCTTACGCCCAACCAAAATTAACCTTGTCTCAAAAGAATCCTTCTTTCCAAATATGCCAGAAGTGAACCCAACTCCCTCACTTTCCAAAATCCTAACTCCATCAGAATCAAAACCCCAAGAAGTCTTTGGTAGATTTTGATGGAAGTTTAACTGAAAAGGAACAGGGTAGATCTAATATTCTAGAGCATGAGGCTAAAGTTATTATTGGATTTGTGGAAGTCTTGAAGGATGGAGAAATTGGTAAATATGAGGACTGAATGAGGGGCTTGATCCTTCAAGTCCTTCTCATGAAGTCAATTTTAATGATGATCTTTTTCTCTTTGAGTTCTGTGTTTAAACGAACTTTTGATCCAGAAAAAAGGATTGATGAAAAGTATGCTGATTGATGATGAAGTGGTGTGACCTGCTAATGTGATTGTGAAAGAGAGAATGAATTAAAAAAATGGAGAAAAGAAAGTTGACTGAGAAAGATGCAGCAGATGATAAGGGTAAACAGATTGAGAAAAAAAAGAGGGAGATATGACTGCTCAGTTATAGAAAGGATAGTGTAAATGAGGAATCTGGTTCCTTATAGAAGCAAAAGGTTCAATTATCAAGTTTGGAGAGGTAGAAGACTGAAGTCTTAAAAAGTGCTGTTAGGCAGAGCGTTGACTCTGATATTTCTAAAAAAATGGAGGAACCTCTTGATATTGTTGAGTTCCAAAAATAGAATCACCTCTTTGTTCCTCCATGTCCAAACATTTATGAAGAAGTAAAAGAAATTCTATGTTTTATGCGATACTCTGATGCTATATGTGCATGGGACTGAGTTTGTTCTTGATTAGAATAAGCTTAGGGAGATTCTTGGTAATCTGATTGATGGTTCATCCTACTCAGATAGGTTGAGAACCAGGTCCTCGTGCACCCTTGGCAAAATAGAATGCTAAGTTGAAGGGTGAGAAAATAAGTAGAGGAACTGAGAGAGTAGATGATCATTAATCAAAGGAGAGTGAATGAACAAATAGAGAAGCTCATCAAGGCCTTAGCCCATTACTTTTCCTCCTGCCTAGTGATCCATGTCTTTCACTCTTTCCAAATTCCCTTGAATTCCTATTTTCTTTTGATCCCTATATTTGATGACATTGGTACTTAGTTGTTTAAATTGTCATATTATGTATTGTTAAAACTACTGTGCTTTTATTATAATTACTCCACTATAAGCAATCATTCTATTTTGTGCACTGACATTCACTTGTTGTTCTTGTTATTGTTTATGTTGTGTTGCCAAAGTGGCATGAGTTAATGTTGCTGAACTTCTTTTTGGTTGTGCTTCTTCTATTATTCGTTTCGATGGTGCCAAAAGGGGGAAGTTATATAGGTGTCAACATGGGTGTGAAAGTTAGCTCTGCTTGGTGAAAGATAGTTGTGCATGAAAGTTATATAGGTGTCAACATGAGGGGAGGAACAGAATCAAATTGATATGTTGTGTTGTGCATGAAAGATAGCTCTGCTTCGCAGGGGGAACGTTGCTGATAATATGTTGATTATAGGTCTGATCCGCAGGGAAACATGTGAGGAATCTGGTTCTCAAGAGGAATATTAATTTTGGGTTTGTCATCGTCAAAAAGGGGGAAATTGCTCTAAGTTACACTATGTCATGTTTTGATGATGACAAACGTTCTCCACGAATTGGGTACGGACTAGATGTGATCAGTGCATGTAAGGAATCTGATTCTCAGGGGGAATAATTCTGGGTTTGTCATTCATCAAAAGGGGGGAAATTGATAAGTTATGGTACTTTGAGTTTTGATGATTTGCCAAACAGTCTTGAGGAACCAGTTGTGATTAGCTCCTTAGGTTTGGTTCTCATGGGGAATATAGCTGATTCATAGGGGGAACAATGTGGAGATCTGGTTCTCAGGAGGAATATCAATTCTAAGTTTGTCATCATCAAAAAGGGGGAAATTGATAGGTTACAAGTACTTTACTTTATGTTTTGATGATCTAACAAACTTACCATCCAGAACCAGATAAGCAATTTATTACACATTTACAAGACTTGAGATCACAAAGTTCCAGGTTAGGATCCAGCGTGGGATATAACTCAACTCTTCGGAGTGGAAGGAACAGCTGAGGGAACAGGGCCCTACCAGCTCCCGAGGAGACTGTATGAAGTCAACTCTCCAGTAGGAAAGTTGCTGCCTACACACACTACTGCACAGGAACAGTGCAGCAGTCAACTTTCTATGGAAGGCTTTTTACCTACCTTGCTTGCATCATTGTAAGTGATGTCACACACGTATAAATACAATCAAGGAAGGTAAAACAACTTACTTCATGAGAGAACCAGATAAAGGACCTGAAGTATGCCTGGTATAATCATTCAAGTTAATCGACTCAAGATAATCTGGGCAGTGTGCCTTTAGATTCACAAGAACCAGATTAGGGATCTGATCCCTTGGTGTTCCCCTGATAGAAGTATAAGTCAACTGTACAGCTGGAAAGTAACTGCAGAAAGTGACTGCCTGCAACTGTACATGCGACAGTGCAGCAGACAATGCAGCAGTCACTTCCCATTGAGAAGAGGCATGTACTAACCAAGATTTGACATCACCATTGTGAATTGAAATCACTATGGTGATGTCTTTTGTAGTATAAACCTGGTGCAAGGCACAAGACATTCTTTAAAGACTTGCAAAATCAGAAAAGAAAATATTCTCTCAAGTGCTAGAACAACCTCTCTCAAGAACAAAGCTGCTGCAACCTCAAGGACCGGATCCAAGATTGAAGATATCTTAAGTCCTTAGGTTTGTTGAGTCTTTGTTATTTGTTCTTCATTTATAACTCCTACTTATCTTAGTTAGAAGAATTGTGTAGGAAACTCTTTGTAAATCATAAACCCGTGTGTTTGTGTCTTGGCTAGAGTTAGTCGATTTGTTAAGCCTTTATAATAGAGTTATTACAAAGTGGCTTGTAATAGTATTATTACAAGTTGTTGATACCCAATTTTTCCCTATATATTTTTTTATATGCATAAATACCTTTAAAATAGCATATATATGCATATATAAGCATGCACAAGGTTTTTATAATTTTTCCATAATTTTAAGGGTTTAAATTGATTTATTTTCTCCCTTCTTATTCATAAAATCCACAATAATTATTTCCAATATTATTGTTAGGATGATTTGTTCATTTAATTTATATACTTATGCCAATATATGGCTAATATGTTTTTCATGCATTTTTATAATTACATTTAGTATTTTTTAAGCTAAATTGCATATAATTGCAATGTTAGCCCATTTTAATGTATAATTATATTTTATAGGCGTGAAATTGGTACCTATATATTTAAAATGATAATTATATATTTTAAATCATTTTGGTATAGAAACTTATTTTCAGAAAAATATTTATTATTTATTATAAATTAAAATAGGAAAAGTGGCTATTTAAATCATAGCCAGATTTGGCTTTCAATTCTAGCCTAATTTTAACCCAACCCCATCCCAATTTCCTACCCAATTAACCCGACCTAGACCTTATAAACTCCTACCCAAACCCGGAACCCATATACTCGGTCAAATCCTAACCATTGATCTCCCAAATCAACGGTCGAAACGTGTCCTTTCCTTTTTTAATCCTAAAGACCACTAACCCTATATCATTTCTGAGATTTCGCCGCCCTCAAACTCTCTCATCTCCTCTATTCTCTCAACCTAACCCTAATCCCCTTCAATCACCGCCTCCATCTCCGGTCATCTCCGGCGACCACTTTTCAACCCCAAGTTTCCAATGGTTCCTCCATTGCCTTGTTCATCATCTCTGAGGCTTTCAAGGGCCCTGGTCCATGCCTATTTGTATCTAGGGTTTCAGGTTTGGTTGTTCATGGCTTCTCCGGTGTGATTTTGGGCAAAATCACACCATAAATGTTACGATCTTTGAAGTTTATAGCAAGTTCTTCCGTTTCTATTTGGGTTTCCTTTGAAACCCTAACTTTCGTTTGTATCTCTCAGATTTGTGCTCCTTTTAACGATATAAGTCTGTTTCTTTCTATGTTTTACACTATTCTCAAGCTTCTTTTGAAAAATCATCAACTTTAAGCCGTTTTTACTTTCTTTAAAGTTAGGGTTTCTCAGAGTTTCTTCTACACTTGTTTAAACTGATTTCTCTTTATGTTTAAACCTCTTTTCTCGCATATCTTGACTGATTCTATGTTCTTACTGCTTTTTAACTTGCCTATGTTAAAAGCCCTAATTTTTAGATATTCTTTGTTTTGATTCTGTGTGTAGCATGACTACTCGACTCTTGTTAAGTTTCTGTTGGTTACCATGCTTCGAATGTGTTTTACTGAGTCCTTAGTCTACTTGTATCACCTCTGTGTGATTATATTCATCTTGATTTGTTCTCCTCTTTCCTCTTTCTATCAATATTGTTGACCTTGCCTGTTTGCTACGTCTGTTTGTCCTTCTCTATTTATATGTGGAAGTATAGAATCATGACTCCCTCTTGATTGATTCTGATTTCCTTAACAGATGGTTTGATTGAAAGATTTCTTTTGAAACCCTAAAATTTTACCTCGTCTGTTTAAATTGACTGATTCCCTACCTTATTTGTTGTGGTATTTTATTCTGACTGAATCTTTTCCTTAATTGGAGTTTGCTGAACCTAGTCCTAATTGGCCATCCTATGCTGAATGAACCTTAACTCTTTCCTTACTAGTCATGTACTGATTTTCTCTTGCCTTATATGCTACTGGTTCTTACCGTTTGAATTAATTCCCTTAACTTAAGGGAGTATTGGCCTTGATTTTCTGACTAATTGATTCTGAGTTCCTTAATTACCATATATTATGATTCTTACCTTCTTTTACTACCTGTTTTCCACTATAAAACTCCAGTCTTTCATTAACATAAGACACGAACACTTGGGTCCAAAAACTATCTCTTATACTAAAAATTTCTGCTCTCTATTGTGCTATTTGCTACTGTTAGCCGGCTGCAAGCCAAGGCTAACCATTTGTGCTCTCTTTTGTTCTTTTCATTCTACTTACTCTCCTCTTCACTGGTATGTCCTAGTTTCAATTCAAAGTTCCAACAACAACATGCTTCTCTTATTGTTTTAGTTTCTCTTGTTTCTAGTTTGTTCTATTTGTGGTTCTGTTGTGAAATTTGTAGTTAAGAGTATATTATCAGCTTGTATTATGTCTTCCCCTTCCTTTAGGTCACTGTATTCCCCCTTTATATGTATTTTTTAGCATGTCTTATCTCCTAATTGTTGTGTACTTACTATCATATATCCTATGAATTCCCAAATCCATATCACCCCTATATGTGGTTGTGTCTTTCAGGACTTGTTTTTTGACTATGCCAGTGTCAGCTGTTTCTGAGCATGACTAAACAAGTCCTAGAATCTTGTTGGGTTATCTGTTTGCAGTCAAATGCTCTATGTGTCCCAAACCCCTTGACCCCTATGTGTGATTACTGAATTTACTTGGTTCTGTGAACCAGCTATGTGTAAACCTGTCCTAAGGTGTTTTAACTTCTGTTCATCTCTTCAAACAAGTCTCTGATTGTTTTACTACATTATTATCAAAGGAAAAGACTTTGGTTAAATGCAGTTTCTTCTAAAACCTTTTCAACTTGTGTCCATCACTTCTCACTCTACTCTTAGTCAATAAGTTCTGCCCCCTCTAGTATGTGTACTGCCTTGGGATCCTTTTAAGAACCCTCTGAACTCTAGCATACTGAGGCTGGCCTTTCCACACTGCACTTGTTCAATCTTTGGTTACTAAGTCTAGGTGTAAGCACTACCCAGGATCCTTGAGATCCTTTGGGAACTTTGATGCACCTAGACTCTGATTTGTATATGGAATTGAGGCTTGTGAGACCGTTGGAGGATTTGGAACTTGGGCCTAATAGAAGGCTCCCTATGGAATAGCTTCTTGATTTTCTATTTTTACTTATGTAATTTATTCATTGGCATGTAATAATTTATAAACAGAGGGGTATTTAGTAAAAAGGGTGGGTAGATGCATACTTTCTAGTGTAATACGAGTAGAAATCCTGCTCTTAGGACCTTACTTTTAAAGTCTGATTGTTTGCCTAAGTAGAAAACATGCTCATAGGACTTTACTCTTTAATCTGTTTGCTTTGCCTAATAGAAATCATGTCCATAGGGCTTTACTTTTAAAGCTTGTTTACCCATCAAGTAGAAACCATGCCTATAAGGTTTTACATTCTGTCATGTTTAGAAACCATGCACATAGGGTCCTAAACATTCGTGTCTTAAATCATTTCTATAATAGATGCCATGCCTATAGGAATTCAGTTATAATGAGTATTTCTGTATGTTTCTATACCTGCCAATTGATTAAAATTAGTAATCTGCCTAGATATCATGCCTATAGGAAGCCCTACTCACAATTCCATCTGTTAATTTAATTTAGTCTAATAAATCAACTTCATTACGCCTAGTTCATTTTTAAATTAGTCTTATTAAGCATTAAGCATTTCCTGAAACAAGTTCTTTCAAAACTGCCTCAATCTCATTAGATATCATGCCTATAGGTATTGAAGGAGTCTATTTCAAAATGTTTTTGTTTCATCATAAACACCAGTATTCTGCATATAGGCAAGCCTTTAGGGCATTTTCAAAATTGCATTTCTCCGAAACTGTCCCTATCGCTTAACGTTGATCCTAACAGGCTTTTAAAAGAGTCCCTAGGCAACCACTAGGGTGTAACTTCTGAGTCTAAAAAAGGGGTTGTCTGTTTTTGCATATTCACTTAGATATTTTGCTTTAGGACATTGTTTAATAAAAGACCTTAACTATGCTTGAGTCATGCTGCTTGTGTGTTTGTTTGAGGAGGAAACTTTGAGCCTCTTAATTGCTCTCATTATGTGTGAAAGTCCTAAATTCTTTTTACTGTCGCCTTAGAGTTTTTGCCTTTTAAAACCTTAGGGGTACGTCTAGAACCACCTATAGGTATAGGTCCTAACTCCCTCCAGGACCATTAAGAAGGAACAAGTAGCAACACATAATAGGAACCATTGACCAAACACTCGCTTTGCATGACCAATAAGGGGATGGGAAGGGTAGACATGGGATATGATGACTACGCGTTACTGTCACGTGTAGCCCCTCATTGAGGAGTGTTTACCGGACATTGCGTAGGGTGACCCTATAGGATAACCAACCTAGGACCCCTCTTTACTGAATTCTTTCCTTATTGAAATCTTTGTTTTACAACTTGTTCAAACCTTTATCTTACTACTTGAATTATCCCACGTGCTTTACTTGCAACTTGTTTAATTCAACTATTTGTATGGACTAATTTGTGAATATAAGTTCGGCGGGGACCCACAGTTGTGGACCAAGAGGGGTACCTAATACCTTCCCCTCGAGGTTACTTCGAGACCTTACCCCAATCTCTGGTAATACAAACCAACCCAAGAGTTAATCGCTCTAGGTGCCCTAACGCACCATAATCCGTTAGTTGGCGACCACCCAAAAGGAAATGAGTCATTACACCTCGTGAATGTCGAAACCCGGACTTATTCCCATCTCAAAAAAGGGAAGGGAATAAGGGGACACGACACAAGTTAGAATGATTAAAGTCTTTGTAACTAGAGAGCGACAAAGTGGCTTGTGGTGAGAGTATCACAAGTTAGTTAAAGTCTTTGTAACTAGAGAGTGACAAAGTGGCTTGTGGTGAGAGTACCACAAGTTCGTTGAGTTGAATTCTTTGTAATGGAGTCATTACAAGGTGGCTTGTAATAGGTGTTTACAAATTAGTGAAGTTGAAAGCCTACAAGTGTAGGTCGTGATTTTTGTCCCCTTGAGTTGGGATTTTTCCACGTAAAAATCCTCTGTGTTCTTTATTTACTGCCGAGCTACAGTGGAAACAATTAGCGAACCTGATTCCCTATACTTGTTGGTTTTACAGTCTATTGCTTACAGTAGGAATTGATAGAGAATCTGGTTCTCTATATAGTCTGGTAGATGCTTAGTTTCTAACAACTTCAAATTGAAGATTTGTCCTTCTATTAAAAGTCTACATCCGTCCATTGGAAATGCCAATTTGCTATGGAGGCTTTCCCCCATTGGACCACCGATCTTTGATAAGGCACAAAGTTCATGTAAGCCCGATTTTTAAGTTCCAATCAAGTGGATTATATTCCATCATTCTTTCTTCGAATAACGATTGGGGTAATATGTATATTTTGATCTCATGCGACTGAACTTAGAATGAAAATCTAAGCTGCCTATGTACCTCAGTGAAGAGGATCAAGTCATGCCCTAGTTCAATATGTGTGAGTTTTTTTTTTTGTTTTTTTTAAATTTTTTATTTCCTAACTTTTGGCTAGGTCGCCTTTTTCGAGGTTTTCAACCTAGAAGACTCTTTTTTTTGGTGGGTCGTAAACAATTTAGACTCATGTGGGCCAGGAATGCAAGAACATGTAGTTTAGGCTCATGCGTCAAGGAGCGTAGAGACTTGCAATATAAGCTCGTATTTTGAGAAGCCTTGCAACTTGGAGATTTTTCTCAAATTTGAAGAGCTTTATGACATACAGTTTAGGCTCATGCATCAGGGATTGTTGTAATTTGAAGATTTAGCTGACAATTCAACCTTCATAAATTGAAGACTTGCTCAATTTTGAAGAGCTTTGCAACTTGAAGTTCCACTCAAATTTGAAGAGCCTCATGATTTGAAGATTTAGCTCAAAGTTGAAGAGCTTTGCAACTTGAACAATTTGTTCGAATTTGAAGAGTTGTACAACTTGGAGCTTTTAATAGAATTTGAAGAGTTTTATGCCTTGATGTTTGGCTCGAATTTGAAAAACTTTGCGATTTGAAGTCCTTGCTCGACTTTGAAGAGCTTTCGATTCGTATTTGAAGAGCTTTGCAACTTGAACACTTTGCTCAAATTTAAAAAGTTTTACAACTTGAAAACATTGCTCAAATTTAAGAGTTTTACGCCTTAAAGATTTAGTTTGAAGCTTCGTAACATACAATATAGACTCATGGAAGCATTATAACTTGAAGTTTAGACTTGTGCGTTGAGAAGCGTTATAACTTACTGTTTAGGCTCGTGCGTTCAGGAGCGTTACGACTTGCAGATAAGGCTCTTACGTCATGGAGCACTATAACTTGCTTAGACTGTTCAGTTTCATCTTCGGATGAATACTTGCCCCCATTCTAAGCATCGTCTGCTTCTATTTCATCATGAGGCTCAAAGTCAGGAAACCTTTGACCTCCACTTGTAGTCATACTCAATTACATATCATGTGCACGAGTTGCTAGTTCTTCAAATGATTTGGGTTTTATGCCTTGTAAGATATAGCGAAGACTCCAATGCATGCCTTGAATACACATTTCGATGCTAGAAGTTTTTCTAAGGCGATCTTTGTAGTTGAGGTTTACGATCTGATAGGTTATATGTTTATCCCTATTATATTTTGATGATCTAACAAACTACTGATAAGAACCAGATAAGGAACCTTATACACAACTGTCTGTCACGACCCGAATTAGAGGGCCGCTACGGGCACCCGGTGCTTTACTCAACCGAGTACCAATGTAACATATCTTTCTTATCTTGTTATAATGAGTAAATGAGCCAGAAAAACCGTCATGAGATAACAAGAATAAAACATAAGGGAATACTCAACATATGAAGACCCAACATGATATACAAACTAATATATGTGACATACGGGCCTATAAGGCCGACATGACCATTAGTAAACTCGAAACATAGGCCGACAAGGCCATACAAGTATCCATAGACCTGGCATCTGTCTACAAGACTCTAAGAGTACATAAAATCATAAAGGTCGGGACAGGGCCCCGCCATACCAATCAATTTATATCCAAAGCATACTGACCAAATAGGCAACTCCGGAGCAAGTGGATTGCACCAACACCTTCGCTGAGATGATAGCCTACTAAGAGGACTGTCAGGCTATCAATTGGGACCTGCGGGCATGAGACGCAGCGTCCCCATGAAAAAGGGACGTCAGTACGAATAAAGTACCGAGTATGTTAGGCAGGAAAGCATAAAAATGAACAGTAATGTAAAGAGACCAATAGAGGAGATACAACCTGTAACATCTGAGTGCCTCTAGGGGCTATGATATGAAATGCATATATATATATATATATATATACATAAACTTTTTAAAACATTCGTGTCTGTGGGCATCATCATCATCATATCGTACCCGACCTCAAAGAGGACTCGGTAAAAGCGTACCCGACCATCATAAGGTTCGGTAGAATCGTACCCGACCACATGGAGCTCGATAAACCCAACTGATCAGTGGTTGCACAATAGGTGCCGTACCCGGCCGACTATAGAGCGGCTTGGTAGAGTAAAATAGATACTATATATAATGAATGCTAGACTCATGGAATCACCTTCTAAACCTTTTGGAGTGACTTAAGAGCACTATGGACATCCATACCCTCAATATGAACCTTAGTAGGATTCAAGGATCATACACACTTGCTTAGAATAATTTTATAAGGAAAGAACAACATGGACAACCTTAGTTACTAGGAGTAGATCCGTTATGAAGTATGTTCATTTCATTTTAGACCATGCCAAAAGAAAGAAGAAAGTGCCTTAACATACCTTAAACCCGTTGAGTCCTTAATCCCTTCCAAGCAACTCTTCAAACAAGTCAACTCAATCTATCATAGTATAAGGAGATTCAAAATCAGTGCTGAGCAAAGGCTAAGTCTATAACTTAAGCTAGTAGCTCGTTTACGTAAATTTGGGCAGCATCTCCCTTGTAACAAGGGCCTCCTCCAATACCATATACCAACAACAATTACCAGAGCAATCCATCAATACATAATTATCAATATCAAGACACCATATAACAACAACAAGTCACAACTACATTACGACGAGCGGCAAGCTCCGATTGGAATCCGTATACCCCTTATCAATCCTTATAGACTTATTACTTCAACATAAAAGTATCATTAACATGATAATTAAGTCATTAATCAATGATTCCAGCCTTAAACCATATATTTATAACAACAAAAATAATCCACAACTTCAACTATCCTCAATTAGCAACTTTATTCACTAGTTCATGTCTAGCCCATCCATTTAACTTAATCAACATCAAGATAACCTTAGGCACAAGCAAGATCACAATATACATACCTTATACAGTAACTTCAAGTCAAAATCCAAGTTATATTCAGTTTACAACAACCCTTAATAGCAATACAACACCATAGAAGTGACTTAAGCTAATCCAAGTATTATCTTGTAGTTTATCATCCTAACAACTTAACCAACATACAAGCAAGCTTAAGCACAATTAGTAGGTTGTTATACTCACCTTAGACAGCAGCAACAACTTGGAATTTCATCCAAATACAGCCCACAACAATCCTCAATGACAACACAACCTCAAAGAGGTGTTGTTCTTCACTAGAACTAAGTTTTGATGTTGAAATATGGTGTAATCACTTTGGAATCACTTCAAACCCTTGTGGTATATGTTTAGGAGGGTTAGGAGAAGTTTGGACACGAATTTTAGTTAAAAATTGAGCAAAAATAGGCGTCCAAATCGTTTATAAATTGAAGTAGGTCAACCACCGCCTAAGTGGGTCCCATTGGGAGCTGCTTGCGCGGTCTCGCAAAAATGCGAATATCTATCTACTCCAATGTCGTATTGACAAACGATTTAATGCGTTAGAAACTAGACTAATAGACCTTCAATTTGGTAGGTAGAAAACCTCATGATTAAAAGTATATTTGGAGAAATTCTTAGATACATTTGACCTAAATTTCAGCAAATTTATGAATGTAACTTGTGATGACCTTTGCCAACTCTTGTTCCACAACTTTCTTGCCTTCAAAATGTAGAAAATGAATATCATACGACTAAAATAACTCATAGAATAACCTCCTTATCATGTTAGTAACCCTAGTCTCACCCCAAAGTACATGTTATAACATTCGAAACTTGTCGACCTTCGACGAAACATATTTCTTCAATTGGTTTAACTTCTAAGATTTCCAACCCTCTTGGTACTCGTTATTCATGATCTTAAATATTTGTAACCTCCAAGGTAACATGATAAACTTAATTTATTTGCTTCCAAATATAATCTCATTTCCGAGCTTACATCAATAACTTACGACGTACTCTCACGTATGAAAACTTGGGGTGTAACATCATTCCCCCCTTTGGAACATTCGTCCTCGAATATTGATTGATGCGCTTATCAGTTTCATAAACTATAACTCTTACGAATACTTTAATGCTCATTTTTCCATCTAATCCACTATTTTGTGAATAAATCTAAACGCTTGGGCATTCCCCCCTTTTAGGCCTCTTTGTCACGCCATGACATGTGGTCGGAATTCTACCAACATCATAACATTTGCTACCTTATGTCATGTAGTATGTACGATTGTGTCCTTGTATGAGAGCCTAGCGAGTCGTATTCTCTTTTTCCTCCATCTTTTAGCCAATCTCTAAGCCTCACTTTATGAACATATACAGAATTATGACAAGCTGTCCCTCTAGGCATGTATAGGTGTACTGATGTCTTTCGCTTGGTACTTTATCGAACTTAAGACTATTTCTATCTCTTGTTTCATATCCTTGTATATCTATCCTTATGGTTTTACTACATCTAAGTAGGTTATACTATACCATAAAACTTACTTCGGTTTATTATTACCGAGGTTTGCTACCCAACTCCAGGTTACTCTCTCGCTGCTTATCCTATATGTATAAATCTAAGTCCTTTAGTGCTTCCTCATTATTATTCATCTAAGAATAACAAACAAATCTCATCTCGAACTTTGGAACTTGTACCCATCTATTGTTTATTCACCTTAATGTTGATCTATAATCTATCACTGATAACTTGCAACCTCTTACGTAATACACTGTCACTAGGGCTCACATCTTATCGGGGAACATATGAAGTGATTTTCCTGATCCACCTAGGGATAATACTATACTTCAATAACCGTATTTCATTGCATCCCAATGCGATTCATCTTATGGGGGTATTCTAATCCCATTCAATTAATGAAATCCCTTTCTCGTTAAATCATTACTCAATCAAAGGCCTAAGAATCATCCTCTTATCTATCACAATTACACCCTTATTCTACCGCCAGGGCAGCATTCCATCTCTTCTAAATGCACCTAGTCTCAGACTCCTCTGTGTTCATTCAGGCTGTACCGAGCTTTTTATTACATATGGAAATCATCAGCTCCCTTGTTTTGATGGGTTTAATCCCGAGGACATACATATTCTCGTCACCTTCTCACTCACCTTTTCATATCCTTACTCCTATCTACCTAAAACCTTGTTGCTCTACAATACTTTACCTTAGGACCTACACCGATCTATTTATACTACTCGCAACCTTCCTTTAACTTGCTAGCACCATAAATTTCCTTTCGTGCCTTCTCAGTTGTCCTTAAATGTAAGCAATTACTTTTGTTGGTCGTTCTATCACTTGTTGCATGAATACTTGGCTTGTCTTTTTTCCCACGAATACTATAATTTCCTGTACCTCATATGATCTCAAATATCACCTTTGATGGCTTTTTTTTACCATTCATTAGCCATGATAGGTGCCACTTTCTTATGGAGTGTATACAATATTGTAGTGAGACTGTTGTTACAAGATAATTTACTCGTTAGCTCACTATGCTTAAGTGGAAACCTTCTTCCTTATTTCCTCAGCTAGTCTTTCATTGTAGTACTTAGGGAGACCTTCTGGCTCTTGTAAAGTTGCGAGCTTGATATATCGTACACCCGAAGGTAATTTTCGTTATTCTTACTCGCCCATAATAATCCTTAGTTACATAAATTTATGCCTTTGTGCTCGTAGGGTTACTTCTAAGCTCAAATTTTTATTGTCTCCTTAGTGGCACTCTCTCTTATTTTTATAAACCTTAAAAATGGTACCTTTAATTGCCTCAACTCCTATCTGAATTTTTTTCAAATGATTGCGATCACGTATCTGCGAGACTGAATTCACTATGCTGCGGTTCACTACATTTATCTTGCATGATCTATTGATTTATCTGTGACCTCTTGTCTATCCATAACTGGGCTCTTCCTGAATCAACTACTAATTACTCGTTGGTCCATTCTCATATATATATATATATATATATATATATATATATATATTCTGCATAAGCCCTCTTGGGATATATCCTTTGTCTTAACTTATCTCTCACCACTAGCTCCTGATGTATCAAGTGTCCATTCACACTTATTTATCAATAACATCCTGGCTGAAAACTTTTACTGCCTCTCCCCGGTGTCGTGCTTGTATAATGTTATGGAGTCGCAACATATCTGCAGGAACTGAATAAATGCAACATCATCCCTTTCTCCTTTTTACCACATTCTTCCTTTACCATTCCATAGTTAACTGAACCGCTTAACTCCGACTTAATATCATATCACATCATATTCCCCCCTTCAGGGGAGTACTAAGATTTAGTACTACGACGATCTACCTATAGTTGTTTTACCTCTTCATAATTGGCGTCTTTTCACATTATCAATGAACCTTAATCACCTTATGGTGACCTTCTGTACCAGGGATAACTAAATTTCTTATGCACGAAGGTGACACCTACTGTAACTGGCACACTTAGTCCCTTAAGATTAACTCTGCTCAAAGTGCTTGCTTTAGGTAAGCGACTTCCTAAATGGCCTTTAAAGGTTATTCATCTGTTGTCTATTCTATTATTGTTGGAGCACGATCTTTGAAATTCTCACGATGTCGACCATTATCAAATCCTCCGGTCCCTAATTCATGTTCGGTTTTATCTTGTTCACCAGCCCATACTGATTTTTATTACTCTGGGGTCTAACCTTTCCTCCTGGTAATCACGTTGAAGTCACCAACTCATTTCTCGAAATAAGAATATGACTTTATGGCTTATACTCTTTTATTGCCTTAAGGCTTGTCACCTCTTGTATTTTCCTTCACTTGACTATAGACTCTATCATCGTGTCATATTTTGATTTACTGTTATCACCCATATATCACATCTTACTCATGATGCTTCATTTATTTTCTTCTTATTCTCCGGATAATATTTCTTTTGTCTATCACTTTATTCTGAAAACTTCAACAAAAAGTTCTTTCCCTATAAGCTCCCCTAGCTTCATCTCACTGGCTCTTGGGAATGCCTAACATTCTTTTTTTACTCGGGGCTAGAGTCATACTAAGGTAAATATTTATCCCTTCTAGGATCCCACTGCCTATCTTCTGAAATTTTTTAATATTCCAGTATTCATATCTGATTGTACTACTCTAGAGTTCACCATATGGGTGTCTTAGAAGGAGATCTATTACCACATTTGCACCATCTTTCGGAAACGTTAGTTAATGATAACAACCTATCCACAATTTTTGGGTTACTCTAACTCCAACTGGATCCTGATATCCCATATTTCTCTTAAATAATATCTGTTAGCTCCCATAGAACATAACTGAGATGGGTGTGGCCAATTGTACTTACCTCTGTCATTGATGAAGGTACCAAAATGCTTATATTTCTCTGCCTGATTTGAAAATATTGATAATCTTCATTATCTGGGTGCCTCGTACCCCTCTTCACCTTACTTCTTTTACTTGTTAAAACTTGTATCTAGCTTCTGAATTCCTCATAGATTTTCACCATATTCGTGAATAGATATCCGTGCCTTAAGGCTCCTTATTAAGAAGCATACACATCTTAGTACACACATGATCTGTTGAAGACCTCATATTTACTCATCATAAGCATGATGTGAAATCGAGTTCCTCTGACTCAACTCTTCCACATCCACATGCAATCTCTTACCAACTGTCTTTGTGGATGTAGGTATCGTTGTATTACGACTAAAGTCGAATTTAGGAGTTTGAATTCTTACAACTGAGCTCTACTGCACGATCTAGAGTAAGAAGAAAGAGTGACAGACCTAAATGCCCTGTAGCCTCCTGCTTATAAGTGTGGTGCACAACACACCCATAAACAAGACTCTACTAGACACGGCTTGTAGACTCCCTAGGACAGAACTGCTCTGATACCACTTCTGTCACGACCCAAACCGAAGGGCCGCGACGGGCACCCGGTGCCTTACTCAACCGAGTACCAACGTAACATATCTTTCTTATCATGTTATCATGAGTAAATGAGCTAGAAAACTCGTCCTGAGATAACAAGAATAAAACATAAGGGAATAGTCAACATATGAAGACCCAACATGATATACAAACTAATATATGTGACATACGGGCCTATAAGGCCGACATGACCATTAGTAAACTCGAAACATAGGCCGACAAGGCCATACAATTATCCATACACCTGACATATGTCTACAAGCCTCTAAGAGTACATAAAATCATAAAGGTCGGGACAGGGCCCCGCCATATCAATCAATACATATCCAAAGCATACTGACCAAATAGGCAACTCCGGAGCAAGTGGAGTGCACCAACACCTTCGCTGAGCTGATAGCCTACTAGGAGGACTGTCAACCTATCAATCGGGACCTGCGGGCATGAAATGCAGCGTCCCCAGGCAAAAGGGACGTCAGTACGAATAAAGTACCGAGTATGTTAGGCAGGAAAGCATAAACAAGAACAGTAATGTAAAGAGAGAGATAGAGGAGATACAACCTGTAACATCTGAGTGCCTCTAGGGGCTATGATATGAAATGCATAATACATATATATACATAAACTATACATATATATACATAAACTTTTTAAAACATTCGCCTCTGTGGGCATCATCATCATCATATCGTACCCGGCCTCAAAGAGGACTCGGTAAAAGCGTACCCGACCATCATAAGGTTCGGTAGAATCGTACCCGGCCACGTGGAGCTCGGTAAACCCAACTGATCAGTGGTTGCACAATAGGTGCCGTACCCGGCCGAACTATAGAGCGGCTCGGTAGAGTAAAATAGATACTATATATAATGCATGCTAGACTCATGGAATCACCTTCTAAACCTTTTGGAGTGACTTAAGAGCACTATGGACATCCATACCCTCAATATGAACCTTAGTAGGATTCAAGGATCATACACACTTGCTTAGAATAATTTTATAAGGAAAGAACAACATGGACAACCTTAGTTACTAGGAGTAGATCCGTTATGAAGTAGCGTATTCATTTCACTTTAGATCATGCCAAAAGAAAGAAGAAAGTGCCTTAACATACCTTAAACCCATTGAGTCCCTAATCCCTTCCAAGCGACTCTTCAAACAAGTCAACTCAATCTATTATCGTATAAGGAGATTCAAAATCAGTGCTGAGCAAAGGCTAAGTCTATAACTTAAGCTAGTAGCTTGTTTACGTAAATTTGGGCAGCATCTCCCTTGTAACAAGGGCCTCCTCCAATACCATATACCAACAACAATTACCAGAGCAATCCATCAATATATAATTATCAATATCAAGACACCATATAACAACAACAAGTCACAACTACATTACGACGAGCGGCAAGCTCCGATTGGAATCCGTATACCCCTTATCAATCCTTATAGACTTCTTACTTCAACATAAAAGTATCATTAACATGATAATGAAGTCATTAATCAATGATTCCAGCCTTAAACCATATATTTATAACAACGAAAATAATCCACAACTTCAACTATCCTCAATTAGCAACTTTATTCACTAGTTCATGTCTAGCCCATCCATTTAACTTAATCAACATCAAGATAACCTTAGGCACAAGCAAGATCACAATATACATACCTTATACAGTAACTTCAAGTCAAAATCCAAGTTATATTCAGTTTACAACAACCCTTAATAGCAATACAACACCATAGAAGTGACTTAAGCTAATCCAAGTATTATCTTGTAGTTTATCATCCTAACAACTTAACCAACATACAAGCAAGATTAAGCACAATTAGTAGGCTGTTATACTCACCTTAGACAGCAGCAACAACTTGGAATTTTATCCAAATACAGCCCACAACAATCCTCAATGACAACACAACCTCAAAGAGGTGTTGTTCTTCACTAGAACTAAGTTTTGATGTTGAAATATGGTGCAATCACTTTGGAATCACTTCAAACCCTTGTGGTATATGTTTAGGAGGGTTAGGAGAAGTTTGGAGACGAATTTTAGTTAAAAATGAGAAAAAATAGGAGTCCAAATCGTTTATAAATTGAAGTAGGTCAACCACCGCCTAAGTGGGTCCCATTCGGAGCTGCTTGCGCGGTCTCGCGAAAACGAGAATATCTATCTACTCCGATGTCGTATTGCCAAACGGTTTAATGCGTTAGAAACTAGACTCGTAGACCTGCAATTTGGTAGGTAGAACACCCCATGATTCCAAGTATATTTGGAGAAATTCTCAGATACATTTGACCTAAACTTCAGCAAATTTATGAATGTAACTTGTGATGACCTTTGCCAACTCTTGTTCCACAACTTGCTTGCCTTCAAAATGTAGAAAATGAATATCATACGACCAAAATAACTCATAGAATAACCTCCTTATCATGTTAATAACCCTAGTCTCACCCCAAAGTACATGTTATAACATTCGAAACTTGTCAGACTTTCGACGAAACATATTTTCTTCAATTGGTTTAGCTTCTAAGATTTTCAACCCTCTTGGTACTCGTTATTCATGATCTTAAATATTTGTAACCTCCAAGGTAACATGATAAACATACTTTATTTGCTTCCAAATATAATCTCATTTCTAAGCTTACATCAATGACTTACGACGTACTCTCACGTATGAAAACTTGGGGTGTAACACTGTCATGCCCCGAACTTGGGGGAGCAAGACAAGCACCCAGTGCCTTACCTATCCTTGCGTATCAACTTGCAACTAAGGGACTCTGAATATATGATGTCATACATTTGGCCATGGGCCATATTGCAAGACGACAACGAATGCTGACTAAATATGAATATAAAGCTTGGGCAAATAGGTCGTCATATTTATTACAACTGACAAACCAACCAAATATACATACAAGGCCTGAAAGCCCAACATACTGCACTAACTGACAAGATATGTCTACAAGCCTCTACTAATGGATATACTGTGATCAGAATGGTTATCCGACCTACTCATGAGATATATACGTATATATACAAGATATACATAAGGCTCTAGACCCGAAAACTCCGAAAGGCATGGAGCTTACCGATCAAGCTGAGCTTGGGCAACACTTATTGAAAAGGCCAACTCGTCTGTCTATCTGACCTGCATGCATGAAATGCAGCGCCCCTAGAAAAGGGACGTCAGTACAAAATAATGTACTGAGTATGTAAGGCAATATACTGAAAGCTAAAACTGAACTGATAATATAATAACTGCAAGTAGCTGGAAGTCAAAGATAATCTGAAGATATGCTTACCTACTGATACCGACTCAATTCTCTCAAAATAGTAAGTAAAATAGTTGTCCGGCCCTATAAGGCTCGGTATATATATAACTGATCTGCGGTAATAGGCTCGCTCATAAGCGCTCGGCCATACTAGGCTCTGTATCTCGACCAACTGGGCTCGCTCATAAGCGCTCGGCCACAGTAGGCTCGGTATATATATAACTGCTCTGCCGTAGTAGGCTCGCTCATAAGCGCTCGGCCATACTAGGCTCTGTATCTCGACCAACTGGCTTGCTCATAAGCGCTCCACCACAGTAGGCTCGGTATATATATAACTGATCTGCGGTAATAGGCTCGCTCATAAGCGCTCGGCCATACTATGCTCTGTATCTCGACCAACTGGGCTCGCTCATAAGCGCCCGGCCATAGTAGGCTCGGTATATATATATAACTACTCTGCCGTAGTAGGCTCGCTCATAAGTGCTAGGCCATACGAGGCTCTGTATCTAGACCAACTAGGCTCGCTCATAAGCGCTCGACCACAGTAGGCTCGGTATATAACTTACCATTTGATCAGAGGTTGCCCAATAGGGGCCTTCCCATCGATTATAACTCGATGATAATGAAAATACTTTTAATATTGTACATATGTAAACTCTCTGCTCTCTTGCCCGAAAGAAAAAGAATACTTAATTGAATATGAAGTCCCGATAAGGATAATATTATAACTTACAATACTAGAAAAATATACGCAATTTGCGAGACTAACAAAATATACGTAAATTCAGGTATATGAATTTTTCTTTATGCCTCGTTATCAAACTTGTGTAATGACAAGATCATGCCAAAAGAAAGAAGGGATAGCCTTAACATACCTGTTCCTGGAATTATTTGAACGAATATGCTTCTACGAAATTTACACTGGATTTACTTGAAATTGAAACAAACTTTGCTTGGTCTTGAAATTTTTGGACAAATTTCAATTTCCATTATGTTCTTGAACGATTTTTGTTCTTAAAGACAAATTGTCTTTTAAAAGTTACCAAGGATCCATAACGTTGATGTTGAAATTTGAGTTGAAGGTTCTATTTCTCATTTAATGTAACATTGCACCTTTGTCTTTGAAATGAAATTGTTTATTTTATTTGATTTTGATAAAGCCTACCTAAAGTCTTTGTAAGACTTGGATTTTTAAATCTAGACACATGTAAAGTATGAGTTAATGACTCATCTTATACAAAAGGAGGGGCTGCCACGTTCCCCATGGGTAATTGATTAAATTTTTGTCCGCTTATTAGTTAACTGGGTAATGTTCCGCTACCCGGTAACTAACCAATTACCCGCATAATTTAAAAATTGCTCCAAATTACTTAAAATTCTATTTATTATTTTTTTAAATACCTCATATATACTTTATATATTATACTACCGTGATCATATGGTACCTTGCATGGTACTAGTTCATATTTATCGGGTATTATCGCTTGACCCGTATTTTATTTCAAATTGGCCACTTTCAACGAAACTCGTTTTCTTTAATCCGTATACTCTTTTATCCTTCATAAGACTTATTTATAGCTTGTTATAAATAGAGTAAGTACGTTAACGTCAAGATGATCTCATCCCCGAGTATTACATCGGTTAACTGAAAACGAAATTTTAACGTACAATACTTCAGGGTGCAACATCGTTGTAATTTAATACTGTGAAACGTGACATCACCATAATGTAATACTGCGGGACGTGACATCTCACTTCTGGGCTCTCATTAATTTATTTATGGCGTATTTTCATGTACGAAAATATGGTGTGTAACATCATTCCCCCCTTTGGAATATTCGTCCTCGAATGTTGACTGATGCGCTTATCGTTCTCATATCCCATAGGTCGTGCGAATACTTTAGTAATCCTCTTGCCATCTAGGCAACTGTTCTGTGAATAAGTCAAAAGTCTAGGGTATTCCCCCTTTTAGTCTTTTTGCTCATTTCATGACTTGTGGTCAAAATCTTCCTAATCTTGCAACTGTTGTTACCTCCTGTCATGCAACCTGTATGACCCTAGTTTTGTAAGTGCACTTATGCGATTCATCTTTCCTTTTTCCTTTTATCTTTTAGTCAATCTCTAGGCTTTACTTTGTATATACAAGGCTTAATAGGATACCTCTCTGGGCCTCTATAGGTGTATTGAAGTCCTTTGCTCAATACTTTGTAGAACATCCGAATATGGCCATATCTCATTTCATAGATCTGGTTACCTATTCATATGACTTTACTGCATTTACATGGGTTATACTGTACCATAATTTTTGCTTCAATCTACCTTTACTGAGGTATGCTTACCAAGCTCCCAGTTACTTTTGTTGCCTATTCTTTAGGTATAAATCTCAGTCCTTCAATGCTCCTTCATTACCGTTCGTCTTAAGAATGGCAGCCTAATCTCATCTCATACTTTGTGACTTTTATCCATCCATTGTTGATTCGCCTCAATACTAATCTACAATATACCACTTATAGCTTTGAAACTTCTTACGTCATACCTTGCCACTAGGGCTTACGTTTCATCGAGAAATTTTTGAAGTGATTTCCATAATCATATTTCATAGTGTCTCAATGCGATTCACCTTATGGGGTATCTTGATTTTGTGCCGCCAGCGAAATATTTTTCTCCTTCTCTTCTTCTATTTTCTCTTCTTTTTTTTCAAATCATTATTCAAACGAAGCCCCAAACGTCATCCTTTATCTGTCACAATTATCCCTTTATTTTATTACTAGGCCAGCATTTCATTCTCTCTAAATGCTATTATTCTTAGATTCCTTTGAGTTCATTCAGATTATACTGAACTTTGTATACTTTAGAGAAACCGTCTGTTCTACTTGTTTTCATAGACTTAATCCTGAGGACTTATCCATTCTCATTACCTTTTCACTTGCCTTTCCCCATCCTTACTCATGTTTCGTTAAAACTTTGTCGCTCTACTATACTTTAGCTTGGGACCTATACATATCTATTTATTCTATCTGTGGCCTTCCTTCAACTTGCATGTACCATAGATTTCCTTATGTTGTTCTGGAACATCAAGCAAGACATCACATCGTCTCTAATTCTTCTTTACTCTCTTAACTACACCTCTAGATACGTAGAAACCATAGGCTGGAAGATATGCCACTAACGATGCCGCTATCATTCCTGGATATTGAATCCCCATACTTATAACCTTCTATACGATGTATGGACTATTCACAACTTTCTGCATTTTAGTATTTCGTACGTTGTTCACTTTTACCTTACTTACTTAAAATCCCATATCATATCTTCTATCTCTTTTGTAACCTCCCTTCCACCTAGGTGTAATTCACGTCCATAACTTAAAGCTCTATTATAATACTCAAACCTCCGTTACATACACAATCCTGTGGGAACTTCGTACTGACTTCTTATGAGGCTGGTACTTCTTCTAATTGGCTTCCTTGTAAAGCCATTATTGATTATGGTTGTTGTTACAAGATTGTTGTTACATGACCATTTCCTCTTTAGGTCGTTGTGCTTAGGTTGAAGCCTTCTTTCTTATTTCCTCAGCTAGTCTCTCTTTCTAGTACTTAGGGAGAACCCTTGACCCTCGTAAAGCTGTGAGCTTATTATAGACTTTTGATATCGTTCCTTGCCTAAAATTATCCGTAGTTGCTTACCTCTGTGCCCTTGTGCTTGTAGGGTTGCTTCTAAACTGACATTTTGATTGCCTTCCCAGTGGCACTTTCTTTATCCCCGTAATACATATACGGTACCTTTAACCACCCCGACTCCTCCTTGAATATATCTCAAGTATTATAAAGACATTACTACGAGGATGAATTCTTCATGTTAGGCTGATTTGTCCGTAACTTCTTGTTTAGCCATAACTGGGATCTTCCTGACCAATTACTAACTACTCATTGGCCCATTCTCATATCGATATTCCTCGTAATCTTTCTTGGGTTATTTTCTTTGTATTAACTTACATCTCACACTGGCTCCTTATTTATCAAAAATATCCTAGGCTGGAACCCTTACTTTCTTTTCTTGGTGTCGTGCTTACATAATGTTCTGGAATCATAGCATATCAGTAACATTTGAATAAGTACAATTTCATGTCTTTCTCATTCTTATCGCATTCTTCCTTTATCATTCTATAGTCACTAGAACCACTTAATTCCGACTTAATGTCACATCACTCCATATTTTCCCCTTTAGAAGTGTACTAAAAGCTGAAGCCACGAGGATCTACCTATAGATGTTTTACCTCTTCATCTTTGGTGTCTTTTCACATTATCGATGACCCTTACTCACCTTGCGGCAATCCTCTGTACCATGGATAACAAAATTCCTTACTCACGAGGGTGATACTTAGTGTAACTGTCACATACAATCCCTTAAGCTTAACTTTGCTCACATTGCTTGCTTTAGGGAAGCGTCTTCCTGAATAACCATTCTCTAAGTTTCTTATGAATCTTCCTCTGTGGTCCATTTTATTATCGTCGGAATGTAATATGAAGTTCTCATGATGCCGACCACCATCAAATCATTCAGTCCCTAATTCATGTTTAGTTTATCTTTTTCCACCAGTCCATGCTGACTTCTATTATTATGGGGTCTAACTTTTTCTTCTGAATCACGTTAGCGTCGCGAACTTATTTCTCAAAGTGAGGATATGACTTTATGGCCTATACTCTTTTGTTACCTCAAGGCCTTTCATTTTTCATCTTTTTCTTCACTTGACCATCAACTTTGGAATACTGTTATCTTTTTGGCCTATCGTTGTCATCCATGTATCACATCTTACTCTTAATGCTTCATTAGCTCTCTTCTTATTTCCTGCGAACATTTCTGTCTATTACTTTATTCTGAAAATTTCAACAAGAGATTCTTTTGCTTTTTGCTTCTCTTTGCACCATCCACTGGCTCTTTGGGTTGCTCAACATCCTCTCTCTACTAGGGATGAGAGCCACACTTAAGGTAATATTTATCCCATCCAGGCTTTCACTGCCTATCTTCTAAATGCTAGTATTCACATCTAATCGTAATATTCTAGGGTGCACCATCTGGGTGTCTCACAGGAAGATCTATTGGAACATTTGTAATACCCTTCGGAAATGCCAACAAATGAAAGTAATCCATTTACCAATTTGGGTTACTCTAACCCCATCCGGATCTTGATATCCCATCCTTCTCTTAACTATACCTGTTAGCCTCCACAAGGCATAACTGAAATGGGTGTGATCAATTGTACATACCTCTGTTACTATTGAATATAACTCAAAAAGCTTATGTTCCTCTGCCTCAATTATAAACGCTGTTAACCTTCATTAACTGGGTACCTCGTACCCTTTTTCACCTTGTTCCTTTTACTTGCTGAAACTTGTACTTATCTTCTTAATCTCTCATTGTCCTTCACCATAAAGATGGATAGGCATTCTTGCCTTAAGGCTTCTTATCAGGAAGCTTACACCTTTCAGTACACCCATGATCTACTAAATACCTCATATTTACTTATCGTAGGCATCAAACAAAAATCCAACTCCTCTGACTCTGCTCTTCCACAACTATCTCTCTTTCCAACCTTCTTTTCGGATGTAGGCATCATCTTATTTCGAATAAAATAGAATTTCGGAACTTGGATTCTTATAAGTGAGCTCTACCACACGATCTAGAGTAAGAAGAAAGAGTGACAATCCTAAATGCCTTGTAGCCTCCTGCTTATAAGTGTGGTGCACGACACACCCATAAGCAAGACTCTACTAGACACAACTTGTAGACTCCCTAGGATAGAACTGCTCTAATACCACTTTTATCACGCCCCAAACTTGAGGGAGCGAGACCGGCTCCCAGTTCCTTACCTATCCTTGTGTACCAACTTGCAACTAAGGGACTTTGAATATAAGATGTCATACTTTTGGCCATGGGCCATATTGCAAGACGACAACAAATGCTGACTAAATATGAATATAAAGCTTGGCTAACAAGGCCGTCATATTTATTACAACTGACAAACCAACCAAATATACATACAAGGCCTGAAAGCCCAACATACTGCACTAACGGACAAGATATGTCTACAAGCCTCTACTAATGGATATACTGTGATCGGAACGGCTACCTAACCTACTCATGACATATATACGTATATATACAAGATATACATAAGGCTCTAGACCTGGAAACTCCGAAAGGCATGGAGCTTACCGATAAAGCTGAGCTCGGGCAACACTACTTGAAGAGGCTTACTCGTCTGTCTGTCTGACCTACACGCATGAAATGCAGCGTCCCCAGAAAAGGGATGTCAGTATGAAATAATGTATTGAGTATGTAAGGCAATATACTGAAAGCTGAAACTGAACTGATAATATAATAACTACAAGTAGCTGGAAGTCAAAGATAATCTGAAGATATGCTTACCTGCTGATACTGACAAAATTCTCTCAATATAGTAAGTAAAATAGTTGTCCGGCCCTATAAGGCTCGGTATTACATATATATCTTCTCTGTCGTAGTAGGCTCGCTCATAAGCGCTCAGCCACATTAGGCTCGGTATATATATAACTGCTATGTCGTAGTAGGCTCGCTCATAAGCGCTCGACCATACTAGGCTCTGTATATCGACCAACTGGGCTCGCTCATAAGCGCTCGGCCACAGTAGGCTCGGTATATATATATTACTGCTCTATCGTAGTAGGCTCGCTCGTAAGCGCTCGGCCATACTAGGCTCTGTATCTCGACCAACTAGGCTCGTTCATAAGCGGTCGGCCACAGTAGGCTCGGTATATATATAACTGCTCTGCCGTAGTAGGCTCGCTCATAAGCACTCGGCCATACTAGGCTCTGTATCTCGAACAACTGGGCTCGCTCATAAGAGCTCGGCCACAGTAGGCTCCGTATATAACTTACCATCTGATCAGAAGTTGCCCAATATGGGTCTGCCCATCGATTATAGCTCGATGGTTTTAATATTGTACATATGTAAACTCTCTGCTCTCTTGCCCGAAAGAAAAAAATACTCAATTGAATATGAAGTCCCGATAAGGATAATATTATAACTTACAATACTAGGAAAATATACGCAATTTGCGAGACTAGCAAAATATACATAAATTCAGGGATATGAATTTTTCTTTATGCCTCGTTATCAAACTTGTGTAATGATAAGATCATGCCAAAAAAAAGAAGGGATAGACTTAACATACCTGTTCCTGGAATTATTTGAACGAATCTGCTTCTACGAAATTTACACTGGATTTACTTGCAATTGAAACAAACTTTGCTTGGTCTTGAAATTTTTGGACAAATTTCGATTTCCATTATGTTCTTAAACAATTTTTATTCTTAAAGACAAATTGTCTTTTAAAAGTTACCAAGGATACCTAACGTTGATTTTGAAATTTGAGTTGAAGTTTATGTTTCTCATTTGGAATAGAATGTAACATTGCACCTTTGTCTTTGAAATGAAATTGTTTATTTTATTTGATTTTGATAAAGCCTACCTAATGTCGTTGTAAGACTTGGATTTTTAAATCTAGACACATGTAAAGTATGAGTTAATGACTCATCTTATACAAAAGGAGGGGCTGCCACGTTCCCCATGGGTAATTGATTAAATTTTTGTCCACTTATTAGTTAACTGGGTAATGTTCCGTTACCCGGTAACTAACCAATTACCCGCATAATTTAAAAATTGCTCTGAATTACTTAAAATTCTATTTATTATTTTTTTTAAATACCTCATATATACTTTATATATTATACTACCGTGATCATATGGTACCTTGCATGGTCCTAGTTCATATTTATCGGGTATTATCGCTTGACCCGTATTTTATTCCAAATTGGCCACTTTCAACGAAACTCATTTTCTTTAATCTGTATACTCTTTTATCCTTCATAAGACATATTTATCTCTTGTTATAAATAGCGTAAGTACGTTAACGTCAAGATGATCTCATCCCCGAGTATTACATCGGTTAACTGAAAACGAAATTTTAACGTACAATACTTCAGGGTGCAACATCGTTGTAACTTAATACTGTGAAACTTGACATCACCATAATGTAATACTGTGGGACGTGACATCTCACTTTTGGGCTCTCCTTAATTTATTTATGGCGTATTTTCATGTACGAAAATATGGGGTGTAACAACAACGTCAAGAACTTAAAGATCACCAAGTCTCTAATTGGAGAGACAGTCTACTCTTCAGGGTCAAAGGAATAATAGAGGAACCAGATAGCTACCAGTTCTCGAGGAGACTGTACAAGTCAATTGCACCAGCTGTAAAGTTGCTTCCTGCACACGCTACAGTGCAAAAACAATGCAACAATCAACTTTATTGGGAATGCCTTTTACCTAGCTTGCTTACATCATTCAAGTGATGTCACAAATGAGATATTAATATCAAGCAAAGATAAAACAAATTACTTGCACATTCAAGAACTCATCAAGCTTTCTCTCATGTCTGTGTCAATCCTGAAAGTGATTCGCAAGGGCATCAAGAACGAAGAACAACATAACCAAGGACCAGTTCCATGTATTGAAGTTATTACATGCCCTTAGTTGTGTTGTACCTTTGTTAAAGCACTCTACTTGTAATTCCTACTTAGCTTAGTTAGAAGCATTGTGCAGGAAATCTTTGTAAATTATAAACCCTTGTATTTGTGTCTTGGCTAGAGTTATTCAAGTTGTAAAGTCTTTGTAATAGAGTTATTACAAAGTGTCTTGTAATAGAGCATTACAAATTAGTGAGGGATTAAGAGGTTAATTCCTAGGTTTAAAGTCTTTGTAATAGAGTTATTACAAAGTGGCTTGTAATAGAGTGTTACAAGTTAGTGAGGGATTAAGAGGTTAATTCCTAATTTACAATAGGTTGTAATATAAAGTTTCTCAGTAGTGAAGTTGAAATCCTACAAGGTTAGGTCGTGGTTTTTGATCCCTTGAGCTGGGAGTTTTCCACGTAAAACTCCATTGTGCCATTTACTTACTGCAGTGTGTATGTTCTGTGGGAACTAATGGAGAACCTGGATCTCTATAGAGTTTGGTGGACCCTTTAATTCTATCAATTGGTGGTATCAGAGCAGGTTCTTTCTATCAGGTTAACACCTAGAAAGGATCTGCATGGCTGCTCCTCCAAACTTCGAAAAAGGTCAGTCTACTTACAGGCTACCAAGGTTCAACGGCCAGTATTATGGATGGTAGAAGAGTAGGATGCACGACTTCATCATGGCGGAAGATTCCAAGCTTTGGGATGTCATCTACGATGGACCTTTTTTCCCTACAAAAACCAGTGGTGACCCAGCGGTAACTGTTCCCAAAACAAGAAAGAAATTCAATGACACTGACCGAAAGGCCATAGAAAAGAATTTTCATGCAAAGAAAATTCTTGTTTGTGGCATTGGTCCTGATGAGTACAACAAGATTTCAGCATGCCAATCAGCTAAGGAGATCTGGGAAGCTCTCCAAAAATCTCATGAAGGGACAACGCAGGTAAAGCATTCTAAGATTAACATGCTAACCACATAGTATAAACTTTCCAGAATGAAGGACGACGAATCCATTCAGGATATGTACACTCGCTTAACATCTATCATCAATGAGCTTCACTTACTGGGAGAGATTATCCCCAGGAACAAACTAGTCAAGAAGATACTTAGTGTACTAACTGGTTCCTGGGAAAGCAAGGTAAATGCTATCATAGAAGCAAAAGATCTGTAGAAGATGACCATAGACGAACTTGTTGGCAATCTGAAGACTTCTGAAATGAAGAAAAAGAAGGACAATGAGAGAAGAGATACAAAAAGGGTGAATAACATGGTCCCCAAGAAGGACAGCAACGACTCAAGTGGTGAGGATGCTGATATGGCCTACCTGACAAAAAGGTTTCAAAAAATGGTTTGCAGAAATAGAGGCATTCCAAAAGGGGGCAGCTCCAGCAAGCCAAAGGGTTATGACCTATGTAATAAGTGTGGTAAGCCAGGACACTTCATCGAGGTTTTCCCTCTTCTCAAGCAAGATCAATACAAACACAACACTTATAAAGTAGCTAAGAGGAACCAGGTTCCTAACAAAAGATTCAAAAGAAAAGACGTCGCTGACAACGTTGTGAAACAAGCTCTTGCTGCATGGGGAGACTCTTCCAACGAATTCAGAGAAGATAATGGGCAAGGTGATAGCTCCATGATGGCAATAGAAGGTGAAGTAGCTGAGTATGACTCTATTTATGCCTTGATGGCGCAGTCTGATAATGATGGAGATGATGACGATGATGATGAGGTAAACCTTCTAGATGTTCAAAGAAATTTGAAATCCTATTCTCATAAGAAGCTTATATCTTTGGAAATATTTTAATTGATGCTTATCATAGTCTCATTAATGATAAAAATGCACTAACCATAGAACTAGGAGTAATAGAACACGAGAGAGATGATCTAGCAGTGGTTGTGGTTGATCTAAGAGAGACCATTGAGAGTTTAAAAATGGAAAAGATACCTTGACTAAGAGAATTACAAACATAGAGCACGAGAGAGATGTCCTATTGGTGGTAGTTGTAGACCTAAGGGAAACAATTGAGGAACTAAGAAGGGAAAATAGGCTTGTGAACACTCAAAAGGGAAAGGAAGTTGCAAGTAAGGCACACCTTAATCTTGAAAATGAGTTAAGATTAGTGAAATCTAGTTTGTGTGTCGAGCTTAAGAAAAACAAACAATTTCAGGAAGAACTAGGAAGAGTGAAGAGTGATCTTGAAAAATCACTTAAGTAGACTTGGTCCTCTGATGCTATCACTGCCTTGTACAAAAAAAATAGGGGAAACATGCATGGAATCGGGTTCCAAAGGGAAAAGACTCCCTACAACCTTCTTAGCAAGTACGTTACTATACCTGACAATTGGCTTTGCACTCATTGTGGCAATACTATGCACTTTAAAGAAAATTGTAATGCCAAAATTCAATCTCAACAAAAAAACAAAGTTTGTGCTGAAAAAGTAACTGCTGCTAGGGAACCTGGTCCTTCACATAAAAAATGTATAATGCTTGCTGGACTAAAAGAGCCCTCATTCACCCCTTTCCTCATTACAAGGGACACAAACTTGTTTGGGTTCCTAAGTCTAACCCTTGATTTCCTTGTGCAGGGAACAGTGAAAGGGATCAGTCAACAGTGGTACATGGATAGCGGCTGCTCGAAGCACATGACTAGAAGTACAAATAATTTCCTTTCACTAAAGGCCCTGCAGGGAGGGAGTGTATCCTTTGAAAATGGCAAGAAGGGATACATTCTGGGAGTTCGAAGGATCGGGAGATCTCATTCCCACTCTATTTAAAATGTGTACTATGTGAAGGGGTTGAAGAATAGCTTGCTGAGTATTTCCTAAATATGTGACAAGGGGATCTTAGTTGTCTGAGTGTTGTTGATGATAATGCTGAGCTATGGCACAGAAGGCTGAGTCATGCAAGTTTTACGTTGCTGAACAAATTGGTCAAGAAGGACCTGGTTCGTGGTCTGCCCAAGTCAATCTTCAAGGATCACATGGTGTGTGATGCAGGTGTAAAAGGAAAGTAAGTCATATCCTCTTTCAAGCCCAAAAAGGAAGTTAGCATCTCAAGGCCACTTGATCTCCTCCATATGGATCTGTGTGGACCTATGAGGGTTCCAAGTAGAGGAGGAAAGAGGTACATATTTTTATCATTGTGGATGACTACTCCAAATTTACATGGACCTTGTTCCTCAGAACTAAAGATGAGACTCCAGCCGACATAGAGGAACCTGGTCCCTCAATCACAATATCTGAAGTAGAAAATAGAGTTATGGATGATGTACATGGAACTCCAGCTGCTGAGGTGAGGAATATGACACATGGATCAAATCTAGAAGAACCTGGATCCTCTCATAATAAGATTCAGGTGTCCTACTGGAAGCACAGGAGCTCACACCCTCTTCAAAACATAATCAAACCAGATTAAAGACAAGAAACTCACTTGCCTTCTCATCCTTTCTCTCTTAAATAGAGCCCAATAATATCAAGGAAACATTGAAAGATGCAGACCGGATTACAGCTATGTAAGAAGAGCACCATCAATTTAAGAGGATTAGCGTGTGGAACCTGGTTCCACGACCCGCTGACAGAACTGTTATAGGAACTAGGTTGGTATTCAGAAACAAACTTGATGAGTTTGGAAGCACACTTTTAAACTCGACAAGGCTTTGTATGGGTTAAAGCAGGCTCCCCATGCCTGGTATGAAAGGTTATCAAAATTCCTTCTAGAAAATGGCTTTACAAGAGAGAAAATTGACAACACTCTTTTTCTGAAGAAATGAGGAAGGAACCAGCTCATTGTGCAGATCTATGTTGATGACATCATCTTTAGAGCAACAGTTGACTCTCTATATGAAAAATTTGCAAAACTCATGGGAAGTGAGTTAGAAATGAGTATGATGGGGGAACTAAATTTCTTCTTAGATTTACAAGTGAAACAAACTCCCAAGGGGACAATGATAAGACAATATAAGTACATCAAGAAGCTGCTGAAAAGATTTGACATGGAGACATCAAAAACCATTAACAGTCCCATCGCCACAGCTACTCGTCTAGACATGGATAAACCTGGTTCCCCTATAAATAAGAGCATGTATAGAGGTATCATAGGGTCACTTCTATAGCAGACCAGATATTGTTTTTAGTGTGGGTCTATGTATCGGGTTTCAATTCAATCTAAAGGAATCTCATCTGAAAGCTTCCAAGAGAATCCTAAGATATCTCAAAGGGATGCAGGACCTGGTTCTCTACTATCTCTTAGGAGATAACCTTGACTTAATAGGGTATGCTGATGCTGACTATGCTAGGTATCTGGTGGATAGGAAAAGCACTTCTGGCATGGCACTTTTTTTGGGTTCATGTCTGATTGCATGGGGTATAAGAAAATAAAACTCAGTGGCCCTCTCTACCGCAAAAGCTGAATATGTGGTTGTTGCATCTTGTTGTGCTCAACTGTTATGGGTTAAACAGCAGCTGGAAGATTTTGGTGTGTTCTCTGGGTGCATGCCCTTATTATGTGACAATACTAGTGCACTCAACATGACCAAGAATCTAGTTCAACACAAGAGAACAAAGCGTATAGATGTGCGACATCACTTTCTCAGAGACAATGTTGAGAAAGGGCACATATGCATTTAGTTCTGCAGCACATAAGATCAAATTGCAGATATATTCACCAAAGCCTTGAGCAGAGAGCATTTTGAAAGAAATTGCCTGGTGTTGGGGTTGATAAAACCCAACTGAGAACCTGGTCCCTCAAGGATTGGCTATGAAAGAAATGTACAGGTAAAATTAGCTAAAAAGTGTTTTCTGGCAAAGTCTAACTCATCTCTATACCGTTAAAGGTAGACGCGCATGACGATTACAAATCAAACAAGTAGATAATGCATTGTACGTTGGTTAAAGGATGAGGCTTACATTTGCAAAATATGTCAGGTAACCTGGTTCCCTTGACACAGGTTAGTAGTTCCTTTGTACTCTCATGCATAATTTTTCAAACGGCTAAAATGGTGCCACATCATTAGATTGTCAGTTTCCATCTTTCCCGCTTTTTTAACCCAAGCATCTCATCTGAAGTGACCCGACTACCCAAAATTAATACCCTTTCCTAACCGGTTCCTCACCCCTATTAAATAACTCCTCTCACAGTCACTTTCATAACTGTTCACATCAAAGAATCCAAAATTCCTCTTTTCTTCTTCAAACCAAAAAAAGAAAAAAACTTTCTTCAACCCACTACACTCCAAAAGAAAATATGTTGTCAATATCTACTGAGGGAACTCTGGTTGGAGGTTATGAGGTTGTATCTGAGTCTCAGGGAGGGGAGAAAATGGTGTAGTGGTCAAGGGTAGAGAATCGATGGTTGTCGAAACTGTGGCACCTGACAGGTACTACTGGGGAACCAATTGAGGGGTCTGATCCCTCCGCCTAAGAGGAGCCCTCTACTTCCACTTGGGATAAAACCCCTGGTTCTCCACAAGAACCTAGGTCAGTACTGATCCTTCTCCCTCTCCTTATTTCTATGCTAAGCCATTAACAGTTGTGGTTGTTGAGATGCGATCTTTGTCTGAGGAGGAGAAGGAGGATAGTGAAGAAGAAGATTATTATAATGTGGCTTTGGTGAACTTTATTAGTGCTTGGAGTAGAAAGGCAGCTCCCCAGGGGTCGTCGTCTAAGAGACCCATCACGAGTTTACAAAAGAAGGAAGAGCTTGAGTCCGTCTCAAGGAAAAGTAAAAAAGGAAAAGAAGAAGAGGAGATTGGTGAAAGATGGAAAGGTGTTCAGTGAGAAGGTAGTGGCTCATGCACTAGTCATGAATGTGGATGATGAAGTAGAAGAGGAACCTGGTCCCTTGGTTCTTAAGTCCTCAAAGAAACTTACTGTTCCAAAGTCCAAGAGAGAGTCATCTGTGAGTGAAAAGGAGTTGAGAAAGGTTGAGGATGAAAAATCTGGTGAGAAAGAGGATGAGAAAGTGGCTGAGGAGTCTGCTGAGAAAATCTCCAGGAAATTTGCAGAGAAAGGTGAGAGTGTAAGAAAATCAGTGAAAAGGAAGGCTGATGCCAGTGAGGAACCTCGTTCCTCCAAGAAGACCAAGATTAGTGACACCCAGGGCGCTGGCAAGAAAAAAAATTTAAAAAAAATAAAAACAGAAGGTGCTGTGGGGTCGTACATAAGGAAGCTGAAGGCAAGGAATGTCATTCTCGAAGGTCAGCTCAGTCAGGTTCAGGAGGCACCTGGTTCCAGCAGCTCTCAAAGCACAGAGGTTACCGTTTGACAAGAGAAAATGCGGACCTCAGGAAACAGGTTGAGGACCTGAAGGAGAGACTGCTCAACGAGAAGGTTTTAGCCAATGCTTGAATGGACATCCTTTTTCGAACCCTTGCCTCCTCATCTAGGCCTCTCCCTTCCAGTGCTCCCTAAACAGTGTCCTTTTCTCAAGTGTCAAGTTCTTAGTGTCTTGTTACACCCCGTAAGTTTAACAACCTTAATACCGTTAGATATTATGTTAGTATGGTATTTTCTTTTAAGTGAAGTATTTTAGTAAAAGCTTTATAAGTAAAATTTTGGATAGTTACCATTACTACTATTTTTTTATATGATATTTATTCTGAGTGGAACATTTATTGTAGAAAAATATTTAAAAAGTATGATTTTCTATAGTTATTAATATTACTACTTTCGAAAATGCTTTAAATTATACACATATATAAGAAAATTTATGAGATTTTCTTTATCGTAAGGATAGAAATTATTTTTCACAACAAAAGTAGATTAGTGTGACTACTAAATGGTATATTTGTTTAACACTTACTCAAAATTAATTTTGTATTTTGTGTCTTAATAGATAAATTTTCTAGTAATAGATAAATTTCTTATCACAAGAACTTTCATAATCCATACCAATGACAATATGTGTTAGACATGCCACATCCTATTCTCATTTCCAAATATAACTTGTCCTAGCTAGATAGTCATATTAAACGTTATACAGTTTAGCTCCACCTAAATGTTTTGGGAAAAATTAATTGAGTTGTGTTCGAATTGTATTTCACTAATCATAATTTGTCCGATCATTCTTCAACATCAGTCGGTTCGAAACTCTAAATTTCGTCAGTCCAAAATCTACTTACGACTCCTAAGGAAATTGTTCAGATATGGAAGATTTCAAAGGTGTTAAGAAATTAATGAGATTAAGAAAATTATAAGTTGAGAAAATATATGTAATTTTATATGGATAGTTTAATGAAATAATAGTGTATGTATTAATTTTATATGGTACCATATAACCACGATAGTAAAGTATATTATAGTAAGGTGTATAAAGTACATTAAAAATAAGTAGAATTTTAAGTAATTTAAAATAATTCTTCATTATGCGGGTAATTAATTAATTACCGAATAGTGGAATATTACCTAATTAACTAATTATTGAATAAGATTTAAAAAAAAAAATTCTTTCACGTGGCATCCTTCTTTATTTTCATTTGAGTGACTCTTGAATTTTTACAAAACGTGGCATACCTCTACTAAGTAGGCACAAATATCAACTAATCCTTATGCATCTGTATGATAGCCAAACATCCTAGCAGCTATTAACGAACATGTTTCTCATCTCCTAAGTCACGCTTATTTCGTGTCTCGAGCTATCTTCTCATATATTCAGCAGCCTGAACAAATAAAACCAATTTGAAGATTCTTCCAAGTCATGATTGTCTAGAGTTGGTGGTTGATGTTGGAGATATATTCTTGGAGATCCATAATATGCTTTTTCCAACCAACAAGCAAACACATACGATCAGAGAAGAAAAAAGAGTAGTTTAAATTGGTACCCAACTATTGGTAAATTATAATTTCGTTTTTTTTTCTTGGGAGCACAATTGGTGATCTGGTATTATATTTTGTAATTTTAAGGAAGTACGGTGTAATCCTTCTCAAAAGTATCATAAAGATTTTTCTCTACCCCAGATATAGATATTCAGTTTGACGAGCCCTCATAGTTGACGATATTTGCTTCAGCGAAGGACCGGCAAAACTCCACCTCATTAGGAGTGCAGCCGAGTATATGAGTCATCGCATCAGATTTTTGCTACAGACTTATGGGTAGGCCGGTACCCTGTCCCATTTGATATCAAATAATCTTAGAGGCTTAGTAGATAGAGATTCACATTGTACAGTATGTCAGAGACCTTGACGGCCCATATGTATTCATATTTTAAGAAAAATGGTTCAGTGATATAGTATTTTCCATTTATAGTTATACATTATGAGTCGTGGTCATGTAGGGCCATGATAGTTACAAAAGGAATGAATGAGTTACAGAGTGGTTCGCTCAGGCCAGCATGGCACCGAGTGCTAGCCACGCGTCCCTAGGTTCGAAGCGTGACATGTATGTCCTCTCTTTTAGTTCTGATGATGTTTATGACTGGTACTTTTATTTTTGTTGTTTATATATTGTGGATGTGTCTGGAAACAATAGAACTACTCCCTGCTTAATTATTCAAAATTAATGAAAGCTTCCTCCTTTTGATGTGTATGCCTTGCTCTTATGTTCTGTTTTCAGTCATCTTAGTATACACACATGTGGCATGAATTAACCAAGCTGGACTTCTTTTTGCTTAATGCTTGTTAATGATCTTTTTATATGTAACGACTCAACCGGTCGTTTTGAGCTTTTGCACTTCGCTCGCCAGTTCTCGGGCATGTCTAGCCCCGTGTTATATAATATGACTTATTCAAATCATCGGTTTTGGTTCTCAGGGTAATAGGAATGAATTTGGAAGAATAGTTCTCAGTCTGAAGCTTAAATTCGAAAAGGTTTGACCAAGTTTTGACTTGTTAGTATATGATGTCGGATTGGAATTTTTATGATTTGAATAGCTCCGTTAGGTGATTTGGGATTTAGGAACGCGATCGGAATGTGTTTTAGAGGTCCGGAGTAGATTTAGGCTTGAATTGGCGAAATTTGGAATTTTGGCGTTTTCCGGTTGATAGGTGAGATTTTGAAATAGAGGTCGAAATAGAATTCCGAGAGTTTCAGTAGGTCCTTTGTGACATTTGGGATGTGTGTGCAAAATTTCAGGTCATTCGGACGTGGTTGGGTAGACATTTTGATCAAAAGCGTAATTCAGAAGATTTGGGCATTTTTAGGCTTGAATCCGATGTGTTTTGGTTGATTCGATATTGTTTGAGGTGTTTTGAAGATTGGTATAAGTTTGGGTGGTGGTATGTGTGAGCGCGTGATTTTTGCCCTATGTGAATTACTCCCATAATTCAAGAAAAATAAAATTTTCCCATTATTTGCAAATTCGTAGATTTTTGTATTTTTTTTTGCTAATTGCTTGCATTTGTTCGCGCATGTTTAATTTTGTTTAATTCATGAAAATACAAAAATATATATTGCATTTGCATTTAGGATGTAATTTTATATTTTTAGATTAATTAGTAAAAAGTTTGTTTTATAAAAATGGAAAAATCACCCAAAAAAATAATAATAACTACTTTTTTTTACATTTTTAATTTTGAGTTTCAAATTTTATAGTTTTTCTTTTAATTTGGTTTTAATTAATTGTGGTAATTATCACTTAGAGTTATTTAACTTAATTTGGTAGTACAATTTGGTTTAGGAATTGGTTTTGATTTTATTTTAATTTTTGAGAAAACAAAAGAGTTTTCAAATAAAGAAAAAGGAAAAGGAATTAAAGAAATCAGATTTTGGGCCAAAATTCGAAATTTCCCAAGACCAAACCAATTTTTCCCTTTGAAACCCGTTTGACCCAAGCCCAGATCCGCCCCTACCCGGTCTGCCCCCACTTAAAACCAAACGACCACGTTTTGATGATTTCTAATCTGCGTCGTCGATCTCCCCTTGATCGAACGACTCAGAAGCGCGTCCCCTGTTATATATAACTGTCCGAACTATTATCCCCCCCCCTCTCTCATCGTCTCTCTCATTCCCCCATCTCAGAGACCAAAAGTAAAACCCTAAAGCGCCGCCTCATTTTCCCACCGTCCTCCGGTGGCTGCGGCGGTCCCAAATGACCCCAAATTAACACCACACAACCCCCAGGACCCCCTCATTCCAAATCCTCACTTTGTTTCCCTCGAATTTTCCCAGAGCTGCTGGAATCTTAATTTGAAGACATGAACCCTAAAATCCCAAAACCAAATCAGTGAAGTCTAACGAAGTTTTAAGGTCGAAATTGGCTTTATTCATGCGTTTTCGTTTGAAAACACACAATTAAGGCCCATTTCGTTCAAGAAATTGAAGCTTTCTCTGAAGATCCAAGATTAAGCCATCCAGATTTTAGGTATTTTTCATTTCCCTTTCTTGCATGTTTTCTTCTTCTTCGTTTGAGTTCATTTCTATCTTTTTCTGCACCCTTTCTTCTTTTTCTTCATCATGTGTTCGCTTGTCCGTTTGTTCTGTTTTGCATAACTAGTTTAATAACCAAGCTTAGCTTATTTGTTTTGATTAGTGGTTCATTTCCCTTTCTTTTGTTTTTAGTTTCATTTTTAAAAGGGTTTTCGGGTTTTTCTTTTCAAAAATTTCGGGTCAGTCTGTTTAAATTATGGGTTCAGTTATAGATTGTTGGTTTGATTGAAATCAAAAGCCCAAAAATAACAAATTCATATTGAGTTTTGCAAGCCCAGACTGGATTGGAACATTGGGTCAATTTGACCCATACCCGTTTAGTTTCAGGGGTAATAACAGGGTGTTCAAGGGCTAAATTGGGAATTGTAGGTGGGGGGAATCTCTAATAACTAAATTAGGAAGCTGCTAGGAAGGTATCTTTGGGGCTTATGTGAAAATTGAGTTTTTAAGTTGAGGACTCTTAAGCAAAAAAGAAAATATCCAAAGGGCAAAAATGCAAAACTGAGCTCATTCTATGCTGCCCTAAACCTTGCCTATAAAGGCATTCTTTCTTCAAGCTCAAGGAAGGGGCTAGAGATAAAAAAAAAACTCTGAAAAATACTAAAAGCAAAAAATGGCTGGAGCTCTTTTTCTTCAAGAAGAATACTGAAAATTGTTTGCATTTTCTGCTTGATTTCAAGTTTAATTTCCTTGTTGAAGAGTCAGATTTAAAGGGTTCAGTAGAAATGTTGCACTTGGGGTTCTAAAACATCAGAATTAGTTTGAAAATTTGAAGCCCGATTTGCTGGATTTTTGTCACTATTTCATTGCTGGGTTTAAGCTGATTTCTGCTACTGCTTACTGCTGATTCTTCACCTCTTTTGTTTTTTTCCTTGTTCACTACCAGGTATTACTTCAAACCATTGTCAACAAGTAGCTAAGAATATGTGTTTCCAATTGAGGCCTGATTGAATACAAGTTGTTTTGGATCCCTTTTTTTTCATTTGCTTCTTCTACTTCTTTAAATGTTCTGTAATAGGCCATGTGTTGTACATGTTAGCTTAGTTATCTTATGTTATTAATGTGTTGTAGAAATGAACTTATCCTCTTTAAGAGTTTGGGTGTTGATTTTTGGATTTAAGTGAATTGTGCTAATTATCTAGATATCGTTACTGTTGGTATTGAGGAAAAGTTAATAGGTGTGAATTTTTCAGGCTGTATTTGAGTTTAAGTTTAGATTCAAGTATGAATATTTGTTATGTACATTATCAATGTAGTCAAAGCTAAGCATGCGTTTTCAGTAGCTTTTGAAATTTCCCTATGTTCCAGTGATTGCAAAGTGATGAAGCTTATCATTTTATTTTCAAATGCAATTGGTACTTTATGGCAGGTGAGGACTCGATATGGAGTCCTGATCCTCAATGTGGATTTTGGCAAGGCTTGGGCCTCTTAAGCTTGGGCTTTTAGGTCCTTAGCAAGAGACGATAGTAGGCCCTTGCTACTCAAGCTTGTTTCTTGAGCCCAGTAGTTTGTTTTTTGCTGCTGGATTTTTCTCATTGCGGGTTTGACTTAAAATGCATGTCATATAAAATTGTAAGTTTATCTAATAGTTTAAAATTAAAAATTAATCATTAGTTTAACTTCATGTTTCATATAGTTCCTTTTGGTTGATTGGTATTTAATCGATTTTGTACAAGTATTGGTTTTGAAAAGTGGGCCTAAAGCTGGCCTAGTGATGATGTTCAAATCTTTAGATTCAGTTTGCATGTTTTATGCCTTGGGACGCCCTTTGACTCACTAGAAATTTTGCTCACTTTGGGCCCAGGCTTTAAGGCATTTGTCCCCATGTCGTTTACACCCTTGTTGCTTGAGCCTGTTACACTTCATCAGATTCAGTTTTTTAGTTTAGTTGTTTCTTTGTGGAGGCAGTCCCCCTTTTAGTTAATTTATGGTTCAATATAGTGCATGATAGTCGCTACCTAGTCTGAATAATTAATTAGAATCCCTTTTAGTTTTTATAAAGGATTACGCAACTTCAGAACAATCCGTAGGAGATAACCCACCTGCTTCGCCTCAACTAATATCTCTTTATACCCTTCCACCGTCATAGACATTACGCGGTCACTTGATTTTCCTAAGTCTAAACTCATCTCACAACGTGAAATCCACTTCACTCCCCCAACTAGAAAACATGAAAAGATTCTTCACACACCCATAATTCGGGGCTATACCTCAAATCAAGATGGAAATCAAGCACCTAATATTTCTTCTATCCTTCAGCAGACCCTTCTCGTCGCTTCCAAATCCTATGAATACATCTCGCAGTCATAACATACTCATCACATAGTCATCCAGCCATCACTTCTACTAATAAGGACACTACCGAACATATAAGTTCAAAAACATGTTCTCACACAATCAGCATCTCGGTGCTCAAGCTGCAGGCAAAACCCGACCTCAAGTCCTCCAAACTGGCCCAACATCAACGCACAGAAAACACATCTCGCCCCTCGATCAAGAAATCACAAGCCATCGATGCATATCTGATACTAAGCGCTCATGTGCGCATACGAATGCGTGGAAGGAATTCAAAGAGTTACATTTCAAGCTGAATCAAGGACACACGATAAGAATTCAATAATGTAAAGTTTTTCCTAAAGGTTATGCAGCCTCCCAAGGAAAAGTACAGACGTCTCCATACTGATCCGCGAGAATCTACTAAACCTGCTCATGACTCATGAGACCTATATAACCTAGGCTCTAATACCAACTTATCACGACCCTAAACCAAGACCCGGTCGTGATGGCGTCTTTCGTGAAGACAAGGCCAGCCGACACAACACCCAATTCATTTTAAGCAATCAAAATAACACAATTTAAGCCTTTACCATAATTAAATCCTAAATAAACAGTGAAACAGTACTATTGCGGAATAGACACTGCCCGACATCGGGGTGTCACTAGTCACGAGCATCTACTAAGGTCTAAATACAACAAGAGTCTAAGAATGTACTAAATACAGTCTAAGGAAGACAATAAGGAGAAAAGTAGTGCTGCGAACGTCAGGCAGCTACCTTGCTAAACTTCGATGACTCTGCCTCCGAGCAATCAACACCCGCTACCGGGTTCAAAAATACCTGAATCTACACAAAAGGTGCAGGGAGTAATGTGAGTACTCCAACTCAGTGAGTAATAATAATAAATGAAGACTGAGCGATAAGAAATCACGTAAAGCACAACAACATGTTATAAAGAAACAGTGTAAAACCAATAAAAGGTAATAAAATAATGAAATCTTATAAAAACACCTTAGCTCAAAATAAGCTTCTTTAAAACACCTTTTTAATAGTTAAACACGTAAATGAAAAGCAGCTAGAAAGATACACACATAAAATCCATCCATCGGGCATAATGTCAACAGAATCAGCCCCTCGAGCAATAGCAATAGAACAACACCAGCCCCTCGAGCTATATCTCATATCACAATGGGTACCCGCACTCACTAGGGGTGTACAGACTCCGAGTTTGGCCCCTTACGACCCAAGTGCAATATCAAACCATCTCGTGGCATAATCAATAGGATTTCTGACTCATATCAAGCCACCTTGTGGCGTACAATCTCATGCCCTGGGCCTCATAATCATAAATCAGTATATCATTTCCGCGGCATGCAACCCGACCCAAAACTATCCTCACAACATAGGCCCTCGGCCTTACTCAGTCAGAATCTCATAAGCCACTTGAGCAACAATAAAACATGATGCACAGCCCAAAATGTCATTTAAAATATTATTTAATGTGTTAAAACAGAGTAAACATAGCTGAGTTATGAAAATAGTAGAATATTGCATGACTGAGTACAAGTATAAAGTCAAAACATTGAGGAAGAGTAGTAAAAATCCCCTAAGGGTCCAAGTAGTTGGAACGAGGCCCAAATATGGCATTCAGCCCAAAACATGATGATAGCAAATAGTTTTCAATCAAATACGCAGTAAAACAATTATTCGGGATGGACTAAGTCACAATCCCCAATGGTGCACGACCCCACACTCGTCATTTAGCGTGTGTGTCACCTCAATATAGCACAACGATGTGAAATCCGGGGTTTCATACCCTCAGGACAACATTTACAATCATTACTCACCTCAATCCGGTCCAAACTCTAGCCCGCAATGCCTTTTCCCCTCGAATCGGCCTCAACTCGCGTCGAATCTAACCAAAATCAGAATCACGATGTCAAAATATGCTAAGGGAACGAAGCCCATGCTAAAATAATCAATTTACAACATAAATCCCGAAATTAACCAAAACCCGACCCCCCGGGCCCACTTCTCGAAATTTGATAAAATTTACATCAATAGATCCATTATCTTCCCACGAGTCCATACATATCAAAAGTTCCAAAATCCGACCACAAATGGTCCCTCAAATCCCCAAGTCAAGGTCTCCAATACCAAGCCCTAGTCCCCACTTTTTAACCTTAATTTCCATTAATCTTAGGCCAAATCAGTGAAATAATGCCATAGGATCGATTATTAGGTTCAAAAATCTTACCTCTAGACGTTATCCCTTGAATCCCTCTTCAAAATCTCCCAAAAAGCTCCAAAACCGACTTGAAATGGTGAAGAACAACTCAAAAATCGCGAAGGAATTCTTTTATACCATTTTGCCTAGGCTTTTCGCACCTGTGGTCCAGCTCTCACTCCTGCGCAACCGCTTCTGCGGTCCCAAGCGTCTCTTCTGCGGTCACCATTTAAATCGCAGGCACCGCATCTGCGAAGCAAGTCCCACACCTGCGCTATTGCAGGTGCGCCACCTCAACCGTTTCTGCGGTTCCAGCTGATGCCTTCCTTGGCCGCATATGCGGCTCCAAACTCGCTTCTGCGAGACTACACCTGCGGTTCCCGTGCTGCATGTGCGGTTATGACAGCAACGGAAAAAACTTCCACTGTCACAACCCAACTCAAATCTTCCGCCAACCGTCCGAAATCACCCCGAGGCCCCCGGGACCTCAACCAAAAGCACAAATAAGTCACATACTATCACACCTCCTTTTTACCACCCGAAAAGGGTGTAAGGGAGTTTCTTCCAATTTAAGTGACAATCGAAACGGGATTATTTTTATTAAATTCAGTGCCACCACTAGGGATAATTTATGATGTCCCCAGTCACCAGTTTCAAATCCTGAATTGAGGAAAGATTGACTCTGTTTTACAGTCTGCGAACACAGAAATCCGGGTAAGGAATTATGTTAACCCGGGAGAAGGTGTTAGGCATTCCCGGGTTCTGTGGTTTTAGCACGGTCGCTCAACTATTATAATTCACCTATTATGTGATTCTAATACATGTTTTACTCTATGGTACAATTTTAACTTTATAACCGCTTTTATTTAACTATTTTTAGGAGAAAGATTCAACGTCATCTAAAACATGTCTTGAACCACGTCACATAAATGCACCCGCGATCCATGACACATTTTATCTAACGTTGTTGAGATTTGGATTTGGGTCACATAAATGCACACCCGAGTTTAGGAAGGTAATTTTTAAAATAGCGCGCCTAAAGCAACTATGCACTTTCAACTTTGCGAGGGCCATGAAAAATTCAACTAAATGGCGCGCCCCGAATTTCTAAGGATTAAAAATAATTAAATGACGGCCATGGATTTTGAGATTTTTGTTTGGCACGGCACACCTCAATTCCAATTTTAAAGGGAATTCAAACTAAGCTTTTGAGGGCCATAACTAAGCTTATTTAGCATGGCACACCTCAAATCTACTTTAAGAGTCTTATTAATTATGTCGTTTATCGGAAGATCTCTGTTACTAGGGCAAATATATGTGTTGCAATTTGAATTTGGGTTGCCTAAGACAGTGGGTTTAACAGTTACGAGAGTAAATGCGAGATTTGCAGAAGATTTAAAGTACTAGATGGTCTGTGTTTCACGAGCTTATGAAGGGTTGAGTTTAATCTTACTATGGTATTATGGCAGTAATAGGATATATGCATTATGAGTTATGTGTATGTTATGATCTATGGCTTCGAGCCATGTAGGGGATATCTGCTATTGATTAGTTGATTGCACGGTTAAGTGCTATGTTGGTTCCAGTTTGAGGCATACGGGTGAATCGGTTATGGCTTACGAAGGTTGAGATCGAGGATGGCTCGAGTAAAGGAAATTTCAATAAAGGTTACATTCTGCGGTGTTGGAGTGCTAATAAGGCATAGGTTGTTCGGTTCATTTGATCAGTCTAATTGAGGTTTGAGTAGAGTGGATGACTCTCGAGAATGGTCCTCATGAGTTCAAGATTTTACATGTAATAATTGGAAATTTGCAAGTGTATAATTTGGCTAGAAACTGAGGTTTGCATTGGAGGGTATCAAGACTTGTGTCACTTCTATATCAATTATGGGATTCTATATATCAGTACTAGGAAGGTAATGGCTTCGGATTCGTAGGGAGTCTCTTCAGGTTAGGTATTTTGAATGTGGTACTTTTGGAATATTAAAGAGAGTATTCAGTGGCTTATGAGCCTTAGACGGTATGATTTTATGCTTGGGTCTTGTGTGGTGAGCCTGGGTTGAGGAATTGTGGTGTTATAGCAAGAAGGAGTATCAAGTTGAAGGTAAATCAGAAGGAAACTCGGATAGACGGGATAGCTTGGTAGTAGGCTATCAAGCTACTACCAAGCTTGATGGTAAGAATATGATTAGTTCTTTGGATGCTTATGAGGTATGAGTTTATACAAGTGATTCACGGTAATACTCTTGGGTTTTAGTGGCCTGCATAGCTTGGTTGAGTTAGAAGGATTCGGTCCTAACAGGGTTGGATTTTGTACAAAGGGGACTCGGAGATTTCTTGATGGTTTCTACCACGGTTAGAGATGCGTATTTTCTACGAGTGTGAGGAGCATGGGATGTCTAGTGATTTTCTTCTAGATAGGATCAATGGAAAGTTCTTGGCTAGTTGAGTACGTAGCTGTTTGTGGCCCGGAAGGGATATGAAGTTCTCATGTGTGTCTTAGGATGATATGGAATGTGCGATATGTTGTGTAGCATTGAGATTTGCATGTGTAAGGTCACGGTTCAGATTTGAAAGGAATGTCACAAATTCTTAGATAGCATGGGCAGTTTCAGATGACTAGATAAATGAGATCACGGATTGGTGTGGCTTGAGGAGGGTATACATTTTAGAAAGGGTGATGTGTTTGAGTTGAGGATACATCATTAGTATTGTGGCACTCTCTTGATGGATCGACTGCTGATATTCGAGTTTGCTTGGTGGCATAGAAGAATTACAGTAGTACCTCTCGTGGGATGATTGGGTATTAGAGGTATGTTATATATTCGGACAGCGGAGTTGGGATCGGATATTTTGATTCGTTTGTATATGGAGTTGGAGACTGGTAGTTCTCATAGACAGGTTAGGTCGTGGTTGTGGACCGCGTATATCGGTCTTGTGTGGTAACTACGGGAGGTTTGGAGACCCGAGTGGATCTTTGTTCCCACGTATGTTAGGTTTTGGAGGTAACATTGGGTATAGACTGGCTGTCTCTGTGTCGTGTTATTCTGGACTGTTGCACTAAGGCAGCGGCATTGGCAACGCCAGGGATGCTACGGATTGAGTGGCGAAGTTTGATGGATTATGTTCTTAGTAGGGTGGTTTCATTTTTTAAGACCCAACGAATGGCTGGGAAGGGTTGTCTTTCCTATTTGGCCTTCGTGATGGATATCAGTGTAGAGACTCCTACCAATGATTTAGTTCCGGTGATAATGGGTTTTCCGGATATGTATCCTGCTGCTTGGCATGTCGTCGGATAGGGTTATTGATTTCGGTATTGATTTGGTGTTGGGCATCGTATCGCATGCACTAGCGGAGTTAAAGGAATTGAAGGAGCAGCTTCAGGGATTCCTTGATAAGGGGGTCATTGGCAGGCCAATATGGATGTGTGTTCTAACTTGAGTCGGCTTGGTTGACTCCGAGTTGTATTGTTGAGAGATGTGTTGATTCGATTGTTGTTGAACTTATTAGTGACCTGGGGAGATCTATAAGTTACCTTTACGTGTTGCGAGGTATTGGAAATTTTTTAGTTATAGACACATGTGGTGCGGTTTTATTGGGGTCTCTCAGTGGAATTCGAGCGGGAAGAGTATTGGGTATTGCTTGGTGGATGGCATATCGGTTGTGTCCTTTCGGGTTTTTGTAATGTTATGTCAATTGCTTTGCGGTTATGATGATTTGCTTTGGTTCTAGACATCAAATTGCACATGGTTGTCGATTTTGAGCATAGTGACTTGAGGTGTTTCCTGTGGACCACTGTTTGGATAGGGTCGCGCATTGCAGCGAAGTTTTGTAGAGGTATGACCCTTCGGGATAGGTTCGTGTGTTCTATTTCTACGATGTGTGAGGGGTTCTCAGCATTTTGTTGTGGTGGTACTGGTGAGTTTGTGGTACAGCTCTTTCATTCGAGTCGTCTTCATGATTTGAGTACGTTCAGATTGTTACCTATTGGGGTGCAGATTGCACGAGTTGTGGCTTAGATTGTATTGATGTGTCATGTCACCGGAGTAGTTGTGTTGGATTAGATGAGATCATAGGGATCCAGAACGAAGACAAACGGATTCAGTTTCAGCATGTTGGAAGGATAATATCGAGGTTCGGCTCAGAAATTTCCTATGGTCCTTGCTAAAGGAGAAGTGGCTTCATGAATGTTTCAGTTATCATTGATAGTATACGGAAGTGTTGGTAAGAGGCTTTATTGGATAAGAGGTATTAACGTTATTCGGTTGTTTTGGGCAACTGCTGGGATTAGAAGTTATCATTGCGAGTGTTTGAGTATGCGGTATATCATGTAATGGCATTTGAGTCTGCGGGTATGGTTTGTTACAGCTTGTTCGGGCTTATTCAGAGAATAGATGTGAGATTCTGATCTTACGGATGAATTCAGAAGTGGAAATGTGGTTCTAAGGTTTCTAGGCTAGGTTGGATTGTGAAATTTCAGTTGCATTGTGTTATCGAACCTATATGAGATAGGGTGACGTGAGATCACCCCGGGGTATGTGCATGGAAAGGTTACTCAGCGATTTGATGGTTTTCAGAACAACTCTGGGCACGTTCGAGGATGAACGTATGTTTAAATGGGGGAGAATGTAACGACCCGACCGGTCGTTTTGAGCTTTTGCACTTCGCTCGCCAGTTCTCGGGCATGTCTAACCCCGTGTGATGTAATATGACATACAAATCATCGGTTTTGGTTTTCAGGGTAATCGGAAGGAATTTAGAAGAACAATTCTCAATTTGAAGCTTAAAATTCAAAAGGGTTTGACCAAGTTTTGACTTGTTAGTATATGATCTCGTATTGGAATTTTTATGATTTGGATAGCTCCGTTAGGTGATTTGGGACTTAAGAGCGTGATCGGAATGTGTTTTGGAGGTCCGGAGTAGATTTAGGCTTGAATTGGCAAAATTTGGAATTTTGGCGTTTTCCGGTTGATAGGTAAGATTTTGATATAGGGGTCGGAATAGAATTCTGGGAGTTGCAGTAGGTCCGTTGTGTCATTTGGGATGTGTGTGCAAAATTTCAGGTCATTCGGACTTGGTTGGGTAGACTTTTTTATCAAAAGTGTAATTCGGAAGATTTTGGCATTCTTAGGCTTGAATCCGATGTGTTTTGGTTGATTCGATGTTGTTTGAGGTGTTTTAAAGATTGGTATAAGTTTGGATGGTGGTATGTAACTTGTTTGTGCTTTTTATTGAGGTCCCGAGGGTCTCGGGGTGATTTCGGATGGTTGGCGGAAGATTTAAGTTGGGTTGTGACAGCTAAAGTTTTTCCCATTGCTGTCATAACCGCACATGCGGCAAGGGGACTGCAGGTGCGGTCTCGCAGAATCAAGTTTGGAGCCGCAGATGCGGCCAAGGAAGGCATCAGCTGGAATCGCAGAAGCGGTTGAGGTGGCGCACCTGTGATAGTGCAGGTTTGGGATTTGCTTCACAGATGCGGCGCCTGGGATTTAAGTGGCAACCGTAGAAGCGGCGCTTGGGACCGCAGAAGCGGTTGCGCAAGAGCGAGAGCTGGACCGTAAGTGCGAAAAGCTTGGGCCAGAAGGTATAAAAGAATTCCTTCACGATTTTTGAGTTGTTCTTCACCATTTCAAGTCGGTTTTGGAGCTTTTGGGAGATTTTGAAGAGGGATTCAAGGGATAACGTCTGGAGGTAAAAAATTTGAACCTAATAATCGATCCTATGGCATTATTTCGTTGATCTGGCTTAAGATTAATGGAAATTAAGGTTTAAAAAGTGGAGATTAGGGCTTGGTATTGGAGACCTTGACTTGGGGATTTGAGGGGCCATTTGTGGTCGGATTTTGGGACTTTTGATATGTATGAACTCGTGGGGAGATAAGGGATCTATTGATGTAAATTTTATCGAATTCTGAGACATGGGCCCGGGGGTCGAGTTTTGGTTGATTTCGAGATTTATGTTCTAAATTGATTATTTTCGCATGGGCTTCGTTCCCTTAGCATATTTTGACGTCGTGATTCTATTTTAGTTAGATTCGACGTGAGTTGAGGACGATTCGAGGGACAAAGGCATAGCGGGCTAGAGTTTGGACCGGATCGAGGTGAGTAATGATTGTAAATGTTGTCCTGAGGGTATGAAACCCCGGATTTCACATCGTTGTGCTATATTGAGGTGAGGTACATGCTAGATGACGAGCGTGGGGTCGTGCACCATTAGGGATTATGACTTAGTCCATCCCAAATAACTATTTTACTGCGTATTTGATTGAAAATTGTATGTTATCATCATGTTTTGGGCTAAATGCCATATTTGGGCCTCGTGCCAACTACTTGGACCCTTGGAGGTTTTTTACTACTATTCCTCACTATTTTAACTTTATACTTGTACTCAGTCATGCAATATTCTACTGTTTTCATAACTCAGCCATGTTTACTCTGTTTTAACACATTAAATGATATTTTGGGCTGAACATCATGTTTTACTGTTGCCCGAGTGACTTATGAGATTCTGACTGAGTAAGGACGAGGCCTGTGTTGTGAGGATACTTTTGGGTCGGGCTACATACCGCAGCAGTGATATATTGATTTATGATTATGAGGCCGAGGGCCTGAGATTATACGCCACAAGGTGGCTTGATATGAGGCCGAGAGCCTATTGATTATGCCATGAGATGGCTTGATATTGCGCTTGGGCCGTAAGGGACCCCTCCGGGAGTCTATACACCCTCAGTGAGCACGGGTACCTATTGTGATATGAGATATAGCCCGAGGGGCTGGTGTTGTTTTATTGCTATTGCCCGAGAGGCTGATTCTGTTGACATTATGCCCGAGGGGCGGATTTTATGTGTGTATCTTTCTAGCTGCTTTTCATTTACGTGCTTAACTGTTAAAAAGGTGTTTTAAAAAAGCTTATTCTGAACTAAGGTATTTTTATAAGATTTCACTGTTTCATTGCCTTTTATTGGTTTTACACTACTTCTTCATAGCTTGTTGTTGTGCTTTACGTGATTTCTTATTGCTCAGTATTACTCACTAAGTTGGAGTAATCACATTACTCCTTGCACCTTGTGTACAGATTCAGGTATTTCTGAACCCGGTAGCGGGTGCTGATTGCTCTACGGTAGAGTCATCAGAGTTTAGCAAGGTAGCTGTCAGACGTTCGCAACACTACTTTTCTCCCTCTTGTCTTCCTTAGACTGTATTTAGTACATTCTTAGACTCTTGTTGCATTCAGACCTTAGTAGATCCTCGTGACCGGTGACACCCCGATGTTGGGCTGTGTCTATTCCACAAATTGTACCATTTCACTGTTTATTTGGGATTTAATATGTTAAAGACTTAAATTGTGTTATTTTGATTGCTTAAAATGAATTGGATGTTGTGTCGGCTGGCCTTGTCTTCACGAGAGGCGCCATCACGACCGGGTCTGGGTTTAGGGTCGTGACATTATTATGCCAAAAGGGGGAAAATAATTGAGGGGGAACAAGATGGGGAATAGATTCAGGAGGAATACAGGAAATGCGAATGTCATTTTGGTAATTAGGGGGAACTTGAATTATAAGTTTGTCATCATCAAAAGGGGGGAAATTGATAGGTTATATGTGTATTCCTGTTATGTTTTGATGATATAACAAACTTACTGATAAGAACCAGATAAAGAACCTGATACACAACCTCAAGAACTTAAAGATCACCAAGTCTCCAGTTGGAGATACAGTCAACTCTTCAGGGTCAAAAGAACAGCAAAGGAACCACATAGCTACCAGTTCCCGAGGAGACTGTACAAGTCAACTGCCCCAGCTATAAAGTTATTGTCTGGACACGCTACAGTGTAGAAATAATGCAACAGTCAACTTTATGGCGAATGTACTTTACCTAACTTGCTTACATCATTCAAGTGATGTCACAAATGAGATATTAATATCAAGCAAAGGTAAAACAAATTACTTGTACATTCAAGAAATCATCAAGCATTCTCTCAAGTCTGTGTCAATCTTGCAAGTGATTCTTAAGAGCATCAAGAACGAAGAACAACATAACCAAGGAACAGTTCCATGTATTGAAGTTATTATATGTCTTTAGTTGTGGTGTACCTTTGTTAAACCACTCTACTTGTAATTCCTACTTAGCTTAGTTAGAAGCATTGTGTAGGAAATCTTTATAAATCATAAACCCTTGTGTTTGTGTCTTGGCTAGAGTTAGTCGAGTTATAAAGTCTTTGTAATAGAGTTATTACAAAGTGGCTTGTAATAGAGTGTTACAAGTTAGTGAGGGATTAAGAGGTTAATTCATAGGTTAAAGTCTTTGTAATAGAGTTATTACAAAGTTGCCTGTAATAGAGTGTTACAAGTTTGTGAGGGATTAAGAGGTTAATTCCTAGGTTATAATAGGTTGTAATCTAAAGTTACTCAGTAGTGGAGTTGAAATCCTACAAGGGTAGGTCGTGGTTTTTGATCCCGTGAGCTGGGAGTTTTTCACGTAAGACTCCATTGTGCCATTTACTTACTGTAGTATGCGTGTGTTATGTGGGAACTAACAGAGAACCAGGTTCTCTATAGAGTTTGGTGAACCCTTAAATTCTATCAAGATCTTCCAGCAGTTGATGAAGTCAATAACTAGCTCATCTTTTCCTTGATGAGTTTTTGTAAGTTTGATCATGCTTACAATGAGCCTTGTACTATAGAAACAGTTGAGAAACTCTTGCTCCAACTGATCCCAATTATCGATAAAACCAGGTTCGAGATCTATGTACCAATTGAATACATTACCTTCGAGAGAACGAACAAATCGTTTGATAATATAATCACCGTACGTTCCAGCATTTTTGCAAGTTTCAACAAAGTGCGCTACATGCTGTTAAATTTCCATTGCCGTCGAATTGTTGCAACTTAGGAGGTTGATAACCAACATGCATCTTTAAGTTATCAATTCTTTGTGTATACGGCTTTGCATATGTGAGATATGATTTGGATGACGACTCAGGCTTATCTTTGATAGCCTCCATGATAAAGTCCTTCAATTTCTCAACGGGAATCAGTCTTTCGACGGAGACTTGGATATCATTGGCTGTCGTTGTTTGCTTTTCGAAAAGTTTAGCATCTTGATCATGCATGCGCTTTGACAAGTCTTCGACTACTTTCGTCAAATTTGCAAGTTGTTCTTCTATGGTAGAAGCTTCAATAACCATTGCTTGCATGATCAACGTAGAGGATGAAGTATGATATATATCATTATTAAGATAAAGCCCAGTGGTCGCACTAATGGAGGCTAGAGTAAATCCAGTGCTCAAGTCATCATCATCGGCTTGCATGAAGAGTTTCTTGGACGTAGATAAACTAAGTTGGGCAAGAACCTTTTCAATCCTTTCAGTGACGTCGTTCCTTTTATGGGTCGTGCTTACAGAAGATCTTGATCCTTTTGAGGATGAATATCCCAAAATAGGGGTTGATACGGACGACACTTGGAGTGCTTGTTGTCCTAAATAGCTTGCTTTGCTCCTTGTAATTGTCTCAAACCTTTCAAAGGTAATATCTAGTATACTTTCCACATCAGCATAGAACTTGGATTTAGCAGCCTTAATGGAAGTTGATCTGGAGTTGATTTTATGTGAAGCCATTTCGATATTCTTGAACTTTGGTGATTGAAAAGTTGAGATGAGAGGTAGATATTGTCCCACTGGGCGTGCCAGAATTTGTAGACAATAAAATTTGTGTCGAGAAATAAAATCAGGACCGAAAAATATTACAACAATCTAGTATTTTATTTCAAATATTTTAGTGTTACAATCTCTATAAATCCTCTGATTCTACTTTTCAACCATAAATAAAAAAGCCTTCAAGCTTAATCTTGAATTTTATTTTATTTTAATCCAAGTGCTTGAGGCCTGATCTTGATCTTGATCTTGATCTTGACGTATTTTTAATCCAAGGGCTTGCATCTTGTTCTTGAATCTTCGTCTTAATCTTTTAATCCTTAGAACACTTGAATGCTTGTAGCTTTTAGAGAAATTTGCAACGTTTGATCCACGAGCTCCCTCTTGCTTCTTGTTATAACTTCTGGTGTCTTTTCTGGGTTATGAAGATCCTTATTTACAGTTGTGGAAAGGAATAGTTGTGATGAGAACAAACTCTTTCCGACCAATCAGATTGAAGTATGACAAGGCGGCATTTGATTGGCCAGAAAATGTCACTTGCACATGTGGCGCGGTTTTATTGGCCTTTTAAGTTGACTTGGCATGCCTTGTCATTTTGACATGTGGCATGACCCTATTGGCTCTTCCGTTTGACTTGGTGTGCCACGTCACTTGACACGTGACACCAAATTGGGCCTCTAGAAATACATTTTGGGCTTAATAAAGTGGGTTCATCATTCGTACACCAACTAAATGGGCTAGCCTAATGAACTTGGACTTATTTATTAAATTCATGTATATTAGACTTATATAATTAATCCAACTATACTAGCCCAATAAATTTATTTGGATTAGTATATCTAGTTTTACAATATAGTCCAAATTCATTTATGTATTTAATATCTTACAATTTTATATGCCTACAATTATCTCTTCATCAATTACTTGAAAATTCAAAGTAGAACTTAACTTTTTTCAAAATAAATGCATAGTTAAAAAGTTATACGGTAAAAAAGATTGAGAATGATCTGAAAATAAATTAATTTTGCTATCTAAACGTAAATTTATGAACCTTTTACAAAAAGACGGAAGTAGAATTTCACACAATATCCTCATTACTACTCGTCAAATTAGGTAATGGGCCAACTAGATTTATCCAGAGATAGGAGAAACGAACGAGAATTATCCAGAAACTTCTGGACATCTGTCTGTCTTCCTTGGGTTAGAGAAATATCGAAGCAGAAAGAAATATCGGGAAACTACTTGACAATCCTCTAAGCACACACCTATAAATACCCATCGGCTCATCCTCCAAGAATCAGTGTAGTTGAAAGCAAATTGAGAAAAGAGTTACTACAAAATTTACTGAAAATGTCATTGATTCCAAGAATGTTCGGCGATCGACGAAGCAGCGTCTTTGATCCATTCTCAATCGACCTATGGGATCCCTTCAGGGAATTGGGCTTTCCAGGTTCCAATTCACGGGAGACTTCTGCATTCGCTCACACACGAATCGATTGGAAGGAAACTCCGGAGGCTCATGTGTTCAAGGCCGATCTCCCTGGGCTTAAGAAGGAGGAAGTGAAAGTCGAGATCGAAGACGATAGGGTTCTTCAAATCAGCGGAGAGAGGAATGTGGAGAAAGAAGATAAGAATGATACTTGGCACCGTGTGGAACGCAGCAGCGGCAAATTCATGAGAAGATTCAAGCTCCCCGAGAATGCGAAAATGGATCAAGTTAAGGCGGCGATGGAGAATGGAGTGCTTACTGTTACTGTTCCGAAAGAAGAGGTGAAGAAGCCAGATGTCAAATCTATTGATATCACTGGTTAGATAGATGCTGAAATATGTAAGAACGCTATGATATGTGTGTTGCGGAAGCCAAATGTATATAGTGTGAATAAGTCACAACTACTATACCAAAAATTATGACAGCTACCAAATAATAAATAAGACAATAAAATAACAATAAAGGGAACACCAGAATTTACGAGGTTCGGCTAATTTTGCCTACTCCTCGGACACAACCAATATTTTATTCCACTCCAAAAATACACGTGAAATAATACTAAAGAGAGAAGATACAAATGCCTTAAACAGATGAGAAGGCAAATGAGAGATGTATTTAAATCCTAAACATTAGGCCTTCTTTTATAGGAGGAAAATCCCCCCAAAATTCAAGAGCCCACCGATGTGGGACAAATTTGCCAAACTTCAACAAATCTCCACATTGGCAAAATTCCACATCTTCAATTTTCTCTCAATAACAAATTTTGATTGTGTCTTTATCTTTAATATTCAGTTTTCAACAATGTTGATCAAATCCAAACAATGTTGAAACTTGACCGCAGTCACCACCTTTGTCAGCATATCAGCAGGATTCTCTGTAGTATGAATTTTCTTCACCGTGACTCCACCTTCTTCTATGATTTCTCGTACGAAATGATACCGAACATCAATGTGCTTCGTCCTTGCATGATACACTTGGTTCTTCGCTAATTGAATAGCACTTTGACTATCACAAAAAATTGTGATACCTTTTTGTTCAACACCAAGCTCCTTTAGCAATCCTTGAAGCCAAATTGCCTCTTTCACAGCCTCTGTAATAGCCATGTACTCTGCCTCTGTTGTAGACAAAGCAACTGTTGACTGCAAAGTAGACTTCCAACTAACTGGTGCCTTTGCAAAAGTAAACACATAACCAGTAGTTGATCTTCGTTTGTCCAGATCACCCGCAAAATCTGAGTCACAATATCCAACTACAGACTGATTGTCTTCCTGCTCAAAAACTAACCCGACATCTACAGTATTATGAATATACCGTAGAATCCACTTCACAGCTTGCCAATGCTCCTTCCCTGGATTGTGCATATATCTGCTAATAACTCCAACAGCTTGTGAAATGTCAGGCCTTGTGCAAACCATTGCATACATCAAGCTACCAACAGCATTTGCGTATGGTACCTTTGACATATACTCTCGTTCAGCTTCATCCATTGGCGACATAGTAGTACTTAGCTTAAAATGGGGAGCAAGTGGAGTACTAACTGGCTTAGTCTTGTCATCTATGCCAAAACGTTGTAGTACTCTCTTCAAATATTCTTTCTGAGATAAACAGAGTTTCTTTGAACGTCTATCTCTAATTATCTCCATGCCAAGAATTTTCTTTGCCTCACCCAGATCCTTCATCTCGAACTCCTTCTTTCAGTTGAATCTTCAACTTATCAATTTCTTCCAAATTCTTGGAAGCTATCAACATATCATCAACATATAGGAGAAGATATACAAAGGAACCATCTTTAAGCTTGTGCAAATACACACAATGATCGTATTTGCTTCTCTTGTACCCTTGCCGCAACATAAACTCGTCAAATCGCTTGTACCATTGTCTAGAAGATTGTTTCAATCCGTACAACGATTTTTCAAGTTTGCACACCATATTTTCTTTTCCAGCAACTTTGAATCCTTCTGGCTGAGTCATGTAGATTTCCTCCTCCAAGTTTCCATGTAAAAACGCAGTTTTTACATCCATCTGAACTAGTTCCAAATCCAATTGTGCTACCAAAGCCAACATAATTCTAATGGAGGAATGTTTTACAACTGGAGAAAACACTTCATTGTAATCAATTCCCTCCTTTTGAGCATATCCTTTGGCCACCAATCTTGCTTTGTAGCGAACATCTACTTGGTTAGGAAATCCTTCTTTCTTTGCAAATACCCATTTGCACCCAATTGCTTTCTTTCCCTTCGGGAGATTGGCCAATCTCCATGTATGATTCTGATGAAGGGACTGTATTTCATCATTCATGGCAATCCTCCACTTATCTTCTTCTGAACTTTGGACAGCATCTTTATAAGTGGTAGGAACATCATCAGCTACAATTGAGGTTGCACAAGCAACCGTCTCTATGAGACGAACAGGTTTCGTTATTGTTCTTTTTGGCCTGCTGGTTGCTATTGATTCAAGTTGTTGTTGAGGTTCCTGAGTTGGAATCTCCTCTACTGGCTCTCCTTCCAGAGGGTAATCTTCATTTGTTTCCTCCTCTGCTTCTTGTGTAGGAAAAATAAATTTTCCCTCAAACTCCACCTGCTTAGAAGCACCTTTATTTTGTTTGGTATCTTCTGTTACCTTATTTACCATAGATTCATCAAAGGTAACATCCCTGCTGAATATTACTTTCTTTGTCATAGGACACCATAAGCGATATCCTTTGACTCCAGAAGTAATTCCCATAAAAATAGCCTTCTTTGCCCTTGGATCTAATTTTGACTCCGTCACATGATAATATGCAGTTGAGCCAAACACGTGCAAAGAGTTATAATCTACAGCAGGTTTTCCATACCATTTTTCAAATGGTGTCTTGCCATCAATAGCAGCAGATGGTAAGCGATTAATGAGGTGGCATGCATATGTAATTGCCTCAGCCCAAAATTCTTTGCCCAAGCCAGCATTGGACAACATACATCGTACCTTCTCCAGCAAGGTCCGGTTCATACGTTCTGCCACTCCATTCTGTTGTGGTGTATGTCTAACAGTGAAATGTCGGACGATGCCATCATTTTCACAGACCTTATTGAAATGATCATTTTTGTATTCACCTCCATTGTCTGTGCGAATACACTTGATCCTCTTGCCTGTTTGATTCTCCACCATCGTCTTCCATTTGAGAAAAATTCCCAACACTTCATCTTTGCTCTTCATTGTATACACCCATACTCTTCGGGAAAAATCATCAACAAAGGTTACAAAATAGTGCTTCCCACCCAATGAAGGTGTTTTGGAAGGACCCCAAACATCAGAGTGTACATAATCCAAAATGCCTTTAGTATTATGGATCGCTGTACCAAATTTAACCCTTGTCTTGTTTCCCTTTGACACAATGCTCACAAAACTCCAAGTTGCAAGCCTTTACTCCTTTTAACAATCCTTGATCTGATAGAGTTTTCAAGGATTTTCCTCCAGCATGTCCCAAGCGCATGTGTCATAGCTTGGTTGCTTCTGCCTCTTTGTCGTCACTGGATGTCACTGTCGCTGTCCCAATAACTGTACTGCCACGATAGCGGTACATATTATTATTCTTTCGATTAGCCTTCATTACCACTAGTGCACCGGAGCATACTCTCATCACTCCATTTTCTGCAATGATTTTGAACCCTTTTGATTCCAGGGCTCCCACAGAGATGAGATTCTTCTTCAAATCCGGTACATATCGAACATCTGTTAATGTTCTGATCATTCCATCATGGTTCCTTAATCGTATTGAACCAATGCCATATGAGGTAAGAGGGCTGTTATCCGCTGTGTGGATGACTCCATATTCTCCTTCTTGAAATTCCACAAACCAGTCCTTGTTGGGACACATATGATAGCTACAAGCCGAGTCCATCAACCATATGTCTGATGATGTTGATGACTCTGTTGTAACTAATGAGAAGTCTGAATCATCACAATCAGCTACATTTGAATCCATAATAGCCTTTCCATTGTTATGTTTGGCCTTATTCTTCAACTTCGGACAGTCTTTCTTCCAGTGCCCTTTTTCTCGACAAAAGGCACATTCATCTTTGCTGGGTCTGGATCTTGACTTGGATCTTCCCTTCTTTGTCCTCGTTTGATTTTGAGGACGACCCCTCACAAATAGTGCTTCTCCTTCTCCGCCCTTCTGTTTTTCTCGCTTTCTTTGTTCATAGCTGTACAAAGCCGAACAAACTTCTCTGAGAGAAACTTCGTCATTTCCATGGAGTAGAGTAGTTTCAAGGTGCTCGTACTCATCAGGAAGTGACGCCAACAACATCAAGGCCAAGTCACCATCATCATAAGTTGTATCCATATTTTGCAAATCTGTGACCAACTTATTGAAACTGGTGATATGTTCATTCATCGTGGTACCAGGAACATAGGTGAAGTGAAACAGTCTCTTCTTCATGTACAATTTATTTTGACTGTTTTTCTTCAAAAATTTATCCTCCAGTGCTTTCCATAATTTACTTGCAGAAGTTTCCTTTGTGTATGGATATTTCTGCTCTCTAGCAAGGTAGGATCGAATGGTACCGCAAGCAACACGGTTGAGAATCTTCCAATCTTCTTCTCCAATAACATCTGGTTTCTTTTCTTCAATGGCCAGATCTAGCCCTTGTTGAAAAAGGACATCTAGAACCTCGCCTTGCCACATCCCAAAATGTCCGGACCCGTCAAAAATTTCTACCGCAAATTTCGCATTTGACACAATTCTTGTCATAAGCGAAGATGCCAATGATGACGTATTGTTGACACTTGATGTAGATTCTTCTTGTTTATTGTCTCCCATATTTGACACAAATATTATTTAATAGCTGACGACACAAATCAAGATTATTTCCTTTCTGGTGTGGAAGATCAGACTAAGCTGCAACCACAGAGCATACTCAGACAGAACCTTGACTCAGTTACCAAGATAAATCTTTTCTGATGTGGAAGATCAGACTATGCTGCAACCACAGAGCATACTTAGACAGTACCTTGGCTCTGATACCAATTGTTGCGGAAGCCAAATGTATATAGTGTGAATAAGTCACAACTACTATACCAAAAATTATGACAGCCACCAAATAATAAATAAGACAATAAAACAACAATAAAGGGAACACCAGAATTTACGAGGTTCGGCTAATTTTGCCTACTCCTCGGACACAACCAATATTTTATTCCACTCCAAAAATGCAAGTGAAATAATACTAAAGATAGAAGATACAAATGCCTTAAACAGATGAGAAGGCAAATGAAAGGTGTATTTAAATCCTAATACATTAGGCCTTCTTTTATAGGGGGAAAATCCCCCCAAAATTCAAGAGCCCACCGATGTGGGACAAATTTGCCAAACTTCAACAATGTGAGCAAGTATGAAGTCTTTTGTGAATATTTGAAGTTGCTCTGTTTTTGTATCTTGTCTGTAGTTGAGTCTGTTTTTCGCTTAAAGGCGCGTTTGTTGAAATTCTGTGGAAAAGGCAATAGTGTGGTTATAGAATCAAAGTGTTGTATTATCCTTCAATTCTGTTCAATCTCCCATATTTTCCTTGTTCTTCGTCTTCTCAACTCCTTGGGTATGGTTGTACGTAATAAAGTCAAGAACTTTTAGTTTTTCACTCTTGCACTTTTAATTTCGTTGACAGTGTCTAAGTAAAGATCTTTTAACCTATTAAAGAATCCACATTTAAAACCATCACGATCTACTTACCAAATCATAATTATCCTTCTAATGGGAGAATTTGAGAAAAGAATTACGAACGCACAAATGTGGGTAGCCATTGGATTACTTGTTAGGAGTATCGTTCATAATATCCAACAAGCATCAGTCGGTGTACTTAGATTAGTTGAAAACTCAGACTAGTTAAATTAGTTGAAAAATTCTCTCGTTTGAGGGGGAAGCAAAACTTCTTGGTAAGTAATCTTTGATTACCTTAATGGACTTTTAAGCTTACGCAAATTTAGATTAATTAAATTGCATATGTACACCGAATTTAGATTAATTAAATCGTGAATTTAGATTAATTGGATCAAATACGGAGGCTTTGGAAAAGGGATCAAGGCTTAATTATATCATGAGGATATAGAGAGGTTTGAAAAGGGGATCAAGGCTTAATTACATCAATGAGGATATAGAGGATGTTGCACAGACTTCCAAATGAGCGGAAAGAGGGGTAACGAAGGAAAGTGAAGTTGCACGAAACAAAATGATTAAACTGACATCAATTTTTTTAGTATCTACATCGGAGATAGATGCACCCGATGAATTCCGTTCTAATGCTCGAAAATAATATACTAAAGCTTTTCGTAGGTTCTCCATTTATTTGTGTCTATTGACATATATATAAATTTTTTGGTCATTTCGTCTTTTAAGTCTCATTTAACATAATAGTAAATGAAAAATTTAAACTCATTTAACATATAATAGTAAAAGAAAAATTAAAGTATTTTTGGACCTGGAAGAGCCCACTAAAATTAAATTAAATTTTATGTCTCATTTAACATATAATATTAAACTCATTTAACATATAACAGTAAATCAAACGCTGGCTATTTTTGAATGATCAGTCCGAAAACTGGTTAGTTCGTGTTATTTTTACTAGAATCAAAGAGCGATCATTTATGTAGGGATGTTAATGGGGCGGGGCGGGTTTGGCAAATTCCACAAAAATTTCAACTGCCCCGCTTCCCCCTGCATAGTTATTTTTTCAGTTTTCAACCTGCCCCGCGCCGCCCAGCCCCGTTTATTTTTTTCTTTAATTTTTTTTTTCTAAAACAAACTAGTTTGACATTTTATTATTTTATAAAATGGAAAGTTTAATAGAATTACATAAACATAACACTGAGAGGTTATTATGCTGATCTTCCAAAATAAATGGGTTACTATCACTTTACTTTCACACATCACCGGTAACTTTCTTTCTTTTCTTTTTCCCATTGTTAATTTTGAAGCTTTATTTCATTGCAAATCTGGTAGAATGGCTTATATTGGAAAACAATATATTAATTTCTTTTTTCCCTCTTTTGGTAGAGTAATACATTGTTCTTGAAATTATATAAGAGTAAATGTTCTTGAAGTTTAAATGTAGCTCTCAATTTGAAGTTTGTATTTTATTAAGGCACAATAATATTGCTTTTCTTTCAATTCTATTGTGTCCCCCCCCCCCCCCGAATTTTATGTGTTTTGGATTAATTGAGGTTATTTCTTTGAATTTTAATCAATAAGGAATAAAGTTCTAAGGATCTGAGTGGATAATTACCGGACAATAGATGAATGTCTCATTCTCTTTCTTTTTCTTTTCTTTTCTTGTTTTTCTAGCCGTTGGAAACATTGCCGACTCTTTTTTTTTTTTACTATACTAAGCAGAAAATTAAAAGTTATTTTCAGAAACTTTATTATAGTGTATGTTTTATTATTTTATAAAATGGAGAGTTTAACAGAATGACATAAACATAAAACTGAGAGAGTATTATGCTGATCTTCCAAAATAAATGGGTTACTATCATTTCCAATTACTAATACGATATCTTGACTCATGTAATATCATTTTGGTAAGACTTATGCAAATTAGTTAATTATAAATCAAAATAGTATTCATGCTAGTGAAGAAGAATGTGAAATTGTAGTTGAAATAAGTGCTTTGTTTCAAAAAAGATAAAATTCAAAGTTGTCCCGTATTGAACACACATTAAACCCGCAACCCCTTGCATTAAAAATTTTAAAAATTATTTTAAACCGCCCCGTCCCACACCTACATAAGAGTAAATCCACTCCCCCCCCGCCCCGCGTCAAACAAAATTCGTCCCGCCCCATTGCCATCCCTACATATCCAATCATGTTTATGGTATTATTTGATCCGCGTACTTTCTACCATGTCCCTCTAATCACTACGTCTCTAAGGAATTTCTACTATATATAAGTGGTTAAGGGCGGACGAACACGACATCTAGCAATGGTACAAATAGTAATAAAATTTGTACGAACAACTATGGATCTTTACCTTATTGTGTAAAATATGTTTCCCTTTATTTATGCACTAGGTTGGTTGCTCTAGATAATGATATCATGGAAGACAATAGTCCGAACATAGGTGCCAACAAAGGCAGCTTGGTTTGTGATATGTCTAGACTTGATGTCTAGTTATTGTAGTATATTATCCTTATTGCTAAAAAAATTATGGACCTTCATGATGCGTGTGTATTAAGCAAACACGTGTACCCCCCTAAACTTGTCGGGAATTATTAGTTTCCTCCCTAAACTATCTCTAGTTCGAATTACCCCCTACACTAGGATAAGTGAATTTAAACCCCCCCCCTCCCCCGGGCTGCCACATGGCACGAGAAGTGATCTCAAACGATGTATGGCGTGTGAGGGTGGATACAAATGGACACCTAATCAGCCCTAACGGTAAAAAGCCCTAATCAACGGCTATTCTTTCACTTCTTCTTCTTCTAGGTACGATGTCTGGTACAATAGTTTGAAAAACATAGAATTAATAAGATAAAGAGAGGCACGAGGGCTGCAGACGCCAACAGCTACCTCGTAGTCTCAGAAACACCGCCTGGACTGGGAGGATCAGCACTCAGGAGCGGGATCTGCTATGCCTGAATCTGCAGACAGGGGTGCAGGGAGTAAAGTGAGTACTCCAACTCAGTGAGTAACAAATATAAATAATGGCTGAAAGCATGAAAACACGTAAAGGCACAAGGCAATTCTATATCAAAGCAGTAAAATCACTTAAAGTAGTAAATCCGTAAAGAAATCAAGTTAAATCCCTTTTTAAACAAGTAAAATAGGTAGTTTGGCAAGTAAATAACAAGTAGAAATCCGCCCCTCGGGCACTGTATCAATCACTCAGAACAGTATCAGCCCCTCGGGCTTACTCTCAGTATAATATCAGCCCCTTGGGCTCACTCTCAGTACAATATCAGCCCCTCGGGCTCACTCTCAGATCATGATGGGTACCCGCGCTCACTGTGGGTGTTCAGACTCCGGAGGGGCCCCTTACGGCCCAAGCGCTATATCAAGCCACATCGTGGCATCATCTCTCGGCACTCGGCCTCACATCACTCGGCCTCATATCACTCAAGCCACCTCGTGGCATATAAAAATATCTCAGGACCTCGGCCTCATATCACTCAGCATATCCTCACATATGTCCCTCGGCCTCACTCAGTCTGAAAATAATCACAAGCCCCTCGGGCATTTGTAAAACAGTAGTGCTCAGCCCAAAATATCGTTTAGAATATCATTTAAGTCTCAAAACTGAGTAAGAGTGGCTGAGTTGTAAAACAGTGGAAAACAACAGGACTGAGTTGAGGTAATAAATCAATACCATGAGGAAATAGTGATAAAAATCTCTGGAGGGTTGAAATAGTTGGCACGAAGCCCAAATATGGCAATCAGCCTAAACCATGATGATAACAAACAAGTTTCAGTCAAATACGTGGTAAAATCATCAATCAGGACGGACCAAGTCACAATCCCCAATAGTAAACGACCCCACGCTCATCATCAAGCGCGTGTCTCACCTCAATATAGCACTACGATGTACAAATCCGGGATTTCAAACCCTTAGGGTATCATTTACAATCATTACGCACCTCGAACCAGCTAATTCTCTAGCTCGCGACGCCTTTGCCCCTCGAATCGGCCTCCATGCGCGTCGAATCTATCCAAATCAGAACGAATACGTCACAATATGCTAAGGGAACAAAGCCCAAGCGAAAACAATCGAATTACCACAAAACTTCAGAATTTGGTCAAACCCGACTCCCGGGCCCACATCTAAGAATTTGACAAAATTCACAAAACTAGAATCCTTACACTCTCACGAGTCTAACCATACGAAAATTATCCAATTCCGGTACCATTTGGTCCTTCAAATCATCATTTTATATTTTTGGAAGATTTCACAAATTTTCTTCCCAAATTTCATCCCAGATCACGAATTAAATGATGAATTCAATGATAGAATCATGTACTCTAGCCAAATCTGAGTTAGAATCACTTACCCCGATGAATTTCTTGAAAAACCTTCGAAAAATCGCCAAAATTCGAGCTCTGTAGGTCAAAGTATCAAAACAAACCCCAAAACCTTGTATTTATAGAGTACCCCACAGATTTCCACCTCCGCGGGCCGCACAAAATCGACCGCGGTCCGCATAAAAACGACCGCGGCCGCACAGCTTTCCTCTGCAATGATAGGCTTTAGTATTTTGTCCATAACTTTCTCTACGGATATCCAAATTGCGATATCTTTGTCTTTATAGAAAACTAGACACGAAGAGCTACAACTTTTATTTTTAAATCATCTCAAAAGTCTTTGTAGATCAAAAGATATGAGCTTCCGAAGTAGGACCAGTGAAAAGTTCCCCACCGCGGCCGCAAAGCATTTTGTGCGGTCCGCACAGCATCTACCGCGGCCGCACGTCTTTTTGTGCGGTCCGCACAGCATGTACCGTGGCCGCACTGCACATACCGTGGCTGCACTTCTTTTTATGCAGATCACGCGGGTGAGTTCCGAGGCCTGCAACCCATATGGACCTGCTACAGCTATGATTTTCGGCCTAACACATCCCGGAACCTACCCGAAACTCCCAGAACTTCAAACCAATTGTACCAACACATCCCATGACATCGTTCAAACTTGTTCAAAACTTCATAACGCTCACAACAACATCAAATCACCAATTTAACATAGGATTCAAGTCCAAGAACTCTTAAATTATGCTTTCGATCAAAAAGTCTATCAAACCTCGTCCGAATGACCTAAAATTTTGCACACACATCCCAAATGACACAACGAAGCTACTGCAACCTTTATATCAAAATCTCACCAATCAACCGGAAAGTGCCGAAATCTCAATTTCGTCAATCCAAGCCTAAACCTTCCACGGACTTCCAAAATGCATTCCGATCACGCTTCTAAGTCCCAAATCACCTAACGGAGCTAACCAAATCATAAAAATTCCAATCCGAGATCATATACAAATAAGTCAAATATTGGTCAAACCTTTCAAATTTTTAAGCTTTCAACTGAGATTGTTCTTCCAAATTAAATTCTGATTAACCTGAAACCCAACAACAACGATTTACATAAGTCATATTGCATCACACGGGGCAAGTCATGCCCGAGAATTGGTGAGAGAAATGCAAAAGCTCAAAACGACCGGTCGGGTCATTACATCCTACCCCACTTAAACGTACGTTCGTCCTCGAACGTGCCCAGAGTTGTTCCAAAAGCCAACCAATTGCAGAATAACCTCACCATGCACATACCCGGGGGTGATCACACGTCACCCTATCTCACATAGGTTTGATAGCACAATATAACTGAAATTTCATAATTCATCCTAGTCCATAAACCATAGAACCACATTTCATCTTCTAAAATCATCAACACGATCAGAATCTCACATTTATACTGTGAATAAGTCTGAACAAACTGTATATGCTATCTCCGGTGCAATCACATGATATACCACATAACTCAACACTTGTAGTGATAACTTCTAACCACAGCAGCTGCACACAACATCCACATACCGATAGAAAAATTCTTATCAACTAAAGTCTCATCCCAACACTTTCATATACTTGTTGCGCTGCCTTTTTCTCGCGAAATCGGGTTCATGACATTTGGTAGGACAACTCGTTCCCTCTTGGGAATTGGGTTTTTTGAAGAGTCGCCACCAGTGATTAAAGTGCATCAGGATACTAAAGAAGAGTTCGAGTTGGAAAACCAAAGTTCGGGTAAGGGCTAGAAATTATCTCGAGGGGAAGGTGTTAGGCATCCCCCAAGATCCACAAGTGTGGTTCCCGATCATGCTACAATTGTGACTTTGAATAACAAGTAAGCAAATAGAAGTCTCAAATAGAAGGGGGTTTTCACATAATATTGCAAGCATGTTGAGAGTTTGACGAAAGTAAAGAAAGCAGAAATTTTAAAGAAATAGTTTGAGAATAAACTAAACAAATAAAGGAAAGGGGGTCCTAGGTTTACAAATAATATGGATCACATCAATGCAATACCCGGTAATCACTCCTCAGAAGAGAGGTTACATGTGGTATTAGCGCACCGGTCATCATATCTATATCTACCCTTTCCCACCCCGTTAAGGTATTAAGCGCGGAATAGTATTGTTACTTATTGCATGATAGTACCCGCCCCAATCCTATCAGTCCCGGAGGCATTTGGGACTACTAGTCTTAAAGGGAAGGGAGATTTGGCTTTTCAGAGTTTTAAAAGGATAAAATTCTAGGGCGACAATCAGAACATATAAGGCAGGTATGAGAGAACACATAACACTTTAAAGGGCTCAAACGGCCCTCCTCATTTAAAGAAACAAATCAATTAACATGACTTACAAATACTGGTTATGGTCTGAATTAAATTTAAAGCGTTAGGGAAGGCTGATTATCACATATTTCTCAGATGAGAAGTCCGAATTAGGCCTCCACTGGTTGTAATTATCAAAGACTGATGCAGTTAATTAATTACCTAATAGCTTGCCTAGGTGAAGCCTATAGGCATGATATCTAACGATGCTTACTCTGATTTTAAAGAAGGCTTACTGATTATATATATAAAAAATAAGATCTGCAGATATTAAACGACATTACTACTAATTTTGGACTTGCAAACAATTCAGATTCGGTTAATTACTCCTATAGGCATGCTTTCTAAGCGTCGTTGGTTTAAAAAAAATTATGAAAGTGCAGGAGTCCTATAGACATGGTATCTAGGATACATTTTGTTATTTTTAACCTATAACTGTTTGCCTAATGATGGAGATATATGCGGAAGTGCAGAAACCTATAATCATGATTTCTATATGCAGAAGTGCAGAAAAAAACCTACATACAGGATTTCTATATGATATGTAGAAGTGCAGAAACTTATAGGCAGAATTTCTATATGATATGCAGAAACTTATAGGCGGGATTTCTATATGATATGCAGAAGTGTAGAAACTTATAGGCAGGATTTCTAATGCAAAAGTGCAGAAACTATAGGCATGATTTCTATATGAAATGCATAAGTGCAGAACTTGTAGGCGGAATTTCTATATGATATGCAGAAGTGTAGAAACTTATAGGCAGGATTTCTAATGCAAAAGTGCAGAAACTATAGGCAGGATTTCTATATGAAATGCATAAGTGCAGAACTTGTAAATAGTAACACCTATGAGCATCCTTTGCATACATAAATGACCCTTCCCTTCTTACTTAGAATCCCATAAGCTATTATAAAATATTACAGACCAGAATGAATCAAGAAAAGTAAAATTACATCAGAGATTTAAGCTACAACCAAGGAGCCTAATTCAGACTTAAGGTCTAACAATATGAGATGAACTAACTTCCAGGATCAGATTTCCAAAGCCTTTCTCTCATTTGGGGTGTGTCAAAGTTCCCTAAGAGCCTCAAGTGGCCTCCGGGTAGTGCTTACACCCCAAATATATTGCAGACTTAAGCAAGTGTAGTGTGGAAGAGCCAGCCCTCAAATGTCCAAGTTCAGGGGGAATTCAAGGTTCCAAAGCAAGGCTCATAGGTGGGGGCATAACTTAGAATCTAAGAGAGAGTGAAAGTGCATAGAGGGGATTTAGGGGAAGGTCGTGGCAGGCTGGTGGTCATGCACCAGCAATTTAAGAATGCTGGCACACCCCTGACCAGCCAATCAGCCAAAATTCGGAGTTAGGATCCATTGAAGATCAGGTTTGGACCTGGGCAGTAATTTGGATACTGCCAGGCCATGAACCTTAACTCAAACACATAGAAGGGAATAGGGGTAGGGATTCATAACAGAAAATAGATGCAAGGAAAGTACACATATAGTTAACATTAATCATGAACAACAAAGTAAACAGGATTGTAGAAAACTGTAAATAAACACATAGGGGTGAGGCAGGAAAGCTAAATTAGAACATACCAGTTTCAGGGAAAACAAACAAGTAAAAGTAGTCTTGAAAAAGCCAAGTTGCAAGCAAAAGTTCCAAGAGATCCTAGAAAAGAGCAGAATGTTGTAAGAGTATTGAACTCAAAGCAATAAAGTGTGTAAGTAAGTTGAAAGTATTGATCTAAAAGTTCGAGGTATTGAACTCGAAGTAGTAGTGTAAAAGTATTGAATTGGAAGTGTGTTAAAAGTGCGGAAGGGTAGTCCCTTTTATAGTGCAGAGAAGCAAGTAAGAAAGGTAAGAAAATAACTTGCAATCAATCACATAGAATTTCCCTTCAGTTAAGGGATTTGATTTCAAATGGGTAGAAGACATTTAAGGAAAGAAATTTTGATTAAAAACCTTTTCAAAGTAGCACAAAAGGGGTAAATACATAGAAGTTTATTTAAGTAAAAGCTCAGTGGTATACGGCTTGGAAAAAATAAGGAAAGAGAATCAATCAAACGGCCAGGGAAATCAAAGTTATAGGTTTAATCTCGAATGAACCAAGACAGGTAAGGTAAAGAAGGTTCAATTAGAGAGAATCAGTAACAATCAGTCAGGACTCATTAAAAGAAATTCGAAATCAATCAATTAGTCGGTAAAGACCTTTTGAAAGAAGAGTTCCCATATTAAAAGCACACAAACATGTGAATCAAGAAGTTATATAGAATTGAGTTTACTCAAAGAGAGGTTCAGAATCATGAGCAAGAAAGGGTACAAGTCCAGTTTGCAGACTCACAATGAGTCTGAGAGTTTAGGGTCCCAAAGCGGAACCCTAACTCGCACAAATTCAAAATTGCCAAGAAACCCCCAGATCCTAGAGTTTCATAGAGATGAGAAAGAAACTCATTGAAACAGGCTCAGAAGCCTCTTTCAAAGACTTATGAGAAACAAACAGACATGATACAAAGAAAGAAAGCTAATTTAAGGTCATAGAGAACATATTTGAGAAACTCGGAGCTTAAACAAGTTCAGAAAAGAAGAGGTGATACAGACTTAAATTAAAACAGAGGAAACATGTTCAACAAGAACGCAAACAGAGTCTAATAAAGCAAACAAAAATAAAAAAAACTCAATAGTAAGCACATATAGTAGAAGAGTAAGGGAAACATAACAAGGATTAACAGGAGTAACATGTATAGTAGAAAAAGAATAGTAGGAGAACAGTACACGCGTAGTAAAAGAAGTCATACGAGCATAGCACAGACAAACACACATAAAGAAAGAATCAGAAAGATCTTTTTGAAAAAAATTTCAGAAACGATTTTTGAAAAGAAAATTTGGGGTAAACACTTTAGAAGCCCAGTAGAACACGAACATACCATAGATCTAAGAAAATAAATAGAGAAGAGCCTCGAACAACTTAGGGTTTCGGAGAAACCCTAGAAATGAGAAAGGCTTGGAAGAAAAATCAGATCCTAAGTCGAAGAGGTGAGGAATCAGGCTCCTAAGGCCTGAATGTGCTGGAGCATGGCCGGAGAAGCTATAGAAATGAAGATCTGAGAAGATCTGGAAGAACCATCGAAGTCAGCTTTCAAAACCTCGAACACCCAAGGTATAATGATGGAGAGGGGTGAGTACAGACCGTCCATGGCCTGAGAAGCCATGGATTCTGGTGAAAACATGGTGAAATAAGGTAGGAGGAGGCTAGGGTTTCGAAGAGCTGATGAGAGGATTTGAGAGCGTTTGGGATTAAAAGGCGGCGGGTCAGGTGAGAATGAGGTAGATTAGGGTAGGTCATTTGGTTTAATTATGGAAGGGTGAGTTATGGTCGTTGACCTTGTGTGATCAACGGCCCAGATTTAGGAGGGTAGGTGGGAACCAGGTAAGGGTCATTTGGATCGGGTTGTGGGTTTGGCCAAATTAAAAATTGGGCCGGTCCAAATGGGTTAAGATTGGGTCAAATAATGGTTAAAATTGAAAGGTAAAAAGGCTGTATTTGAAATGGAATGAGGCTAGATATTAAATAGCTAGTTTTCCCTTTTATTTTATAAAAATAGTAAAAAATAATTTTAAAAGCAAACTAAAAGTACTGAGCCAATTAATAATATATAAATATTAATATAAAAATACTGGAAATAATTTTACAATTGTAAAATGCTATTAATCTTAAAGTAGGCTAAAATTGCAATTATATGCAATTTAGCTTTAAAAATACCAAATAAAATTTGTAAAAATATACAAAAATCACCTTAATTATATTTTGGTGTAAATATGAGAATACAATAAGTTATTCACCAAAATGATAATCTTGGGAATAATTATTGGATTTTGTACTGCTAAAAAATACAATAAATTGATTTTAAAAAAATTAGAAAAAATACCAAAACACTTGGGCATGCTTATATATGCATATATATGCTATTTTGAAAGTATTTTATATATAAAAATACATAGGGAAAAATTGGGTATCAACAGCTGCCCCTCTTTACCCGGGAAGGATGAAAGAGTTGTTAGGTAAAGATATGATGGCCAATTTTGACCGAATGAAACGATTTTGAAGAGTTTTGACCGAGCTCTGGTTTCTGAGTTGCCTACATATCCCTGGTATTACAGGAATCAGGCCATATGTAGTTCGGGATCCATCGGCGGAGTATGCCGATGGAGATTTTCGAAAAGCGGACGCGATGTTCAGGTTGAGAAAGGATGGTCAGAGTCTGATAGGCTGCGGGATCGCTCCTGCTGAGACGGTCATTGCTAGCCGGTGAACCTTCGAATGAACAATACCAGCATATATATATTGTGCATAAATTTAAACATGATGCAAGTTCCTGTTGGACCATGAATGCTGTCTTTGGACGGTTAGGATGACGTCCTCAGACCATGATGTCCTAGGCCATGAAGCGTATGATAAAGGATTTGCAGGCTATGAAATAATGTTCTCAGGCTATGAGGATGATGCCTCCGAACCATGATGCCTTTGAATAATGATATGCAAAAGATAAAATGGGGTCCTCAGGCCATGGTATGGCGTTCTCAGGCTATGAAAATGGTGCCTCCGAACAATGATGCTTTTGGACAATATGGCGATCTTTCAGCCCATGAAAATGCAGAAGGTGGCGATCTTTCAGCCGATGCAAGACGTAAATAAAGGGTGGTGGTATTTCAGCCATGCAAGAGAAATAAGATGGCGGTATTTCAGTCATGCAAGAGAAATAGAGTGGCGATTTTTCAGCCATGCAAGAGAAATAAGGTGGCGGTATTTCGGCCATGCAGATGGAGGTAGAGTTTAACCTCGGAAGGTAGAAAGGTAGCCTTATGCAATGCAGGAGATGCAGATGGAGGTAGAGCTTAACCTCGGAAGGCAGAAAGGTAGCCTTATGCAATGCAAAAAATGCAGATGGAGACAGAGCTTAGTCTCGGAAGGCAGAAAGGTAGCCTTATGCAATGCTGAAGATGCAGATGGAGGTAGAGCTTAACCTCGGAAGGTAGAAAGGTAGCCTTATGCAATGCAGAGAAATGCAGGTGGAGGTAGAGCTTAACCTCGGAAGGCAGAAAGGTAGCCTTATGCAATGCAGAAAATGCAGATGGAGACAGAGCTTAGTCTCGAAAGGCAGAAAGGTAGCCTTATGAAATGTAGAAAATGCAGATGGAGACAGAGCTTAGTCTCGGAAGGTAGAAAGGTAGCCTTATGCAATGTAGAGAAATGAAAATGGAGGTAGAGCTTAACCTCGGAAGGCAGAAAGGTAGCCTTATGCAATGTAGAAAATGCAGATGGAGACAAAGCTTAGCCTCGGAAGGCAGAAATGTAGCCTTATGCAATGCAGAAAATGCAGATAGAGGTAGAGTTTAACCTTGGAAGGCAGAAAGGTAGCCTTATGCAATGCAGAGAAATGCAGATGGAGGTAGAGCTTAACCTCGGAAGGCAGAAAGGTAGCCTTATACAATGTAGAAAATGCAGATGGAGATAGAGCTTAGTCTCGTAAGGCAGAAATTGTAGCCTTATGCAATGCAGAGAAATGCAGATGGAGACAGAGCTTAGTCTCGGAAGGCAGAAAGGTAGCCTTATGCAAAAAATAAAAGGCGAATAGTAATGAAATCTCTTAGCTGAGATGATAGCTGATAGTTGATTGCTATATTGTGGCTGTTGTGGATGTCGTGTACGGATAGCAACTGTAAATAGGTGATGATTCCGAGAGTTGTATTCCCGGGAAGTATGAGTGTATAGATATATCTGATGATTTTATGACTTGAGTGCATGCATCCAAAGAAAAGTCATAAGTTTTGTAAAGGGGGGAAGGTTAGTTCGTTTCCCTATGAGCTTCGCTTATCCTGCTTGGCGTTGTGTATCATTGAGGTAGCATTGCTAAACAAAGCAATTTTGATACCAGACATGCATGATTTAGAAAAAATGTAACATAAATACATAATTTAAAATAGTTTTCTTTAGATAAACCGACGAATGCGACGCGATTCAAGACATTGCAACCTCTCTCGCTCCGGAATTTTGAGGGTCCTCCTTAAAATTTTGCCCCAGTTTACTGGGCTGGTGCTTCTAACTGTTGCGTGCGATAAATGGCTGAAATCAACTTCGGAATTTTGAGGGTCCTCCTCAAAATTCTGCCCCAGTTTCCAATAGCAAGGGGAAATGAAAATTTTATTGAATTGTGACCGAACCCATAGGGTTGCCTACATATCTCCTCTTAAACGGGAATCAGGTCAGGCGTAGTTCAAATACATTATACAGGAAATCATAAGAGTTACACATAGTATCGTTTCACTGCATCTGAATTGATCGGCTTCGGCCAAACTTCACCGTCCATTTATGCAAGTATGAGGGCTCCTCCGGTTAGAACCCGGTGAACCATGTATGGACCCTGCCAGTTGGGAGAGAACTTCCCTTTGGCTTCATCTTGATGTGGGAAAATCTTCTTTAACACCAGTTGCCCCGGTGTAAACTGTCTCGGCTTGACTCTTTTATTGAAGGCTCTGTAAGTTCTGTTCTGATAAAGTTGATCATGGCAAACTGCATTCATTCTTTTTCCATTTATAAGAGCTAACTGCTTGTAGCGACTTTTTACCCATTCTGCATCGTCAAGTTCTGCTTCCTGTATGATTCTCAAGGAGGGAATTTCTACCTCGGCGGGAATGATTGCTTCTGTACCATAAACCAACATATAGGGAGTTGCCCCGGTTGATGTGCAAACTATGGTGCGGTATCCCAATAAAGCAAATGATAACTTCTCATGCCACTGCTTATGCTTCTCTATCATCTTCCTTAGTATCTTCTTGATATTCTTATTGGCGGCTTCTACAGCTCAGTTCATCTGAGGTCTGTAAGCCGTAGAATTCTTGTATATGATCTTGAAAGTTTCACACATGGCTTTCATCAGGTCGCTGTTGAGATTGGAACCATTATCAGTGATGATTGACTCTGGAATTCTGAACCGACAAACAATGCAGTCTCGGACAAAATCTACTACCAATTTCTTGGTCACTGCTTTGTACGATGCTGCTTCAACCTATTTGGTGAAATAATCAATTGCCACTAGAATGAACCTGTGCCCGTTTTATGCGGCAGGCTCGATAGGTCCGATAACATCCATTCCCCAAGCGGCGAACGGCCATGGCGAGCTTGTTGCAGTAAGCTCGTTTGGAGGCACCTTTATCATGCTGCATGTATATGACAGCGGTGGCATTTTCGGACATACTGGATGTAGTCCATTTCCATAGTCATCCCCTTGGCTAAGACAAAGTCGTTCATATGTGGACCGCAGGTCCCTTCATGAATTTCCTCCAATAGCCTGGATGCTTCCTTTGCATCGACATACCTTAGTAATCCCAAATCAGGAGTCCTCCTATACAGGATTCCTACGCTATGAAAGAAGTTGCTAGATAATCTCCGAAGTGTGCGCTTCTGAGTAGGATTTGCGAGTTATGGATATTCTCCCTACGTCAAATATTCCTTGATATCATGAAACCAAGGTTTTCCGTCTGCTTCTTCTTCTACATGAGCACAGTAAGCTGGTTGATCATAGATCTTTACCGGAATAGGATCAATGAAGTTCTTGTCTGGGTGTTGTATCATGGACGATAAGGTAGCCAATACATCGGCAAACTCATTCTAAACTCTGGGAACATGTTGGAACTCTGTCTTTGTGAACCTCTTCCTCAACTCCTGTACATGATGCAGATAAGGGAGTATCTTGGAGTTTTTGGTTTCCCATTCTTCTCGGACCTGATGTATAAGCAGGTCTGAATCTCCGATCACTAGCAATTCCTGAATGTTCATGTCAATGGCCAGCTTGAGCCCTAAGATGTAGGCTTCATACTCGGCCATGTTGTAGGTGCACCTGAGCTTGGCAAATACCGGATAATGCTGACCGATTTCTGATACTAGGACTGCTCATATGTCAACTCCTTTTAAATTTGCTGCTCCGTCGAAAAAAATTCTCCAACTATCATAGGATTCTGCAATATCTTCCCCTATGAAAGATACCTCTTCATCAGGAAAATACATCTTTAGAGGCTCGTATTCTCCATCTACGGGATTTTCAGCAAGATGATCTGCTAGTGCTTGTCCTTTGATTGCCTTCTGAGTCACGTAAACAATGTAAAATTCACTCAGCAGGATTTGCCACTTGGCTAGGTTGCCAGTGGGCATGGGCTTCTGAAAGATGTACTTCAAAGGATCCATTCTTGATATAAGTTAAGTAGTATAGGCACAGAAATAGTGCCTCAACTTCTGAGCTACCCAAGTCAGAGCACAACAGGTGTGTTCCAATAGAGAATACCGGGTCTCGTGCGGGGTGAACTTCTTGCTGATATAATAGATGGCCTGCTCCTTTCTTCCCGTTTCATCATGCTGCCCCAGGACACAACCGAAAGCCCCATCCAGTACTGCAAGGTAGAGTAATAGAGGTCTACCCGGCTCGGGCAGGACCAAAACTGGCAGTGTTGACAGGTATTCCTTGATTTTGTCAAAGGCTTTCTGACAATCATCAGTCCATTTGGTAGCGGCGTCCTTCTTCAACATCTTAAATATTGGCTCACAAATGATAGTGGATTGAGCTATGAACCGGCTGATGTAGTTAAGTCTTCCCAAGAAACTCATAACCTCTTTCTTGTTCTTCGGTGGTGGCAATTCTTGGATGGCTTTATCCTTTGACGGATCCAGTTCTATTCCTCGGTGACTCACAATGAACCCAAGTAGTTTTCCGGTAGGAACCCCGAATGCACACTTGGCGGGATTCAACTTCAAGTTGTACCTTCTTAGTCTGTTGAAGAACTTCCTCAGATCTTTCATGTGGTTAGTGGCTCTCTTGGATTTGATGATGTCGTCGTCTACATACACCTCGATCTCTTTGTGTATCATGGAAAATAGTAGTCATGGCCCTCATGTAGGTGGCCCCAGCATTCTATAACCTAAATGGCATCATCTTGTAACAATACATCCCCCACGGCGTAATGAAAGCCGTTTTCTCCGCGTCTTCCTCATCCATCCATATCTGATGATACCCAGCAAAACAATCAACAAACGACTGTAGTTCATGATTGGCGCAGTTGTCAATTAGAATGTGTATGTTTGGCAAGGGGAAGTCATCTTTCGGACTAGCCCGGTTGAGATCCCGGTAGTCGACACAGACTCTAACCTTCCTGTCCTTCTTTGGCACTGGCACAATATTGGATAACCATGTTGGATACTCTACTACCGTGAGAACCTTGGCTTTGACTTGCTTGGTAACTTCTTCCTTGATTTTCAAACTCATGTCGGGTTTGAACTTCCTGAGCTTCTGTTTTACTGGTGGACATGTCGGATCAGTTGGCAGTTTGTGAGCTACAATATATGTACTGAGACTAGTCATGTCATCATAAGACCAGGCGAATATGTCCTCATATTCCCTTAGAAATTCCGTGTACTCTTTCTTTTCTGATGGTGACAGATGAACACTGATACGCGTTTCTTTGACAGTTTCTGCATCTCCCAAGTTGACAATCTCAGTTTCGTCCAGGTTAGACTTAGGTCTGTTCTCAAAATCCTCAACCTCTTTAACAACCTCTTCTGGTATATCATCTTCTTCTGAGTCTATATCTGTTTGTTGTGTTGCCTCGTTGCATGTCACAATCGTCGATTTATCAAGATAAGTAATAGTAATGCTGTGTAAATAAAGTAAACGAAAAAAAGTAATAAGAGCAAGATTTATAAGAAACTGAAATGCTTTGATAAATTTCATAATTGTTTTGAACATTGGAGCTCTTAATTCAATATAAAAAATGCGGAAAGAAAGTCAACTAGCGAAAAATAAAGATAATGCATGGTGCTTTGTTCAGCCTTGCTACCCCGAAGCTTTCCGGGCCCTGGTGGTTCTGATGGACCAATTGTTGAGGCGTGCTCCTCGGCTCACAGCTTGTATAGAAGGGCCTTCCTCCCCCTCCTCCTCGAAAATGACACAACAGTCCATATTGTCATCTTCCAAAAACAAATTCCTCATCGCTGCCAGTGCTTCCTCTTCTTCTTACCCATATATGACATCGTCTGGCTGGAAGGTCTGCTCTAAGCGAGGTATCGAATGCTCCAGCGGGTAGTAGGGACTACTCTATGGTGGCGACCAGTGGTTGAACTCCTCCCAAGTGTATTCATATCCCAAACCGAAAGTGGTACCGTGTTTCTTCAACTTGATAGGCTTAGCAATTCCTTGGAGATTCTTGCCAAGTCCCTTGCCAGGTTCGTATCCACACCAATTCAGTATACTTTCAATTTTGTTATCCCACCATTTATCCTTGTCCACGCCGTTGACTCGCTCAATGTGATGGTAGGTCTCTCCGCCTATCTTCCTTCTTCCTCCGGTTGCTGGGATGGTCTGGCAACTGTATATGGGATTGTTACCGTCGCCGTGAATAATTACCTCTTAGTGATTCCACTCGAATTCACTACTTGATGTAGGGTTGATGCTACAGCCCCAGCGTCATGGATCTAGGGTCATCCCAATAGCAAGTTGTATGATGCTGGGACGTCTATCACTTGAAAATCAACGTCGATCCAGGTCGGTCCCATTTGCAGACACAAACTGATTTCCCCAATAGTGGACCTTTGGGATCCATCGAAAGCTTTGACATTGATGGCTCCATCCTTGATCTCATGCAGGCTCTTTCCCAATGTTCTGAGAGTCACCAATCGACAAATATTGAGGCTAGACACTCCGTCAATCAGGACTCTAGTGATGAAATAATCTTTGCACTACACAGTGATGTGTAATGCCTTGTTGTGGCTTAGCCCTTCAGGTGGTAGCTCATCTTCGTGGAAAGTGATTTTGTGACTCTCAAATACTTTCCCTACCATGTTTGCCATTTCTCCTCCAGTTATGTTGCTGGGCACATATGCCTCGCTCAGCACCTTCAATAAGGCATTCTTATGTGCGTGAGAGCTTTGTAGCAGAGCCAAGATAGAGATCTGGGCTGGCATTTAGTTCAACTAATCAATGACCGAATACTCTTTGGCTTGTATCTTCCTCCAGAGATCATCAGGCCCAGTTTTAGTGACGGTTGGTTGTCTAGAGGCCTGCTTACTGGACTCAGCTAGATGTTCTGGAGTATAAACCCTGCCGGTTCTTGTCACACCCTGTGATGAAATTGCTTCTCCAGATTTGGTTTTCCCTTTCCTTCTCGCCTCGATGGTGTAATCCCACGGTATGGCCTTTGGGTGGAACGGTGTTACGGCTATCATGGCCACCTGAATGGGCACCCTTGCTTTGGGAGGTAATACAACAACCTCAAATGGTACAGGTGCCTTCGGGGACCCAAACTCGACCTCAATAGGCCCTAGCGTCTTTGCAGAAGAAGGTGCTTCGAACTCAAGTGGTATGAACATGTTCACTTTGGCGTCTCCAGAAGGTTGCATCTGGACCACAATCGGGTTAAGGGTGATTGTTGGTTTCTTTGGCTCGTCACCTTTAGCGATCAATCCAATTGACCCTTTGGGGTCCCAATCGTCTTCTGTCTCAATCATGTGAACACCTCCACCCTTATGGTCTGGTAGAGGGTTGTTACGAACATTTGGAGTAGGCTCCTTTGCCACAATGATCTTGTTGTCAATTAAAGCTTGGATCTTATCCTTCAGAGAGCAGCACTCATCAATAGTATGCCCTTTCATACCGGAATGGTATGCACAGGTTTTGTTTCGGTTGACCTATTGGGAGGGGGTTTTGGGGTTTATGGCAGGGATAGGGGTAACGTAACCAGCAGCTTTGAGCCTTTCATACAGCTGGTCTATAGGTTCCGTAATGGCAGTATACTGTTTAGGGGGTCTGCAGTCGAAGTTTGGTCGGGGTCTAGGGAAATTTTGGTGAGGGGGAGGTGATTGATAGTGGGCTTGTTGGGTGTTGTATGCTTGGTAGACAGGTGTGGGTTGAGAGTATCTGGGCGAAGTGGGCTGATATGTGGGAGGTAGAAATGATTGGTAAGTAGGTGGTGGAGCTTGGTAAGAGGGCAAGGGTGCTTGGTAATTTGGGGTAGGCTGATATGTGAGTGGAGGTAATGGGTAGGTTTGGTATTTGATTGGGGACTTTGTTCTCTGTGCAACCATCACGGCACTCACATCCCTTTTCTTGGACGTGCCACCAGACTGTATAGCCTTGTTGGTGGCCTGTAATGCTTCAAAGTTTGTGACCATACCACTTTTAATACCTTCCTCGATCCTTTCCCCTAGCTTAATGATGTCGGAAAATTTCTGGCCTTCAATCAACATCAACCTCTCATAATATTGTGGGTCTTGAGCCCGGACGAAAAACCTATTCATTTGTTCTTCTTCTAAAGCCGGCCTGACCTTAGCAGCTTCTAATCTCCAATGAGTAGCATACTCGCGGAATGTCTTAGTAGGTTTCTTTTTTAGGTTCTGGATGTAGAACACATCTAGCGCATTCCGTGTTGAATCTGAATCTGTCCATGAAATTGGATGCCATACTTACCTAATTCGACCACTTCTTCGGGTCTTGGATAATGTACCAAGATAGAGCATACCCTTTTTGACTTTTCATAAAGAGCTTCATGCGAATCTTTTCATCCTTTCCTACTCTGACCAGCTTGTCATAGTATGTCTTCAAATGAACTCTGGGATCCCCGGTGCCATCGAACATCTCGAACTTGGGAGGTTTGTACCCCTTGGGTAGTTCGACATCTGGCTGAATGCAAAGATCTTCGTAATTCAATCCCTCGATCTCCTTGCTTCCTTCAACACCCTAAACTCTGCTAGTTAGCTTCTTGAGTTCCGCAACCAGATTCTTGATAATAGAGTCTTTGTCATCAGACTCAGGTGTGCTTGAAATAGATTGAGTATAGTGTGGTATGGTTTCCACATAGATGGGGCTGTTGTGGAGATGATCATTTGTGGAGTTTAGTGGTTCAGGGATGAGCAGTGGGGTGTTGTTTGAAGTATGGCATGTGTTGCAGTGGTGATGGGGAGCGGGTTGGTTTTGTGGTTTTGGGATGTTTTGTGGAGGTGTGGGGTTTTGAGTGTTGGGAAAGTTGACATCTGGGGTGGTGAGGGAAAACGACAAGCTTGCAAAGTTTCGAACTTGGTCCAGTTCTTCCTGAAATTTCAACAACTTTTGCTCAAACTGGGAGGCACTTTCCTTGGAAACCTGAATACCCTGAGGAACCTCTACCCTTTCAACTGAGTTCTCCTTTCTGATGTTGCTCAAATCTTCAATTTTTCCCTTGTTCTTGTTTCTGATAGGACTCGTAGGAGGAGGAGGAAGAGGGCCCTTAGATCTTGTGGATTATGATGACGATGCCAGAGTGAACGAACTAACCCTTGGAGAGAGGAATAAAACAAAAAAATAAAAACAAAGGTAGCAAGTTAGTGCAGGTTGTAAGAAAAGAGGTTGCGATATTTAAACACATAGTGCAAGAATATAATTCGTGTCCTAATTTGGGAGCCTCGTTGTGCCCGAGGTAGGCCTAGCGACAAGTTGATTTGGAGAACTTATAATGCTAAATGCCTCAATTTATTAATAAAAATAAGACGAATCCCAAAACGACACTAAAAATAGCAGAAAATAAAATGTCACTAATGGCCATTGGCCTTATTACATTATTAAAGCAAAAGAAAAGACTCCTAGCTACTTGGTCCCAGAAGGACCTTCTTCAGGTTGAATGTTTTCGTTGATCAGATCCTCCAGCTCGCGCAGATTTTCTAGTAAGAATGCCCTCGCCAGGCATTCTCCTTTAACTTCCTCAGTATTTTGACAGTCGATGACTCTTTTCCTCACTTTTCCTTCCAACTCCATCAGACTGTATTCCAGATATTCCAGCTTCTCACTAGCCCTGGTGACTCTCTCTTTCCATTTGTTGATTTGGTTACTTTATGGGAGGTTCCTCCACCAAGTCAGCAAGAGTGAGGGTATGTTGACCATACCAAAGTTGGGAACTTTGTCATTCATTTCTGCAAAACAAAAGGGTGAGGCCATACTTCTGACAAATTTGGCTATTAAATATCAACAATTAGCATGAGCAGAATTTAGTTCTCCAAATAAATGCACAGACATGGTAGCGTTCGTTTGGGTTTCAAGGAAACCCAGTGGACTTTGGACAAGGCTATCTTAAAGAGTCATTATGCGGACAGCATAACTGACTCTACTAGGTTTGACAATGATGCATGCACAATTGAACAGAGTAAGGTTTCTATGGGGTATTAGACTGGTACCCTTGAGCGGACAACTCAAGAGGGAAAGGCACGGAACCGTCGACTGCACCGCTGATCGACTGGTTTTACCGCAAATATGCCTTTGCCAAATTTAGGGGTGATAATATTGGAAGGGCGCAACCACTCATTATAAGCGTTGCTATGGTATTTTGTTTGGCACGAGTGGAATATGATGTTGACTATGCAATTATAAGAATGAAATAAGTTGTCACGTATTTGCACATTCATAAAGTAATGATTACAATAATTGCTCATAATTACAACGGCATTGAAGGAAAGCGGTAAAAGAAAGCATTAAAGACAAGAAACAAAGAGCCAAGTCAGTTTCATAGCAGAAAAGAGGTAAAGACATTAAATAAAGGTAATAAAGAAGCAGTGAAGTCATAAGTAACATGAGATGGTAAAAGCCTAAAGAAGTCCCCAGCAGAGTCGCCATGCTGTCACGCCTCCTTTTTCTCGCGATATTGGGTTCATGACATTTGGGAGGACAACTCGTTCCCTCTTGGGAATTGGGATTTTTGAAGAGTCACCACCTAATGATTAAAGTTCACTAAGACACTAAAGAAGAGTTCAAGTTGGAAAACCAGAGTTCGGGTAAGGGCTAGAAATTATCTTGAGGGGAAGGTGTTAGGCACCCCCAAGATCCACTAGTGTGGTTCCAGACCATGCTACAATTGTGACTTTGAATAACAAGTAAGCAAATAAAAGTCTCAAATAGAAGGGGATTTTCACATAATATTGCAAGCAAGTTGAGAGTTTGACGAAAGTAAAGAAAGAAGAAATTTTAAAGAAATAGTTTGAGAATAAAATAAACAAATAAAGGAAAGGGGGTCCTAGGTTTACAAATAATATGGATCACATCAATGCAATACTCGGTAATCACTCCTCAGAAGAGGGGTTACACGTGGTATTAGCGCACCGGTCATCATATCCATATCTACCCTTTCCCACCCCGTTAAGGTATTAAGCGCGGAATAGTATCGTTACTTATTTCATGCTAGTACCCGCCCCAATCCTATCAGTCCCGGAGACATTTGGGACTACTAGTCCTAAAGGGAAGGGAGATTTGGCTTTTCAGAGTTTTAAAAGGATAAAATTCTAGGGCGACAATCAAAACATATAAGGCAGGTATGGGAGAACACATAACAGTTTAAAGGGCTCAAACGACCCTCCTCATTTAAAGAAACAAATTGTTTAGCATGACTTACAAATATTGGTTATGGTCTGAATTAAATTTAAAGTGTTAGGGAAGGCTGATTTATCACATATTTCTCAGATGAGAAGTCTGAATTAGGCCTCCACTGGTTGTAATTATCAAATACTGATGCAGTTAATTAATTACCTAATGGCTTGCCTAGGTGAAACCTATAGGCATGATATCTAACGATGCTTACTCGGATTTTAAAGAAGGCTTATTGATTATATATATATATATAAAATAAGATTTGCAGATATTAAACGACATTATTACTAATTTTGGACTTGCAAACGATTCAGATTCGGTTAATTACTCCTATAGGCATGCTTTCTAAGCGTCGTTGGTTTAAAAACAATTATGAAAGTGCAGGAGTCCTATAGACATGGTATCTAGGATACATTTTGTTATTTTTAACCTATAACTGTTTGCCTAATGATGGAGGTATATGCGGAAGTGCAGAAAACCTATAATTATGATTTTTATATGTAGAAGTGCAGAAAAAAACCTACAGACAGGATTTCTATATGATATGTAGAAGTGCAAAAACTTATAGGCAGAATTTCTATATGATATGCAGAAACTTATAGGCGGGATTTCTATATGATATGCAGAAATGCAGAAACTTATAGGCAGGATTTCTAATGCAAAAGTGCAGAAACTATAGGCAGGATTTCTATATGAAATGCATAAGTGCAGAACTTGTAGGCGGAATTTCTATATGATATGCAGAATTGTAGAAACTTATAGGCAGGATTTCTAATGCAAAAGTGCAGAAACTATAGGCAGGATTTCTATATGAAATGCATAAGTGCAGAACTTGTAAATAGTAACACCTATGAGCATCCTTTGCATACATAAATGACCCTTCCCTTCTTACTTAGAACCCCATAAGTTATTATAAAATATTACAGACCATAATAAATCAAGAAAAGTAAAATTACATCAGAGATTTAAGCTACAACCAATGAGCCTAATTCAGACTTAAGGTCTAACAATATGAGATGAACCAACTTCCAGGATCAGATTTTCTAAGCCTTTCTCTCATTTGGGGTGTGTCAAAGTTCCCTAAGAGCCTCAAGTGGACTCCGGGCAGTGCTTACACCCCAAATATATTGCAGACTTAAGCAAGTGCGGTGTGGAAGAGCGAGGCCTCAAATGTCCAAGTTTAGAGGGAACTCAAGGTCCCAAAGCAAGGTTCATAGGAGGGGGAAGAACTTAAAATCTAAGAGAGAGTGCAAGTGCATAGAGGGGATTTAGGGGAAGGCCGTGGCAGGCTGGTGGTCATGCCCCAACAATTTAAGAGTGTTGGCACACCCCTGACCAGCCTGTCAGCCAAAATTAGGAGTTAGGATCCATTGAGGATTAGGTTTGGACCTGGGCAGTAATTTGGATACTGCCAGGCCATGAACCTTAACTCAAACACATAGAAGGGAATAGGGGTAGGGATTCATAACAGAAAATAGGTGCAAGGAAAGAACACACATAGTTAACATTAATCATGAACAACAAAGTAAACAGGACTGCAGAAAACTGTAAAAAACCACATAGGGGTGAGGCAGGAAAGCTAAATTAGAACATACCAGTTTCAGGGAAAACAAACAAGTAAAAGTAGTCTTGAAAAAGCCAAGTTGCAAGCAAAAGTTCCAAGAGATCCTAGAAAAGAGCAGAATGTTGTAAGAGTATTGAACTCAAAGCAATAAAGTGTGTAAGTAAGTTGAAAGTATTGATCTAAAAGTTCGAGGTATTGAACTCGATGTAGTGGTGTAAAAGTATTGAATTGGAAGTGTGTTAAAAATGAGGAAGGGTAGTCCCTTTTATAGTGCAGAGAAGAAAGTAAGAAAGGTAAGAAAATAACTTGCAATCAATCACATAGAATTTCCCTTCAGTTAAGGGATTTGATTTCAAATGGGTAAAAGACATTTAAAGAAATAAATTTTGATTAAAAACCTTTTCAAAGTAGCACAAAAGGGGTAAATACGTAGAAGTTTATTTAAGGAAAAGCTCAGTGGTACAAGGCTTGGAAAAAATAAGGAAAGGGAATCAATCAAACAGCCAGGTAAATCAAAGTTACAGGTTTAATCTCGAATGAACCAAGTCAGGAAAGGTAAATAAGGTTCAATTAGAGAGAATCAGTCACAATCAGTCAGGACTCATTAAAAGGAATTCGAAATCAATCAATTAGTCGGTAAAGACCTTTTGAAAGAAGAGTTCTCATATATAAAGCACACAAACATGTGAATCAAGAAGTTATGTAGAAGAGAGTTTACTCAAAGAGAGGTTCAGAATCAGGAGCAAGAAAGGGTACAAGTCCAGTTTGCAGACTCACAATGAGTCTGCAAACTTATGAGAAATTCCCTAACTCGCACAAATTCAAAATTGCCAAGAAACCCCCAAATCCTAGAGTTTCATAGAGATGAGAAAGCAAGTCATTGAAACAGGCTCAGAAGCCTCTTTCAAAGACTTATGAGAAACAAACAGACATGATACAAAGAAAGAAAGCTAATTTGAGGTCATAGAGAACATATTTGAGAAACTCGGAACTTAAACAAGTTCAGAAAAGAAGAGGTGATACAGACTTAAATTAAAATAGAGGAAACATGTTCAGCAAGAACGCAAACAGAGTCTAATAAAGCAAACAAAAAAAAACTCAACAGTAAGCACATATAGTAGAAGAGTAAGGGAAACATAACAAGGATTAACATGAGTAACAGGTATAGTAGAAAAAGAATAGTAGGAGAACAATACACGCATAGTAAAAGAAGCCATACAAGCATAGCACAGACAAACACACATAAAGAAAGAATCAGAAAGATCTTTTTGAAATTTTTTTCAGAAACGATTTTGAAAAGAAAATTTGGGGTAAACACTTCAGAAGCCTAGTAGAACACGAACATACCATAGATTTAAGAAAATAAACAGAGAAGAGCCTCGAATAACTTAGGGTTTCGGAGAAATCTTAGAAATGAGAAAGGCTTGGAAGAAAAATCAGATCCTGAGTCGAAGAGGTGAGGAATCAGGCTCCTGAGGCCTGGATGTGCCAGAGCATGGCCGGAGAAGCTATAGAAATGAAGATCTGAGAAGATCTGGAAGAACCATCGAAGTCAGCCTTCAAAATCTCGAACACCCAAGGTATAATGATGGAGAGGGGTGAGTACAGATCGTCCATGGCCTGAGAAGCCATGGATTCCGATGAAAACATGGTGAAATAAGGTAGGAGGAGGCTAGGGTTTCGAAGAGCTGATGAGAGGATTTGAGAGCGTTTGGGATTCAAAGGCGGCGGGTCAGGTGAGAATGAGGGAGATTAGGGTAGGTCGTTTGGTTTAATTATGGAAGGGTGAGTTATGGTCGTTGATCTTGTGTGATCAACGGCCCAGATTTAGGAGGGTAGGTGGGAACCAGGTAAGGGTCATTTGGATCGGGTTGTGGGTTTGGTCAAAATAAAAATTGGGCCAGTACAAATGGGTTAAGATTGGGTCAAATAATGGTTAAAATTTAAAGGTAAAAAGGCTATATTTGAAATGGAATGAGGCTAGATGTTAAATAGCTAGTTTTCCCTTTTATTTATAAAAATAGTAAAAAATAATTTTAAAAGCAAACTAAAAGTACTGAGACAATAAATAATATATAAATATTAATTTAAAAATACTGGAAATAATTTTACAATTGTAAAATGCTATTAATCTTAAAGTAGGCTAGAATTGCAATTATATGCAATTTAGCTTTAAAAATACCAAATAAAATTTGTAAAAATATACAAAAAACACCTTAATTATATTTTGGTGTAAATATGAGAATAAAATAAGTTATTCACCAAAATGATAATCTTGGGAATAATTATTGGATTTTGTACTGCTAAAAATAGACAATAAATTGATTTTAAAAAAATTAGAAAAAATACCAAAACACTTGGGCATGCTTATATATGCTATTTTAAAAGTATTTTGTATATAAAAATACATAGGGAAAAATTGGGTATCAACAATACTGCCAATGATCACTAAGACATGTGGTAAGCCATAACCATTTCCCAGATCAACCATTCATGAAGTCACTCCTTCCTTGGCAAATACCACAACAAATTTCCGAACTGAAGCTCGATACTATCCTTCCAACATGCTGAAATCGCATCCGTTCGTATTTATTAATGATCACCAACGATCTCCTCTAATCCAACACATTACTCTGGTGACATGACACATCCATACAGACCTAAGCCACAACTTGCATAATACACGCATCAATACGCAACAGTCCGAACATACTCAAATCATGAAAATGACTCAAATGAAAGAGTTGAACCTCAAGTTCACTAGTACTACCATAACACAAGACTGAGAACCCGTCTCACATCATAGGAACAAAACACATGAATCTAACCTGCAAGGTCATACTTCCAATTAACTTCGTTGCGATGTGCGATCCTATCCAACACTGCTCCACATGAGCCACCTTAGTCACATTGCTCGAAATCACCACGCACAATTCGAGGTCTAGAACCAAAGCAAATCATCATACCCACTGTGAAGCAAATAGCATACACCACACTAACCCGAAAGGATATAACCGATACGCCATTCACCGAGAAACACCCAATCACTCTTCCCGCTCGACTTCCACTATGAAACCCTAATAGAACCGCACCATATGTACCTATAACCAACAAATCATAACATCTCACAACACAGAAAGGTAACTCATGGATCTCCCCATATTATTAATAAGCTCAATAACAATCGAATCAACACACCCTTTAACAGCACAATTCGAAGCCAACCAAGTTGGCTCAAATTAGAACACGCATCCACATTGGTTTGCCAACGAGCTCCTTATCACAAAAATCCTGGAGTTGTTTTTCAACTCCTTTAACTCTGTCGGTGCCATACGATACAGTGCCCGGCATCAAATCAATACCGAAATCAACCACCTTGCCCGACGACATGCTCGACCACAAGAAACATATCCGAAAAGTCCCTCACCACCGGAACTAAATCAATGGTAGGAGCCTCTGCACTGACATCTATCACGAAAACCCAACTAAGAAAAATAATCCTTCTCAGCCGCCTGCTGGGTCTTCGAAATATAAAACCACTCCACTAGGACATAATCCGTCGAACCTCGCCACTCAATCCGTGACATTTTAGGCATAGCCAACGGCATCGCCTTAACGCAATAGTCCAGAATGACACCACACAAAGACAAACAATCTGAACCCGATATCATATCCAAAATCTAACATACCAAGCAACATAAAGATCTAGTCAGGTCTCCAAATCCCGATAGTCACTAAACAGTGCCGATACACATGAATCACAACCACCACATAGCCTGAATGTGAGAACTTCCCGTCTCCAACTCCATATGGCCCATGAATTAACATATCTGGTCCTAATTCCGCCGTCCGAATACATACCACACCTCAAATACCCAATCATTCCACGAGAGAAATTCTAGAATTCCACTATGCCACCAAGCAAACTCGAATATCAGCAGTTGATCTAACAAGAAAAATGTCATAATACTACCGAAGTATCATCAACTTAATCACATTACCCTTTCTGAAACATATGCCCTCGTCAAATTAGCAATACCATTTCCTTAATCATCCGAAGACCCTTTCTCTAATTATCTGAAGCTCGTTCCTCTAATTATCTGAAACTGCCCGCCGCCTAAGTGTTGTGACCTTCCTTTCAGAACTAAACTGCAACCTTACACACGTGATTCTCAATCCTTCACAACATACCGCATAACCCGTACCATCCTAGGATAACCATGAGAACTTCATATCCCTTCCGAACCACAAGTAACTAGGAATTCCACTAGCCAAGAATTCCCCATTGATCCCATCTAGAAGAGAACCACTATACATCCCATGCTCCTCACGCCAATAGGAAAAATATACCTCTCTAACTGTGGTAGAAACCATCTAGAACTCCCCGAATTCCTTTTGCACGACACTAACTCATCAGGATTGAATTCTTCTAACTCAACCAAGCTACGCATGTCACTAAAACCAAAAAGAATTGCCGCAAAAAACCTGCAGAGACTCGTTACCTCAAAAACACCCAAGGAACTAATCATATCCTTACCATACCGATCTACCCTACTACCACGCTATCCCATCTATTCGAGTTTCCCTCTGATCTACCATTAGCTTGACACTTCTTCTTGCTATAACGCCATAATTCCTCAACCCAGACTCACCACGCGAGTCCCAAGCATGAAACCACACTGTCTAAGGCTCATAAGCCGCTGAGTACTCTCTTAAATGTTTTCAAAAGCACCACGTTAAAAATACCTACCCCGAAGGGACTTCCTACGAATCTGGAACCATTACCTTCCTAATACTGATATATAGAATCCCATAGTTAATGTAGAAAGTACCACAAGTCTTGCCATCTTCCAAATGAAAACTCAGTTCCTAACCACATATACAACTTTAAAATACCCAATTGCTACATGTAGAATCTTGAACACATTAGAACCATGCTCGAGAGTCATTCACTCTATTCAAACTGCAATTAGTCTGATCAAATGAACCGAACAACCCGTGCCTCATTGGCACTCCGACACTGCAGAATGTAATCTCATCCCAATACAACCAAGCAACTTCCTGCTCTATGCGCCGAGCATTCTTGCCAATAACAACTCAAGACATCCTGTGATTCTCACACACCTATGAAGCATAATATAATCTTCGTCAAAATTTTCCTTTACTCGAGCCATCCTCGGTCTCAATTTCTGCAAGCCATAACTGATTCACCAGCACGCCTCAAACTGGAACCAACATAGCACCTAACGGTGCAATCGCTTAATCAATAGTAGGCTCCCCCACTTGGCTCGAAACCATAGATCAGCACACACTCAATAACTCATAACGATTATACTCTATTGATGCCATGATACCATATTGAGATTAAACTCAAATCTTTTATAAGCCCATGAAAACATAGTTCATCTAGAATTTTAACTCTTTTGCAAATATCGCATTCCACTCTCATAACAGTTACACCCGCTCTCCAAGCGACACAATTTAAATTGCAACACATATTCTTCACTCGCAAATGAGATCTTCTAACAAACACAAAAGGATCGTACAACCTCAGAACATTTCGCAGGAGACAACCCACCTGCTTTGCCTCTAACTAACATTTCTGTATACCTTCCACCGTCATAAATTGTATGCAGTCACTTAGTCTTCCTAAGTCTGAACTCATACCGCAACATGAAATTTACTTCACTCACAACTGGGAAACATGAAAAGATCCTTCACGTGCCCATAACTCGGGGCTATACCTCGAATCAAGATGGAATTCAAGCACCTAATAGTTCTTCTATCCTTTAGCAGACCATCCTCGTCACTTCCAAATCATACGAATACACCTCACAACACTAACATTATCATTACATAGCCATCCAGCTGTCACTTCCACTAATAGGGAAAAATACCGAACATATAAATTCAAAAGCACTTGCTCACACAATCAACACCTCAGTGCTCAAGCTATAGGCAAAGATCCGGCCTCAAGTCCTCTAGACTGGACCAACATCAACTCACAGAGATCACATCTCGCCCCTCGATCAGGGAATCACAAGCCATCGAGGAACATCTGATACTGAGCGTTCATGCGCGCATATGAATGCGTGGAAGGAATTCAAAGAGTTACATTTCAAGCTGAATCAAGGACGCACGATAAGAATTCAAGAATGTGAAGTTTTCCTAAAGGTTCTGCATCCTCTCAAGGATAAATACAGATGTCTCCGTACCGATCCACGAGACTCTACTAAACCTGCTCATGACTCGTGAGACCTATGTAACCTAGGCTCTGATACCAACTTGTCACGACCCTAACCCTGAACTCGATCGTGATGACGCCTCTTGTGAAGACAAGGCCAGCCAGTTCAACCCAACTCAACTTTTAAAGCCGTTAATCAACATAAAAATAGTCTAAACATGATTTAAACAATACTAAATAGAAGAAATATTGTTAACAATACGGAAAGTCCAACCCGACATAGCCCTAACCGGGGTGTCACAAGTCATGAGCAACAAATGATCCTGATACGAGTCTACTAGTTACGATGTCTGGTACAATAGTTTGAAAAACATAGAATTAATAAGATAAAGGGAGGCACGGGGGCAGCGGACGCCAACAGCTACCTCGTACCGAAACACCGCCTGGACTGGGAGGATCAACACTCAGGAGCGGGATATGCTATGCCTGAATCTGCACACAGGGGTGCAGGGAGTAAAGTGAGTACTCCAACTCAGTGAGTAACAAATATAAATAATGGATGAAAGCATGAAAACACGTAAAGGCACAAGGCAATTCTATATCAAAGCAGTAAAATCACTTAAAGCAGTAAATCCGTGAAGAAATCAAGTTAAATCCCTTTTTAAACAAGTAAAACAGGTAGTTTGGCAGGTAAATAACAAGTAGAAATCTTCCCCTCGGGCTCACTCTCAGTACAATATCAGCCCCTCGGGCTCACTCTCAGTACAATATCAGCCCCTCGGGCTCACTCTCAGATCATGATGGGTACTCGCACTCACTGTGGGTGTTCAGACTCCGGAGGGGCCCCTTACAGCCCAAGCTCTATATCAAGCCACCTCGTGGCATCATCTCTCGGCACTTGGCCTCACATCACTCGGCACTCGGCCTCACATCACGTAAGCCACCTCGTGGCGTATAAAAAGATCTCAGGCCCTCGGCCTCATATCACTCAGCATATCCTCACATATGGACCTCGGCCTCACTCAGTCCGAAAATCATCACAAGCCCCTTGGGCATTTGTAAAACAATAGTGCTCATCCCAAAACATCATTTAGAATATCATTTAAGTCTCAAAACTGAGTAAGAGTGGCTGAGTTGTAAAATAGTGGAAAACAACAGGACTGAGTTCAGGTAATAAATCAATACCGTGAGGAAATAGTGATAAAAATCCCCGGAGGGTTCAAATAGTTGGCACGAAGCCCAAATATGGCAATCAGCCTAAACCATGATGATAAGAAACAAGTTTTAGACAAATACACGGTAAAATCATCAATCGGGATGGACCAAGTCACAATCCCCAATAGTAAACGACCCCACACTCATCATCAAGCGCGTGTCTCACCTTATTATAGCACTATGATGTGCAAATTCGGGGTTTCAAACCCTCAGGGCATCATTTACAATCATTACTCACCTCGAACCGGCTAATTCTCTAGCTCGCGATGCCTTTGCCCCTCGAATCGGCCTCCACGTGCGTCGAATCTATCCAAATTAAAACGAATACGTCACAATATGCTAAGGGAACAAAGCCCAAGCGAAAATAATAGAATTACCACAAAATTCTAGAATTTGGTCAAACCCGACCCCCGGGCCCACATCTCAAAATTTGATAAAATTTACAAAACTAGAATCCTTATACTCTCACGAGTCTAACCATATGAAAATTATCCAATTCCGGTACCATTTGGTCCTTCAAATCATCATTATATATTTTTGGAATATTCCACAAATTTTCTTCCCAAATCACGAATTAAATGATAGATTCATGTACTCTAGCCAAATCTGAGTTAGAATCACTTACCCCGATGAATTTCTTGAAAAACCTTTAAAAAATCGCCAAAATCTGAGCTCTGTAGGTCAAAATATCAAATAAAACCCAAAACCTCATATTTACAGAGTGCCCCACAGATTTCCACCTCCGCGGGCCGCACAAAATCGACCGCGGTCCGCACAAAATCAGTGTGGTCCGCACAAAAACGACCGCGGACGCATAGCTTTCCTCTGCAGTGACAGGTTTTAGTATTTTGGCCATAACTTTCACTAAAGATGTCCAAATTTCAATATCTTTACCTTTATGGAAACTAGATACGAAGGACTACAACTTTCATTTTTTAATCATCTCAAAATTTCTTGTAGATCAAAAGATATGAGCTTCCGAAGTAGGACCAGTTAAAAGTTTCCCACCGCGGCCGCACAGCATTTTGTGCGGTCCGCACATCATCTACCGCGACCGCACTTCTTTTTGTGTGGTCCGCACAGCACGTACCGCGGCCGCACTTCTTTTTGAGCGGACCGCGCGAGTGAGTTCCGAGGCCTGCAACCCTTCTGGACCTGCTACAGCTATGATTTTCGGCCTAACACATCCCGGAACCTACCCGGAACTCCCGGAACTTCAAACTAATTGTACCAACACATCCCATGACATCGTTCAAACTTGTTCAAAACTTTGAACGCTCACAACAACATCAAATCACCAATTTAACATAGGATTCAAGCCTAAGAACTCTTAAATTATGCTTTCGATCAAAAAGTCTATCAAACCTCGTCCGAATGACCTGAAATTTTGCGCACACATCGCAAATGACACAACGAAGCTACTGCAACTCTCGTAATTTCGTTCCGACCTTTATATCAAAATCTCACCTATCAACCGGAAAGTGCCTAAATCTCAATTTCGCCAATCCAAGCCTAAACCTTCCACGGACTTCTAAAATGCAATCCGATCACGCTCATAAGTCCCAAATCACCTAACGGAGCTAACCAAATAATAAAAATTCCAATCCGAGATCATATACAAACAAGTCAAATATTGGTCAAACCTTTCAAATTTTTAAGCTTTCAACTGAGACTGTTTTTTCAAATTAAATTCTGATTAACCTGAAACCCAACACCAACGATTTACATAAGTCATATTACATCACACGGGGAAAGTCATGCCCGAGAACTGGTGAGAGAAATGCAAAAGCTCAAAACGACTGGTCGGGTCGTTAGAAAGACATTGAAGATGAACCCACTTTGTAAATGTGGGTATCCATCACATTTGAAATTTCATGGTCAAATGACAATCTGGGAAGAAGACTTTTTGATTGTAAAAACTATAAGGTATGATAAAGTAATGTTTAGAAGGTTTAAATTGATTATAATTTATGTTGGGTTTGTTCTAGGTTTTTTCATTAAAAAAAAAGTGATAGTTATGCTTTTTGTGCAGGTTAAAGGTCGTATGGCTTGTAATTCGTTTTGAGTGGTATGAACCGGAATTTCCAAAACAAACTAATATTGTTATTTTGGGTTTGTTGAAGAAGAGAAATAAACAAGAGAAAGAGCTGAAGTGGGGAAGAACATTGAAGATTAGTCTATGTATTAGTGTAGTATGCAATGTGATGTTGTATTTTGGTTGGTGTCCAATTTAATCTAATTTTAATTGGTATCTACAAATTTGATAAATAGTAGAATGAATTATAATATTTAAAACATAAGATATCATATGAGATGAATATTCCTAAATTTCATACTAATCACAATACTGTTGTGTGGCCAAATATGCACTAGTCACTGCAGATAATAGGAAGACATGTTCTGGTAATTCACAACCTAAAGTACACTTAGCACCAAACTCATATAATGCTTTTCTTTCTAAAATGTCCCAGAATGTTGTCACCTCTCCTAAAAACACACAAGCCTTTTACTTTTCTTACATCTTACAAAAAAGAAATGTAAGATAGATACACGTTGTTTACAAAACTAGATTGCAACAATCATCTGGACAAAATACTACCAATATCGAACAACTACACAAAATACTACCAATATCACAAAAGAGCTGTTTATAAAACAATCGGACAACTACACAAATACTACCACAAAGAAAGTTGTAATTATCTGATTACATACCAAGCATACACCAAAAAAAAACTAACTTAATCATAGAACAAATCTATGTTGGTTCTTTGGATAGAGATTTTCCAGTTTGAGATGTTTGAATCTTAATAGCTTTTGCTTTTTTTTGGACTCTATGCATAGTACTTTTCATTTGGAGTTGTCTTTGGCTAATAGCTGGCTTTCCTTTTGTAATGACCCAGCCGGTCGTTTTAAGAATTTATGCCCCGATACCCTATTAACTGTTTTCCCCATGTTTGTTTCTGCTGTTGTGAGTTGTCGGGGGAAAATTATTGGGAGTTTCAGAGAGTTTTAAGACACTTAGTCCCTAAATAAGAGCTTAAGTTTTGGAAACTTGACCTTAGTTGGAACAGTGTGAAGACAGCCTCGGAATGGAATTCTGATGGTTCCATTAGCTCCGTTGGGTGATTTCGGATTTAGAAGTGTGTATTTAGGCTTGAAATGCCAAAAGTTGAATTTTTGAAGTTTCCGGTTCGATAGTGAGACTTTGATCTGAGGGCCAAAATAGAATTCTGGAAGTTGGAGTAGCTCCGTAGTGTTGAATGTGACGTGTGTGCAAAATTTTAGGTCATTAGGATGAGGTTTGATAAACTTTTTGATCGAAAGCGTATTTTGAGAGTTTTTGAAGTTCTTAGGCTTGAATCCGATGCTAAATTGGTGTTTTGATGTTGTTTTGAGCATTCCAAAAATTGGAATAAGTTTGAGAGATGTTGTAGGAATGGTTGGCATATTTGGTTGAGGTCCCGAGGGCCTCGGGTGTATTTCGGATGCTCAACGGGTCATTTTTCGAACTTAGAAATTGTAGAAAAATATTGCAGCTGTCAGTTCTGGTTTTCTTCTTCGCGTTCGCGAGTGGGGTCTCGCGTTCAAGAAGAGGAGCTGGGGCTGTTGAGGAATTTATGGTTCGCGCTCGCGAAGTGTCTCCCGTGTTCGTGAAGCTGAGAGTTTTATACCTACACGTTCGCGATGGTGTTCCTGCGTTCGCGTAGGAGGAGGAAGTGTTGCATCGTGTTCGCGACCTGGGCATCGCGTTCGCGATGAAGAAATTTGGGCCCAAGTGAATTTGTGCTTCGATAATGCGAGGGGCCTTCCGCGTTCGCGAAGAAGGAATATCTAGGCAGTATCTAAATAGCCCATCCACGACCCTTCTTCATTTTTTCACCATTTTTGAACGGGATTGAAGCTTTTGAGGGTGATTTTTGAGGAAACCAAAGGGGAATCACTTGGAGGTAATATTTTTGACTTCATAACTCGTTTATATGTGATTAAGGACATAATTAGTGATAAAAAATTTGGAAAAAATAGGTAATTAGGGCTTGAGATTAAGAGACCGTAAAATGGGTATTTGAGGGGATAATCCAACTCCGATTTCGGTATTCGTGTTATGTATAGACTCGTGAGAGTATGAGGATTCTAAAAATATAAATTTCACCTGATTCCAAGATGTAGGCCTGAGGGGCGTTTTGGTCATTTTACCTAATTTCGCGTATTAGCTTAAAATGTTTTTGTGGAATCAGTTACTTGAAGTGTTATTTACATTATACAATTGAATTGAATAAATTTGGGCTATTTGGAGTCGAGTACTCGTGGCAAGAGCATGGTTTCGGGTTGATTTTGAGCTGGTTCGAGGTAAGTGGCTTGCCTGACCTTGTGTGGGGGACATTCCCCTTAGGATTTGGTATTGCGGTAATTGAAAGGCCTTGTACGTGAGGTGACGAGTGCGTACTTGTGCTAATTGTTGAAAATCGTGTTTTCACTTAAGTAGCTTTAATTGTGTTTTATTTTCTTGCTTACTTTACTTGAAATTTAAATCTTCTATTAGCTTAGAAAAGCATGTTTAATTTACTTAATTACTTTATTGTATAAACTGCCGTAAGTGTATTATGTGAAGCATGTTAGGTTAGAATTACTTGTTTTTATGTGGTACGAAATTTAGCTTAATTGAGTATTCCTTGTGTTGTTGCTGTGTGTTTTTCTTTGGGACGACATCCTGGGAGATCCCCTGCACGTATTTATGATTTGAGTTGAGGTGCGGGATACCGAGATTGCCCTAGTACGTATATTGAGGATACCAAGAGATCCTCGAGATACTAAGAGACCCCTAGCTTATATTGAGGATACTAAGAGATCCTTGGGATACTAAGAGATCCATGTCATGTATCGAGGGTACTAAGAGATACTCGGGATACTGAGAGATCCCCGGTCATTTCTTTGAGAAGAGTGGTATTCTTGGTAATTGTTTCTGTTTTAGTTATAGTTATCCTTATTATCATGTATTGATGTTTATTATTATCTTCTAACTGTACTGCTTTCTTCTAACTGTACTGCTTTATCTTATACTGTCGCACCTTATATTTCATTTAATCTTAGTAGGGCCCTGACCTTCCTCGTTACTACCCGACCAAGGTTAGGCTTGGCATTTACTAAGTACCGTTGTGGTGTACTCACGCCCTTTCTGTGCATATTTTTCATGTGCAGATCCAGGCACCTCCACTCAGACTCATTACGCTTGAGACGAGGCACTTATAGAGACTCCGAGGTATATTTGCCGCGTCCGCAAACCGAAGATTCCCTTTCTACTCCCCCTTTTTAGTATTAGCCCTTCTGTATTTTCCTTTTTCCTTTGGATAGATATTCTGGAGTAGACATTCATAGACATTCAAAGGCTTGTGATCATGAGATTCCAGGTTTTGGGAAATGTATTTAGATTTCGAGAGTTGATATTGTGTATGTCGAGCGACACTTTTAAACACTGTTTTGCTTCACTGTTTTGTTCTTATTATTTCTTCCGCAAATTGGTTTATTTTCCGCATTGTTAGTCTTACCTAGTCGTAGAGACTAGGTGTCATCACGATGGTTCATGGAGGGCGAACCGAGGTCGTGATAAGTTGGTATCAGAGCTCCAGGTTCATAGGAGTCATGAATCACAAGCCGGTTTATTAGAGTCTCGCGGATAGGTACGAAGACGTCTGTACTTATCTACGAGAGGCTATGTAACTGTTAGTAAAATTCCACTTCATTTGATTTCCTTGTCGTGCGAGATTTTGATATCACAATTCTAAACTTCTGTCTTCTATTCTCTCACATATGGTGAGGACACGCGCTACCCAAGATGATTAGGCATGCACGCCCCTACTGCAACCGTTAGAGGTCGGGGCCGGGGTAGAGACCGAGGATGCGCACACGGTGTAGCCAGAGCACCCGCGCGAGCTGCCACCGAGGTGCCACTAACAGTTCCATCCGGAGTCCAGGCACCTGACACGCCTACTGCTACTACTACTCTAGCCCTTCAGAAGACTCTGGCACAGTTCATGAGCATGTACACCACTTTGGCTCAGGCAGGGTTGCTTCCCCTTGCTGCAGCTACATCTCAGGCCGGGGGAGGAGCACAGACTCTCACCGCCCGCACTCCTGAGCAGCAAGTGCATGTTGATCAGGTCCCAGAGATTATTCCTGTACAACCTATAGCCCTAGGTCAGCCTAAGGATAAGGTAGTAGTTTCAGAGGATGAGCAGCGGAGGCTTGAGAGGTTCAAAAAGTATGATCCTCCTGTATTCAGTGGGTTTGCCTTAGATGATGCCCTGGAAATTTTGGAGGAGTATCACCGTATCCTCCGCACTATGAGTATATCAAGATCGAGTGGGGTATCTTTCACTGCCTTCCAGCTTCGAGGAGCCGCCTGTGAGTGGTGGCGCACCTATGAGTTAGATAGTCCGGATGAGGCAGTTTCACTGACTTGGACTCAGTTTTCAGATATGTTCTTGAGGGAGTTTGTTCCTCAGAGCCTCAGGGACGCATGGCGCGCAGAGTTTGAGCATTTGCGCCAGGGTACTATGACTGTCTCGGAGTATGCTGTCTGTTACACCAGTTTGGCTAGACGTGCCCCAGCCTTGGTTTCTACTGTTCGCGAGAGGGTTCGCCGATTTATTGAGGGGCTTATTCCCAACATCAGGTCTAGCATGACTCATGAGTTGGAGATGGATATTTCTTATCAGTAAGTGGTGAGCATTGCTAGGAGGATTGAGGGTATACATGCTAGGGAGAGAGAGGAGAGGGGGGCCAAGAGGTCTCGAGAGTCGGGCCATTATTCTAGTGCTCGTGCCCCAGCTGCAGGTCGTCATGGTAGGGGTTATATGAGGCACCCTGTTCATTCAGCTCTTCCAGCAGCCAGTGGTATTCCAGCCCCTCCTATGCCTCAGGAGCCTTATTATGCACCTCCAGTACCTAGCGCGCCTCCTGCACGGGGTGCTTTCAGAGGTCAGTCCAGCAGACCTGGCCCGAGCCAGTCATAGTCGCCACGTCCTCCCAGAGCTTGTTTTGAGTATGGTGACACACTCCATGTGGTGAGGGATTGCCCTAGACTTAGGTGGAGTGCGCCTCCACAGACTTCTCAGCCACAGTGTGCCCTACAGAGTTCTCAGGCTATGGTTATAGCTCCAGTTGCTGCCCCACCTGCTCAGCCAGCTAGAGGTAGAGGTCGGGGAGGTAGAGGTCACTCTAGAGGGGGAGGCCAGGCCTGATACTATGCCCTTCCTGCCCATACCGAGGTTGTCGCCTCCGATTCTGTCATCACAAGTATTATACTGGTTTGTCACAAAGATGCATCGGTTCTATTCGATCTGGGCTCCACTTACTCTTATGTGTCTTCTTATTTTGCTCTGCATTTGGGTGTACCTCGGGATTCATTAAGCTCCTCTGTTTATGTTTCTACTCTTGTGGGAGACTCTCTTATTGTGGACCTCATTTATCAGTCGTGTTTGGTTGCTTTTAGTGGTTTTGAGACCAGAGCCGATTTATTATTACTCAGCATAGTAGATTTTGATATTATCTTGGGCATGGACTGGTTGTCGCCCCATTATGCTATTCTTGATTGTCATGCCAAAATCGTGACGCTGGCTATGCCAGGTGTACCGTGTGTTGAGTGGAGGGGTACTTTAGATCATACTCCTAGTAGAGTTATTTCTTTTCTTAAGGCTCAGCGAATGGTTGAAAAGGGGTGCGACGCATATCTAGCTTATGTGAGAGATGTCAGTATTGATACCCCTTCAGTTGATTTAGTCCCAATAGTACGAGATTTTCCTAATGTGTTTCCAGCTGATCTTTCGGGCATGCCACCTGATAGAGATATTGATTTTGGCATTGATCTGTTGCCGGGCACTCAGTCCATTTCTATTCCTCCATATCGTATGACTCCTCCTGAGTTGAAGGAATTGAAGGATCAGTTACAGGAATTGGTTGATAAGGGTTTTATTAGTCCCAGTGTATCACCTTGGGGTGCTCCTGTCTTGTTTGTGAAGAAAAAGGATGGTTCTATGCGTATGTGTATTGATTATCGCCAGTTGAACAAAGTTACAGTGAAGAACAGTTATCCTTTGCCTCATATTGATGATCTGCTTGACCAGCTTCAGGGCACACGGGTGTTTTCTAAGATTGACTTATGCTCAGGTTACCATCAGTTGAAGATTCGGGAGCCAGATATCCCGAAAACTGCTTTCAAGACTCGGTATGGTCATTACGAGTTCCTTGTTATGTCATTTGGGCTGACCAATGCCCCAACAGCCTTTAGCATTTGATGCACAGTGTGTTCCGTCCGTATCTTAACTCGTTTGTCATTGTATTTATTGATGATATTCTAGTGTATTCCTGGAGTCGGAAAGATCATGAGCAGCACCTGAGGACAGTGCTTCAGACCTTGAGAGAAAAGAAGTTATATGTTAAGTTCTCGAAATGTGAGTTTTGGTTGGATTCCGTGGCATTCTTAGGCCACGTGGTATCGAGTGAGGGTATTCAGGTGGATTCGAAGAACATAGAGGCAGTGTAGAGTTGGCCCAAACCATCCTCAGCTATAAAGATCCGCAGTTTTCTTGGCTTGGCAAGTTATTACCGTCGTTTTGTGGAGGGGTTTTCATCGATTGTAGCCCCTATGACTAGACTGACCTAGAAGGATGCTCCATTCCACTGGACAGAAGAGTGTGAGGCAAGCTTTCAGAAGCTCAAGACATCTTTGACTACAGCCCCAATTTTGATATTGCCTACATGTTCGGGGTCTTACACTGTCTATTGTGATGCCTCGAGGATTGGCTTTGGAGCGATTTTGATGCAGGACGGTAGGGTGATTGCCTACGCGTCCCGACAGTTGAAGGTTCACGAGAAGAATTATCCGATCCACGACCTTGAGTTAGCTACCATTGTTCACGTCCTGAAGATCTGGCATCATTATTTGTATAGGGTTCCTTGTGAGGTTGATACCGATTATCGGAGCTTGCAGCACCTGTTCAAGCAAAATGATCTAAACTTGCACCAGATGAGGTGGTTCGAGTTGCTGAAGGACTATGATATTAGTATTTTGTATCACCCGAGCAAAGACAATATGGTGGTCGATGCCTTGAGTCGCCAGGCAGAGAGTTTAGGGAGTTTGGCTTATTTACCAGCATCGGAGAGGCCTATGGCGATGGATGTTCAGGCCTTAGCCAGCCAGTTGGTGAGATTGGATCTTTTGGAGCCCAGTCGGGTTCTAGCTTGCATGGTTTCTCAGTCTTCTTTATTTGATCGTATCAGGGAGCGTCACTATGATGACCCTCATTTGCTTGTCCTCAAGGACAAGGTTCAGCATGGTGATGCTAGAGATGTGACTATTGCTGATGACGGGGTACTAAGGATTTCGACCAGCTCGAAATAACACCCCGACGGCCAAAGGCCATCGCCAAAAGAGAAGAGTTCGAGTTCGAACCACGACGGGTTAACATTTTGACCGGCTCGAAATAACACCCCGACTGCTAAGGGCCACCACCAAAAAAGAAGAGTTCAACCTCGTTCGAACCACGACGGGTTAACATTTCGACCGGCTCGAAATAACACCCTGACGGCTAAGGGCCATTACCAAAAAAGAAGAGTTCAGCCTCGTTTGAACCACGACAGGTATTTTGACCAGCTTGAAATAACACCCCGACGGCCAAGGGCCATTGCAAAAAGAAGAAGAGTTCGACCTCGTTTGAACCACGACGAGTTAAAATTTCGAACAGTTCGAAATAACACCCCAAGGCCAAGGGCCATCACCAAAAAAAGAGTTGGACCTCGTTTGAACCACGACGGGTTAACATTTCGACCAGCTTGAAATAACACCTCGCGGCCAAAGGCCATCGCTAAAAAAAAGAGTTCGACCTCGTTCGAACCACGACGGGTTAAGATTTCGACCGGCTCGAAATAATACCCCGCGGCCAAGGGCCATCGCCAAAAAAGAAGATTTCGACCTCGTTCGAACCACGACGGATTAACATTTCGACCAGCTCGAAATAACACCCTAACGGCCAAAGGCCATCGCCAAAAAAGAAGAGTTCGACCTCGTTTGAACCACAATGGGTTAACATTTTGACCGGATCAAAATAACACCCCGACGGCTAAGGGCCATCGCCGAAAAAGAAGAGTTCGACCTCATTCGAACCACGATGGGTTATCATTTCGACCAGCTCGAAATAGCACCCTGACGGCCAAAGGCCATCGCCAAAAGAGAAGACTTCGACCGTGTTCGAACCTTGATGGGTTAACATTTCGATCGACTCGAAATAACACCCCGACGACTTAGGGCCAACACCAAAAAAGAAGAGTTGACCTCGTTCGAACCACGATGGGTTAACATTTCGACCAACTCGAAATAATACCCCAATGACCATCGCCAAAAGAGAAGAGATCGACCTTGTTCGAACCATAACGGGTTAACATTTCGACCAGCTCGAAATAATACCCCGACGGGCAAGGGCCATCGCCAAAAAAGAAGAGTTCGACCTCGTTCGAACCAACATTCGGCCTCGTCCGAATTCACAGTGGGCGACCTCGTCCGAATTTACAGTAGCCGACCTCGTCCGTACTCATATTCGGTGACCTCGCCAGAATCAACATTTGACGACCTCGCCCGAATCAACATTCAGCGACCTCACCCGAATCAACATACGGCAACCTCGTCCGAATCCACATTAGGCGACCTCGCCCGAATTCACATTCGGCAACCGCGCCCGAATTCCCATTCGGCGACCACACCCGAATTCCCATTCGGCGACCACACCTGAATTCCCATTCGGCGACCGCGCCCGAATTCCCATTCGACGACCTCGTCCGAATTCACATTCGACCTCATCGCCCGTCCATATCCAAGGACTCGAATGACCTCCTCCGATGCCGTCATCCTTGCCAAAGCCGCCATCCTAGCCTCGACGGCCTTCTCCAACTCTACCATCTTCTTGATTGACTCATCACTCAAATCATTGGCCCTGATCAAACTCTGCTCGAGTTCAACCCGCGGGGATACCACTTTGACCTAAAGATCGGCACCCTCAGCCGCAATCCATACTAGTCGACCTCCCCATCCGAATTTCTCGAACTACGATTAATGAAGTCCGCTCACCGAGCTCGACCAAAAGACGACCTCGATAAGCGGAGGGACTAACTGTATGGGTCAAAATCAGATCAAAAAAATTCGGTACGCGGAGACAACAGGACGAGGATGGACAGTTATCGATAAGGCCGAGGTTGGACAATCATCGATAAGGCCGAGGTCGGACAGACCAAGGTCGGACCGGTCGAGATCGGATAGTTTTCGATAAGGCCGAGGTCGGACAGTCATCAATAGGGCCGGTCGGACATACATCAATAAGGCCGAGGTCCTACAGACCAAGGTCGGATAATCATCAGTAAGGTCGAGGTCGGGCAGTGACGAAATAGCTAGTTTGCTTTGGAATCCTTAAAGGGAATATTCCCTTTAATTGTACTTTTTTAGGATTTTCTATGGACACCCCTTATAAATAGGAAGAGAGGACTTCGAAAAAGGGGTCTTTCTCTCTCTCCTTCTCCCTCTCTCTAGAAAACATGTAAACATTCATCTTTAAAAAGATTAGAGGATCTGTGATCCCAGACCTTGATGAGATCCAAAAAGGGTCCTAAGGTTCTTATATTTGTCTATCATTCATCTTTATCAAATGAAAGAGGATCCGCCTCACTCAGGACTTGGTGACTCTTTTTTTTTATTTACATTTTATTGTCATCTAATGTTACTTAATGCATCTCTCTTTATGCTATTAAATCTGACCATAATCACTGTCAACACTTATACTCAACTATGTTTTTCTATTCATATTATTCATTTTGGATCTAGAATTTATTATCCTTAACTAGAATTTACCCTCATCATCATCATTAATTAATTCAATCAAAAAGGTTTCAATATCTTTTGGTCAAACAAGAGTAGCAAATTTGCAATCTCAGATGATTAATAATTTTAAAAAAAAATTAGTAGTTGTTGAGAATATAAGCATATGATAGCCTCTCCTTGGAAATGTCGAAGGTGCCACCGGTTTGCCTGCTAATGTTTTGATTCGGTGAATTAATTCAGTAAATTAAAGGAATAGTTTAACTTAAACATTCCCATTCCAGCCTGCCACTGTCAGTGCCAACCCAGTTCTTTTCGTCAAACACTTCAATTCTGTTAGCTTCCCTAAAACGACACCGCTTCAAATATTTGTTTACTTTTATTTAAATAGTATAATCTATCTATATTATATTAAAAGGAGAGTAGTATGCATTATGGTTAAGCCAACTGGCAAGCTAAATAGAAACCACTTGGCAATTTTAGGACAACATTAGTAATTAGAAATTATATATAGAAACATAATTAATGGAAATAGTTTAATGAATCTTATACATAATCTAAATAGATCTTAGACAAATCTAATCTATATATCTATAATTAAATTTATATTTATATTTGTATCTATATCTATATTTATATTTATATATTAATCTACTCATAGATTTTTTTCTATATTAACTAGAAATATGAAGGTGAAAAATTAATTAAAAACTATAATAAAAATATAAAAATATATAAAGACGTAAATTGAGATAACCTATAACTATTTATACTTTGGAGTAAGTTAAAATATAGAAACTAAAATTTACATAAGATATTAAGGATTTACTACAACATTAGATATAATGTGTTCGAACAATTAAGAAAATTATTTTTCTATGATTATATTTGAATTAAGTTCAGTTAGTTTAAATTTGAAAGCATAACATAATTTTTTAAAAATATGGTCCTAGTAAAAAAAATAGAATGATAAAAATTATTTGAATTTGAGATGAGAAAGTTTTTAAATTTATCTATATTATATAAGAATGAGTGTGGCAAAAATAAATACTAAATTCAAACAAGCTAATAAAAATTCATATGACAATGTAATAATATTAGGTATTGAATAATATAAAATATAAAATAACGAATAAGAGAAAAAATAAAAATTCAGATTTTTTATCATAGAAAAAAGAGTCAAACTTATTTAAATTTCAGACGAGAAAGTTTTTTATATTATACTAAGAAAAGTCATAATATATGTCCACATAACTCAAGTCCAATAGTTAAAATAAACAACTAAAAAAATTGAACAATAAAAATAAATTAGAGATAATGTAAGGACATTTATAAATCATAAGTTTAGAAAATAAAATAAAATAAATATATAATACTTAAAAATATTATTAAATTTAAAATAATTTAAAATTTTCGAGTAATGTTTTTAAAACAAAATAAATATTTATTTCATAATTAAAAAAATTATATATTTATCTTATATTATTAAAGAAAAGTAGTTGATAATGATATTAAATAAATTTACAAGTTAATGAAAAGCCACATAAAATGTAATAAGACTATATATATTAGAATAAAAAAATAGCAAAATTATGTTAAATTATTAAAAATTTACTATTAAAAATTAAAAGAAAAGGCTATTTGACTTTGAGATTAGAAAGTTCTTAAAACTATGATGCGAATGCTCAAATTATGGATAATACCACGAAATTGAAGTTTTACTTATGAAAAATAAAACAATAATAAAAAATAAAAATTTTAAATGACAAAAATAAATTTCTAATATAGGTAATTTAACAAAAATTAAATTTGTATCTTAAAACTAAAAAAGAAAGAAAATTTATGTAAAGAAATAAAATGACAGTGAAAATATTATTACAACATTTAGATATGTTCAAACAATTACGAAAATATTTTTCTATGATTAATATCTGAATCGAGTGCAGTTAGTTTGAGTTTGAATGCATAGCATAATTTTTTAAAAATGCGGTCCATTTTAGAAAATAGAATGATAAGAATTATTTGAATTTGAGTTGATATTATTTTTTTGTTTTTAAAAATATTATGTAAAGAACTAAAATGACAGTAAAAATATTACTACAATATTTAGAAATAATGTGTTCAAACAATTAAGAAATTTTTTTCTATGATTAAATAAAATTTTAAAATACAAAATAAATTTCTAATATTGGTAATCTTACTAATGAAAATTAAAAATTAAATTGTATCTTATAGCTAAAAAAGGAAGAAAATTTAACTGCATCTAACACAAAATTAATTATAAGAGAACTCAATACATTTGGAACATGATAATCAAATAACTTATGTATTAATATGTTAGACTAATTAAAAGTTACAATTTAAAACAAAATATGATATTATTTTGGCTATAGGTAAAATATTAATATAAAAACTAATTAACAATTGTAATAGGAAGAGAATGTACATAAAAAAATAAAGGTGGTGTGAGGATACTTATATTTTAAATTAATTTAAAAATAGATAAAATAAAATATTAAATTATATTTAAAAATATTACTGATAAATTTAAATGATTAAAATATTATGAGTAAGAAGATAAAAGCATAAAAATATACCAAATTTTAAGAATAAAATATTTATTTTTATTAAATACTATTAAAAGGATAAAAAGTAAGACATTAATTTAATTATAAGCTAATAAATAAATTATATTATAGTATAATAATATTAAATATTAAATAATACAATAACTATAAGAAAAGAACAAAAAAAAGAATTTATGTAAAAGCAATGTGATGAATAAGATATATTTGACGTCTAGATAAAAATAAAGTGATAATAAGAATTTTGTTAAGATAATATGATCTAATGTGCTCGAACAAGATAGATCACAATATGACATATTTAGTATTCTTTAATATCGACAGCGGAACGAAATACAAGTACCAAAATCAAAGGGTTAGGTTGCTATAAATATATATTAAAAAGATTGGTTGTTCACTACGAGATTTGAACAATAATTTCATATCATGTTTCATAATTAAATTCTCATGTTATATAATTTGTATATGAGAGGTTTATATTTTAAAGTTATTTGTACATGATTCAAATAACCTACATCGCAATTTGAAATAATTTATCCGCACATCGCACGGGTAGTGATACTAGTAATTATTAATGACAAAACAATAATAATGGAGTAATAGAATTTTTCTTTTTTTGGACGGAGTATTTATTGGGGAAAAAATGAACGGAAATGTGAGTAAAGAGTCGTAGTGCGCACATTGGCCGTTTCAAAACGCCAACTATTTCCCCATTGTTATCTCTGCTCATTCATCCATTTTCTTCCTCAATCGCCTCCGGATTCTTCTCACAACGACGCCGTTCCGATCGCTCCTTTTTCGGTAAGCTTTTCATTTGCATACTTATAAAAATTTGAAGATCAGGATATGTTAATAGATATTTGAAAATAGCCTCTGTTTATGTCTTATGTTGCAGTTAGGGTTTAAATCAGATCCGATTAGATCGGGAGTGTTGATGCCGATCTGAAAAAAATTGCTCGTTTTGTGTAGGTTTTGGGAGAGAAGATATCATAATTCATAAGTGATGGCGAATAGAGTGGATCACGAGTACGATTATTTGTTTAAGATCGTGTTGATTGGGGATTCTGGAGTAGGAAAATCAAATATTTTATCCAGGTTCACGAGAAATGAATTCTGTTTGGAGTCGAAGTCCACTATCGGAGTTGAGTTCGCCACCAGAACTCTTCAGGTCTCTATCAATCTCATGAATCATGATGTATTTATATTCTACTCATTTCCTTTGAGCTTCGCGCACAGTGATTTTCTAATTTCTATTGGTTCAACCTTTAAGTTTTGCATTTAAGTTACATACACTGACAATGTAATGAATCTTTTACAACATCTGTGTGATTTAACCTGTTATGTTACTTATAAATGTTTCTAGATTACCAATCAATACTATTAAATAGAGTTGTTTGCAATTGTCCTTAAGTGACTTGATTGTAAATATCTTTTACACCGTTAGTGCATACAACTTGAAATTGTAAATTTTGGGTTTTTTAATTGCTCTTGTGAAACATGAACACTAAGATAAACTGTTGAATGAATAACTGTATGGCGAATGCCCATTGGAATTGTGTGTTTTATGATGTGAATGTCATAGGAATTATTGAATCATGAGAGCTGTTGATTTTGAGCATTTATTCTCTCAAACTGAGAATTTAATGCGATTGTCGTTCACATGTATGGGCTGACGATTGCTTTCTGTTTCATATTTTGAATTCAGCTTCCATGGTCATACGTTATTTTGACTAAATGACTCATCATAGTTAATTTATCTCGTCATCCATTGTAAACAAAAACAAATACCTCAGACATGATCATCATCTACTGAATGAAAGCCAAGAAATTTGATTCTTTGATAGTCTACAGAGTACAGATTCAGTCATATCTTCACGTATGCACAAGATGCACGTGCATAGAAGCAGCTAGACCTTTTGTAATTGTATAGACATATTCTTGTTAGGAGTGAGGAAATTTTGGTACTTGTGATTTATGTCTAATCGCCTTGGTTATGGATTCATCTGTCTGAAGCTAAACTAATGTGCTTCCGAGAATAAAGTAGGAATGCTTATGACTTGGCATGACACCTTTAACAATTATGTGTCACCGTACACAATACTGCTCTCTGTTAAAATGAAAACGTTCAACAGCAAAACTAGATGTCTATCTCTGATGGGGAATTGGAATGTTTAATGGCGTTTATCATGTCCTTTGGACAAAAGATCTTAACACTGAAATTTTCGACTTTGTAACCCCTATTCACCTATTGTGGAACTGATGCAAATTGCTTTTTCTGCCAGCAACAAGATCCATTTCTTCTCATTACTAAGTCATGGAAATGCGGGGATGGTACAAAGTTACTGGTCTTTTGGCATCTCTCACGGAGTAATATATTTATCTACTTAATGATGCAGGTGGAGGGAAAAACAGTGAAGGCCCAGATATGGGACACTGCAGGACAAGAAAGGTACCGAGCCATTACCAGTGCTTACTATCGAGGAGCAGTGGGTGCACTCCTTGTCTATGACATAACAAAGAGGCAAACATTTGACAATGTCCAGAGGTGGCTACGAGAATTGAGAGACCATGCAGACTCTAACATTGTAATCATACTCGCAGGAAACAAGTCTGACCTTAAACATCTTAGAGCAGTCTCTGAGCAGGATGGTCAAGCTTTAGCTGAGAAGGAAGGACTTTCATTTCTTGAGACCTCAGCATTGGAAGCTCTTAATGTTGACAAGGCTTTTCAGACTATATTGACAGATATTTACCATATCATAAGCAAGAAGGCATTGGCAGCCCAGGAAGCAGCCGCGAGCACTGCACTTCCTGGTCAGGGTACAACAATCAACGTCAGTGATAACTCTGCAAATGTGAAGAGAGGCTGCTGTTCAACTTGAGTTGGTGTTTCAAAAAGAAATAGAATTTGTAGCAAGGCATAAACTTTTTTTGTTTTTTTCCCCTTCTTTCTTTTCTTCTCTTCTATTTTCTTCTCCTTTTCAGGCTTGTAGATTACTTTCTTGATTCATTTAAGAGGAGAGCTTGTGCATGTTCATTATCTATTGGTCTAGGACAATCTGTACTTCACATGATACACAGTTTAACTGTTTACTTTTTTAAAAAAAAAGAAGGAATACTGGTACTGTTCGCAAGACCAAAATAACTCTGATCTTCCAGGACTTTGGAACACAGGACTTGTTAATTCAATTGCAGCATTTTATTTTGTGGCAAGTTTCCTCGTGTTCTGTTAATAAAGTAGTAATATGAATAACATTAGAGAGATACTTAGAGGGTGATATTGTGAGTCCATATTTACAGGCAGAAGAGAAAAAGGAGAAGAAAGAAGTGCTGGGGAAGGTATGTTTCGTCGACTACATGTACTTACAAGTTTTTCATGCACAATGTGAAAGGTATTTTCATTCGAAGTCCCCAACTAAACTTGTTCCCCTCTAACCTTTCTGTCCCAAGGAATTTCTTAACAGATTTGAGGCTCTCTTTTTTTTTTCTCCATAATTTTGAATGATTTTAATAGACAGAAGGTTCCTAATTAGGGAAATGAGAAAATAGAAGCACCCCCTTAACCTTTATAAGATATTAGTGTACCTAGTCTTAGTGTACGCGCTTTGCACGTGTACCTAACTCAATAAAAAATTTATTTTTGAGTTATAAAATAAAAATACAAGTTCTTGAAAATAATAAATATTGGTCGTATATAACTAATAAAAAAATAAAACTGCTCAACAAAAATACTCAATCACCGGTCAAATAATTCACTTAAAATGCATTCCAAAGAGTGACTGAAGTTAGAACCGCAGGTGTGTATTTAGTTTGGAAGTATCATTATTCAAGTGAGATAAGTATTTAAATAATACTAATTAGCTAGCTTAGACCAAATTTTAAGTATTTATTTTCAATTATATTTTAATGTGATATGAATTTATTTTTTTCAAATAGTAAGGAACCGATTAGGTGAAAAATCAACCATGCATGACATGTTCCAAAAAAAGAAAATAATAATTATTTGTAAATCTCAAAAATTTAAGAATCACCTTATACCAAAAATAATGTCTATAGTTGAAATGCTCTTTTAAAAGCTATAATTATAGTCAAGAAACTCCCTTATATTCAGCTAAATTTAATACTATCTAGAGAAGTTAAACGATCTCATAAATTATCTTGTTGGAATAATGGATAATTTTGGAGTTTGTTATTGATTTTTGCTCAATATTCCAAATAATTGTAATTGCTAATTTAAAAACTTTGAAAACTAATATAACATAGAATACAATTGTTAGTGGAATAGTCTCCTGTATATTTTTAAATATTTTAATATAGAAGATTTTCACAAAAATCAGAACATATACAAGTTTTAAAAAAGTCGACCACTTCCATATCATCCAAAGCCAAACGCACTTTCTCTTTTTTTTAATGTTCTTGCTCTCTCCTTTATTTATTTTATTTATTATTTATATATGATTTAAGTATAGAATTTATATAAGGTAAAATATTAATGATTTTAAGTTTTAAATGTCAGAATATTTAATACAATTCAAATAAGGAAAAAATTTATTATACAAACTACTAAATGTTAGGGAATTAATTAAATGACTATTTCTAAATATTAGAAAAATAATTAAATGACTATTTTATCCGATGTAATTATTTTAAAAGAGTAAAAAAGGCAATAACATTTCGCTAAGGGCATTCGTGCTTTTAATATAATATAGATTAATGGAATGCATGACAAAAACAAGAATGACAAAGTTGTCGAGAATGGAACCCTGGAAAAAGCCTAATCACTTGAAAGTTGATATAAATTAACCTTTGATGCAAACATATCACGCAATCCGCTAATAAAAAACGTTTGAATTCAGTGATTATTCCCAGTTCATTTTTTTTCACTTTGTCGTGATTAGGTGACAGACATGCTTTGCACTTCGATTCTTGTGGCTGTCTTCATCTGTTTCTTTAGTTGTTTTCTTGCAACTTAGAAAGGAACAAAAATATCCCTTTTCCGTATAATGGAAATGGAGTGCACGAAGTCACGTTGTGGATTGTTGACGGCTTTGTTAAAGGCGGCCTCTCAAAAATGGAAATGGCACAAGTTGCGAATCCAGTTGGTGATTAGTGCCCAATGGGACAAACATATAACTGTCTCAAGAACATGAGCATTTTCAGTGATCTATTCTCTTTTTGATAACCATGATTCTCTTTTTGATAACCATGATGTCAGAGCCCGAGCCAGCTTACGCGCATCTCGATTAATTCCATAGGGTACCTGCTATTTCTTACCAGCACAAGTACGGAGTAACTCTATCTACCAAAGCTTGGACAAATAGGAAGAGATCACCTAGTGTATGAACCTTAAGATCTCATTGTTCTTTAACCCAATTCATTGAGCCGATGCCATTATTTTCAAAGATCTTCCTTAAAATACAAGACAGAAGGAAAAAATAAACTTCTTGCAGTTGTCAGTCTCTTGGCCCTTTGGAAACGCGAAAAACTTACTATCGTATCATTTGTATACGAGTAGTAAATGAGTTTAACCGAACTGTTTAAAAGTTTCACACACTATAGTATCATTAAAAGGTCATTGCATATAATTAACCATAATAAGTCAATTTAGTATCATCAAATAACCAGATAATAAGTAAAAATTATCATCACAGTGTCAATAGACATAAGGTAAATCCGTAGAAAATTGTGTAACAGAGTGTCTAAATTCTCAGTTTGTGTTGACAATTATCTCCCTAGCCAAAGATAGAGTAAATCAATTATGCTATCAATGAAACAGTAACATTATAATAAAGACAGATCAATGCGATAAACTTAAACTCAACAAGAGAGATAGAGAAAGAAAGAGATGAAGTAAGCAATATATACATCTACTATGAAGATGGTTCAACTTGTATGGTTACATGATGAATTCTGTATGTCCTGTCACAATATTCCCTAACCTTCTGAATAATTTCATATTGGTCGACTCCAGGCTCAAGTACAACATGACAGGACAAAACAATTTTCCCTACAGTGATGGCCCAAACATGCAGGTCATGAACTTCCTGAAGTCCTACTAAAGATTTAAGGCCATTCTCGAGTTGAACAATATCAACTTCCTCTGGTGTCTTCTCCATCAATACGGAGAAGATAGTTCTAAGCATGGGTATGGTAGTACTAAGAGCAAAGATCGAGAAAAAAATAGTACAGAGAAGATCAACCACCAACCATTCTGGTTTGAACCACATAAAAGCTCCAGCAACCATCACCCCAACTGATTGTATCAAATCAGATATAACATGCAGGTAAGCCCCTTCGATATTTATGTTCGTTGGTTTGCTGCAACTAGAGGCTGCTGGTACTAGTTTCAAGCTCTCTTCTTCATTTCTTGGATGCAATTCTTGCATTTCGTGATCATGATCATGATCCTTGCAAGGATTATATGAATGGCAATGGAGAGAATGATCATGGCCAAGCCACACAACTGAGACGAAGTTAATTATGAGACCAAATGCAGCAATAGCAAACATAAGCTTCCCGTTCACTTTGGATTGTGGATGAAACATTCTCTGAATTGCTTCATAAATCAGCAAACCAGAGACGAGCCATATTAGCTGTACAGATAGAAGGGCTCCTAAAACTTCAAGACGGTGGTACCCGAAAGAGTGTTCTTTTGTCGCATCCCAGCCGGACACCCAAACAGCAAAAAGAGAAATAGAAAATCCAACAACATCACTGAGCAAGTGAGCTGCATCAGTTAGAACCGCGAGGCTGTGGGCTTTCACCCCTCCTATGGTCTCCACGGCCATGACTATTACATAAAAGATTATGAGCCCACAAAGTTTCATAGTCGACTTTGACCTTTGTCTTGAACCCAACATACTATGCTCTTGCTCTGAGAATGAGCAAATTGGATTGCAACAAGACTGAGCTCGCTTACCGTTGCCATTACATTTTGCTCCCAGCAATTGCTTTATTTCAGACTTGGAATCCTCATGTTGCTCCATCTGTTTCAACATGTATTATAGTTAGCTAACTGTTTGAATGAAATACTAATAAGTAAAACTGCAGCATTCGATTTGAGAGTGAATTATCGGGTAACTCTCAAGGCTGCCATATATCAAAGTGGTGGGTAAAGATTCACTAGCATTGCACACAGTAGTGCATATTTGAAGCCTCATTATTACACCGTTTGAGATGTCAACAATGAGAATAAGGAAATAAATCAGTAGATAGTGATCCCTAGTTATTTTGTGCGCCAAGCGATCATCCGTAAATTTGAACAATAAGTTGTAGATTGAACGTACTCGAGAAAAGTTAATGCAGCATTATGGACTAGATACGTTTTAGAAGTTATATGGAATAGATACATGTTTCAGCATTATTTTTGAAGTGTATATACATCATTATTACTCTACTTTCTCAAGATAGGGGTAAGGTCTACGTACGCACTGCCTTCCCCAGACCCCACTCGTGGGATTACACTGGGTTTGTTATTGTTGTTATATACATAATTATTAAGCTTATAATATCAAACAAGCATATTAATTAAGCACTTTCTTTTCCATCATAGTAGACTCACATCCCTTTCTATTTGCACAAGTATACCACCCAAAAGATTTTTTCTTCTGCCATCAGAAAAGGAGTCAAAATGCTGTCAACTCTAAAAAGTAACTTGCGTGAAAGTCCTTTAAGCTGGTTATCAATTAATCTTGAGAACTCAGCATTTGAACTTCATTTTTTCCCCTCAAGTTTTATTGCTGCTACTGCCGCTATACTCTCAATTCCAAAGCAGGGGTATCAAAATAAAAACAGTTCTCATGTACAATTATACATCAAGACAATCGTGATCCAAAAGAAACATCTTTCCGACCCAGAAAAAAAAATTCTCTTCATCATGAGTAAATCAGAAAGAAATAGTTGAATGATGCTTGAAATTCCACATACCCAATAGTAATTAAGATCACAGAAAACCGAAAGCACGATATTTACCTGGATTCAGGACAAAAGAGAGAGGCCGGCAGGGGAAGCTAGGGCTTATAGCTGAAAATGAATAGATTGGGGACCAATTGGATGGAACAAACATTCTTTAATATGAAGCGAAGAGCCGGCGGAGTCAGAATCCAATCATTATGGAATGAATTGAGCCGCTGAACGGGCACGCCAAAATTGATTCTTCTTATTGGTAATGAGCGTGGCCGGACAGGAAAAGTATGTTGCATTGGGCCGAATCCGTTTTATAAGTAACATTTGACAATGGTGTTCTAGAGACAATTGCGATTTATAAGTCATATTTAACAAGTGCGATTCATAATGTTGCATTTGACATAAGTCAGCAAATGTTCATTGCATTTGGCAAATTACGATTTATAAATTTCTTTAAGTTGAAGCTAACGATGATTTCCAAACTATCTGTTACCTCAGTAACTTAGAACGTATACAAATCACATGTCACATATGCATATTGTATATTTCAAAATTCTCGTAAAGAGAATTATGCTTTACACTATTTATAAAATTTATTAAATGACGTAATAATAAATGGTCAATGTTAGGTTCCTACTCTTTTTTTTTTTTTTTTGGTAACTAACCATTTTGTACCAATCATCAGTTATTGTACATAACCATAACCAACTTATAAACTCAGGATATCTAAAAAATATAACAAAGCCTACTCTAATTTATCTATATGGGACATAAAATTCTGCACCATATTGATAGTCCCAGTGGTAGCTCGTAAGTTGCATATGTAGGCTATCTCTCATGCAATAATATCACTTCCTTTCCTTCTCTTTTCGAACAGCCTCAATTTTCTTTCTATCAAAATGGAGTGAACTATCTAAGCATACACCATTCTAAAGATTTGCGCTTTTAGTGATTTTCCCTTAGAACATTGAATGGCCCAGTGCACATGTTGCCCGCAATTATCTGCCTCTGTGTGTTGTCTTTGTCAGGGATGGCAATGGGACAGGACGGGGCGGGTTTCAACCTATGGGGGCGGTGCAGGTTTGGGCTTTGCGGGCGTGGGGCGGTGCAGGACGGGTTTAATTTTTTTTAGAAAGAAATCTTTGCGGGTTACGGGGCGGATCTTTTTTATAAAATTGTATCCCTTATCCATTTTTATGTAAGATTTATAAGGCACTCAAACTGTGCAAAATTGGCCAAAACTTGCAAGTGATCATTTTGACACAAAATATATTGATTTGAGTAACTTTTTTCTTATAAACTAAGGCTTATTTCGCTTATAAGTATATCGTTTTTGAGTTAATGTTGCTAAAATCTTAACTAGGAATACTACAATAAATACACCTCAACCCAAAAAACTTGGGCCAATTATATGGATTCTCATTATCCGTGACGCTCTAATTAAGTTTCATCTCAGTTTAATATTATTTAAACTAAAATTAAACACATACACCCCATTTCTCCACCAAAAACTTGGTCTAAATATCACATGTCTAATTCAATAATTTGTTAGTTTTGAAAGATACATACTTATTTTTTGTCTATAGAGAGTGCTTTTAATAATTGAGACATTAATAATTCAAATACTTACATTAAGGGGGTATTTGCATTTTTTAAAATGAGCAGCAAGAACTTATATTTTTTTAGGTCGAATTCAGTATATGAGCAACAAAAAAACTTTCAATCTTTTGATTGATTAAATTAGAAAGTCCAACCAATTAAAAGCTCAAAAGAAATAAAACTAAAAAAATGAAGAAAAAAATATGCGGGGCGGGTGGATGCGGGTGTGAGTGTGAGGTGGGTGTATGCGGGGCAGGGCGGGACGGGCCAAAATCTTTGCGGGTTTGCCCCGCACAGTGCACCGTTTGACATCCCTAGTCTTTGTATCCATTGCAACAGTATTTTCCAAAACTCCCTGGGTAATTTGCATTTAATACACATGCGCTCTCTGTTCTTATCATGGCTTGGCATAACGAGCACCTTGTGACCACAGTGAATCCTTACTGCAGCAACCTATTTGTAGTCAGTAGTCTCTCATGTAGTTGTAGCCACATAGTAAATATTGATTTGAGCCTGGCATTATTTTGAAAAACCAAACACTTCCAACTGACCTGTGGTCTGTCCCCCAATGGATGTAAGTAAAGCATCCTTACCATGATCTTGCTTGGGTGATCATTATAATGCACATGATTCATTATCGCCCTGACACTCAGGATCTGTCTAATCACCCAATTTGCTTGTTGAGGCATTGCTACATTCTGAAACTGGTGATTATTTGATATAGTATGCATGAATCCACCTTATCCATAATCTATCCTGTTTGTTTGCTAAATCCCATCATATTTTAGCTAAAGCATCATTATTCCATAAATGTAAGTTAATCAAATTTAGGCCTCCACTAGACTTAGGTGCACACATTCTATCCTAGGCTACTAGAGTTTTTTTTTTTAATCACATTTACACCAGTTCATATATATCTTTTGCAATATGAATCAATAATCTTCAAAACCTTTGTGAGTAGAGAAAATAACTGACCCCAGTATGCTTGTATACAAAAGAAAACAGTTTGAACAAGTTGTATACTGCCAGCTGTCACGACCCAATTTCTCTTATAGGTCGTGATGGCACCCAACGTTACCGTTAGGCAAGCCAATAATGTACTAACCGTGTGATTATTTCTTTTGACAATTTAGAAATGGTTGACTTTTAGTTATTGGTTAAATAAGAAGTGAAATTAAATAACATGAGAATAGATAGTTTAAAAGCAAATGAGATGAAGTAGTTAATCAAAAAATCACCAAGTGACCACTAGCATATCTCCGAGACCTGGTGTCACAAGTGTATGAGCTACTAGTGTCGCACCCCTTTTTTTTTTCTTTTTTGCGGGGAAGTCCGGGTTTCAACATTCATGGGGGAACAACTCGTTTCCTTTTGGGAATTGGGTATTTGAAGAGTCGCTACCTAACGGATTATGGTGCGTTAGGGCACCTAGAGCAATTAACTCATGAACTAGTTTGCATTACCAAAGATTAGGGTAAGGGCTCGAAATAACCTTGAGGGGAAGGTGTTAGGTACCCCTCGCGGTCCACAACGGTGGGTCCCGACCGAACTTAAACTATGTGAATTAGTCATTTTACAAGTAAACAATTTCAACACATATTCGCAAATAAAGACATGTTTTCACATTCTAAACACATGTATGATTCAGGTAATGGAAGCAAGGGAGAGGTTTGAACAACTTGCATATATATACGTAAAGAAAAGGAAGTTCATTCAAAACACATAGGAATTGGGAAAGAGGGGTCCTAGGTTGGTTAGCCTACATGATCACACCCATGAAATGCCTGGTAATCACTCCTCAATGAGGGGCTACACGTGATATTAGCGCGCAGTCATCATATCCTTACTACCCAATTCCCTCCCCTTGGTCATAGCCTAAAGCGTTCTAGCAGCCTTAAAAGATATCCTATACGTGCACTACCCGTCCCTTCCTTGTGGCCCTGGAGGTATTTAGGACCTCTAATTTAGGTAGTTCTAGACCATCCTAAGGTACTTAAAGGAAAAAATCTAGGCGACAACCAAAACAATTAGGAATGGACCAAAGATGGAACAATTAAAGGCTCAAGTTTTACCTCCACATACAGAGCAAGCAAATGCACATCTTAAACACAGTTTCAGGTATTTAAAAAAAGAAGCCCTAGAACAGGATATCTAGGTGAGCAGATAATATGCAGTAATAAGTTAGGACTAAAGTGTCAAAGACCTATTCAGTTTGCCTACTGATTTTAGACCTGTTGAATATGAGCAGTCACAGATAACAAGGCGTGGTTTTACAGTTGGCAGAATTTTAGTCGCCCTACAGGCTTGCCTAGGCGTATAATAGTGATGTCATATGAGCATGATATCTAATAATTGATCAGGAATGTAGTAAAACAGTAAACGATTTTAAACGGACAATTAAGATCCTATAGGCATGCTTTCTAGTGATGTTAATTAACACATCGTTGAAGAGATGAGTGGGTTAGTTAATTAAACTGATTCAGAATCTACAAGCGTGAGTTAAACTGATTTTAGGTCTAACTAAAACTGATTTTGGATCCTATAGGCGTGATTTCTATAATTAAAGCTGATTTAGATCCTATAGGCATGACTTCTAATTATGTAAAAGTAAAGCAAGCAGAATTTATTTGAATCAAAGCAGATCCTATAGGCATATTATCTAACAAACACATTTGAACCAAATGAACCCCTATAGGCATGTCATCTAACAAAAAATATTTGAACCGAAATGGACCCTATAAGCATGTTATCTAACCAACTTTACCCACAGTATACAACTACCCTTCCTTTCACTAGACATCCCAATTTATTTACAATAATTATTACAAACCAAGGATTGAATATATTATATAAATATAAATATACATTAAGCTATAGGGAGCCTGAAATATGCCCAAAGCAAATCCTGGTGTACCAAACCTTCACTAGTCTCAAATGCCTAAGATTCCATAGCCCAATTTCGTGTCTAGGTGCGTCAGAGTTTCCTAAGGACCTCAAGGATCCCGGGAAGTGTTCACAACCAGAATTTTCTCAAATAAAGACTGATTGTGTGCAGTGTGGAAGTGCCAGCCCTGATATGCCAGAGTTCAGAGAGATCTCAAGGAACTCTAAGCAGTACACATACCATAGGGGCAGAACTTAATAACCCAAGAATAAGTGAGAGTGCTTGACATGATTTGAAAGAGTTTTGGTAAACAATAGCAAGAGGGCCTTAGGAGTGAAAAGATTTCTTGAAACCAGTACTAGTTAGGGTGGTAAATAGTTTGAGGAAAGTATGAAAAACATTTTTTGAAATCAGAATGCAAGTCATAGAATACACAGTTTTAGAAACATTTTGGGGCAAACAGGTTCCACACATGGAGAGAGAGGGGTTGAGGGACATATAGAATACAACCTAGTGTATAAGCAAACAGATACACAAATTTCTCAAGAGGTTGTGGAATTGAAAAGTTAGTTACAACGATTACAACAAAGACATGTTGAGAACACATAAGTCTTATACATGACCAATACACACAACTAGAGTACTTTGAAGGGCTAGATGCCTTAACAGGATCTTATTAGTAAAGTAGAGTAGGTAAGACTTAGATGACCAAACTAGGCAAGCGCTTCATGAAGTATTCAAAGTTTAGAAATACGGATCATATATAGAACAAGCAGAATTTAGACTTGTTGGGTAAGACAGTAAATAAATAATGTAGGTTGGATATGCTAGTGAACAAATAAGATTCATGCAATTATCTCAAAATAGGATTGGACATGCTAAATAGTAAACAGATCCTCATGGGTAAATAAACCAGTCATAGCTTCTAACATAACAAACTCCAACATGCTAAGTGATGCAGTAGTTAGGTAGTGTAATCTAGGCATACTGGTTACACATTGAGCATATGATAGTAGAATAGTAAATAGAACGGGAAATCACAACTAATGAACTGCAGCAACAAAGAAAACACATAGTTTTGGAATGTGAATTGAATCAGGACATACCAGTTAAGGAGAGAATACAGAGTATAGAGTAGAGATGGTGCAAACAGCTAGCCTTGGCTTATAGCCGGCTAGGTTAGTAAGAATTACAAGTAACAGAAGAGAATAGAGAGCTTGAGAGAGTGAGAGTATGGATGAACTAGTGTTCGTGTCTTTCAAAAGTCAGAATGAGGAGATTATATAGCACTTATCAGAGTAAAACAAATAATGCAAAGAATAATTAAGAGTTCCAAATAAGGTATGCAAGTAAAATTAAATAGTTCATTGGGGCTAAACCAATCAAATAATTCAACAAAATCCGGAAAGCACCCCTTAAATGAGGGAGAATCAATTAATAGCCAAGGTACAGGTTCAATAAGGTAAATAAATCAATCAAAGACCCTCTAGGAGTCGGTTAAAGCAATTAAATCCCATAAATCAGGCTAATAAACCAATTAAGGCAAGTAGTACCAGTCATGAGTCATAAATAAGGAAAAAAATCATAGAGAAATACCAAACTCGGCAAATATAATTTGAACCCTAATTAGGCAAATAAAATTAGTCAATCCCTTTTAATTGATAGAACTAACGAATAACGGGCAAAATATTGAAATAATTAGTGAAATAAGCAGAAACCCTAGGGACTAAAACATAGATATGAAGAATCAGTCGAACAAGTAAAGAGAACCACAGTCAAACACTTAAGAATTTTTGCAGAAAACTTAAAGGGATGAAACCCTAGTTTGAAAACACTTAAAGAAGAAAACTTGAAGGCATGTCAACATACAAAGGTTCGAACAAATAGAAGTCATAGAAGTCAAAACCTGAAGTATTGTAGTGTTTAAAAATCGGTCAGTAGTAAAGGAGTAAAAGAACCTAGAAGAGTAGCCATGGAAGTTTTAAAATGTTTCACATACCTAGAGGTTCGACCAATAAATCCTAATATAACAAAAATGTTCAGACATCGATTAACTAGTAAAGAAGTAAAGGAACTTTTAGGAAATCAACGATGAACTCAGGATCATTCCAGATCTACGAAGATCTGAACCAATTCAAGTCCAAACATTGGGTTTCTTGAAGAAAAGATAAAGGGTAAGCGAATTTGGCCTTTGAATCAAGGATTTGAACCATGGAACTTTAATAGAACTCACTCACAGACCATGGACAAACTCTTGAAGAGCCTTAAATGAGATCTGGACCAGATCTCTTTGAGGTACTTCAACAAAAACTACACAATCAAACAACCAGGGAGATAGGAGACAAGCAGAGGCCTCGTACAGCCATGTGAAGCCGTAGATAGAGTAGGAATCACATGGATTAGGGCTGGTTTTGGGTGGCGGCGGCTAGCGTTAGGTTTAGGTCTCAGAGAGAATTAGAGAGGAAAAGGGGTTCCAGGGCGGCTGTTTGGTGAAAATGGCTTAGGGTTTCGGGGGTTAGGTTAGATAAAAAAGGAAGGTTTGTTTTAGACCGTTGATCTCTTGAGATCAACAACCAAGATTGGTTTCGGGTTGGGACGGGTTATAAAATTGGGTCAGGGTTTTGGGATAGGTTAATTGGGTTGGGGTTTTAATTAGGGTAGGGGTGTATTTGATTGGGCCAGGGGTCCGAATTTAATTATGGTTATAGGTGCTATTTTTTAAATACCCGATTTAATTGATAAAACAATTTTAAAAAATAACCAAATAGGCTATAAAAAATAATTTTCATGCCTGGAAATATTTTAAAATAATTACTTAATATTTAAAAAATATAAAAGGCTATTGTCTGGTAAAATAATGTAATAATGCATGCACAGTCTATAATTGCAAAGTAATTGCAATTGCATCCCAAAAAATACAAAAGTGGCTATTTGTGCAACAATTGAAACTTAGTACAAATGCAGATGATAAAATTAAATTAGAAAAATTATTATAAAACTATTTGTAATATAATTAGTGATTGTTTTATAAATAAAATGCTGGGAGAAATTATTTAAAATATTTTAAAATGCAGAAATTGTATATAAAAAATGCTAATTGATGCCAAAGCATCATTTTGAAAACATTATAGGAAAAGTTAGGTATCAACAGCTTCCCCTCTTTACCTGGGAAGGATGAAAGAATTTTCGGGTAAAGAAATTATGGTCAATTTTAACCAGAGGCCGGACTCTGGTCTTGGAGCTGCATATATATCCCTGGTTTTACAGGAATTAGGCCATGTGTAGTTCTTGATTCATTGGCGGAGTGTACTGATGAAGTCATCACAAGAACGAACACGATATTTCGGACTGGATGCAAGAGTGGTTATGGTGAATGGTCCAGGTTTGAGATAGTTGAAGAACTGGAGCGAGGTCGCTCCTGCTAGGATAGCGGTTGCTTACTGGTCACCTGCATATAAAGAGATGCTATGAACATGTCTTTGTGTGAAAATTTAAACATGATGCAGATTCCCTTTGGACCATGAGAGTTGTTTTCAGACGGTATAAGGATGACGTCCTCAAACCATGATGTCTTGGGCCATGAATTATTTGGTGAGGGATTCGCAGGCCATGAAATGGTGTTCTCGGGCCATGCAGATGGTGCCTCCGAACCATGATGCCTTTGAATAATGATATGCAAATTTGAGAAATCCTCAGGCCATGGTATGATGTCTTCCGACTATGAGGATGATGCCTTTTAGACTATGATGCCTTTGGATAGGTTGGCGATATTTCAGCCCATAAGATGCAATAATATGATGTTAACAAGACAAGGCTTAGTCTTATGAAATGAAGGGCTGAGCTTAGCCCGATTGAAAAGCAAACAGATAGTACTAGAATAGAGCAATATTTATGCAAGGAGGGACAATGCTTAGTCCCATGCAAATGTGGAGGCAGGGATTAGCCTCATGCAAATATGGAGGCAAGGATTAGCCTCATGCAAATATGGAAGCAGGGATTAGCCTCATGCAGATGTGGAGGCAGGGATTAGCCTCATGCGGATATGGAGGTAGGGATTAGCCTCATGCAGATATGGAGGAAGGGATTAGACTCATGCAGATGTGGAGGCAAGGATTAGCCTCATGCAAATATTGAGGCAGGGATTAGCCTCATGCAAATATGGAGGCAGGGATTAGCCTCATGCAAATATGGAGGCAAGGATTAGCCTCATGCAAATATGGAGGCAAGAATTAGCCTCATGTAGATATGGGGGCAAGGATTAGCCTCATACAAATATGGAGGCAAGGATTAGCCTCATGAAAGAGTGGAGGCAAAGATTAGCCTCATGCAGATAGGGAGGCAAGGAATAGCCTCATGCAAATATGGAGGCAAGAATTAGCCTCATGCAGATATGGAGGCAGGGATTAGCCTCATGCAGATATGGAGGAAAGGATTAGCTTCATCCAAATATGGAGGTAGGGATTAGCCTCATGCAAATATGGAGGCAGGGATTAGCCTCATGCGAGTATGCGGGATAGGGCTTAGTCCCATGCAAAGAGCGAATAGCAAATAAGAGTAGTATATTTCTTAGTTGGAGATATATTCAGTGTTTGATGGCCCGATTGATAGTGAATTTGCTTTGTGTATGCATGTTTGCGAATGCTATCGCTACGTCAAATGTGCTTGCGTTAAAAAAAATTGCCAGTTTTGTGAGGGGAGGTTGGTTCGCACCTTTGTCTGCTGGCCTTGCTTTGTTCCGTCTTGGAGGCTTTATCTGAGTTTCCCCTGGGTAACCTGACTGTTACGAAAATAGAGTTTTTGAAAATATGCAATTATTGATAAAGTTAGAGTTCTTTTAGAAATATATTGGAGTATTAAGTAGTTTTATATGAACTAGTGATTGTAACACATTTAAGAGACATTACAGCTTCCTTATGTTAGAATTTTGAGGGTCCTCCTCAAAATTCTGCCCCAGTTTGGTAAATGATCCTCCGTCCGTTTGCGAGCTTTGTTGAACATTCTTTGGAATTTTGAGAATCCTTCTCAAAATTCTGCCCCAGTTTCTTAACCAATTTCTGACTTTCTGGTATGCGACGGCGTCGGCTAGACTTGCTCCGAAATTTGAGGGTCCTCCTCAAAATTCCGCCCCAGTTTCTGATTTTGGGAAAAATGGAAATTTTATTATGATATGACCGAACCCATAAGGCTGCCTACGTATCCCCTCTTAAATGGGAATCAGGTCACGCGTAGTTCAATTACATCAGATGGGGAAATGTAAATAGACTAAGCATAGTATCTCTTGACTGCGTCTGAATTGATTGGTTTTGGCCAAATTTCTCCGTCCATTTCTGCAAGTATCAGTGCTCCTCCTGTTAGCACCCTGTGAACCATGTAAGGACCTTGCCGGTTGGGAGAGAATTTCCCTTTGGCTTCATCTTGATGTGGGAAGATCTTCTTCAGTACCAGCTATTCTGATGCAAATTACTTTGGTTTGACCCTTTTGTTGAAAGCTCTAGACATTCTGTTCTGGTAAAGCTTATAGTGACATACTGCATTCATCCTTTTTCCATCTATAAGGGCCGATTGTTCATAGCGGTTCCTTATCCATTCTGCATCGCTGAGTTCAGCTTCCTGTATGATTCTTAAAGAAGGAATCTCTACCTCGGCCGGGATGACAACCTCGGTACCATAAACCAGCATGTAGGGAGTTACTCCAGTTGATGTGCGAACTATAGTGTGGTATCCTAACAGAGCAAAAGGTAGCTTATCATGCCATTGTTTGTGATTTTCTACCATCTTCCTTAGTATCTTCTTGATATTTTTGTTGGCGACTTCTACGACTCCATTCATCTAAGGTCTATAGGTTGTGGAATTCTTGTGTTTGATTTTGAAAGTTTCATACATGGCCTTCATCAGATCACTATTGAGATTGGCAGCATTATCAGTAACAATGGACTCGGGAACTCCAAATCGGCAAATGAAACGATCTTTGACAAAGTCTACGACGACTTTCTTGGTGACGGCTTTATAAGATGCAGCCTCTACCCATTTTGTGAAGTAATCAATGGCTACCAGAATAAACCTGTGCCCGTTTGAAGTAGTGGGCTCAATCGGACCGATGGCATCCATTCCCTAGGCGGCGAATGGCCAAGGTGAGCTTGTTGCGTTGAGCTTATTTAGCGGCACTTTTATTATATCAGCATGCACTTGACATTGATAGCATTTGCGGACATACTGCACACAATCTATCTCCATGGTCATCCAAAAGTTGTTATACCTCGCGTTTTTCCTACGTTAAAATTTCGTCTTCAGTTAATTGACGTAGACTCAGGGATGAGATTATCTGGAGGTTAGCATATTTATGCGACTTATATCAAGTATAACTAAGTACCATGAAGGAAAGGGTACGTGAATTAAATAAAATGAGTTTCGTTGAAGGTTGTCGATTTGGGATAAAATACGGACCGAGCGTTAATACCCGATAATTATAAACTAGTACCATGCAAGGTACCATATGATCACGGTAGTATAATATATAAAGTATTTATAAAGTATTTTGAAAATAAATAAAATTTTAAGTAATTTGTGATAATTTTTAAATTATGTAGGTAATAGATTAATTACCGGATAACGAAATATTACCCGGTTAACTAATAAGTGGATAAAGTAACAAAATCACCCCAAAGAGTAATGTGGCAGCCTAAAGGTGAGTCATTAATTGAGCTTTACATGAGTCAAAAGTTTAGATTTCAAAGTCTTATCAAGACTTTTTTGTGAGCTTTATCAATCAAAAAGGGTTAAACCTTTCATTTTCATTTGGAAGTAACGTTGCTTTGCTTTCTAAATTACCAAAATTTCAATTCATTTTCACTTTAAAAGCCTAACCTTGCAACAGAACATTGCTTCTAATTTAAACATTAAATCCTATGAACTTTGAAACCAAGGAAACGTTGAAACCAAGCCTAATGAACCAAGAATAGTAGCTATTTTCAATAGAAACATTTTCATTTCTTGGTTCAAGAACAATAGCTATTTCAGTTCCTGTGATTTTAAGTTCAATCCAACGTGCAGCAACACGGTTCCAACGAGAATTTGGTAGAATCGTAGCAACGTAAAATTTTACGGTCCTAAAGGAATACGTGCAATCTTCTTCAAAAGTATTATACGGAGTTTTCTCTACTCCAGGTATGTTAAGGCTATCCCTTCTTTCTTTTTGGCATGATCTATACGACACGAACTAAATGAGAAAATGCACAAATTCCATTAATGACTCTATTCACAGAAATACTAGAGATGTCGATGTTCTTGATTCCCTATGTGTCATATTATTCTATTTTCTGTTCATGGGTCTCAAAGATACGTAAGTTGGTAAAATTTATTTCATGATATTAATCAGAGGCATAATGGTCTTATGACGTACCGAGACATTTTATTAACATATTTTCACATGCATTTCATGAATTTACATATGCACATTGACCCATGTCCAGATGGCGTTATATATGCGTATATATATGTATATGGGATATGGGAAAGGTTATGGCATTATATACGCATCACCACCTGATCAGCTGGTATACGTTGATGATTTTGCCTACAGTGGTCGAGATGATATGATGGGATGCCCTCAGAGGCTGATGATGTTATGAAACATGTACCTATGCATGACATGATATTCATACGTATATGCATGATACTATAATTATTTCATGATTTACAAAGTTATTCAAACTTATAGGTTGAGTCATGTACTCCATATTTCTTCCATGTCTGTTATGTACTTATTTATGTGCCTTACATACTCGGTACATTTTTCATACTAACGTCCCTTTTTCCTGGGGACGCTGCGTTTCATGCCCGCAGGTCCCGATAGACAGGTCGAGAGCCCTCCAAGTAGGCTATCAACTCATCAGAAGTTGTTGGTGCGCTCCATTTGCTTCGGAGTTGCTTGTTTGGTTAGTATGATTTAGACGAGTATTATTTGGTATGGCGGGATTCTGTCCCGACCTTTATGATATTTATGAACTTTTAGAGGCTTGTAGACATATGTCGTGTATGTGAAAGATTGTACGGCCTTGTCGGCCTATGTTTTGAGTTTATAAATGATCATGTTGGCATATTAGGCCCATATGTCACGTGCATATGATGATGTAATAAGAAAGATACATTACGTTGGTACTCGGTTGAGTAAGGTACTGGGCGCCCGTCGTGGCCCATCGGTTTGGGTTGTGACAAAAGTGGTATCATACTATCCTAGGGAGTCTACAAGTCATGTCTAGTAGAGTCTTGTTTATGGTTGTGTCGTGCACCACACTTATTAGCAAGAGACTACAGGGCATTTAGGACTATCACTCTTTTTTCTTACTCTAGATCGTGTGGTAGAGCTCACTTATAAGAATTCAAGTCCCGAACTTCTATTTTTATTCGTAATAAGACGATGCCTACGTTCAGAAAGATGATCGATAAGAGAAATATCTGTGAAAGTGTTGAATTAGAGGAATTCAACTTTGTATCATGCTTATGATAAGTAAATGTGAGGTCTTCAGCGGATCATGTGCGTACTAAAATGTGTAAGCCTCTTGATAAGAAGCGTTAAGGCAAGAATGCCTATCCATCTTTATGGTGAAAGACAATGCTTCCAAGAAGTAAAAGAAGCAAGGTGAAGAAGGGTACGAGGCCCCCAGTTAATGAAGGTTATCAGTATTACAGTTCTGACGGAAAAACATAAGCATTAAGAGTTACCCTCAACAGTAACATAGGTATGTACAATTGGATGTACCCATCTCAGTTATGCCCTATGGGGGCTAACAGGTGTAGTTTAAGAAAAGGATGAAACATCAGGATCTGGCTGGGGTTAGAGTAAACCAAAATGGTGAATGGATTGTTTGTGTTAGTTGACATTTCCGAAGGATATTGCAAGTATTCTAGTAGATCTTGTTGATACCAATTTTTCCCTGTATATTTTTCATATATACAAAATACTTTCAAAATAACACATGTATGCATATATAAGCATGCCCAAGTGTTTTAGTATTCTTTCCCAATTTTTAAAGATTTTTAAAATTAATTTATTGCTCATTTCAGCGGTATAAAAATCAATAATTATTCCCAAAGTTATCATTTTGGTGGATAATTTGTTTTATTTCCCATATTTATAACAAAATATAGTTAAGGTAATTTTTATTTTTACAAATTTATTTGATATTTTTAAAGCTAAATTGCATATAGTTGCAATTCTAGCCTACTTTAAGATTTAATAGAATTTTTATAATTATAAAATTGGTTCCAATATTTTTAAATCAATATTTATATATTATTAACTGATCCAGTGCTCTTAATTTACTTTCAAAATCATTTTACTATTTTTTATAAAATAAAAAGGGAAAACCTGGCTATTTAAAACCTGGCCCATTTTTATTTCAATCATAGCCAAATTGACCCCCCTAATTGACCCAATTTTGAAACCCAATTGGACTGGCCCAATTCTAATCTAACCTGACCCCCGGCCCAACCAATTAACCCGCCTGACCCTTTCTTTCAATCCAGGCCGTTGATCATTTAGATCAACGGCCACGATCACCCCTTACCTTTTTTAATTCACTAACCCTACCCTAATCTCCTCATTTCCATCTCTCAGTCGCCTTTGAATACTCTCCCTCTCTCAAACTCTCTCGAAGGTTCCTGAAACCCTAGCCTCTCTCACCCCCTTCAACCGCAATCTCACCGGAACCCATGGCTTCTCAGGCCATAGATGGCCTGTACTCACCCTCCTCCACCATTAAACCCTGGGTGTTCGAAGTTTCGAGGTCCGACCTCAATGGTGTCCTTTCATATCTCTACAGATCCAAGGTTCTATGTCCTCTCCGGCCTGGCTCCGGCGTATTCAAACATCAGAAGCCTATTTCTGATCTCTCCGACTCAAGATCGGACCTTCTTCCAAGCCTTTCTCATTTCTAGGGTTTTTCTGAAACCCTAAGCTATTCAAGGTTTTTCTCTAGTTTTTTTCTTATATCTATGCTATGTCTGTGCTCTACTTGAGTTCTTAAACGTTTTCCCTAATTTTCTTTCAAAAATTACTTCTATTCAATTTAGGGTCTCTGAAAAGGTTTTAAAATGTTTTCTGACTCCTCTTCTTCTTCTCTTTGTGTGAATCTGTCTATGCTATGTTTTTATGTTCTCTTTTCTACCTCGCATGTCCTTCTCCTATGTTCTTATGTTTGCCTTATTTTGCATGTCCTTCTATTGTGCTCCGTTCTTTCTTCTACTGGGTTCTATATCATGCTTTCACATGTTTATCTTATGTGTTTGTTTACCCCTATGTTCCTCTACTGTATTTTCTACTAAGCTTTTAGGTCTTTAGTTGCCTTCTTCTGGATTTTGTTTGAGTTCTTTGTTACACATGTTTCCTCTACTGTTCTCTTAAGTTATATACTATCTCATTTCTCTTCTGAAACTTGTTTAAGTTCCAAGTTTTCTTAAAACATGTTCTTTATGCTTCAAATCCGTTCTTCATTCGATTTGCCTCGAACCTACTATTTTATTTGTTTGTTTTCACATGAATACCTGAAAGAGACCTCTGAGCCTGTTTTAGTTTTTTCTCTTCTCTTCTCTGTATCTGACTCGAGTTGAAAATCCTGGGATTTGAGGGTTTTTTGGTGAGTTTGATCTTGTGTTTTGGACTAGGGTTCTATTTGGGACCCTGGACTCTCTCAAACTCATTCTGAGTCTATGTACTGGATTTGAGCCTCTTTGTTATGATCCAAAACTCTTCTATACTAGGCTTTTTCGCATGATAGTTCTTTCTTGTTCGATATGTCTGTATGCTTTGTATATGAAGAATTTTGCCTTCAGAGGTTTTATCACCTTGTGATTGATTCGGAATTCCTCTTAATAAGGTTTGATTGATTATTACTGATTTTCCTTAAGTAAAACCCTTTCCTCATTTTTCCTGACTTGGTTCATTCGAACAAAGCCTACAATTTTGATTTCACTGGCTGTTGAGTGATCGCCTTTCCTTATTTGCACAAACCATGTACCACTGGACTTTTGCCTTAAATAACTTCTGTGTATTTACCCTTCTTGTGCTACTTTGGAAAAGATTTTGATCAAACTCTTTCCTTAATTATCTTGCCCGTTTGAAATCAGAATCCCTTAATTGAAGGGAGACCTTATGTGATTGATTTCGAAACTATTTTCTTACCCTTTCTTACTTGCTTTCTGCACTATAAAGGGCACGAGCCTTCTGCACTTTTACACACTTCCAATTCAATACTCTTTTAGACCTTGAGTTCAATACTCTGACAACACTTATTGAACACTTTCAATTTCAATACTCCTACATTCTCAAATCAACACTCTACTCTCTTCTGAAATCTTCTGGCTGTATGTTTGCAATTTGGCTTTACTGCTGCTCTTCTTTTCTTATTTCCCTGAAAGTGGTATGTTCTAATTTAACTTTCAGCTTCATCCCTATGTGTTTGCTTTACAGTTTCAACAATCTTGTCTACTTTGCTGTTTATGTTATATATTGAATATGTTGTCTCTTTACATTTGTTACTGTGTGAATTACCCATACCCTTCTTCCCTTCTATGGGTTTGAGTTAAAGTTCAAAGCATGGCAACATCCAAATTGTTGCTCATGTTTGGACTTGATCCTTTAATGGATCCTAACTCCCAAACAATGTGGCTAATAGAATGGTTGGGGCGTGCCAGCACCTCCAATTGCTGGGTATGACCACCAGCCTATCTTGGCTTTCCCCAAAATCACCTCTATGCACTTGTACTCTCTCTTAGATTCTATGTTCTGCCCTCCTCCTATGAGCCTTGCTTTGGGACCTTGAGCTCCCTCTAAACTTGGACATTTAAGGACTGGCCCTTCCACACTGCACTATAATTCAATTCTGCAAGATATTTGGGTGTAAGCACTGCCCGGAGTCCACTTGAGACTCTTAGGGAACTCTGACACATCCCGAATAGGAGAGGCTTTGGAATTTGATTTTTGGAGTTGGTTTACTTCATGCTTCAGACAGAAGTCTGAATCAGGCTCTCCTTGGTTGTGATCTTTTAGCTTTTTAATGTAATTTTATTTTACTTTTCTTTATTCATTCTGGGCTGTAATAATTTGTAATAACTTATGGGTTTTTAGTGAAAAGGGGAGGGTCACTCATGTATGCATAATGGTAGATATCATGTTCATAGATATTTACTGCTGCAATCATGTCCTGTTTTCACTTCTGCATTTTTCATATAGAAATCATGTTTACAAGTCCTGCACTTCTGCGTTTTGCATATAGAAACCATGCCTACAGGTTCTGCATTTCATATAGAAATCATGTCTATAGGTTCTGCATTTCATACGTAGATACCATGTCTATAGCCTTTGCATTTCATACATAGATACCATGTCTATAGTTTCTGCATTTCATACATAGAGACCATGTCTATAGGTTTCTGCGTTTCTGCCTATCATATAAAGAACATGTCTATAGAGTTTCCTGAATTCTGCATATGCATCTATCACTAGGCAAACGCATTTATAGGCTTAAATAATAAAAATCAGCATTTTAAACACCATGCCTATAGGATTTCTGCATTTTCGTAAAGGTTAAACTCAATAACGCTTAGAAAGCATGTCTATAGGACTAACCAACTGATCTAAATCGTTTACAAGTCTAAAATCAGTAGTAACGTTACTCAATGTCTGCAGAACTTATGTTTTCTTTAATCAATAGGCCTTCTTCTTGTAAAAATCAGTACACTTCTGCATTATTAGATGTCATGCCTGTAGGTTTCACTTAGGCAAGCTATAAGATAAAATTAGCTAATTGAATCAGACTCTGTTAATTCCAACCAGCAGGCAGGTCTGATTCTGGTTTCTTATCTGAAATGTGTAATAGACCAGTCTGCCTCCTTAACGTTTTAGTTTAATTCAGACCATAACCAGTATCTGGAAAACAAGCTAAACAATCTGTCTTTAAGTGAGGAGGCCCATCTGAGCCTTTTAAATTGTTATGTGTTTCCTATAATCTGCCTTGTGTGTTTTTGTTTGTCGCTTTAGAATTTTATCCTTTTAAACCACACAAAACCCACATTTCCATTCCCTTTAGGATTAGTAGTCCCAAATGCCTCCGGGACTAATAGGATTGGAGCGGGTACTAGCATGCAATAAGTAACGAAACCATTCCGCGTTTAAATACCTCAACGGGGTGGGAAAGGGTAGATATGAATATGATGACCGATGCACTAATACCACGTGTAACCCCTCTTCTGATGAGTGATTGCCGGGTATTGCATTGATGTGATCCATATTATTTATAAACCTAGGAACCCCTTCCCTTTACTTGTTTATTTTGTTACTTCCAAAATTTCAAACTCCTTTTTCTCAAATTTCAACTTCCTTGTTTCTTCAAACTTTAACCTATTTGCAATCACAATGTGACAACCCCTTATATTTGAAACCCTTAATTGCTTATTTATTGTTTGTACTTAAGTCACAATTGTAGCATGGCCGGGAACCATACTAGTGGATCTTGAGGGGTGCCTAACACCTTCCCCTCGAGATAATTTCTAGCCCTTACCCAAACTCTGGTTTTTCTAAACAAACTCTTCCTAGTGTCCTAATGAACTTAATCATTAGGTGGTGACTCTTCAAATAAAAAAACCCAATTCCCAAAAGGGAACGAGTTGTCCTCCCAAATGTCATAAACCCGATTTCGTGAGAAAAATGGGGCGCGACAGCGTGGCGACTCTGCTGGGGATTTCTTTAAGGCTTTTACCATTTCATGCTATTTGTGACTTTATGCGTCCTTGAATGTATTTAATGCCTTTAAGTATTTATTTTGCTCTCCTACTTCTAAAACTGACTTGGCTCTTCGTTTCTTCTCTTTATTTCTCTTAATGCTTTCTTTTACCGCTTTCCTTTAATACTGTTGTAATTTCGAGAAATTATAATTATTACCTTATGAATATGCAAATACATGACAATTTGTTTAATTATTGTAAATGCATATTCAACATCATATTCCACTCGTGCCAAACAAAATACCATAACAACGCTTATAATGAGTGGTTGCGCCCTTCCGATATTATTACCCCCTAAATTTGGCAAAGGCGTATTTTCGGTAAAACTAGTCGATCAACGGTGTAGTCGACGGTTCCGTGCCTTTCCCTCTTGAGTTGTCCGCTCAAGGGTACCAGTCTAATACCCCATAGAAACCCTACTCTGCTTAATTGTGCATGTATCACTGTCAAAACCTAGTCGAGTCAGTTATGTTGTCCACATAATGACTCTTTAAGATAGCCTTGTCCAAAGTCCACCGGGTTTCCTTGGAACCCAAATGGACATTACCACGTTCTATGCATTTATTTGGAGAACTAAATGTTGCTTATGCCAATTATTGATAGTTAAATAGTCTAGTCCGGCGGGGGTAAGGGCCTAACCCTTTTGTCTTGCAAAAACATGAGGTACGAGGTCCCCAACTTCGGTGTGGTTAGAACACTCTCACTCTTGCTGGACTGGTGGAGGAGTCTTCCATCAAATGACCAAATCAACAAGTGGAAAGAGAGGGCCACCAAAGCTAGCGAAAAGTTGGAATATTTGGAGTACAGTCTGCTGGAATTGGAAAGGAAAGTGAGGAAGAGAGTCACCGACTGCCATAACGCTGAAGGAAATGAAGGAGAACACATGGCAAAGGCATTTCTACTGGTGAACCTACGCGAGCTGGAGGATTTGATTAACGAGAGCATTCAACTTGAGGAAGGTCCTTCTGGGACCAAATAGATAGGAGTTTTCTTTTACTTTATGAAATGTAATAAGGCTAATGGCCACTAGTGACATTTCATTCCTTGTTATTTAGTGTCGTTTTAGGATTCGTCTGCTTTTTATCAATAAAATGAGGCATTTAGCATTCTAAGTTCTCCAAATCAATTTGTCGCTAGGCCTACCTCGGGCACAACAAGGCTCCCAAATTAGGACACGGTTTATATTCTCGCACTATGTGTTTAAATATCGCAACATCTTTTCCTTATAATTCATGCTAACTTGCTACCTTTTTGTTTTTACTTTTGTTTTATTCCCCTCCCCAAAGGTTAGTTCGTGCACTCTGGCATCGTCATCATACTCCACAAGATCCAAGGGCCCTCCACCCACTCCTCTTCCTAGTCCCGTCAGAAACAGGAACAAGGAAAAAATGGAAGATTTGAGCAACATCAGAAAGGAAAACTCGGTTGAACGGGTAGAAATCCCTCAGGGTACTCATGTCTCCAAAGAAGGTGCATCCCAACTCGAGCAGAAACTGCTGAAATTTCAGAAGGAACTTGATCAAGTCCGGAATTTGGCAAGCTTATCGTTTTCCCTCACCATCCCAGATGTCAACTTTCCTAACACTCAAAACCCCACACCTCCGCAAAACATCCCGAAACCACAAAACCATCCCGCTCCCCATCACCACTGTAACACTTGCCACACTTCCAACAACACCCCGCTACTCATCCCTGAACCACTGAACTCCATAAATGATCATCTCCACCCTCACCATAACACCCCCATCTATGGGGAAACCATGCCACCCTCCACCCAACTTGTCTCAAGCACACCTGAGTCTGATGATAAAGACTCCCTTATCAGGAACCTGGCCGCAGAACTCAAGAAGTTGACTAGCCGAGTTCAGTGTGTTGAAGGAAGCAAAGGAATCGAGGGATTGAACTACGAAGACCTCTGCATACAACCAGATGTCGAACTGCCCGAGGGGTACAAACCTCCTAAGTTCGAAATGTTTGATGGTACAGGGGATCCCAGAGTCCATTTAAGGACATACTGCGACAAGCTGGTCGGAGTAGGGAAGGACGAAAAGATTTGCATGAAGCTTTTTATGAGAAGTCTGAAAGGAGATGCTCTGTCTTAGTACATTAGCCAAGACCCGAAGAAGTGGTCGAATTGGGTAAGTATGGCATCTGATTTCATGGACAGGTTCAGGTTCAACATAGAGAATGCGCCAGATGTGTTCTACATCCAAAACCTAAAGAAGAAACCCACAGAAACTTTCCGCGAGTATGCCACTCATTTGAGATCAGAGGCTACTAAGGTCAGACCGTCTTTAGAAGAAGAACAAATGAACAGGTTTTTCATCCGAGCTCAAGACCCACAGTACTACGAAAGGTTGATGTTGATTGAAAGCTAGAAATTTTCCGACATCATCAAGCTGGGGGAGAGGATCGAGGAAGGTATCAAAAGTGGCATGGTCACAAACCTTGAAGCTTTACAGGCTACCAACAAGGCTCTAAAGTCTGGAAGCACATCCAAGAAAAGAGACGTGAGTGCCGTGATGGTTGCACAGAGAACAAAATCCCTAATCAAATACCGAACCTACCCTATACCTCCACTCACATATCAACCTACCCCAAATTACCAAGCACTCTCGCCCTCTTACCAAGCTCCACCACCTACTTACCAATCACCTCCACCACCCACATATCAACCTACTTCACCAAGATACTCCCAACCCGCACACGTCTACCAAGCCTACAACACCCAACAAGCCCACTATCAATCACCTCTCCCTCGCCAAAACTTTCCTAGACCCCGACCAAATTTCGGCCGCAGACCTCCCAAACAGTATACCGCCATTGCCGAACCAATTGACCAGCTATATGAAAGGCTCAAAGCTGCAGGTTATGTCACCCCTATCCCTGCCATAACCCCTGAAAACCCCTACCAATGGGTCAACCCAAATAAAACTTATGCATACCATTCCGACATGAAATGGCATACCATTGATGAGTGCCACTCTCTGAAGGATAAGATCCAAGCTTTGATTGACAACAAGATCATCGTGGCAAAAGATCCTGCCCCGAACATCGGCAACAACCCTCTACCAGACCACAAAGGGTGGAGGCATTAACATGATTGAGACAGAGGATGATTGGGAATCGATGGGATTAATCGCAGAGGGTGACGAGCCAAAGAAATCAACAGTCACCCTTAACCCGATTATGGTCCAGATTCAGCCTTCTGGGGACACCGAGGTGAATATGTATGTACCACTTGAGTTTGAAGAACCACCCCCTACAAAGACGCCAACACCAATTGAGGTCGAGTTTGGGTCCTCAAAGGCACCTGTAGCAATTGAGGTTGCTGTATTACCTTCCAAAGCAAGGGCGCCCATTCCGGTAGTAATGACACCCGTAACACCATTCCACACAAAAGCCATACCGTGGGATTACACAGCCGAGGCAAGAAGGAAAAGGAAAACCAAGTTCGGAGAAGTAGTTGCGGCATAGGGTATGATAAGGACCAGTAGGGTTTATACTCTAGAACACTTGGCTGAGTCGAGTAAGCAGTCATATGGATGGCCAACCATCACTGAAGCTGGGCCCGACGACCTCTGGAGGAAGATACAAGCCAAAGAGTATTCACTCATTGATCAGTTGAAGAAAATGCTAGCCCAGATCTCTATCTTAGCCCTGCTACAAAGCTCTGACGCACATAAGAATGCCTTATTGAAGGTGCTGAGTGAGGCGTATGTACCAAGCAACGTCACCGGAGGAGAAATGGCAAATATGGTGGGACAAGTATTGGATAGTCACAAAATCACTTTTCATGAAGATGAGTTGCCACCAGAAGGGCTGAGCCACAACAAGGCGTTGCACATCACCATGCAATGCGAGGATTATTTTATCACCAGGGTCTTGATCGATGGAGGGTCCAGCCTCAACATTTGTCCGCTGGTAACACTCAGAATATTAGGGAAAGGGCTGCATGAGATAAAATACGGGGCCATTAATATCAAAGCCTTCGACGGTTCCCAAAGGTCCACTATTGGGGAAATCAGCCTATGTTTACAGATGGGGCCTACTTGGTTTGATGTCAACTTTCAAGTAATAGACGTGCCGGCATATTACAACTTATTCTTAGGATGACCATGGATTCATGCCGTTGGAGCTGTAGCATCAACCCTACATCAGGCAGTGAAATTTGAGTGGAATCACCAAGAGGTGATTATTTACGGCGACGGTAGCAATCCCATATATAGTCGCCAAACCATCCCAGCGATCGGAGGAAGAAGGAAGATAGGCGGAGAAACCTATCACCACATCGAGCGAGTCAATGCCATTGACAAGGATAAATGGTGGGATAATAAAATCGAAAGCATATTGAATTGGTGCAGATATGAGCTAGGCAAGGGACTTGGCAAGAACCTACAAGGGATCGCTAAGCCTGTCAAGCTGAAGAAACATGGTACCACCTTCGATTTGTGATACGAGTACACCTGGAAAGAATTCAATGAATGGTCGCCGCCATGGCGCGGGCCTTATTATCCACTAGAGCACCTGATACCTCACTTGGAGCAGATTTTCCAGCCAGCTGATGTTATATATGGGTCAAAAGAAGAGGAAGCACTGGCAGCGATGAGTGATTTGTTTTTGGAAGAGGATGACATGGATTGCTGTGTCATTTTCGAGGAGGAGGGGGAGGAAGGCCCTTCCATACAAGCTGTGAGCCGAGGAGCACGCCTCAACAATTGGTCCATCAGAACCACCAGAGCCCGGAAAGCCTCGGGGTAGCAAGGCTGAACAAGCATCATGCACTATTTTTCATTTTTACTAGTTGACTTTCCTTTTGCCTTTTAATTTCGCAATAAGATCTTTAATGTTCAAAACAGTTATGGAATTTTTCAAAGCATTTCGATTTTTCTTATGAATCCTACTCTTATTACTTTCTCTCATTTACTTTATTTACAGTATTACTATTACTTATCTTGATGAACCAACGACTGTGACATGTAACGAGACAACACGACAAATGGACTCAGAGGAAGATGATATACCAGAAGAGGTTGTTAAAGAGGTTGAGTATTTTGAGAATAGACCTAAGTCCAACCTGGACGAGACCAAGATTGCTAACCTAGGAGATGCAGAAAATGACAAAGAAACTCGGATCAGCGTTCATTTGTCACTAGCAGAAAAAGAAGAATACACAGAATTTCTGAAGGAATATAAGGACATATTTTCCTTGTCGTATGACGACATGAATGGTTTGAGTACATCTATTGTGGCGCACAAGCTGCCAACTTATCCGACATGCTCACCGGTAAAGCAGAAGCTCAGGAAGCTCAAGCCTGACATGAGTTTGAAAATCAAAGAAGAAGTCACCAAGCAAGTCAAAGCTAAGGTTCTCAGAGTAGTAGAGTATCCAACATGGTTAGCCAACATCGTGCCAGTACCAAAGAAGGACGGGAAGGTCAGAGTCTATGTAGACTACCAGGACCTCAACCGGGCCAGTCCCAAAGACGACTTCCCCTTGCCAAACACACACATTCTAATTAACAACTGCACCAAGCACGAGCTGCAGTCGTTTGTTGATTGTTTTGCTAGGTATCATCAGATCTGGATGGATGAAGAAGATGCTGAGAAAACGGCCTTCATTACGCCATGGGGAATGTATTGTTACAGGATGATGCCGTTTGGATTAAAGAATGCTGGGGCCACCTACATGAGGGCCATGACTACCATTTTCCATGATATGATACACAAGGAGATCGAGGTATATGTAGATGACGTCATCATTAAGTCCAAGAAAGCCACTTATCACATGGAAGATTTGAGGAAGTTCTTCAATAGACTAAGAAGGTACAATTTGAAGCTGAATCCAGCAAAATGTGCATTCGGGATTCCTACCGAAAAACTACTTGGGTTCATTGTGAGTCGCCGAGGGATAGAACTGGATTCGTCAAAGGTCAAAGCCATTCAAGAGTTGCCACCACCAAAGAACAAGAAGGACGTAATGAGTTTCTTGGGAAGACTCAACTACATCAGCCGGTTCATAGCTCAATCTACTGTCATCTGTGAGCCAATCTTTAAGATGTTGAAGAAGGACGCCGCTGCCAAATGGACCGATGACTGTCAAAAAGTCTTTGATAGAATCAAGGAGTACCTATCCACACTGCCAGTCTTGGTCTCGCCCAAGCCGGGCAGACCTCTATTGCTCTACCTTGCAGTATTGGATGGAGCATTAGGTTGTGTTCTGGGACAACATGATGAAACGGGAAGGAAGGAGCAGGCCATCTATTATCTCAGTAAGAAGTTCACCCCATACGAGGCCCAGTATTCTCTGTTGGAACGCACCTGTTGTGCTCTGACGTAGGTAGCTCAAAAGTTAAGGCACTATTTCTGTGCCTATACTATGTATCTCATATCAAAGATGGATCCGTTGAAGTACATCTTTTAGAAGCCCATGCCCACTGGCAAGCTAGCCAAATGGAAAATCTTGCTGAGTGAATTCGACATTGTCTACGTGACTTAGAAAGCGATCAAGGGACAGTCTTTGGCAGATCATCTTGCCGAGAATCCTGTGGACGGAGAATACGAATCCTTAAAGACGTATTTTCCTAATGAGGAGGTATCCTTCATAGGAGAAGACATTGCAGAATCCTATGATGGTTGGAGAATGTTTTTCGACGGAGCAACAAATTTCAAAGGAGTTAGCATAGGAGCAGTTCTAGTATCAAAAACTGGTCAGCATTATCCGGTGTCTGCCAAACTCAGGTTTCCATGCACCAACAACATGGCCGAGTACGAAGCCTGCATCTTGGGATTCAAGATGGACATTGACATGAACATCTAAGAGTTGCTAGTAATCGGGGATTCAGATTTACTTATACATCAGGTCCGAGAAGAATGGGCAACCAATAACTCCAAGATACTCCCTTATCTGTATCATGTACAGGAGTTGAGAAAGAGATTCACAAAGACAGAATTCCAGCATGTTCCCAGAGTCCAGAATGAGTTTGCCGATGCATTGGCTACCCTGTCCTCTATTATACAACATCTAGATAAGAACTTCATTGATCCTATTCCAGTGAAGATTCATGATCAGCCAGCCTACTGTGCTCATGTCGAGGAAGAAGCGGACGAAAAACCTTGGTTTCATGATATCAAGGAATACCTGTCAAAAGGAGAATACCCAGAGCTTGCCAACACCACTCAGAAGCACACACTTTGGAGGTTATCTAACAATTTCTTCCACAGCGGAGGAATCCTATATAGGAGGAATCCTGATTTGGTATTATTAAGGTGTGTCGACGCAAGGGAAGCATCCAGGCTACTAGAGGAAATCCATGCTGGGACATGCGATCCACATATGAACGGTTTTGTCTTAGCCAAGAAGATACTCTGGGCTGGTTATATTTGGATAACTATGGAAACAGATTGTGTCCAGTATGTCCGAAAGTGCCATCGCTATCAGATACATGCGGACATGATAAAAGTGCCCTAAATGAGCTTAATGTAACAAGCTCGCCGTGGCCATTCGCCGCTTGGGGACTGGATGCCATCGGACCTATCGAGCCCACCGCATCAAACGAGCACAGGTTCATTCTAGTGGCAATTGATTATTTCACCAAATGGGTTGAAGCAACATCATACAAAGCAGTGACTAAGAAAGTTGTGTCCGTGATCGCATCATTTGTCGATTCGGGATCCTAGAATCAATCATTACTGATAATGGTTCCAATCTCAACAGTGACTTGATGAAGCATGTGTGAAACCTTCAAGATCAAACACAAGAATTCTACAACTTATAGACCTCAGATGAACGGAGTCGTACAAGCTGCCAACAAGAATATCAAGAAGATACTAAGGAAAATGATAGAGAAGCATAAGCAGTGGCACGAGAAGCTCTCATTTGCTTTATTAGGATACCGCACCATAGTCCACACATCAACTGGGGCAACTCCCTACATGTTGGTATATGGTACAGAAGTAGTCATACCCACTGAGGTAGAAATTCCTTCCTTAAGGATCATACAGGAAGCAGAGCTCGACGACGTAGAATGGGTGAAGAGTCGTTATGAACAACTAGCTCTTATAGATGGAAAGAGAATGAATGCAGTTTGCCACGGTCAGCTCTATCAGAATAGAATGTCCAAAGCCTTCAACAAAAGAGTCAAGCCAAGACAATTCGCACCAGGGCAGCTGGTGTTAATGAAAATTTTTCCGCATCAAGAGGAAGCCAAAGGGAAATTCTCTCCCAACTGGCAGGGTTCGTACATGGTTCACCAAGTTCTGATAGGAGGAGCCCTCATACTTGCAGAAATGGACGGAGAAGTTTGGCCAAAGCCGATCAATTTAGACGCAGTCAAGCGATACTATGTGTAACCTTTATGCTTTATTTTATGATGTAATTTGAACTACGCCTGACCTGATTCCCGTTTAAGAGGGGATACGTAGACAGCCCTATGGGTTCGGTCATAATTCAATAAAATTTCCATTTTCCCCATTATTGGAAACTGGGGCAAAATTTTGAAGAGGACCATCAAAATTCCGAAGTCGATTCCAGTCATTTATCATTAACAGCCGTTAGGAGCAGTAGCCCGGTAAACTGGGGCAGAATTTTGAGGAGGATCCTCAAAATTCCGGAGCAAGCGAAGTTGCAATGTTTTGAACCACGTCGCAGTCGTTGGTTCATCTAAAGAAAATTATTCTTAATTATGCACTTATATTATGCTTTTACTGAATCATGCATGTCTGTTACCAAAATTTCTTTATTTAGCAACGCTACCCTAATGATACGCACAGTATCACCGAAACAGAGCCGAGCAGGTCAAGCAAAGTTAGCGGGGATACGAACTAACCTTTTCCCTTTACAAAACTCACGATTTTTCTTTGGATGTAGGCACTTGAGTTGGAAAATCATCGAATATACTATACACTCATACTGATCAGGAATACAACTCTCAGAACCGTCACTTACTCACAGTTGCTATACGCACACAATATCCCCAGTAGCCACAATATCGAAATCAGATATCAGCTAAGAAAACTCTACTGCCACCTACCTTTTATTTCTTGCATAAGGCTACCATTCTGCCTTCCGAGACTAAGCACTGTCTCCATCTGCATTATTTACATTGCATAAGGCTACCATTCTGCCTTCCGAGACTAAGCTCTGTCTCCATATGCATTCTTTGCATTGCATAAGGCTACCATTCTATCTTCCGAGACTAAGCTCTGTCTCCATCTGCATTCTTTGCATTGCATAAGGCTACCATTCTGCCTTCCGAGGTTAAGCTCTACCTCCATCTGCATTATGCCTGCATTGCATGAGGCTACCATTCTGCCTTCCGAGGTTAAGCTCTACCTCCATCTGCATTTCGCCGCATTGCATAAGGCTACCATTCTACCTTCTGAGACTAAGCTTGGTCTCCATATGCATTCTCTGCATTGCATAAGGCTATCATTCTGCCTTCCGAGGTTAAGCTCTACCTCCATCTGTATTTCGCTGCATCGCATAAGGCTACCATTCTACCTTTCGAGACTAAGCCCTGTCTCTACCTGCATGGCTGAAATATCGCCACTTTATTTATGTATCGCATGGCTGATAGATCGCCACCTTCATCTACATCTTGCACGGCTGAAATATTGCCACTTTTATTTTTCTTGCATGACTATCACCACTTTCTATCTTGCATCGGCTGAAATACTGCCACCTCATTTACATTTTTTGCATGGCTGAAATATCGTCACTTTCTATTTACATCTTGCATCGACTGAAATACCGCCACCGCATTTACATTTTTTGCATTGGTTGAAAGATCGCCTCCTTCTGCATCTCATGGGCTGAAAGATCGCCATATTGTTTGAAGGAATCGTTGTTCGGAGGCACCATTTTCATAGCCCGAGAACGCCATGCCATGGCCTAAGGACCCCATTTTATCTTTTGCATATCATTATTCAAAGGCATCATAGCTCAGAGGCATCATCTTCATAGCCCGAGAGCACCATTTCATGACCTGCGAATCCTTTGTTATACGCTTCATGGCCCAGGACGTCATGGTCTGAGGACATTATCTTAACCGTCCAAAGACAACATTCATGGTCCAACGGCTAGCAACGGCCGTCTCAGCAGGAGCGATCCCGCTCCAGTTCCCGCAGCCCGGATTAGACCTTAACTATCCTTCCTGACCTGAATACCGCGTCTGTTCTTATAAAACCTCTGTCAGCATATTCCGCCGATGGATCTTGAACTACATATGACCTGATACCTGTAAGACCAGGGATATGTAGGAAACTCAGGAATCAGAGCACGGTCAAATTCTTCAAACCATCTCTATCTCGTTCGGTCAAAAATGACCATCATATCTTTACCCGACAACTCTTTCATCCTTCCTGGGTAAAGAGGGGCAGCTGTTGACACCCAATTTTTCCTTGTATATTTTTCTTATATACAAAATACTTTCAAAATAACATATGTACGCATATATAAGCATGCCCAAATGTTTTAGTATTCTTTCCCAATTTTTAAAGAATTTTAAAATCAATTTATTGCTCATTTCAACAATATAAAAACCAATAATTATTTCTAAAATTATCATTTTGGTGGATAATTTATTTTATTTCCCATATTTATACGAAAATATAGTTAAGGTAATTTTTATATATTTTTACAAATTTATTTGGTATTTTTAAAGCTAAATTGCATATAGTTGCAATTCTAGCCTACTTTAAGATTTAATAGCATTTTTATAATTGTAAAATTGGTTCCAACATTTTTAAATCAATATTTATATATTATTAAATGATCTAGTACTCTAAATTTACTTTCAAAATTATTTTACTATTTTTTATAAAATAAAAAGGGGAAAACTGTCTATTTAAAACCTGGCCCATTTTTATTTCAATCATAGCCAAATTGATGCCCCCTAATTGACCCAATTTTGAAACCCAATTGGACCGACCCAATTCTAATCTAACACGACCCCCGACTCAACCAATTAACCCGCCTGGCCCTTTCTTTCAATCCAGTTCGTTGATCGTTTAGATCAACGGCCACGATCACCCCTTACCTTTTTTAATTCACTAACCCTACCCTAATCCCCTCATTCCATCTCTCAGCCGCCTTTGAATACTCTCCCTCTCTCAAACTCTCTCGAAGGTTCCTAAAATTCTAGCCTCTCTCACCCTGCTTCAACCGCAATCTCACCGGAACTCTTGGCTTCTCAGGCCATGGATGGCCTGTACTCACCCTCCTCCACCATTAAACCCTGGGTGTTCGAAGTTTCGAGGTCCAACCTTGATGGTGTCCTTTCAGATCTCTACAGATCCAAGGTTCTATGGCCTCTCCGGCCTGGCTCCGGCGTATTCAAACATCAGAAGCCTATTTCTGACCTCTCCGACTCAAGATCGAACCTTCTTCCAAGCCTTTCTCATTTCTAGGGTTTCTCTGAAACCCTAAGCTATTCGAGGTTTTTCTTTGGTTGTTGTCTTATATTTATGCTATATCTGTGCTCTACTTGAGTTCTTAAACGTTTTCCCTAATTTTCTTTCAAAAATTACTTCTCTTCGATTTAGGGTCTCTGAAAAGGTTTTAAAATGTTTTCTGACTCCTCTTATTTTTCTCTTTGTGTGAATCTGTCTATGCTATGTTTTTTATGTTCTATTTTCTACCTTGCATGTCCTTCTCCTGTGTTCTTATGTTTGCCTTATTTTGCATGTCCTTCTATTGTGCTCTGTTCTTTCTTCTACTGGTTTCTATATCATGCTTTCACATGTTTATCTTATGTGTTTGTTTACCCCTATGTTCCTCTACTGTATTTTCTACTAAGCTTTTAGGTCTTTAGTTGCCTTCTTCTGGAATTTGTTTGAGTTCTTTGTTACACATGTTTCCTCTACTATTCTCTTAAGTTCTATACTATCTCATTTCTCTTCTGAAACTTGTTTAAGTTCCAAGCTTTCTTAAAACGTATTCTTTATGCTTCAAATCCGTTCTTCATTCGATCTGCCTCGAACCTGCTATTTTATTTGTTTGTTTTCACATGAATCCCTGAAAGAGACCTCTGAGCCTGTTTTAGTTATTTGTCTTCTCTTCTCTGTATCTGACTCGAGTTGAAAACCCTGGGATTTGAGGGTTTTTTGGCGAGTTTGATCTTGTGTTTTGGACTAGGGTTCTATTTGGGACCCTGGACACTCTCAAACTCATTATGAGTCTATGTACTGGATTTGAGCCTCTTTGTTATGACCCGGAACTCTTCTATACTAGGCTTTTTCACATGATGGTTCTTGCTTGTTCGATATGTCTGTATGCTTTGTATATGAGGAATTTTGCCTTCAAAAGGTTTTGTCACCTTGTGATTGATTCGGAATTCCTCTTAATAAGGTTTGATTGATTATTACTGATTTTCCTTAAGTAAAACCCTTTTCTCATTTTTCCTGACTTGGTTCATTCGAACAAAGCCTACAATTTTGATTTCACTGGCTGTTGAGTGATCACCTTTCCTTATTTGCACAAACCATGTACCACTGGACTTTTGCCTTAAATAACTTCTGTGTATTGATCCTTCTTGTGCTACTTTGGAAAAGATTTTGATCAAACTCTTTCCTAATTATCTTGCCCGTTTGAAACTAGAATCCCTTAATTGAAGGGAGGCCTTATGTGATTGATTTCGAAACTATTTTCTTACCTTTTCTTACTTTCTTTCTGCACTATAAAGGGCACGAGCCTTATGCACTTTTACACACTTCCAATTCAATACTCTTTAAGACCTTGAATTCAATACTCTAACAACACTTATTGAACACTTCCAACTCAATACTCTTTAAGACCTTGAGTTCAATACTCTGACAACACTTATTGAACACTTTCAATTTCAATACTCCTACATTCTCAAATCAACACTCTACTCTCTTATGAAATCTTCTGGCTGTGTGTTTGCAATTTGGCTTTACTGTCGCTCTTCTCGTCTTATTTCCTAGAAACTGGTATGTTCTAATTTAACTTTCAGCTTCATCCCTATGTGTTTGCTTTATAGTTTCAACAATCTTGTCTACTTTGTTGTTTATGTTCTGTATTGAATATGCTGTCTCTTTGCATCTATTGTTGTATGAATTACCCATACCCTTATTCCCTTCTATGTGTTTGAGTTAAAGTTCAAAACATGGCAACATACAAATTGTTGCTCATGTCTGGACTTGATCCTTTAATGGATCCTAACTCCTAAACAATGTGGCTAACAGGCTGGCTGGGGTGTGCCAACACCTCCAATTGCTGGGTATGACCACCAGCTTGTCTTGGCTTTCCCCAAAATCCCTTCTATGCACTTTCACTCTCTCTTAGATTCTAAGTTCTGCCCCGCTCCTATGAGCCTTGCTTTGGGACCTTGAGCTCCCTCTGAACTTGGACATTTGAGGCCTGGCCCTTTCACACTGCACTATAATCAAATTCTGTAATATATTTGGGTGTAAGCACTGCCCGAAGTCCACTTGAGACTCTTAGGGAACTTTGACACATCCCGAATAGGAGAAAGGCTTTGGAATTTGATCTTTGGAGTTGGTTTACTTCATGCTTCAGACAGAAGTCTGAATCAGGCTCTCCTTGGTTGGGATTTTTTTAGCTTTCTGATGTAATTTTATTTTACTTTTCTTTATTCATTCTGGGTTGTAATAATTTTTAATAACTTATGGGGTTTTAGTGAAAAGGGGAGGGTCACTCATGTATGCATAAGGGTAGATATCATGTTCATAGGTATTTATTGCTGCAATCATGTCCTGTTTTCACTTCTGCATTTTTCATATAGAAATCATGTTTACAAGTCCTGCACTTCTGCGTTTTTCATATAGAAACCATGCCTACAGGTTCTGCATTTCATATAGAAATCCTGTCTATAGGTTTTGCATTTCTTACGTAGATACCATGTCTATAGCCTCTGCATTTCATACATAGAGTCCATGTCTATAGCTTCTGCATTTCATACATAGAGACCATGTCTATAGGTTTCTGCGTTTCTGCCTATCACATAGAGAACATGTCTATAGAGTTTCCTAAATTCTGCATATGCATCTATCACTAGGAAAACACATTTATAGGCTTAAATAATAAATATCAGCGTTTTCAACACCATACCTATAGGATTTCTACATTTTCGTAAACGTTAAACTCAATAACGCTTAGAAAGCATGTCTATAGGAGTAACCAACTTATCTAAATTGTTTACAAGTCTAAAATTAGTAGTAACGTTACTCAATGTCTGTAGAACTTATGTTTTCTATAATCAACAGGCCTCCTTCTTGTAAAAATCAGTACACTTCTGCATTATTAGATGTCATGCTTGTAGGTTTCACTTAAGCAAGCTATAACGTAAAATTAGCTAATTGAATCAGACTCTGTTAATTCCAACCAGCAGGAAGGTCTGATTCTGGTTTCTTATCTGAAATGTGTAATAGACAAGTCTGCCTCCTTAACGTTTAAGTTTAATTCAGACCAAAACCAATATCTGCAAGACATGCTAAACAATTTGTCTTTAAGTGAGGAGGCCCATCTAAGCCTTTTAAATTGTTATATGTTTCCCATAATCTGCCTTATGTGTTTTTGTTTGTCACTTTAGAATTTTATCCTTTTAAACCATACAAAACCCACATTTCCCTTCCTTTTAGGATTAGTAGCCCCAAATGCCTCCGGGACTGATAGGATTGGGGCGGGTACTAGCATGCAATAAGTAACGAAACCATTTCGAGTTTAAATACCTCAACGGAGTGGGAAAGGGTAGATATGGATATGATAACCGGTGCACTAATACCACGTGTAACCCCTTTTCTTAGGAGTGATTACTGGGTATTGCATTGATGTGATCTATATAATTTATAAACCTAGGACCTCCCGTCCGTTTACTTGTTTATTTTGTTACTTTCAAAATTTCAAACTCCTTTTTCTCAAATTTCAACTTCCTTGTTTCTTCAAACTTTAACTTATTTGCAATCACAATGTGACAACCCCTCATATTTGAAACCCTTAATTGCTTATTTATTGTTTGTACTTAAGTCACAATTGTAGCATGGCCGGGAACCATACTAGTGGATCGTGAGGGGTGCATAACACCTTCCCCTCGAGATAATTTCTAGCCCTTACCCAAACTTTGGTTTTTCTAAACAAAATCTTCCTAGTGTCCTAATGCACTTAATCATTAGGTGGCGACTCTTCAAATAAAAAAACCCAATTCCCAAAAGGGAGCGAGTTGTCCTCCCAATTGTCATAAACCTGATTTCGCGAGAAAAAGGGGGCGCGACAGATCTCCTTGTGAGATACCCAGATGGTACACTCTAAAATAGTGCAGCTAGATATGAGTACTACAAAGACATGCACTATAAGCCTTGAAGGGATAAATATTACCTTAGTGTGGCTCGTGTCCCTAGTAAAGCGAGAACGTTAAGGAACTTGAAGAGCCATTGGATGGAGCAAAGGGAAGCTAAAAGTAAAAGAATGTCTTGTTCAAGTTTTCAGAATAAAGTGATAGGCATAAACGTTAGCGGGAAATAAGAAAAAAGTTAATGCAGTATTATGAGTAAGATGTGATATATGGATGACAACGGTAGATCAAAATATGACAATATTATAAAATCTATAGTCAAGTGAAGGAAGAAACGAGAAGTGACAGGTATTAGGACAACAAAAGAGTATAGGCTATACAATCATGTCCTCATTTCGAGAAATAAGTTCACAACTCTAGCGTGATTACCAAGAGGAAAAGTTAGACCCTAGAGTAATAAAATCAGTATGGATTGGTGAACAAGATAAACTAAACATGAATTAGGGACTGAGTGACTGATGAAAGTCGCCATCATAAGAATTTCAGATTTTGTTCCGCCAATAATAGAATGGACGACAAAAGAAGATTCATGAGAAATTCAGAGAATGGTCATTCAAGAAGACGCTTCCCTACTACAAGCAATGTGAGCAAAGGTTAGCTTAAGGGACTGTCTGTGCCAGTTATACTAAGTTTCACCCTTGTGAGTAAGGAATTTTGCTATCCTTGGTACGGAAGGATTACCGCAAGGCAAGTAAGGGTCATCGATGATGTGAAAGGATGCCAAAGATGAAAAGGTGAAACATCTATAGGCAGGACGTCATAGCTCCAACTCTTAGTACTCCCCTAAAGGGGGGAATATGGAATGATAAAAAGAAGAATGCGATAAAAATGAGAAATAGATGAGATTGTACTTATCCAAATACTAAAGATATGCTACAATTCCAGAACATTATGCAAACACGACGTCAAGGAGAAGAAGTATGGGTTCCTGCCCGAGATGTTATTGATAATTAAGGAGACAGTGCGAGACGTAAGTTAAGACCAAGGAAATAACCCAAGAAAGATTTTGCCGAATATTGACATGAGGATGGGCCAACGAGTAGTTAGTAGTTGATTCAGGAAGAGCCTAGCTATGGCTAGTCAAGAGGATACAGACGATACAACAAGTCGTGCAAGATAAAGATAGTAAAACCCAATATAGTGAATTTAGCCCCGCAGTTATGACATTGTAATACTTGAGAAATATTCAAATAGGAGTTGGGATAGTTAAAGGTACCGTATGAATGTTACGGAATAAAATATAGTTCCACTGGGAAGACAGTCAAAACTTTAGTTCAGAAGCAGCCGTACGAGCAGATTAGTGTGGAGGTAAGTAACTAAGGATAATTACAAGTAAGCACGAACATCAAAAATTCTATTGAGAATACGATATAATAAGCTCGCATCTTTATAAGAGTCAGAGGATCCTCTCTAAGTACTACAGTGAATGACTAGCTAAGGAAATAAGGAAGAAGGCTTCAACCTAAGCATAGTGACCTAAAGAGGAAATGGTCTTGTAATAACAGTTTCACAATAACATTGTACGTCCTCCATAAGAAAGAGGAATCTGTCGTGGCTAGTGAACGGGAAATAAAAATCAAAAGAAATATTTGAAGATCATATGAGTTGTACGGAAATTCCGGCATGCGTGGGAGCTAAGTATGCACACAACAATAGGGAAGAAAGATCAGGAAAGGTAATAGCTTATGTTAAAAGAAAGCTGAGAAGGAACGAAAGGAATTATTTGATCAATGATCCCGAGTTGGTAATGTTATGAATGCACTTAAAAGTTTGGATTTTTATACATGCAGCATATATGTTGCAATCATACAGCCGTAAAAGATTCTGGTATAAGTTAAAAGAAAGAATTAAGCCCAGGTCATAGACAAAGGAATGAATTGCTAGAAGATTGTGTCATGGATATTCATAGCGTCAATGGAGGGCTAAAGTAATAACAAATACCATGAGTCGCCGATTAGAAGATAACTTAAGACAGCATAAAGGCTAATCAGAAGAAGAAGGAAACTAAAGAGTTACATCAACAAGTAAATCAGGAATCTGATTATTGGACCCAGAAGTTATAGGAATCATGATTGAGAACATTGCAGAATCACTCTTAATATTAGAGGTGCAAGAGAGATAATACAACGACTATGTTCTATAACGACTCTACGATAAAGCTAGTTAGAAGGGTACCAGTCTCATAAGAAGTCAGTACGAAGCTCCCATCGAATTGTGTATATAGCAGAGGTGCGAGTATTATAATAGAGCTTCAAGTTATGGATGTGAATTACACCTAGGTGGGAGCAAGGTCAGGAAAAAAATAGAAGATACAATGTGAAATTTTAAGGTATGTAAGGTAAAGGTGAACAATGTACGAGTTACTCAAAGGCAGAAGATCGTGAATAATCCATACTTCGGATAGAAGGCTATAAGCACGGGGATCCAATAACCAGGAGTGATAGCGGCATCGTCGGCGACATGTCTTCCAACCTATGGTTTCTAAATATTGACAAATCTAGTTAAGAGAGTAGAGAAAAACTGGAGACGATGTGATGTCTCGCTTGACATTCCAGAATAACATAAGAAAATCTATGGTGCAAGCAAGTTGAAAGAAAGTTGCGAGTAATATAAATGGATATGTATAAGTCGCAAGCTAAAGTATGGTAGAGCGAAAAAGTTTTAAGGAAAGTATTGCGTAAGAAGTATGGGAATCACTTCGAATATTCCTTGATATAACGTAAGCCCTAGTGACAAAGTATTGCATAAGAAGTTTCAAGTTATCGGTGGTATATTGTAGATCAATATTGAGGTGAATCAACAATGGATGGACAAAAGTCACAAAGTATCAGATGAAATTAGGCCGTCATTCTAAAGATGATCATTAATGAGGAGGCATTAAAGGACTTAAATTTATACATATGGAATAAGCAACGAGAGTAAGCTGGGATTTGGTAGCAGACCTCAACAACGATAAATTAAAGTAAGAGTTATGGAAGTAAATTCATACGGATGGCTAAACAAACCGATGCGATAAGATATAGCAATATTTGCAAATTCAACAAAGTACCGAGCAAAGAACTTCAGTATACTCATAGATGACCAAAGGGACATCTTATCATGCTCTACATATGAAGCCTAGAGATTGGGCACCTTTAAAAGTCAAAATCGTACAGGCTGCATATAGAGGGTAGCAACAATTACGAGACTGGAAAGGTTCTGACCATAAGTCGTGGTGTGAGGAAGAGTCCTAAAGGGGAGAATGCCCTGGACTTTGGATTTAATCATAGAACAGTTGCTTAGATGGCAAGAAAAGTAATAAAGTCTTCAGAAGACATAGTCTATGAAAATGATAAGAGCACCAGTTAACATTCGAGGACGAATGTTCCAAAGGATGTCATACCTCGCGTTTTTCCTACATTAAAATTTCGTCTTCAGTTAATTGACGTAGACTCGGGGATGAGATTATCTGGAAGTTAGCATATTTATGCAACTTATATCAAGTAATAACTAAGTACCATGAAGGAAAGGGCACACGAATTAAAGAAAATGAGTTTCGTTATGTCGATTTGAGATAAAATACTGGCCGAGCGTTAATATCGGATAATTATAAACTACTACCATGCAATGTATCATATGACCACGGTAGTATAATATATAAAGTATATATGAAGTATTTTGAAAATAAATAGAATTTTAAGTAATTTGTGATAATTTTTAAATTATGCGGGTAATAGATTAATTACCGGGTAACGAAATATTACCCGGTTAACTAATAAGTGGATAACGTAACAAAATCACCCCAAAGAGTAACGTGGCAGCCCCCTTTAGTATAAGGTGAGTCATTAATTGAGCTTTACATGAGTCAAAAGTTATTTCAAAGTCTTATCAAGACTTTTTTGTGAGCTTTATCAATCAAAAAGGAATAAACTTTTCATTTTCATTTGGAAGTAACGTTACTTTGCTTTCTAAATTACCAAAATTTCAATTTATCTTCACTTTAAAAGCCTAACCTTGCAACAGAACAGTGCTTCTGATGTATACATTAATCCTATGAACTTTGAAACCAAGGAAACGTTGAAACCAAGCCCAATGAACCAAGAATAGTAGCTATTTTCAATAGAAACATTTTCATTTCATGGTTCAAGAATAGTAGCTATTTCAGTTCCTATGATTTTAAGTTCAATCCAACGTGCAGCAACACGGTTCCAACGAGAATTTGGTAGAATCGTAGTAACGTAAAATTTTACGGTCCTAAAGGAATACGTGTAATCTTCTCCAAGAGTATTATACGGAGTTTTCTCTACTCCAGTTATGTTAAGGTTATCCCTTCTTTCTTTTTGGCATGATCTATACGACACGAATGAAACGAGAAAATGCACAAATTCCATTAATGACTCTATTCATAGAAATACTAGAGATGTCGATATTCTTGATTCCCTATGTGTCATATGATTCTATTATCTGTTCATGGGTCTCAAAAATATATAAGTTGGTAAAATTTATTTCATGATATTAATCAGAGGCATAATGGTCTTATGACGTACCGAGAGATTTTATTAACATATTTTCACATGCATTTACATATTCACATTGACCCATGACCAGATGGCGTTATATACGCGTATATATGTATATATATGTATATGGGATATAGGAAAGGTTATGACGTTATATACGCACCACCACCTGATAAGCTGGTATACATTGATGATTTTGCCCACAGTGGCCGAGATGATATAATGGGATGCCCTCAGAGGCTGATGATATTATGAAACATGTGTGTAACGACCCGACCGGTCATTTTGAGCTTTTGCGCTTTGATCGCCAGTTTTCGGGCATGACTTGACCCGTGTTATGTATTATGACTGATGTAGATCGTTGGTTTTGGTTTTCAGGAAAAAAAATCGGAATGAATTTGAAAGAATAGTCTCAGTTGAAAGCTTTGAATTTGAAAGGTTTGACCAAGAGTTGACTTATGTGTAAATGATCTCGGATCAGAATTTTTATGATTTTTCTAGCTCCATTAGGTGATTTATGACTCAGGAGCACGATCGTAATTGGTTTTGGAGGTCCGGTGTGGAATTTGGCTTGAATTGGCGAAAGTAGTATTTTAGCGATTTCCGGTTGATAGGTGAGATTTTGATCCAAGGGTTGGAATGGAATTCCGAGAGTTTCTGTAGCTTCATTATGTGATTTGGGATGTGTGTGCAAACTTTCATGTCATTCGGAGGTGATTTTGTCGGGTTTTTGATCAAATGCGTGTTTCGGAAGTTTTTTGGAAAACTTAGGCTTGAATTCGATGTGAATTGATGGTCTTGATGTTGTTTGAGGTGTTTTGTTTATTGGAAAAAGTTTTAATGATGTTATGGGGTGTGTTGGCATGTTTGGTCGGGGTCACATGAGGCTCGGATAAGTTTTGGAAGAGTTTTTAGAAGATTTTTGTCGTTTTGAGCATAAGCACGTAATGATCCAAATGTCCATTTTTAGTTCTAGAGATTGAAATTTGATTTCGAGACTTCCGGAATTTTGATAATGAATTATAGGACTGATCTAGAAAGTTTTTTCTAATTTCATCAAGTCGCGATTGTGTTTTTGACGCGAAACATCTGTTAATTGTTTAACGAGCGAAATGGATATCGCACTGAGAAAACGAGCTCTGAATTGAGTTTCAATTGAAGGACTATGTTTGTATCATTATTTGTGACTCATAGGAACAAGAATCATCGAATTCAGAGTACGTATGGTGGAGTTAGAGCCTTTTTAGTGAAAATAAATATTGCTGGTGCAGAAGGTTCTGGTGTGCACCTTTAGCGACCAGATTTGGCACCTTTAGCGACCCGAAAGGTCTTTAGCGACCAGAATGGGCTTTATTAGTGTTGTTCTGTTTTTTAGCTCATTTTTACATTTTTCTTGTGAAAGAACACGGCTTGGGGCGATTTTTGAGCAAGAAATCATGGGAAATCTTGAGGTAAGTCACTTGTGATCATTTCTACTCCATAATATTGAACTATCCAAGGTTTAATCCGACTAGATTACATATTTTTGAGGAGTAAATTGGGGATTTAGGCCTAGGGATTTGAAAATAAGATTTGAAGATTTCAGGGTCGAGTTGATGTCCGATTTTGGTAAATTTTATGTGTATAGACTCGTGGCGAGATAAGGAATCCGTTGATGTTAATTTTTCTGAATTTCGAGAAGTGGGCCCGGGGCTCGGGTTTTGCCAAATTTCGGGATTTTGATGTTTTTCAGTTATTTTCGATTGGGTATTGTTCCTACAGCATAATGTGACATATTCGTTCTGATTTTGGATAGATTCGACGCACGAAGAGGCCAATTCGAGAGGCAAGGGCATAGCGAGCTAGACTTTTGGCCGTCTTGAGGTGAGTAATTGATGTAAATGATGTCCTGAGGGTTTGAAACCCCGGAATTTCACATCGTAACGCTATATTGAGGTGACTTGCACGCCGGATAACGGGCGTGGGGTAGAGCACCATTGGGGATTGTGACTTGGTCCGTCCCGAGAGATATTTTTACCGTGTTTTCTACTTGAACTAAATTGAGAATCATCCTTACTTAGATTTGATTGTTACATTTGGGCTTTTTGCCAATTATTTGAATCCTTCAGGGATTGATATCACTGTTTTCGCATATTTTGCATATCATTTTATCTCAGTCCAAGGTTTTAAATATTGTTTTGCAAACTCAACCATGTTTCTAAGATTTGAAAACTTAAATGATATTTCGGGCTGAGAACTATTGTTTTACGAATGCCCAAGGGGCTTATGATGATTTCTGGACTGAGCATGGATCGGGTTGCACGCCGCAACAGTGTTATATTGATATTGAGGCCGAGAGCCTGGTTGATTACATTGATATTAAGGCCGAGAGCCTGGTTGATTACATTGATATTGAGGCCGAGAGCCTGGTGATTATACTGATATTAATATGAGGCCGAGGGCCTAGATTTGATGCCACGAGATGGCTTAATATTGCGCTTGGGCTGTAGGAGCCCCTCCGGAGTCTGTACACACCCCCAGTGAGCGCCGTCGATGATAAATAAATATGGATGGCTCGGGCTGCACGCCGCAGTGGGTACCAGAGGGTACCGTCATATGCATTGCATTGCACTCATGCATTTATTCCTTATCTGCATTATCTGCCATAATAATTATGTGCTCTTATTTCATTGACTAGTTGCTTCATACTGTTCTGAGCCTGAGGGGCTGATACTGTTCTGAGATACTGAGCCCGAGGGGCAGATTTTTACTTATTATTTTGATACTGAGCCCGAAGGGCAGATTTCTAATTATTATTTTGATTCTAAGCCCGAGGGGCATATTTCTACTTATTATTTTGATACTGAGCCCGAGGGGCAGATTTCTACTTGTTATTTTGATACTGAGCCCGAGAGGTAGATTTCTACTTGTTGTTTTGATATTGAGCCCGAGGGGCAGATTTCTACTCGTCATTTACTACCAAATTACCTGTTTTACTGGTTTAAAAGAAATTTCACATGATGTTTCACTGAATTGTTATTTTAAATGATTTCACTTCTTCTGTATAGAATGTTGTGTGCCTTAACGTGTTTTCTTACCTTCAGTCATTATTTATATTTATTACTCACTGGGTCGGAGTACTCACATTACTCCATGTACCATGTGTGCAGGTACATGTATTCCTGAGGCATAGAGCAAGTTTTCTGCTGTTCAGTTTTCATCGGAGTTATCGAGGTAGCTGCATGGCGTTCGCAGACCCGTTTTCTCCCTTATCTTCTGTTATTTATGATATCTTCAGACTTTGTTCCTAATTCCATACTTTGTAGAATTTTAGTAAACTCTGTAGTAGCTCATGACTTGTGACACCCCGGTTAGGGCTGAGTTGGGTTGGATTTCCGTATTTTATCTATACTTTCCGCTATTGGATATTATTAAACCATGTTTATACTATAATTGTGTTAATTAATTGTCTTAAAAGGATGAATTGGGTTGAATGGCTGGCCTTGTATTCATGAGAGGCGCCATCACGACCAGGTTTGGGAATTGGGTCGTGACAATGTGCCTATGCACGACATGACATTCATTCGCATATGCATGATACTATAATTATTTCATGATTTACAAAGTTATTCAGACTTACAGGTTGAGTCATGTACTCCATATTTCTTCCATGTCTGTTATGTACTTATTTATGTGCCTTACATACTCGGTAAGTTTTTCATATTGACGTCCCTTTTGCCTGGGGACGCTGCGTTTCATGCCCGCGGTTCCCGATAGACAGGTCGAGAGCCCTCCAAATCGGCCATCAGTTCAGCGGAAAATGTTGGTGCGCTCCATTTGCTTCGGAGTTGCTTGTTTGGTTAGTATCATTTAGACATGTATTGTTTGGTATGGTGGGACTCTGTCTTGACCTTTATGACATTTATGTACTCTTAGAGGCTTGTAGACATATGTCGTGTACGTGAAATATTGTACGGCCTTGTCGTCCTATGTTTTGAGGTTATAAATGATCATGTTGGCATATTAGGCTCGTATGTCACGTGTATATGATAATGTAATAAGAAAAATACGTTACGTTGGTACTTGGTTGAGTAAGGTACCGGACACCCGTCGTGGCCCATCAGTTTGGGTCGTGACAAAAGTAACCGGCCCTAAGTATTTTCTTGGCCAAGACGAAACCATTCATATACGGGCCGCAGGTCCCGGCATGTATCTCCTCAAGTATCTTAGAAGATTTTTTGTGTCGATACATCTTAGCAATCCCCAATCGGGAGTTCTCCTATACAAGTTTCCTCCGCTGTGGAAGAAGTGATTGGACAATCTTCAGAGTGTGCGTTTCTGAATGTGGTTTGCATGCTCCGGATATTCTCCTTTCGCCAAATACTCCTTGATTTAACCAAGGTTTTCCATCTGTTTCTTCTTCAACATGGGCACAATATGCTGGATGATTATGAATTCTCACTGGGATGGGATCAATGAAGTTCTTATCTGGATGTTGTATCATGGATGACAAAGTGACCAATGCATTGACATCCTCATTCTAAATTCTGGGCACATGCCGAAACTCTATCTTCGTGAACCTCTTTCTCAATTCCTGTACATGGTGCAGATATGGAAATATCTTGGAATTCTGGGTGGACCACTCTCCTTGTACCTGGTGTAAAAGCAAATCTGAATCACCAATTATCAGCAGCTCCTGAATGTTCATGTCGATTGCCATGTTGAGTCCTAGTATGTAGGCTTAATATTCTTCCATGTTGTTGGTGCAGGGAAATTTGAGTTTAGCAGTTACCGAATAATATTGACCCATTTCTAATAACAAAACTGCTCCAATGCCCACTCCTTTGAAATTTGCAGCTCTGTCGAAGAACATCCTCCAACCGTCGTATGCTTTGGTAATGTACTCTCCTATGAATGATACCTCTTCATTAGGAAAATATGTTTTTAAGGGTTCATATTCTCCTCCCACCGAATTTTCATCAAGATAATTTGCCAATGCTTACCCTTTGACCGCCTTTTGAGTTACGTAGACGATATTGAACTCACTCAATAGTATATGCCACTTGGCTAGCTTCCCAATTGGCATGGGTTTCTAAAATATGTAATTTAAAGGGTCCATCTTGGATATGAGGTATGTAGTATAGGCACAGAAGTAATGCCTCAACTTATGGGTCATCCATGTCAAAGCACAGCAAGTGTGCTCTAGCAGAAGTATCGTGCTTCGTAAGGTATGAACTTCTTACTCAAGTAGTAAAACTGGTGGTGTGGGTAGGTACTCCTTGATTTTGTCGAAGGCTTTCTAACAATCCTTGGTCCAGCTTGTCTCGGCATCTTTCCTCAGCATCTTGAAGATGGGTTCACATATGACTGTGGACTATGCTATGAAGCGACTAATATAGTTGAGACGTCCAAGGAAGCTCATCACGTCCCTTTTGCTCCTTAGTGGTGGCAATTCCTGAATAGCTTTGACTTTAGACGGATCCAGCTCGATTCCTCGACGACTAACAATGAATCCTAGTAACTTTCTTGTGGGAACCCCTTATGCACACTTTGCGGGGTTCAGTTTCAAGTTGTACCTCCTTTACCTGTCAAAGAACTTCCTCAAGTATGCTATGTGATCCGCGACCCTATTAGATTTGATAATAATGTCATCCACATACACCTCTATTTCTTTGTGTATCATATCATGGAAGATGGTTGTCATGGCCCTCATGTAGGTAGCCCTAACATTATTTAGACCAAATGGAATCATCTTGTAGCAGTATACTCCTCTATAATAAAAGTGGTTTTCTCTATGTCTTCTTCGTCCATCCAAATCTGGTGATAGCCTGCGAAGCAATCCACAAAAGATTGGAGTTCATGCTTGGCGCAGTTGTCAATCAGGATATGTATATTTGGTAGTGGAAAGTCATCTTTATGAATTGATCTGTTTAAATCCCGATAGTCGACACATACTCTGACTTTCCCATCTTTCTTCGGAACTGGTACAATGTTGGCTAACCAAGTTGGGTACTCAACCACCCTGAGAACTTTGGCTTTGATCTGCTTAGTAACTTCCTCCTTGAATTTCAGGCTCATGTCTGGTTTGAATTTTCTGAGTTTCTGCTTTACTGACGGACACATGGGATTAGTAGGCAACTTGTGAGCCACTATGGACATGCTCAAACCGGTCATGTCATCATATGACCATGTAAAAATGTCCTCATATTCCTTTAGAAAATAGATGTATTCTTCTTTCTCTATCAGCGATAAGTGAATGCTGATGCGAGTCTCCTTGACGGTCTCGGTGACCCCCAAATTTACCGCTTGGGTATCGTCCAGGTTGGACATAGGCTTATTCTCAAAGTTTTCACCTTCCCTGACAACTTTCTCAGGTATCTCATCTTCTTCATCTGAATCACTATTCTTATGTTGCGTTGCCTCATTACATGTCACAGTCACCGGTTCATCAGGAAAAGAAACAATAACGTTGTATAAAGAAAAATATGAAAGATAGTAATAAATAATAAAGAGCGATGCATTTGGTTAAGACTTAAAACATTCAAACGAGTACGGCTCGATGAATCGAGCATTTATTTTGAAACAAGTGAATCTTAAAACAAAATTACTTAAAATCTTAAATGCCTAGAATGGCTATAGGAATAAAATCTACCAAGCTACTCAGGGACTCTGCGGGCCTGGGATGGTGTGGCGGTCCAGTTCCTGAGAACAGCTTCCTTCTCTACAGTCTCAATAGTGAGGCCTTCTTCCTCCTCTTACTCGATTATTGCACTACAGTCCATGTCTTCATCCTCCAAGAACAGGTCCTCAGGCTAGCTAATGCTTCTTCTTTTGCAGTTCCCCATATTGTATCAGCTTGGTGAAAAGTCTGATCCAGATGCAGCACCAGTTGCTCGAGAGCGTAATAAGGTCCGTGCCATGGAGGCGACCAATCATCATACTCCTGCCATGTATACTGATATCCGAGCCCGAAGGTAGTACCGTGACGCTTCAACTGTATCGGCTTAGTAATACCATGGAAATTCTTTCCAAGCCCTTTGTCGGGTTCATACCCAGACCATGCCAGTATGCTTTCTATTTTGCTACTCCACCATTTGTCTTTCTTAATGGCATTGACACGTTTGATGTGATGATAGGTTTCCTCTTCTAACCTTCTCCTATTTCCAATAACCGGGATGGTTTGACTGGTGTAAATGAGGTTACTCCCATCTCCGTGAATGATCACCTCCTGATGGTTCCATTCGAATTTCACGGCTTGATGTAGTGTGGAAGCCACAGCCCCCGCAACATGTATCCATGGTCGGCCCAATAGAAGATTGTATAAGGCTGATATGTCGAGCACTTGAAATTCAAAGTCGAACCAAGTTGGCCCCATCTGTAGACAAAGATTAATTTCCCCAATCGTGGCCCTTTGGGACCCATCGAAAGCTTTCATGTTCATACTCCCTGCCTGTATTTCATGGAAACCTTTGCCCAATATTTTCAGAGTATCCAACAGACAAATATTGAGGCTTGAACCTCCGTCAATCAAGACCCTAGAAATGAATTTATCTTCAAATTGCACTATGATATGTAATGCTCTGTTGTGATTCAATCCTTCAGGCGGCAGTTCATCTTCGTGGAAGATTATCTTATGACTTTCCAGCACCTGCCCTACCATATTGGCCATAGCTTCACAGGTGATATTGTTGGGCAAGTAAGCTCCACTCAACACCTTCATCAAAGCATTCTTGTGTGCCTCTGAATTTTGCAATAGTGACAATATGGATATCTAAGCTGGGGTTTTGTTCAAATGATCAATGACGAAATATTCCCTTGCTTGTACTATCCTCCAAAGGTCATCTGGTCCCATTTCAATGACAGGTTACTTGGTAGTGGCATCCTTACTTGGTCCTCCCAAGTATTCAGGTGTGTAGATTCTCCTAGTCCTAGTCATTCTTTGGGCAGCATCGGATTCCTCCATCTTTGCCTTTCCTTTTTGCCTAGCCTCGGCAACATAATCCTAGGGTATTGCTTTTGTGTCGAAAGGTGGTGTGGTTGATACTGTCACTATGAAAGGTGTGGCCACTTCCACTTCAAATGGAATAGGGGTGGCAGCAGGCGGAGCTATCTCTACCTCAAATGGAACTAATGCAGTTATCTCAACTTCGATTAGTGACTGAGTCTGTACTACAATGGGAGTAAGTGTGACTGCAAGTTTAAAGTCATCGCCTTCTCGAATAAGCCCGATTGACCCCTCATGATCCCATTCTTCATCCATTTCTATCACATGTATCCCTCCACCCCTATGATCCGAGAGAGGATTGTTGCGGACATTGGGTACAGCTTCTTTAGCCTGTATAACCTTGTTGTCAATCAACGTCTGGATTTTATCTTTCAATGTTCGGCACTCGTTAATGGAGTGCCCTTTCATACTGGAATGATATGCATAGGTTTTGTTTGGGTTGACCCATTGGGATGGATTCTCTAATGCCATAGCAGGAACATGGGTAACTTAACCAGTGACTTTCAACCTTTCATACAGCTGGTCGATGGGTTCAGCAATAGCGGTGTACTGTCTGGGTGGCTTACGGTCAAAATTGGGTCGTGGTCTTGGATAATTTTGGTGAGTTTGAGGTGATTGGATATGAGGTGGTTGGGAATTATAGGTATGATAGGCAGTGGTTGTTTGGGAATATCTAGGAGATGAAGTTTGATATGTGGGTGGTGGTGCTTGGTATGTGGGTAAAGGTATTTGATATGTGGGTGGAGGTGTTGATATATAAGTGGAGATTTCGGGCCTTGAGCCACCATTACTGCCCCAACATCTCTTTTCTTCTATATGCCACCTGATTGTAATGCCTTGTTTGTGGCCTGTAATGCCTCAAAGTTTGTCACCATCCCGCTCTTGATTCCTTCTTCGATTCTTTCTCCGAGTTTGATGATATCAAAGAATTTATGATTTTCAATAACCATCAACCTATCATAATATTGTGGATCATGTGCTCTGACGAAGAACTTGTTCATCTGTTCCTCATCCAAAGATGGCCTGACTTTGGCTGCTTCTGACCTCCAATGTGTAGCGTACTTGCGGAAAGTCTCGGTGGGCTTCTTCTTAAGGGTCTAAATGTAGAAAACATCTGGTGCATTTTTTGTGTTGAACCTGAATCGGTCAATGAAATCTGATGCCATACTCACCCAGTTGGACCATTTCTTAGGATCCTGGCTGATGTACCAGGACAAAGCATCTCCCGTAAGACTTCTCATAAAGAGCTTCATCCGGATCCTTTCATCCTTTATGACCCCAACAATCTTGTCACAAGACGTTCTCAAATGAACCCTGGGGTCACCTGTACCATCAAACATTTCAAATTTGGGAGGTTTGTAACCCTCTAGCAGTTCTACATCTGGCTGTATGCATAAGTCTTCATAGTTCAAACCTTCTATTCTTTTGCCGCCTTCAACACCCTGAACTCGACTCGTTAACTTATTGAGTTCCTCAGCCATATTTTTAATGAGCAGGTCCTTCTCAGAGGATTCTGGCATATAAGAGATTGGTTGGATAGAGTGAGGTACGGTTTCCACGTATATGGGGTTATTTTGGTGAGTGCTAGGTGCCTAGGTGTAATGGTGGTCATTGGTTGGGTTTTAAGGATCAAGAATGGATTGTGGTGTGTTCTGGGGAGTGTGATAAGTGGCAGATGGTGGGTACTGAATAGGTTGATGGTGATGTTGTGGAGGAGTTGGTGTTGGTAGGGGATTGAGATTCTGAAGTGGGGTTGCGTATTGATGTGGTGCAGGAGGGTTTAGTGGATGTTGGTTTGGTGTGTTTTGGGGAGGATCTGGGTTCTTTGTGTTTTGTTGATTGATGTTAGGGACATTCAGGGTGAGGGATAGGTTTGCCAAGTTGCGGACCTGCTCAAGCTCTCCCTTTAGCTCCAATATCTTTTGTTCCAACCTCAAAACTAGATCATTTGGTGCCGGAGTACTTCGACCGTCTGAAGTTTCTGCGTTCTCAGGATTCTCCTTTCGAATACCACTTAAGTCGTCCATTTTTGCTTTTTCTTTGCCTTTTGTATTACTTGGAGGAGGAGGAGGTCGAGGGCCTATATATCTGGTGTGATATGCTGATGATGCCAGTATGAGCGAACTAACCTTAGGGGATGAGAATAAAGAAAAATAAAAAGGTAAATGAGTCAGTAAGGATTCTGAGATGTTTGCAGTATTTAAACACATATTGCGAGAATGTAAATTCGTTTCCTAATTTGGGAGTCTCGTTGTGCCCGAGGTAGGCTTAGAAACAAATAAATTTGGAGAGTTTTAGTGCCAATAATTTCCTCATTTCATTAATGCCATTAGTGCCAATATTACATTTGAAAGGAAAGCAAATAAATCTAATCTACTTGGTCCCAGAAGGACCCTCTCCAGACTGGATGCTCTTGTCGATCAACTCTCCCAGCTCGCGCAGGTTCAGCATTAGGAATGCCCTTGCTAGATGCCCTCCTTCATTTCCCTCAGCGTCCTGGCAGTCAGTGACCCTTTTTATCATCTTCCCTTCTAACTCCATTAAACTGTACTCCATATATTCCTGCCTCTCGCTGGATTTAACAGCTCTTTCTTTCCACTTGTTAATCATCTCCATATTAGCCTTATGCAATGCTATATGCTCAGCTTCAGACTCTCGAACTCGTTTCCGCAGCTTTGTACTTCACCTCTGCTTTGGCAACCTTGTCTATAACCCTGTTTCCTGGTCCAGCCCTTGGCTCAAAGACCCCGTCTACGTTGTCCTCCAACCACGAAGGGTAAAGGTATGAGTGGCCCACGTTATATCGGTCTGGCTCAATAGTATCCTTCTTCACAATAATCTTCAAGGTCCACATGTGTTGCGCTTTATTCTTGTACGGGATGGTGTCACCTTGGAAATTAGCTCTAAAGTGACATATATTAGCAACCCGTGGTATGATTTGTCTCCTACCTGCTTGTCTCATAACCCTAAGAGGAGCGTAAGGGTATATGCCCCTCAGCCCAATCAACACCAAGTGTGGAAAATCTCTAGATCTGATGATGAACTCATCGGTAGGGAACCACTCGAATATCCACTGGACTTGATCCTCGGTCAAATTTTTGAAAATCTGTACCCATCCCATAGAGTCTTCCGGTTGGGAAAACATGTTTGGAATATAGTTCATTCTTTTGGGCTGATGGAAGGCTATGTGATCATTCCACGGCCTTCGCGGAAATTCTTGACGATATTGTCCCTTTTGGAGATGTTCTAGCAACCATACCTATAACAGCAAGTTGCAACCCTCGAAGAACCTGAACTCCTTCTGACATCGCTTCAAATCCCGGTACATGTCTGCAACGATCATAAGGACGATAATGTATGTCTCCCCCTCGATCTCGTCCATCAGAGTTTTGGTTACCATGGCCAGCCTAGTATGGATTCTACCCCCTTGGATTGGGAATACCAGCATGCCCAAGAAACACATAATAAACACGAAGACCCTACGATGAATCCAACCTAAAGATGTGATTGAGAACTCATCATCAAAAATATGGTAAGAGCTGATGTGACCGTATCTTTCATAAAGAAACTCAAAAGGTATGTAGGAGTCCTTTAGGCATTTCAAGTTGTCATTTTTCTTCAGCCCTATCATCTTCAGAAATCCCCTAACAGTGCGATTTTTAGGTGCTAACAGATTAGGGCTATTCCAAGGCAACCCAGCAAATCCTCTTATTTCTTCTAGAAGGGGAGTCATTTCTATGTTCCCAAAACGGAACACATCCCTTTCCCTGTCCCAAAATAAAGTTGCAACCTTGATCAACATTTTGTTGGGCTGAAGATCCAATAGAGAAGGAAAGTTTCCTAAGACTAATTTCACATGGTTTTGGAAGGAAGATCCCTCCACCAATATAGCAAGAGCGAAGGTATGCTACCAACCATACCGAATTTGGGGACCTCGTGCCTCATTTTCTGCAAAACAAAGAGAATTAGGCCCTTTCCCCCTCTAGCTTCGTCTATTTATACAGTAATGATTAGCATATTGGCACTTATTTCTCCAAATTAATGCACATAATCGTGGTTACATCCATTGGGATTATGGAAAACCCGATGGATTTTTGGACAAGGCTTGTCTTAAATGGTTATTATGTGGACAACATATTAACCCAGCTAGGTTTGGCCATGATGCATGTACAATTTAATAAGAGTAAGGCTGCTATAGAGGTCTAGACTGGGACCCTCAAGCGGACAACTTGAGGGGGAAAGGCATGGAACCGTCGAATGCACCGCTGATTGACTAGTTTTATCGCAAATATGCTTTTCCGAATTTAAAGGGTGATATATAGGGAGAGTGCAAACACTCATCAAGCGTTGCTATAGGATTAATTACACATGAGTGGAATATAATGTTATGCATGATTTATATAGTAATAAATAGCATATTTTCAAGCATTTGCACGTAAAAAAAATGATAATAGTAGTATTTAAATAATTAAAAGACAGTTATGGAAAAAAACAAAGAGACAAGTCAGTTTCAGGAAAGTAAAGAAATCATAAATGCTTGAAGATAGGTAGTTAGATTCAAACAAGGGGAAAGGGTACGTGGGATAGAGCATGCTTGGACTAATTCACAAAAATAAGTTCATTATGGTAAAAGCCTAAAATATCCCCAGCAGAGTCGCCATACTATCGGGCCCCCTTTTTCCCTTTTTTGCGAGGAAGTCCGGGTTTCGATATTCATGGGGGAACAACTCTTTTCCTTTTGGGAATTGGGTATTTGAAGAGTCGCCACCTAACGGATTATGGTGCGTTAGGGCACCTAGAGCAATTAACTCATGAACTAGTTTGCATTACCAAAGATTAGGGTAAGGGCTCAAAATAACCTTGAGGGAAAGGTGTTAGGCACCCCTCGCGGCCCAGAACGGTGGGTCCCGACCGAACTTAAACTATGTGAAATAGTTATTTTACAAGTAAACAATTTCAACACATATTCGCAAATAAAGGCATGTTTTCACATTCTAAACACATGTATGATTCAGGTAATGGAAGCAAGGGAGAGGTTTGAACAACTTGCATATATATACGTAAAGAAAAGGATGTTCATTCAAAAAACATAGGAATTGGGAAAGAGGGGTCCTAGGTTGGTTAGCCTACCGGATCACACCCATGCAATGCCCTGTAATCACTTCTCAATAAGGGGCAACACGTGACATTAGCGCGCAGTTATCATATACTTACTACCCAATTCTCTACCCTTGGTCATAGCCTAAAGCGTTCTAGAAACCTTAAAAACTATCCTATGCATGCACTACCCATCCCTTCCTTGTGTTCCTGGAGGTATTTAGGACCTCTAATTTAGGTAGTTCTAGACCATCCTAAGGTACTTAAAAGAGAAAATCTAGGTGAAAATCAAAACAATTAGGACTGGACCAAAGATGGAACAATTAAAGGCTCAAGTTTTACCTCCACACACAGAGCAAGCAAGTGCACGTCTTAAACACAGTTTCAGGTATTTAAAAAAAGAAGCCCTAGAACATGATATCTAGGTAAGTAGAGAATATGCATTAAGTTAGGACCAAAGTGTCAAAGACCTATTTAGTTTGCCTACTAAGTTTAGACCTGTTAAATATGAGCAGTTACAGATAACAAAGCGTGGTTTTACAGTTTGCAGAATTGTAGTCGCCCTACAGGCTTGCCTAGGCATATAATAGTGATGTCCTATGAGCATGATATCTAATCATTGATCAGGAATGTAGTAAAATATTAAACGATTTTAAACGGACAATTAAGATCCTATAGGCATGCTTTCTAGTGATGTTAATTAATACAGCATTGAAGAGATGAGTGGGTTAGTTAATTAAACTGATTCAGAATCTACAAGCGTGAGTTAAATTGATTTTAGGCCTAACTAAAACTGATTTTGGATCCTATAGGCATGATTTCTATAATTAAAGCTGATTTAGATCCTATATGCATGGATTATAATTATGTAAAAGTAAAGGAAGCAGAATTTATTTGAACCAAAGCAGATCCTATAGGCATATTATCTAACAAACACATTTGAACCAAATGAACCCCTATAGGCATGTCATCTAACAAAAAACATTTGAACCGAAATGGACCCTATAGGCAGGTTATTGTTACAACCCATATCCACATGTGTTAGTTTATGCCATATATTAGTTAACATAAATCCAAGAAGAAATTATCTTTGAGATGATAATAAGTCAATCCTATTGGTCTTAAGTGATACAAGAGTGTATAAGGGTGATTAATAAGTATTAGAAGTTAAATGAATCAAGGATGTTGTAACTCGTATTTTCAGGTAAATCTAGCGGTGCTTAATACACTCAAGAGTTCATATATTAAGTTATTTTAATCATATAATATCCGTATCATAAGTCTTGAAGTCAAACGAGTTATGAAACAAAAGTCGACAAAAGTTGTCGCAACTTAGGTTCATAATTTTACTTAAACATTAGGTCAAATGTTTATAATCTTTTCTCCTAATTTACAAGGAATTACGGGGTGATATACCAACCAAATTAAAGATCTATTAGTCTAGTTTCCAACGCATTAAACCGTTCATCGATACAATCTAGGAGTAGAGAGATATTTGCATTTTCACAAGACTGCGCCAAGCACCTCTCTATGGGGTCCAGTAAGGCGGTTTAAGATATTTGGACCTATATAGGATGCCTCCAACCCATTTTAAGTCATTTCTTCTCACTATTTTCAGACCTTAGAACCCTAGGAACATCATCTCAAGGTTATCTCAAGATTCAAGACCCAAAAAAAAGGGCAAACAATACAAATCAAGTGTCGGGAATTTCGTGGCGCTAGTAAGTCTCTTGTTCTTCTTGTTGTTGCTCATTTTTGTGTCGTTCCAGCTCGTGTGGGAGGTTGTTTTAAAGGGTTTATGTTCTGTAAATACTCCCTCATGTTATTAATATCAATCCTAGGTGATTTCAAGCCTTCTAAATTGATTCTAGTGCCGAAACACACTAATTGATCACTAGTTTCGCTTTTTTGTTGTTGTAGCAGCATTGGAGGGATATTTCATGGAAATTTAAGGTCAAATTGGAGTTTTTATTTCTGTATAAAGGTAAGTAACCTCTTACTCTATATGTATTTAAGATTATCCAAGTTGCGGCTAAGCCATTGAAGCTAGAACTTGTGAAATATATATCGAAAGGCTTGGTAGTAATGTTATTGTTTTTGTGGACTGTTTTGCGTTGCTGTTGGGCTGCATATTTTACTACTGTTTTGTGGAGTTTTGGAGGAGGAAGGGTGTGGAGAAACACCATATATATGTAGGGTTGTGGGATGATAGTTATTCGTAACATTTCTGGGTCGTTTGACACGACTATGGTGGTCGTCGTATGTATGGAGTGATAAGGCTGTGCGTGGACTATTTTGGGAGGCTCAGTATGTTTATTATTGATGTTGTTTGGGCTGTTTGGTGATTGTTTTTAATGGTGTGAAGTCATATATACAGGGGAGGTGCTGTCTGTTTCATCGTAAAATAGGTTGTGGTCGATACATAATAGTTATGACGCTTAAATGATAACGATAGTATCGTTTCTCTTATTGTAGACTAAGGAGTTTTGACAATTACATAGCTTGAGATTGGGGAAGTATATACAAGGTATGTGAGGCTATCCCTTTCCGTCTTTTGCACGACTCTGACTGTACATAATGTAATGAACAAGCTTCCAAGATACTCTACTAGAAGCTAGCAGTACTTACATTGTTTTCCCTCTTATGGAATGATTGATGTTAATGTTGCTTCTCTTATTCTTATGTTATCAATGTTGTTGGTACTTCTTGATTCTTATAAGTTTCATAGTGAAGAGTTAGTCCTAATAACGTGTACAGAGGATACCGACCTTATGTCACTCCGAAAGGTTTAGAATTTGATTCCATGAGTCGAGCATGCATTATATATATGTATCTATTTTACTCTATCGAGCCATGCTATATTTGGCTGGGTACGGCACATATTGTGCAACCACTGATCAGTTGGGTTTTACCGAGCTCCACGTGGCCGGGTACGATTCTACCGAGCCTTATGATGGCCGGGTACGTTTTTTACCGAGCCTATTATGGCCGGGTATGATATGATGATGATGATGCCCACAGAGGCGAATGTTTTAAAGGTTTATGTATTTATACATATGTATCATGCATTTCATGTCAGTAGCCCTCAGAGGTACTAAGATGTTACAGGTTGTATATTCTCTATCCTTGCTTACATTACTGATCGTATTTATGGTTCCCTGCCTTACATACTCAGTACTTTATTCGTATTGACGTCCTTTTATTTGTGGACGCTGCATGTCGTGCTGCAGGTCCTGATAGACAGGCAGGTGCAGCTCCCCCACCACAGTAGGTTGTCCAGTTCAGCGGTGATTGGCGAGATCCCTTCTCCGGACTTGCCTTGGTCTTGGTATGCATTTTTGTTATAGACATTATGGGTATGTCGGGGCCCTGTTCCGGCTATGTTGCAACACTTATGTTCATTTAGAGGCTCATAGACAAGTGTCGACTCATGTATAGTTTGGTATGCCTTGTCGGCTGGTTTTTGTTATATAGTCTTTCATGGTAGCGTGGTAGCTCATACCTTATATGTAGTTTCTTGATTGTCTGGTCATCCCCTGCTATGTATGTTCATGCCGTCATATTTTATTGTTGGTTGTCCATGATCCAGGTCTACCATTTATATTGATCTCGTCAGCCCTAAAAGATAATAATGAAGGTTAGATGAAATGTACGTTGGTGCTCGGCAAGTATGGTTGGGTGCTAGTCATGGCCCTCCAGTTTGGGTCGTGACAAACTTGGTATCAGAGCAAGTTTGTCCTAGGGATTGTCTATGAGCCACGTCTAATAGAGTCTTGATTATGGATATGTAGCGCGCCACATTTATAATCAGGAGGCTACATGACATCTAGGGTTGTTACCTTCTTCCTGAATCTAGATCGTGCGTAGAGTTGAGTCGTAAGTGTTTGTCTCTAATATTCACCTTGTTTTCTTTCAGCGATGCCTTCGACTAGGAAGCAAACAATTAGTAGACGGCTTGATACAGCTGCGGGAGAGGGTACCAGTCAGGTGCCCCAAGCCAGAGCAGGCCAAAATGAGGCTCAGAGTGAGATGTCGTCTCATACCTCATCTACATCGTCTCCTCCAAAGGATATTAGAAGGCACCCAGCACCTCCAGTTCCTCCATCTGGCACTAAAAACCAGGATATGCGGAGTGCTTTGCAGTTATTGACTAGCTTGGTAGCTGCTCAGGCTCAGAGGCAGAATACAGGTGCTGCTGAGAAACCAGTTAGTACAAGAGTTCGTGATTTTATTAATTTAGACCCTCCAGTGTTTACCGGATCAGACCCCAAGGAGGACCCACAGACTTTTATTGACCAGGTTCATCGTACACTTCGGGTTATGCATGTTAGTGATACAGAGGCAGTAGAGTTGGCTTCTTATCGGCTACGGGATTTAGCGGTTCTCTGGTATGATAGTTGGGAGAGATCCAGGGGTCCGAACCCTCCTCCAGCTGTGTGGAAGGAATTTTCTGAGGCCTTTCTTCGTCACTACTTGCCAGTTGAGATACGACGAGCTAGAGCTGATAAGTTCTTGAACCTTAGACAAGGTAATATGAGTGTGCGAGAGTACAGTATGCAGTTTGATTCTTTGGCAAGGTATGCTCCCCATATGGTGGCCGAGATGAGTGATAGGGTGCATATGTTCGTGAATGGGTTGGGACCACATCTGATAAATGAGTGTACGACAGCCTCCTTGGTGGAGGGCATGGATATTTCCCGTATTCAAGCTTATGCCCAGACCCTAGAGGATCGTAAGCGCCAGCAGAGGGCAGTTAGGGAGCAGGATAGGGGCCAGCATAAGAGGGCGAGATTTGCAGGGTATTCTGATGACTTCAGAGGCCGCATCAGGCCACAGTTTTCGAGGAGTTCGGCGCCACCTGTAGCTAGTGCTCCTCCACAGTTTCAGAGGCCTCGATATGATCGATCCTATTCTGGTCCAGGTCAGAGTTCGCGGGCATCTGGCTCGCAACATCACAGGGATACTAGTCAGATGAGACCCCCAACACCACATTGTGATCAGTGCGGCAAGGCCCACTTTGGACTGTGTCGTCGAGGTTCTGATGCATGCTATTCGTGCGGGCAGCCTGGCCATATGATGCGGGATTGTCCTAATAGAGGAGGTGATGGTATGGCTCAGCCGACTGGATCTGTGTCTGGTTCTTCCTCATCAGTTCGACCTCCAGCACGGGGTTTTCAGCAGTCGACAGGTCGTGGTAGGGGTAGAGGTGCAGTGCCGAGTTCGAGTGGTGCTCAAAATCGAACCTATGCTCTAGTAGGTCGACAGGATCTCGAGTCGTCTCCAGATGTTGTTACAGGTATTATATCTGTGTTTTCTTATGATGTATATGCGCTGATTGATCCGGGATCTACATTATCATATGTTACACCCTTTGTGGCTAATAAGTTTGGCATTGAACCTGAATTGATAAGTAAACCCCTTGCGGTATCTACTCCGATAGGAGATTCTGTGATTGCTAGAAGGGTATATAGAGGTTGCACTGTGATGATTTGTAGTCGTCAAACCTCGGCAAATTTATTTGAGTTAGAAATGGTTGATTTTGATGTGATAATGGGAATGGACTGGTTGGCCTCATGCTATGCAAATGTTGACTGTCGTACGAAGATGGTTAGGTTCCAATTTCCGGGTGAACCCGTCATTGAATGGAAAGGGAACATTGCTACACCGAAAGGTAGGTTTATTTCCTATATTAAGGCAAGGAAAATGATCTCAAAAGGTTACATTTATCATCTCATTCACGTTAGGGATGCGGAGGCGAAGCCGCCTACTCTACAATCAATCCCCGTGGTCAACAAATTTCCAGATGTTTTCCCAGATGAACTCCCAGGCCTTCCTACTGAAAGGGAGATTGAGTTTAACATTGATGTGTTGCCTGACACTCAACCGATCTCTATCCCTCCATACAGAATGTCCCCGGCAGAGTTGCGAGAGTTGAAGGTGTAGTTGAAGGACTTGCTGGATAAGGGCTTCATTAGGCCTAGCACTTCACCTTGGGGTGCGCCAGTCCTATTCGTGTGGAAGAAAGACGGGTCATTATGGATGTGTATCGACTATCGACAGTTGAATAAGTCTACTATAAAGAACAAGTATCCACTTCCAAGAATTGATGACCTGTTTGACCAACTCCAGGGTGCCAAGTATTTCTCTAAGATTGATTTACGTTCAGGGTATCATCAGGTGAGGGTTAGGGAGAAGGATATTCCAAAGACGGCCTTCCGGACAAGATATGGGCACTTTGAGTTCTTGGTGATGTCGTTCGGGCTAACAAATGCCCCAGCAGCTTTTATGGATCTCATGAATACTATATTCAGGCCCTATCTTGATGTGTTCGTGATTGTATTCATTGATGACATTCTAGTGTATTCTCGTTCGGAGGCGGAACATGCGGGCCACTTGCGGATAGTATTACAGACGCTTCAGGATCGTAAGTTATATGCTAAGCTCTCCAAATGTGAATTCTGGCTGAACTCAGTAGCATTCCTTGGCCATGTGATATCTGATGAGGGTATTAGTGTCGACACTCAGAAGATCGATGCAGTAAAGAATTGGCCGAGACCTACAACACCATCAGAAGTCCGCAGCTTCCTAGGGCTAGCAGGATATTATAGGCGGTTTGTAGAAGGATTTTCCTCTATATCATCACCATTGACTAAGTTAACACAAAAAGCTACCAAATTCCAGTGGTCTGACACTTGTGAACGTAGTTTTCAGGAGCTGAAGAATCGATTGACATCTGCACCAGTGCTCACTCTTCCTGAAGGAACAGAAGGTTATGTGGTATATTGTGATGCCTCAGGTATAGGTTTGGGGTGCGTATTGATGCAGCGTGGGAATGTGATTGCTTATGCATCAAGACAATTGAAGAAGCATGAAAAGAATTATCCAACCCATGATTTGGAATTGGCTGCAGTAATATATGCTTTGAAGATATGGCGGCACTACTTATACGGCGTCCATGTTGACATCTACACAGATCACAAGAGTTTACAATACATCTTCAAGCAGAAAGAGTTGAATTTGAGGCAGCGTAGGTGGCTTGAATTATTGAAAGACTACGACGTCGAGATATTGTATCATCCCGGTAAAGCCAATGTTGTGGCAGACGCTCTCAGCCGTAAATCAATGGGAAGCTTAGTACATATTGAGGCAGGTAGATGGGGGTTGACTAAAGAGCTTCATCAGCTAGCCAATATGAGAATCAGATTGTTAGACTCTGATGACGGAGGTGTTACTGTACAGAATACATCAGAATCATCTTTGGTAGCCGAGGTAAAAGCACGGCAATATGAAGATCCTATCTTAGTACGATTAAGAGAAAGCATTCAACAGTGTAAAAGTATGGCTTTTGGGATCGGAAAAGATGGGGCACTGAGATACCAGAGCCGATTGTGTGTGCCTAATGTGGCAGGGTTGCGAGAGAAGATTATGAATGAGATTCATCAATCCCGATATTCCATCCATCCCGGCTCGACAAAGATGTATCATGATGTCAAGGAGCAGTATTGGTGGGATAACATGAAGAAGTCTATTGCAGAATTTGTAGCCCAGTGTCCCAATTGTCAACAAGTAAAGATAGAACATCAGAAACCCGGTGGATTGCTTCAGAATATAGAGATTCCGACCTGGAAATGGGAGGTGATTAATATGGACTTCATTATTGGATTACCTCGCTCTTATCATAAGTTTGACTCCATCTGGGTGATAATTGATCGACTTACAAAATGTGCCCATTTTCTGCCAGTTAAGACAACTTACACGGCTGAAGATTATGCGAAGTTGTATATCAAGGAGATTGTTAGGCTTCATGGTGTGCCGGTATCTATTATATCAGACCGAGGAGCTCAATTTATGGCTAACTTTTGGAGGTCTTTCCAGAAGGGTTTAGGCACACAAGTAAATCTCAGCACTGCATTTCATCTGCAGACTGACGGACAGGCTGAACGCACCATTCAGACACTGGAAGATATGCTACGAGCATGTGTTCTAAATTTTAAGGGGAATTGGGATGACCATCTTCCACTCATAGAATTCTCCTACAATAATAGCTACCATTCCTGTATTAAAATGGACCCATACAAGGCACTATACGGGAGGAGATGTAGATCACCATTTGGATGGTTCGAAGTCGGTGAAACAGAATTATATAGGCCATATTTGATTCACCAAGCTAATGAGAAGGTGAAAGTGATACAGGAGCGATTGAGGACGGCATAAAGAAGGCAAAAATCTTATTCCGATGTCCGACGTCGTGATCTGGAGTTTGAGGTTGGTGATTGGGTTTTCCTGAGGATCTCACCAATGAAGGGTATTATGCATTTTGGGAAGAAAGGTAAGCTGAGTCCAAGGTATATCGGGCCGTATAAAATTCTTTGACGAATTGGACATGTTGCTTATGAGTTATAATTGCCATCCGAATTGGAATTTGTCCACCCGGTATTCCATGTATCTATGTTGAGGAAATGTATTGGAGACCCTTCTCGAGTCGTCCCTATCAAAGATGTACAAGTTATAGAGGACCTAACATATGAAGAAGTGCCAGTGGCGATATTAGATCGACAAGTCCGCAAGCTGAGAACAAAAGATGTAGCTTCCGTCAAAGTATTGTGGAGGAACAAAAATATGGAAGAAATGGCATGGGAAGCAGAAGAGGAGATGAAGTCTAAATACCCTTACCTATTCCAGAATGAAGATAACAAGGATGCTGGTGGAAGACAGGATACATTGGAAGGTGAAACGGCTCTATGAGGTAAGCAATAATTTGAGAATACTCCTCCTTAATACAAAATGGTGATATGTAGATAATGTAAATATGCATAATGCTTTGTGTAGCCTTGTGAAGCCATATGTTGGGCTTAATTGCTTGCAAGTTTTGCTAGTGACCATTTTATAGGGGAAAATTGATCGGAAATTTCCATTGGAATCCACGATGATTTAAACTCCCCATGAACCCTTACATTCGAGGACGAATGTTCCTAAGGGGGGAGGGTGTTACAACCCATATCCACATGTGTTAGTTCATGCCATATATTAGTTAACATAAATCCAAGAAGGAATTATCTTTGAGATGATAATAAGTCAATCCTATTGGTCTTAAGTGATACAAGAGTGTATAAGGGTGATTAACCAGTATTAGAAGTTAAACGAATCAAGGATGTTGTAACTCGTATTTTCAGGTAATCTAGCGGTGCTTAATACACTCAAGAGGTCATTTATTAAGGTATTTTAATCATATAATATCTGTATCATAAGTCTTGAAGTCAAACGAGTTATGAAACAAAAGTCGACAAAAGTTGTCGCAACTTAGGTTCATAATTTTACTTAAACATTAGGTCAAATGTTTCTAATCTTTTCTCATAATTTACAAGGAATTACGGGGTGATCTACCAACAAAATTAAAGATCTATTAGTCTAGTTTCCAACGCATTAAACTGTTCATCGATACAATCTCGGAGTAGAGAGATATTTGCATTTTCACAAGACTGCGCCAAGCACCTCTCTATGGGGTCCAGTAAGGCGGTTTAAGATATTTGGACCTATATAGGATGCCTCCAACCCGTTTTAAGTCATTTCTTCTCACTATTTTCAGACCTTAGAACCCTAGTAACATCCTCTCAAGGTTCTCTCAAGATTCAAGACCCAAAAAAAGGGCAAACAACACAAATCAAGTGTCGGGAATTTCGTGGCGCTAGTAAGTCTCTTGTTCTTCTTGTTGTTGCTCATTTTTGTGTCGTTCCAGCTCGTGTGGGAGGTTGTTTTAAAGGGTTTATGTTCTGTAAATACTCCCTCATGTTATTAATATCAATCCTAGGTGATTTCAAGCCTTCTAAAGTGATTCTAGTGCTGAAAAACACTAATTGATCGCTAGTTTCGCTTTTTTGTTGTTGTGGCAGCATTGGAGGGATATTTCATGGAAATTTAAGGTCAAATTGGAGTTTTTCTTTCTGTATAAAGGTAAGGAACCTCTTACTCTATATGTATTTAAGATTATCCAAGTTGCGGCTAAGCCATTGAAGCTAGAACTTGTGAAATATATATCGAAAGGCTTGGTAGTAATTTTAATATTTTTGTGGACTGTTTTGCGTTGCTGTTGGGCTGCATATTTTACTACTGTTTTGTGGAGTTTTGGAGGAGGAAGGGTGTGGAGAAACACCATATATATGTAGGGTTGTGGGATGATAGTTATTCGTAACATTTCCGGGTCATTTGACACGACTACGGTGGTCGTCGTATGTATGGAGTGATAAGGCTGTGCGTGGACTATTTTGGGAGGCTCAATATGTTTATTATTGATGTTGTTTGGGCTGTTTGGTGATTGTTTTGAATGGTGTGAAGTCATATATATAGGGGAGGTGCTGTCCGTTTCATCGTAAAATAGGTTGTGGTCGATACATAATAGTTATGACGCTTAAATGATAACGATAGTATCGTTTCTCTTATTGTAGACTAAGGAGTTTTGACAATTTCATAGCTTGAGATTGGGGAAGTATATACAAGGTATGTGAGGCTATCCCTTTCTGTCTTTTGCACGACTCTGACTGTACATAATGTAATGAACGAGCTTCCAAGATACTCTACTAGAAGCTAGCAGTACTTACATTGTTTTCCCTTTTATGGAATGATTATTGTTAATGTTGCTTCTCTTATTCTTATGTTATCAATGTTGTTGGTACTTCTTGATTCTTATAAGGTTCATAGTGAAGAGTTAGTCCTAATAACGTGTACAGAGGATACCGACCTTACGTCACTCCGAAAGGTTTAGAATGTGATTCCATGAGTCGAGCATGCATTATATATATGTATCTATTTTACTCTACCGAGCCACGCTATAGTTGGCCGGGTACGGCACCTATTGTGCAACCACTGATCAGTTGGGTTTTACCGAGCTCCACGTGGCCGGGTACGATTCTACCGAGCCTTATGATGGCCGGGTACGTTTTTTACCGAGCCTATTATGGTCGGGTACGATATGATGATGATGATGCCCACAGAGGCGAATGTTTTAAAGGTTTATGTATTTATACATATGTATCATGCATTTCATGTCAGTAGCCCTCAGAGGTACTAAGATGTTACAGGTTGTATATTCTCTATCCTTGCTTACATTACTGATCGTATTTATGGTTCCCTGCCTTACATACTCAGTACTTTATTCGTACTAACGTCCTTTTATTTGTGGACGTTGCATGTTGTGCTGCAGGTCCTGATAGACAGGCAGGTGCAGCTCCCCCACCACAGTAGGCTGTCCAGTTCAGCGGTGATTGGCGAGATCCCTTCTCCGGACTTGCCTTGGTCTTGGTATGTATTTTTGTTATAGACATTATGGGTATGTCGGGGCCCTGTTCCGGCTATGTTGTAGCACTTATGTTCATTTAGAGGCTCACAGACAAGTGTCAACTCATGTATAGTTTGGTATGCCTTGTCGGCTAGTTTTTGTTATATAGTCTTTCATGGTAGCATGGTAGCTCATACCTTATATGTAGTTTCTTGATTGTCTGGTCATTCCCTGTTATGTATGTTCATGCCGTCATAATTTATTGCTAGTTGTCCATGATCCAGGTCTACCATTTATATTGATCTCGTCATCCCTAAAAGATAATAATGAAGGTTAGATGAAATGTACGTTGGTGCTCGACAAGTATGGTCGGGTGCTAGTCATGGCCCTCCAGTTTGGGTCGTGACAGTTATCTACCCAACTTTACCCACAGTATACAACTACCCTTCCTTTCACTAGTCACCCCAATATTTATTTAAAATAATTATTACTGACCAAGGATTGAATATATTACATAAATATAAATATACATTAAGTTATAGGGAGCTTGAAATAGGCCCAAAGCAAATCCTAGTGTACCAAGCCGTCACTAGTCTCAAATGCCCAAGATTCCATAGCCCAATTTCGTGTCTTGGTGCTTCAGAGTTCCATAAGGACCTCAAGGATCCCGGGCAGTGCTCACACCTAGACTTTCCTCAAATAAAGACTGATTGTGTGCAGTATGGAAGTGCCAGCCCTGATATGCCAGAGTTTAGAGAGATCTCAGGGACCTCTAAGCAGTACACATACTAGAGGAACAGAACTTAATAACCCAAGAATAAGTGAGAGTGCTTGACATGATTTGAAAGAGTTTTGGTAAACAGTAGCAAGAGGGCCTTAGGAGTGAAAAGATTTCTTGAAACTAGTACTAGTTAGGGTGGTAAACAGTTGAGGAATGTATGAAAAATATTTTTTGAAAGCAGAATGCAAGTAACAGAATACATAGTTTCAGAAACATTTTAGGGCAAACAGGTTCCACACATGGAGAGAGAGGGGGGTTGAGGGACACATAGAATACAACCTAGTGTATAAGTAAACAGATACACAAATTTCTCAAGAGGTTGTGGAATTGACAAGTTAGTTACAAAGATTACAACAAAGACATGTTGAGAACACATAAGTCTTATACATAACCAATACACACAACTAGAATACTTTGAAGGGCTAGATGCCTGAGATTCAGTAAAGTAGAGTAGGTAAGACTCAGATGAACAAACTAGGCAAGCACTTCATGAAGCATTCAAATTTTAGATATACTGATCACATATAGAACAAGCAGAGTTTAGACATGCTGGGTGAGACAGTAAAAAAACAATGTATCTTGGATATACTAGTGAACAAATAGGATTCATGCAATTATCTCATAATAGGATTGGACATGCTAAACAGTAAACAAATCCTCATAGGTAAATAAACCAGTCATAGCTTCTAACAAAACAAACTCCAACATGCTAAGTGATACAGTAGTTAGGCAGTGTAATCTAGGCATGCTGGTTACACTTTGAGCACATTACTGTAGAATAATAAATAGAACTAGAAATCACAACTAATGAACTACTGAAACAAAGAAAACACATAGTTTTGGAATGTGAATTGAATCAGGACATACCAGTTAAGGAGAGAATACAGAGTATAGAGCAGAGATGGTGCAAACAGGCAGCCTTGGCTTACAGCCGGCTACGTTAGTGAGAATTGCAAGTAACATAAGAGAATAGAGATCTTTTGAGAGACTGAGAGTATGGATGAACTAGTATTCGTGTCTTTCAAAAGTCAGAATGAGGAGATTATATAGCACTTAGCAGAGTATAACAAATAAGTCAAAGAATAATTAAGAGTTCCAAATAAGGTATGCAAGTAAAATTAAAAAGTTAATTGGGGCTAAACCCAATCAAATAATTTAACAGAATCCGGAAAGCACCCCTTAAATTAGGGAGAATCAATTAACAGTAAAGTTACAGGTTCAATAAGGTAAATAAATCAATCAAAGACCCTCTAGGAGTCGGTTAAAGCAATTAAATCCCATAAATTAGGCTAATAAACCAATTAAGGCAAGTAGTACCAGCCATGAGTCACAGATAAGGAAAGAAATCACAGAGAAGTACCAATCTCGGAAAAAATATAATTTGAACCCTATTTAGGCAAATAAAATTAGTCAATCCCTTTTAATTGACAGAACTAACAAATAACAGGCAAAATATTAAAATAATCAGTGAAATAAGTAGAAACCCTAGGGACTAAAATATAGATATGAAGAATCAGTCGAACAAGTAAACAGAACCACAATCAAACACTTTAGATTTTTTGCAGTAAACTTAAAGGGATGAAACCTTAGTTTGAAAACACATAAAGAAGAAAACTTGAAAGCATGTCAACATACAGAGATTCGAACAAACAAAAGTCATAGAAGTCAAAATCTGAAGTATTGTAGTGTTTAAAAATCGGTCAGTAGTAAAGGAGTAAAAGAACACAGAAGAGTAGCCATGGAAGTTTAAAAATATATCAGATACCTAGAGATTCGACCAACAAACCTTGATATAACAAAAATGTTCAGACATCGATTAACTAGTAAAGATGTAAAGGAACTTTTAGGAAAATCAACGATGAACTCAGGATCGTTCTAGATTTACGGAGATCTAAACCGATTCAAGTCCAAAAATTGGGTTTCTTGAAGAAAAGAGAAAGGGTAAGAGAATCTGGCCTTTGAATCAAGGATTTGAACCGTGGAACTTTGATAGAAATCACTCACACACCATGGACAAACTCTTAAAGAGCCTTAAACAAGATCTGAATCAGATCTCTTTGAGGTCTTTCCACAAAAACCACACAATCGAACAACCAAGGAGATAGGAGACAAGTAGAGGCCTCGTATAGCCATGGGAAGCCATAGATCAAGTAGGAATCACAAGAATTAGGGCTGGTTTTGGGTGGCGGCAGCTAGAGTTAGATTTAGGTCTCAGAGAGAATTGGAGAGGAAAGGGGGTTTCAGGGCGTCTGTTTGGTGAAAATGGCTTAGGGTTTCGGGGGTTAGGTTAGATAAAAAAGGAAGGTTTGTTTTGGACCATTGATCTCTTGAGATCAACGGCCAAGATTGGTTCCGGGCTGGGGCGGGTTATAAAATTGGGTTAGGGTTTTAGGTTAGGTTAATTGGGTTGGGGTTTTAATTGGGCTAGGGGTGTATTTGATTGGGCCAGGGGTCCGAATTTAATTATGGTTAAAGGTTCTATTTGTTAAATACCCGATTTAATTAATAAAATAATATTTAAGAAATAACCAAATAGGCTGTAGAAAATGATTTTCATGCTTGGAAATATTTAAAATAATTACTTAAAATTTAAAAAGTGTAAAGGGCTATTATCTGGTGAAATAATGTAATAATGCATGCATAGGCTATAATTGCAAAGTAATTGCAATTGCATCCCAAAAATACAAAAGTGACTGCAATAATTGAAACTTAGTACAAATGCAAATGATAAAATTAAACCACAAAAAATATTATAAAACTATTTGTGATACAATTAGTGATTGTTTTATAAATAAAATGTTAGGAGCAATTAGTTAAAATATTTTAAAATGCAGAAATTGTGTATAAAAAATGCTAATTGATGCCAAAGCATAGTTTTAAAAATATAATAGGAAAAATTGGGTATCAACAACTAGTAGACTATACAAAAATACTACACTACTGTCTGAAGTGAAATAGACAGAAAGTAAAAGCAAATGAAAGACTTCAGATGCGGCAGAACGGGCTCGGAAGGCAGCTCGCCACAAAGTCTCGAGGTAATCAAGAGTGCGCGCCAGGATGATAACCAGATGCACCTACCTCAGATCCTGAACGGGTAGTGCAAAAGTGTAGCGTGAGTACATAAACAACATGTACCCAGTAAATATCTAGTCTAACCTCGAAAAAGTAGTGACGAGAGGTCGACTTCGACACTTACTATAGGCTAACAATAAAATATCAAAATTTTAAATAAGCATAGGCTAAATAATGATAATGAAAACATAATAAAAAGAAATAAATAAATAATTATTTCACCGATAGTAAATCCCAAATCAATATTTTCATCATTCAACCATTTAACCTCTCAAGCCAATAAAACGATATAAAATGCAATTGGGCTCCAAATATTATCACGCACGAATTATTCCGAGGACGAAGGGCCCGATCCAAAACACATATACATATACTATGTGCACTGCCGAGGGTCGAATGGCACGAACCATAGATGCATCTATTAACCTACCGAGGCGAACAACTTGATCCCATGAGAGCAGTGGAATTTACCTCGCTCGCGAAAAATACTTGTGACGCGAGTGAACATAGATTTCTAAAAGTTATCATAATATCCTTCAATTCTTTCCAAAAATAAGAAATCTAAACTGGAAACTTTTAAATCTTGAAATCCTCAATATCAGCTCTATTCAAGGCAATTAATAAGCATAATCAAATAACGGTGTCAACAAGGCATGGTATAAACCTAAGACTACCAGTTCATCACATGGAATATAGCTACGCACCGACTCTCGTCACTTAGTACGTACATAGCTCCCCGCACTAGTAATTTACGACAAAACACACCCAAGGGTATGAGTTCCCTCTTATAAAGCTAGAAAAGTGACTTACCTCATTCTCAAGTTCACTTTCGGTCCACAAATGTGTTTTAAACCCTCAACCGCGTGCCAAACGACTCGAATCTTTTGATGTTTATGGAATCCCTCCCAAAAATCTCTCAAAATCATCTAAGACCGAGTAGGAAATGAAGGAAATAAAGCTAAGTCCTGCAGTAAAAGCTGTTGCATAAGTCATTTACCCAAAACGTTGACTGAAGTCAAACTTAGCCTTTTAAGGCCAAACCAAGTGACCAAGTGTTCCCATTTTAACCCGAAACCTTCCAAATCCCAAATGAACCATCCCCGCAAGTCATAAAATAGTAAAAGCTCATACGGGGAGTCTTATTTAGGGGAACGGGATCTAGAAAGCAAAACAATCGATTTGGTCTTATATTCTCCACCTCTTAAACAATCGTGCGCCCTAGAACAGGTCTAGAATCATACCTTGAGTGCTGAATAGGTGTGGATATCTGCTCTGCATGTCCTCCTCGGCCTCCCAAGTTGCCTCCTCGACTGGTTGGACCCTCCAATGAACTTTTACCGTAGAAATCTTCTTGGACCTCAACTGGCAAACCCGATTGTCAACAATAATAGCTGGCTCCTCCTCATAACCCAGACTCTCATCTAGATGAACCGCGCTGAAGACCAACACATGTGACTTGTCGGCATGATACCTCCGGAGCATAGACACGTGTAAAACCGGATGAACTCCCGATACACTGCGAGGCAAAGCAAGCTCATAAGCAACCTCCCCAACTCGTCTCAACACCTCAAATAGACCTATAAACCTTGGAATCAACTTGCCCTTCTTCCTAAACCTCATGATTCCCCTTCATCGACGAGACTTTCAAGAGAAACTTCTCGCCCACCCTAAATGATAATCACGCTCCTTCTGATCCGCATAACTCTTCTGTCTGGACTATGTTGTGCGAAGTCACTCCTGAACCAACTTTAACTTTGCTAAGGCATCCCTTACCAAATCAGTACCATATAACTTAGCCTCACCGGTCTCAAATCAATCGATGGGTGAATGACATTGCCGACTATATAAAGCCTCAAATGGAGCCATCTCGATGATGGACTGCTAACTGTTGTTGTAAGCAAACTTGGCCAAAGGCAAGAATCCATCCCGCTGCCCTCCAAAGTCAATCACACATGCTTTGAGCATATACTCCAAAATCTGAACTGTCCACTCCGACTGCCCGTCGTTCTGTGGATGAAACTCTACACGGGTCCCAACTCACTCTGTACTGCTCTCCAAAAATGAGAAGTAAACTGAGGGCCTCTATCTGATATGATGGAAACAGGCACACCATACAACCGAACTATCTCCTGAATATAAATCTGGGCCAACCTCTCTGAATTATATGCGATCAAAACCGGATTAAAGTGTGCCGACTTGGTCAACCTGTCGACAATGACCGCACTTCATCAAACTTCCACAAGGTCTGTAGCAACCCAAATATGAAGTCCATGGTAATGCACTCCCATTTCCACTCAGGTATAGTCATCTGCTGGAGTAGGCCACCTGGCCTCTAGTGCTCATACTTAACATGTTGGAAATTCAGACACCTTGCAACATACTCAACTATGTCCTTCTTCATCTGCCAACACCAATAATGCTGCCTCAGGTCGCGATACATCTTCGTAGAACCTGGATGAATAGAATACTAAGAAGTGTGTGCCTCCTCTAGAATCCTTTCCCTCAACCCATCAACATTAGGAACACATAGACGTCACTGGAGTCACAGAACACCATCCTCGCTGATGGTACCCTTCTTGGCACTACCCTGTAGTATCGTCTCTCTAAGAACCAACAAGTGTGGATCATCAAACTGACAAGCCTTGATTTGTTCCAATGGTGAATACTAGGCAAAGATGCATGCAAGAACTCGGCTGGGCTCTAAAATATCCAACCTCACAAGTCTCTTAGCCAAGGAGTGAATGTCCAAAGCTAATGGCCTCTCCCTCTACTGAAATGAATGTCAAACTACCCATACTCTTCGGCTTTCTGCTCCAGGCATCCGCGACTACATTCGCATTACCAAGATGATAAAGGATGGTAATATCATAGTCCTTTAATAACTCAAGCCACCTACTGTCACGACCCAATTTCTCTTATATGCGGTGATGCCGCCCAACGTTACCGCTAGGCAAACCGGTAGTGAACTAACCACATGATTATTATTTTTAACAATTTAGAAATAGTTGATTTTTAATTAGTGAGTAAATAAAAAGTGAGAATTTAAATAAATGAGAGATAAACAATTTTCTAAGAGTAATTGAAATGAGTAAATAACCAAAAATCATAATGTGTCTACTAGCATAATCTCCTAGACCTGGTGTCACAAGTGTATGAGCTACTAGTAGAATATACAAAATAATACTACACTATTGTCTAAAGTGAAATAGACATAAAGTAAAAGCAAATGAAAGACTTCAGATGCGGCAGAACGGGCTCGGAAGGCAGCTCGCCACAAAGTCTCGAGGTAATCAAGAGTGCGCGCCAGGATGATAACCAGATGCACCTGCCTCAGATCCTGAACGGGTAGTGCAGAAGTGTAGCGTGAGTACATAAACAACATGTACCCAGTAAATATCTAGTCTAACCTCGAAAAAGTAGTGACGAGAGGTCGACTTCGACACTTACTATTGGCTAACAATAAAATATCGAAATTTTAAATAAGCATGGGCTAAATAAGGATAATGAAAACTCAATAACAAGAAATAAATAAACATTCTTTCACCGATTATAAATCCCAAATCAATTTTTCCATCATTCAACCATTTAACCTCTCAAGCCAATAAAACGATATCAAATATAATTGGGCTTCAAGTATTGTTACGCATGAATTATACTGAGGACGTACGATCCAATCCAAAATACATATAAATATACTGTGTGCACTGCCGAGGGTCGAATGACACGAACCATAGATGCATCTATTAACCTGCCGAGGTGAACGTCCCTCTCCCATGAGAGTAGTGGAATTTTCCTCGCTCGCGGAAAATACTTACAACGCGAGTAAACATAGATTTCTTAAAGTTATCATAATATTCTTCAATTCTTTCCAAAAGTAAACAATCTAAACTGGAAACTTTAAATCTTAAAATCTTCAATCTCAGCTCTATTCAAGGCAATTAATAAGCATAATCAAATAATAGTGTCAACAAAGCATGATGTAAGCCTAAGGCTACCCGAACATCACATGGAATATAGCTACGTACGGACTCTTGTCACTTAGTGCGTATGTAGCTCCACACACAAATAATTTACAACAAACCACACCTAAGGGGATGAGTTCCCTTTTACAAGGTTAGAAAAGAAACTTACATCATCTCAAAGCTCACTTTCCGGCCTCCAATTTATATTAAAGCCTCAACTCGGTGCCGAACAATTCAAAATTAATCAAATGTTGCATAAATCAATCAATATATGTTCAAAAGTTCATATTTTTGCTATTAGAGTGATTACCCAACCCAATTGAAGAATTTCTAAAATTTACCCCTAGGCCCACATGCACGGATCCGAAAATTTTTGAAGATAAATGTTACCCATAGCCTCACGAACTCAAATAAATAATTTTCACCCCATTCCATAAGCATTTTTGTGGTTAAATCCCATTTTTATCAAAACCCAGATTTTTCATCTAAACCCATACTTTTCACAAATTTACATGTTAAAATCTACCCATAATCTATGTATTAAACTTACATTGGGTAGGAATTACTTACCTTCAATATCTAGGTTGAAATCCCCCTCTTTAAAGCTCCAAAATTGCCCAAGAGTCCAATAAATAAACTCAAAATAGCCTAAGTCCAATTTTAAAAATGTTTCTGCCCAGGGGTCCTGATATGCGATCGTGGCCACACACGATCGTGAAGGCAATAGCCTGAGGAGCCCAGAAAAGGCTCTACGCGAACACAGGGCCAGACACGCGAACGCGAAGGGAAACGGGGTGGCCCAGGCCCAGGCTGCTATGCGAATGCGTGCCACCTACCGCGAACTCGAATGGTAAAAAACCCCCATCCCTAGTCCCCCAAATCCTTCTATGCGAATGTGAGGGTCCTTCCACGTTCGTGTAGAGGGAAATCAGAACTGGAAATTTCTAGTTTTTTCAACTTTGCTTCGGGTGGTCCGAAACACACTCGAGCCACTTGGGACCCCGTCCAAATGCACCAACAAGTCCATAAACATAATACAGACTTGCTCGAACTCTAAAAATACGTAAAACAACAACAAAACTAAGAATCACACCCTGAACCAAATTGGATCAAAATATGAACTTCAAGTTTCCAAATCGCTCCGAACGCACCGAATCATACATAGACTACTCATAATGACACCAAATTTTGCATGCAAGTCTTAAATCACCATTCGGAACTATTCACTATCTCAGAATACCAATTGGACCTCGATAACACCAAAACCTACTCCAAACCAAATTTAAAGAACTTTAAAACCTTCAAAAAGCCAACTTTCACTATTAGGCACCAAAATGCTCCCGGGTCATCCAAAATTTGATCTGAACATACGCCCAAGTCTGAAATCATCATACAAACCTATTGGAACCATCAAATCCCGATTCTAAGGCCGTGTACTCAAAATATTGACCGAAGTCAAACTTAGCCCTTTTTGCCAACCTTAAGGATCCTAGTGTTCCGATTTCAACCCCAACCCTTCCAAATCCCGAACTAACCATCCCCGCAAGTCATAAAACAGTAAAATAACATGAGGGGAGTCTTATTGAGGGGAACAGGGTTCTAAAAAGGAAAATGACCGGTCTGGCCGTTATATTCTCCACCTCTTAAACAAACGTTCGTCCTCGAACGTGTCTAGAATCATACCTAGAGTGCTGAATAAGTGTGGATATCTGCTTTGCATGTCCTCCTCGGCCTCCCAAGTCACCTTATCGATTGGTTGTCCCCTCCACTAAACTTTTACTGCAAAAATCTTCTTGGATCTCAACTGGCGAACTTGTCTGTCATCAATGGCATTTGGCTCCTCCTCATAACCCAAACTCTCATCTAGCTAAACTGTGCTAAAGTCTAAGACATGCGACCTGTCGGCATGATACCTCCAGAGCATAGACACGTGGAAAATCGGATGAACTTCCGATAGACTGGCAGCCAAGGCAAGCTCATAAGCAACCTTCCCAACTCGTCTCAACACCTCAAATGGGCCTGTAAATCTTGGGCTCATCTTGCCCTTCTTCCCGAACCTCACAATCCCCTTCATTGGTAAGACTTTCAATAAATTCTTCTCGCCCACCATAAATGATAAATCACGTGCCTTCTGATCCGCGTAACTCTTCTATCTGGACCGTGCCGTGCAAAGTCGCTCCGGAATCAACTTTACTTTTTCCAAGGCATCCCTCACCAAATTAGTACCATATAACCAAACCTCACTGGGCTCAAACCATCCAATGGGAGAACGATATCGGTGACCAAATAAAGCTTCAAATGGAGCCATCTCTATGTTGGACAAATAACCGTTGTTGTAAACAAACTTGGCCAAAGGAAAGAATCAATTCCACTGCCCTCCGAAGTCAATCACACACGCTCTGAGCATATTCTCCAGAATCTGAACTGTCTTCTTAGACTGTCTGTCGGTCTGTGGATGAAAGGTTGTGCTGATCTCTACACGGGTCTCCAACTCACTATGTACTGATCTCCAGAAATGCGACATAAATAGAGGGCCTCTATCTGATATGATGAAAACAGGCACACCATGCAACCGAACTATCTCCTGAATATAAATCTGGCCAACCTCTCTGAAGTATACGTGGTCACAACTGGAATGAAGTGTACCAACTTGGTTAACACGTCGACTATGACCCAAACTGTACCAAACTTCTGCAAGGTCCGCGACAACCCAACTACAAAGTCCATAGTAATGCGCTCCCCTTCTACTCAGGTATAGTCATCTACTGGAGTAGGCCACCTGGCCTCTGGTGTTCATACTTAACCTGCTGGCAATTTAGACACCTCGCGACATACTCAACTATGTCCTTATTCATCCGCTGCCACCAATAATACTGCCTTACGTCGCGATACATCTTAGTAGCACCTGGGTGAGTAGAATACCAAGAACTATGTGCCTCCTCTAGAATCCTCTCCCTCAAACTATCGACATTAGGAACACATATGCGATCCTAGAGTCGCAGAACACCATCCTCACCGATAGTAACCTCCCTTGCACCACCCTGTAGTACCGTCTCTCTAGGAACCAACAAGTGCAGATCATCAAACTATTGAGCCTTGATCTGCTCCAATAGTGATTAATGGGCAACGATGTATGCAAGAACTCAACTCTATGAAATATCCATCCTCACAAGTCTATTAGCCAAGGACTGAATGTCAAAAGCTAATGCTTTCTCCTGTGCTGAAATGAATGCCAAGATACCCATACTCTCTGCCTTTCTACTCAAGGCATCCGCAACTAAATTCGCCTTGCCTGAATAACAAAAAATGGTAATATCATAGTCCTTTAGTAACTCAAGTCACTTGCATTGCCTCAAATTGAGATCCCTCTGCTTGAACAAATGCTGCAGGCTGTGATGATCAGTGTAAAGCTCACATGACACCCTATAAATATAATTCCTCCAAATCTTAAGAGCACGAACAATCGCGGCCAACTCTAAATCGTGCACATGGTAATTCTTCTCATGGAGCTTCAGCTGAAGTGAAGCATATACAATAACTCGCCCATCCTACATCAATACACGACCCAAGCCAATGCGTAAGCATCGCAATACACAGTATACATCCCCGAACCAGAAGGAAACACTAGATCTAGTGTCGTAGTCAAAGCTGTTTTGAGCTTCTGAAAGCTCGTCTCACAATCATTGGACCAACGGAACAGATCACCCTTCTAGGTCAATCTAGTCAAAGGTGATGCAATAGATGAGAAGGGCTCCACAAACCAGCAATAATAACCTGTTAACCCCAAAAATCTCCGGATCTCAATCGCTATGGTAGGACGAGGCCAACTTTGCACTGCCTCGATCTTCTTGGGATCCACCTTAATACCCCCGCCCGATACAACATGCCCCAAGAATGCTGCTGAATTTAGCCAAAACTCGCACTTGGAGAACTTAGCATATAGCTTATGTTCCCGCAAGGTCTGAAGCACCACTCTCAAATGCTCCTTGTGCTCCTCAATGCTACGCGAGTAGATCAAAATTTCATCAATGAAGACAATGACAAACGAGTCAATATATGGCCTAAACACCCTATTCATCAAATCCATAAATTCCACCGGAGCGTTAATCAAACTGAAAGACATCACTAGAAACTCATAATGGCCATATCTAGTCCGGAAAGTAGTCATCAGAACATCCAAATCCCGAGTCTTCAACTGATGGTACCCTGATCTCAAGTCGATCCCTCAAGGTCTGAAGCACCACTCTCAAATGCTCCTTATTCTCCTCCATGCTACGCGAGTAGATCAAAATTTCATCAATGAAGACAATGACAAACGAGTCAATATATGGACCGAACACCCTATTCATCAAATCCATAAATGCCACCGGGGCATTAGTCAAACTAAAGGACATCACTAGAAACTCATAATGGCCATATCTAGGAAAGTAGTCTTCGGAACATCCAAATCCCGAGTTTTCAACTGATGGTACCCTAATCTCAAGTCGATCTTAGAGAACACTCTAGCACCCAGCAACTGGTCAAATAAATCATCAATACGTAGTAATAGTACTTTTCTTAATGGTAACTTTGTTCAACTGGCGGTAATCGATGCATATACGCATAATCCCATATTTCTTCTTCACAAATAACACTGGCACACCCTAAGGCAATACACTCGGCCTGACGAGCCCCTTTTCTAGCAACTCCTTAAGCTTTTACTTCAACTTTTTCATCTCTTTAGGAGACATACGGTATGGTGGGATAGATATAGGCTGGGTGTCTGGAGACAAATCAATGCAGAAATCGATATCATGATCTAGTTGCATGCTTGGAAGATCATAAGGAAACACATCGGAGAACTCCCAGACTACGGGCACTAAATCAATCATTAGAGTCTCTGCAGTAGTATCCCAAACATAAGCTAGATAAGCCAAAAAACCCTTCTCGACCATATGTCGAGCCTTCAGAAAAGAGATAACCCGACTAGATGCACTAACAGACGAACGCTTCCACTCCAATCTAGGAAACTCTGACATCGCCAAGGTAACAGTCTTGGCATGGAAAACAAGGATGATGTGATATGGAGATAACCAGCCCATGCCTAGGATGAACTCAAAGTTAGTCATATCAAGCAATAGAAGATCTGTTCTAGTCTCATAACCACATATTATGACAATACAGGACCGATAGATCTGATCTACAATAACAGAATCGCCCACAGGAGTGGACACATAATAGGAGTACCCAAGGACTCGCGAGGAACATCCAGGAAATTAGAAAACAGAGATGACACATATGAATAGGTATACCCTGGATCAAATAATACTGAATCATCCCTTCCGCAGACAAAAATAATACCTGTGATCACGACATCTGAGGCCACTGTATCTAGTCTGGCTAGAAAAGCATAGAACCTAGTTAGAGCACCGATGGACTAGCTCCCACCTGACTGGCCTATAGCTAGCTGGCCTCCACCTACCTAGCCTCCAACTCTAGGACGACCCCTACCTGTCTGCCCTCCGTCTCTAGGCGGCCGGACGGCTGGTGCTGTAACCATGGGCTGATGACTCTACTGTACTGCCTTGCCCCGAAGTCTATGATAAAACCTCTTCATGCAGCCAAGATCCCTGCACTCGTAACAACCCCTCAGAGCGGTTGAATGCTTCCCTAAAGTCTGACCCCGATGGCCTGAATACCTACTAGAGGAACCCTAAATAACTGGTAGACGGTAGGAAATCTTTGAAATGGTGCTAAAATAAGGTTGCATTAGAGCACCCTGATGAGGCGGCGGTGCTGGATATATGGTCTTACTAGGCTGACCTCTCCTAAACTGATCTCTGCCCCCAGGCAGAGCACCACTAAATCCTCTAGAATAACAAAATTTCTTGTCACGCGGCATCTGATCTCGCCCCACTGACGATAACCCTAAATCCTCCGAGCTATCTCCACAACTAGCTGGTAAGAAGTCCTCATCTCAACCTCTCGGGCCATAGTGGCCTGAAAACCTGAGTGCAACCCGCAACAAACCTCCGTACTCTCTTCGCCTTAGTAGGAAGTATCATAAGTGCATGGCGAGATAACTCAGAGAATCTCTCCTTATAATCGGTCATTGACATCTGACCCTGCTGGAGCTACTCAAAACTGAAATCGTAACTCTTCCCTCTGAGAGGGTGGAATATACCTATCCAGAAAGGTACGTATGAACTAGTCCCAAGTCAAGGGAGGAGAACCTGCTGGTCTACCAAGAATATAAGACTTCCACCATCTACGGTCCCCACCCTCCAGCTGGAAAGTAGTAAAATCCACCTTGTGGGTCTCTAATATCCTCATGTTATGCAGTCTGTCCCTGCACTGATCAATAGTCCTGGGGGTCCTCAAGTCGTTCATCTCCAAAGATAGGAGGGTGTAGCCTGGTCCATCTATCCAATAGCTTCTATGGCTTAGCAGTCGCAGCTGGTCTAGGCTCAGGCATGGCGGCTGCCACTGGCTGGGCTCCACCCACGGGTAGTACGCCCGGGGTCTGGTATACGGCAGTTGCATGCCTAGGAGCCTGAGCAGCAGGGGTCTGTGCTCCCCCTCCAGCCTGAGATGTGGTTGGGTCTGCTAGAAATAAACCAGCCTGGGTCATATTGTCCATGAACCGTAGCATACAGCCCATGACCTCCTGAAAGTTTGATGCGGACATGAAATATACCGGGGTTGGCTCTGCTATAGGCGCCTCGCCCTACTCCTCAATAATAGGATCTTGTATTGGATCCACTAGTGGCATAGCTGGAGCAACACTGGGACGTCCTCATCCCCTACCTCGGGCTGGTGCTATCTCCCGGCCTCGGCCTCGGCCTTAGCCTCTAGCAATAGGGGGAGCAGCTCCTCCCGGGTCTGGAACATCAGCTGGGTGCGTTCTCACCATCCGTGAGAGAATACGAGAAATATACTTAGTATAACATCAATTGCACGATAAGAGATGAAGAAATAGTAGTTTCCTAACACCATATAGCCTCTCAAAGATAAGTACAGATGTCTCCGTAAAACTCTATTAGGCATGCTCATAAATTGTGAGACCTACATGAACCTAATGCTCTTATACCATATTGTCACGAGCCAATTTCTCCTATAGGCCGTGATAGCGCCCAACGTTACCGCTAGGCAAGCCGACAGTGAACTAACCACATGATTGTTTCTTTTAAAAATTTAGAAATAATTGGTTTTTAATTTATGAATAAATAAGAAGTGAGAATTTAAATAAATGAGAGATAAACAATTTTCTTAGAGTAATTGAAATGAGTAAATAACCAAAAATCATCATGTGTCTACTAGCTTAATCTCCAAGACCTGGTGCCACAAGTGTAATAGCTACTAGTAGAATATACAAAATAATACTACAATATTGTCTGAAGTGAAATAGATAGAAAGTAAAAGTAAAAGAAAGACTTCGGGTGCTGTAGAACAGGCTCGGAAGGCAGCTCACCGCAAAGTCTCGAGGTAATCAGGAGTGCGCGTCGGGATGATAACCAGATGCACCTGCCTAAGATCATGCACGGGTAGTGCAGAAGTGTAGCGTGGGTATATAAACAAAATATACTCAGTAAGTATCTAGTCTAACCTCGAAGAGTAGTGACGAGGGGTCAACTTCGACACTTAATGGGCTAACAATAAAATATTGAAATTTTAAATAAGCATGGGCTAAATAATGATAATGAAAACTCTATAACAAAAAATAAATAAACAATTCTTTCATCGATAATAAATCCCAAATCAATTTTTCCATCATTTTACCATCTAACCTCTCAAGCCAACAAAACGATATCAAATATAATTGGGCTCCAAGTATTACTACACACGAATTGTGCCGAAGACGTATGGCCCGATCCAAAATACATATACATATATTGTGTGCACTGTCGAGGGTCGAACAACACAAACTATAGAAGCATCTATTAACCTGTTGAGGCGAACGGCCCGCTCCCATGAGAGTAGTGTAATTTTCCTCGCTCGCGGAAAATACTTGCGACGCGAGTGAACATAGATTTCTCAAAGTTATTATAATATTCTTCAACTCTTCCCAAAAGTAAGGAATCTAAACTGGAAACTTTAAATCATAAAATCCTCAATCTCAGCTCTATGCAAGGCAATTAATAAGCATAATCAAATAACGGTGTCAGTAAAGCATGATGTAAGCCTAAGTCTACCAGGACTTCACATGGAATATAGCTACGCACAGACTCTCGTCACCTAGTGCGTATGTAGCTCCCCACACAAATAATTTGAAACAAAACACACCTAAGGGGATGAGTTCCCTCTTACAAGGTTAGAAAAGAGACTTACCTCGTCTCAAAGCTCACTTTCCGGCCTCCAATATTCTCTAAACCCTCAATTCGGTGCCGAACAATCCGAAACTAGTCAAATGTTGTATAATCAATCAATATATGTTCAAAAGTTCATATTCTAACTATTAGAGTGATTACCCAACCCCAATTGAAGAATTCTTAAAATTCACCCCCAGGCCCACGTGCCGGAATTCCAGAAATTGTTGAAGATAAATGTTACCCATAGCCTCACAAACTCAAATATATAATTTTCACTCCATTCCATAAGCATATTTGTGGTTAAATCCCATTTTTATCAAAAGATTTTTCATCGAAAACCATAATGTTCACAAATTTATATGTTAAAATCTACCAATAATCTATGTATTAAACTTACATTGGGTAGGAATTACTTACCTTCAATAGCTAAGTTTAAATCCTCCTCTTTAAAGCTCTAAAATCGCCCAAGAGTCCAATAAATGAATTCAAAATAGCCTAAGTCCCGTTTTTAAAATGTTTCTGCCCAGGGGTCCTTATATGTGGTCGCAGCCAAGCACACGCGATCGTGAAGGCAAACGCCTGACGAGTCCAGAAAAGGCTCTACGCGAACACGGGGCCAGGCATGCGAACGCAAAGGTAAACGGGGTGGCCCAGACCCAGGCCCAGGCTGTTATGCGAATTCGTTCCACCCACCAGGAACGTGAAGGGAAAAAATCCCCCAGCCCCAGTCCCCTAAATCCTTCTATGCGAATGCAAGGGTCCTTCCGCCTTCGCGTAGAAGGAAACTAGAACTGGAAATTTCTGGTTTTTCCAAGTTTGCTTCAGGTGGTCCAAAACAACCCGAGCCATTTGGGACCCGGTCCAAATGCACCAACAAGTCCATTAACATGATACGGACTTGATCGAACTCTAAAAATGCCTTAAACAACAACCAAACTAAGAATCACACCCTAAAACCAAATTGGATCAAGATATGAACTTCAAGTTTCCAAATTGTTTTGAATACGCCGAATCATACTTAGACTACTCAGAATGACACCAAATTTTGTGTACAAGTCTTAAATCACCATACAGAACTATTCCCGATCTCGGAATCCCAATTGGGTCTGGATAACACCAAAACCTACTCCAAACCAAATTTAAAGAACTTTACAACCTTCAAAGAGCCAACATGCCCTAAGAATGCCATAGAATCTAACCAAAACTCACACTTGGAAAACTTAGCATATAGCTTTTGTTATCGCAAGGTCTGAAGTACCACTCTCAAATGTTGTTCGTGCTCCTCCATGTTGCGCGAGTAAATCAAAATGTCATAAATGAAGACAATGACAAACGAGTCAATATATGGCTTGACACCCTGTTCATCAAATCCATAAATGCTGCTGGGGCGTTAGTCAAACTGAAGGATATCACTAGGAACTAATAATGGCCATATCTAGTCCGAAAATCAGTCTTCGAAACATTTTAAATCCCGAATCTTCAACTGATGGTACCCCCATCTCAAGTCAGTCTTAGAGAATACCCTAGCATCCTGCAACTGGTCAAACAAATCATCAATACGTGAAAACGGGTACTTGTTCTTAATGGTAACTTTGTTCAACTGGCGGTAATCAATGCACATCTTCATAATCCCATCTTTTTTCTTCACAAATAACACTAGTGCACCCCAAGGTGATATACTTGGTCTGACAAACCCCTTTGCTAGTAACTCCTCAAGTTGTTCCTTCAACTACTTCAACTCTTTTGGAGCCATGCGGTACGGTGGGATAGAGATAGGCTGGGTACCTGGAGCCAAATTGATATAGAAATCGATATCACGATCTTGTGGCATGCCTGGAAGATCAGAAGGGAACACATCAGAGAACTCCCAGACTACGGGCACCGAATCAATCAATGGAGCCTCTACAGTAGTATCCCGAACATAAGCTAGATAAACCACAACCCTTCTCGAACATGTGTTGAGCCTTCAAGAAAGAGATAACACGACTAGATGTGCTGACAAACAAACCCTTCCACTCCAATCTAGGCAACTCTGGCATCGCCAAGGTAACAGTCTTGGCATAGAATCAAAGATGGTGTGATATGGATATAACCAATCCATGTCTAGGATGACCTCAAAGTCAGTCATATCAAGCAACAGAAGATCTACTCTAGTCTCATAACCATAAAATGTGACAACACAGGATCGATATATCCAATCCACAACAATTGAATAGCCCACAGAAGTAGATACATAAACTTGAGTACCTAAGGCCTCACGAAAAACATCTAGGAAATGAGCAAACGGAGATGACACATATGAATAGGTATACCCTAGATCAAATAATGCCAAAGCATCCCTACCGCAAACAGAAATAATACATGTGATCACAACATCTGAGGCCACTACATCCGGTCTGGCCAGAAAAGCACAAAACCTAGCTGGAGCGCCAACTGGCTGGCCCCCACCTGACTGGATTGTAGCTGGCTGGCCTCACCTACCTGGCCTTCACCTCTAAGATGGCCACTACCCGCATTCCCTCCACCTCTGGGTGACCGGACGACTAGTGCTGTAATCATGGGCTAATGATCCTGTTCTACTGCCTTACCCCGATGTCTGGGACAAAACCTCTTCATGTAGCCAGGATCCCCATACAAGTAACAACCCCTCAAAGCGGTGGACTGCTGCCCTAAGGTTTGACCCTGATGAACTGAATACCCACTGGAGGAACCCTGAATAGCTGGTGGGCGATAGGAACTCTTTGGAATGGCGCTAAAGTAAGGTCACACTGAGTACGTCGGGAAGGTGGGGATACTAGATATGTGGGCCTGCTAGGCTGACCTCTCCCAAACTGACCCCTTACCCTAGACGGGGCACCACTAAACCCTCCGGAATAATGGAACCATTTGTCCATCGGAATTTGCTCTCGACCCTACTGACGATAACCCTCAATCCTCCGAGCTATCTCCACAACTAGTTGGTAAGAACTCCCCATCTCAACCTCTCGGGCCATAGCGGCCTAAATACCTTAGTGCATCCTCGCAACAAACCTCCGTACTCTCTGCATTAGTAGGAAGTACATAAGTGCATGGTGAGACAACTCATAGAATCTTGCCTCATAATCGGTCACGGACATCAAACCTTGCTTGAGCTGCTCAAATTGAAGCCATAACTCTTCCCTCTGAGGGGATGGAATATACCTATCCAGAAAGGTACATGTGAACTGGTCCCAAGTTAAGGGAGGAGAACCTGCTGGTCTGCCAAGAGGATAAGACTGCCACTATTTATGGGCCTTTCCCTCCAGCTAGAAAGTAGTAAAATCCACCCTGTGGGTCTCTAATATCCTCATGTTGTGCAGTATGTCCCAACATCCAACAATGAAGTCCTGTGGATCCTCATGTTGCTCATCTCCGAAGATAGGAGGGTGTAGCCTAGTCCATATGTCCAATAGCTTCTGCGGCTCGTTGATCATAGCTGGTCTGGGCTCAAGCATGGCTGCTGCCACTAGATAGGCTCCCACGGTAGTGTGCCCGGGGACTAATACACGGCAACCGCATGCCTAGGAGCCTAAGCTGTAGGGGTTTGTGCACCTCTCCTGCATGCGATGTAGTCGGGTCCATTAGAAATAAACCAGCCTGAGTCATAGTATCCATGAACCATAGCATACGGCCCATGACGTCCTGGAAGCCCAGTGACAACATGAAATCTACTAGGATTGGCTCTGTTGCAGGCCTCTCGCCCTACTCCTCAATAATAGCATCCTCTACTAGATCCGCTGGTGGCGCAGTTGGAGAAAATTTGGGATGTCCTCGTCCCCTACCTCAGGCTGGTGCCCTCCCCCAACCTCTGCCTCAGCCGCTAGCAATAGGGGAACAGCTCCTCTAGGGTCTGGAACATCCGCTATGTGCGTTCTCACCATCTATGAAAAAATAAGAGAAAGACACTTAGTATAACATCAACTGCATGATAGGAGATGAAGAAAAAGTAGTTTCCTCACACCCTATAGCCTCTTGAAGATAAGTACGGACGTCTCTGCACCGATCCGCAAGACTCTATTAGGCCTGCTCATAACTTGTGAGACCTATGTGAACCTAGTGCTCTAATACCATATTGTCACGACCCAATTTCTCCTACAGGTCATGATGGCACCCAACGTTACCGCTAGGCAAGCCAACAGTGAACTAACCGTGTAATTATTTCTTTTAACAATTTAGAAATGGTTGATTTTTAGTTATTGGATAAATAAGAAGTAAAAATTAAATAACATGAGAAATAGACAATTTTAAAAGCAAAAGAGATGAAGTAATTAATCAAAAATCACCAAGTGACCACTAGCATAATCTTCGAAACCTAGTGTCACAAGTGTATGAGCTACTAGTAGAATATACACAAATACTACATTACTGTCTAAAGTGAAATAGACAGAAAGTAAAAGCAAAAAAAAAAACTTCGGGTGCTGCAGAACAGGCTCAATAAGCAGCTCACCTCAAAGTCTCGAGGTAACCCGGAGTCTGCGCCGAGATGATAACTAGCTGCACCTGCCTCAAATCCTGCACGGGTAGTGCAGAAGTATAGCGTGAGTACATAAACAACATAGTACCCTAAGTATCTACTCTAACCTCGAAGAAGTAGTGACGAGGGGTTGACTTTGCCACTTACTATAGGCTAACAATAAAATATCAAAATTTTAAATAAGCGTGGGCTAAATAATGATAATGAAAACATAATAACAATAAATAAATAAACAATTCTTTCACTGATAGTAAATCCCAAATCATTTTTTCCATCATTTAACCATTTAACCTCTCAAGCCAATAAAACGATATCAAATATAATTGGGCTCCAAGTATTATTACGTACGAATTATGCCGAGGATGTACGGCTCGATCGAAAAAATATATACATATACTGTGTGCACTGCCGAGGGTCAAATGGCACGAACCATAGATGCATCTATTAACTTGCCGAAGTGAACGGTCCGCTCCCATGAGAGTAGTGGAATTTACCTCTCTCGTGGAAAATACTTGCGACGCGAGTGAACATAGATTTCTCAAAGTTTTCATAATATCCTTCAATTCTTTCCAACAATAAGAAATCTAAATTGGAAACTTTTAAATCTTGAAATCCTCAATCTCAACTCTATTCAAGGTAATTAATAATCATAATCAAATAACGGTGTCAACAAGGCATGGTGTAAACCTAAGAATACTCTATCATCAAATGGAATATAGCTACGCATGGACTCTCATCACCTAGTGCGTATGTAGCTCCCCACACCAGTAATTTACGACAAAACACACCTAAGGGGATGAGTTCTCTCTTACAAGGTTAGAAAAGAGACCTACCTTGTTCTCAAGTTCACTTCATGTCCACAAATGTGCTTTAAATCCTTAACCAGTGCCAAACGGCTCGAAACTCTTGATGTTGATGGAACCCCTCCCAAAAATGCTCTCAAAATCATCTAAGACTAAGTGGGAAATGAGGGAAATAAAGCTAAGTCCTCCAATAAAAGTTGTTGCACAGGTCGTAGGTGACGCATTTTCCATACCTTGTTCACAAATGCGACAAAACCATCGCAAATGTGAAGGTTGACCATCTTTACTATTGTCGCAAATGCGACCAAAAACTTCGCAAATGCAAAGAGGGACAGTTCGCAAAAGCGGCAGAATCTTTGCAAATGCGAAACCCTCAGTGCCTTCCCAACTTTGCAAATGTGATTGGTACCTCGCAAATATGAGCTCGCAAATGCGATCAAAACTTCTAATTTTCGAGACCTGCAACACCAGCCCAAAAAACCAGAAAAACTGAAGTCCTTCCACCCTTTCGAACGCGTCTGAAACTCACCTGATCCCTCGGGGCTCGACACCAAACATTCACACAAGTCTAAAAATATCATATGAACCTGCTCACACAACCGAAACACCGAAATAACATCTAAAATTATGAATCGGACACCAAAACACATGGATTAAATCATGAAACCCAAAAACTTCTAAAAATACTTCCACGTGTCTGATTCCTATCAAATCAACTCAGAATGACGCCAAATTTTGCGTGCACGTTATAAATGAAATAACGAAACTACTCCAACTTCCAGGATCATAATCCGAACCTAATATCAAAAGGTCCACTCCCGATCAAACTTCCAAAAAACCTTCAAATTTTCAACTTTCGCCAAATAACCCCGAAATGACCTATAGACCTCCAAATCCATATCCAGATATGCTTCTTAGACCAGAATTACCATACAGAGCTATTACCAGGCTTAGAATCCCAAATGGACATCGATAACATAAAAAATCCACTTCAACCCAAACTTATGAAATTCACCCAAAATGCCAACTTTTAATATTAAGCGCCGAAATGCTCCCAGGCCATCCAAAACCCGATCCGAACATATGACAAAGTCCGAATCATCATACAAACCTATTGTAACCATCAAATCCCGATTCTTAGGTCATTTACTTAAAACATTGACCGAAGTCAAACTTAGCCTTTTAAGGCCAAACTAAGGAATCAGGTATTCTGATTTCAACTCGAACCCTTCCAAATCCCAAATGAAATACCTCTTCAAGTCATAAAATACTAAAAGCACATACGGGGAATCTTATTTAGGGGAACGGGGATCTAAAAAGTAGAACGACCGGTCAGGTCATTACACCAGCATGTAAGGATGGGCATAAAATCCGAAAAACTAAATTCCGAACAGAATCGAATTAATTTGGTATTTCGGTTTCGGTTTTTTCGGTATTTCAGTTTATTTCGATATAGAAATTTAGGCATTTTGGTAATTTGGTTCGGTATACGGTATTGGATTTTTGATATTTTGGTATTTCGGTATATCGAAATAGTTTAGTTCAAGCCCAACTTTATTTTTATTTTTTAGACCAATAACCTTAAGCCCACACCTCAAAAGTCAAAAACACCTAATTCCCTAATTCCTTACCCTTAGGCTTTAGCAAGCTTCCACCAAGCAGATTAAGAACTTCCAGAAATCTTGAAGCAGAGATGAAAAGTGTGCAGACAGTCAACTATTTTCGGCATTGAGCTTGAATGGATTGTTCAAGTATCCTTCTTTTTGCCTTAGGATAAAGTATGGCTTTATACTCGAGGCATCAAAGGAGTTGTTTCTTTTTACGTGTAAGTTGTAATACTTGGTGCAAATATTTCTCTTGTATTAGCAAATGGTATTTTAAGATGCTTCCCTTGCATTGCCTCCATTTTTAGTCAAATGCTAGTAAATAATACTATTTTTATTGGTTTCAAAAGTTAAAACGTATCTTTTCAACCCGAAGAGCTACAAATTTGAATAAGTAGAAGACTCATAACTGATCGGGTCCAACCCTACACCACTACAAAGTGGCAAGAGCGATCGATGCAGCTTTTACCCGAGATGGCCGGGATCGAATCCACAGGGAGCTAGATTAACTGGGATTTGGATTCCTATCTAAACTAGCAGTGCGTAATGCTTTTAATTATACTTCCAATCATATTTGTTTGTTTGTTACTTCTAATTTTATGCTTATGATATGCGAAATTAAACTAAGTATGAATGCTTGTAAGGTTTTTGTAAATGGTTAAAAAGACACTAGGGAAGTGACTTTCTCCTAGGTGAGTACTTGACGGGATCTAAAGCCTAAGGCAAAGTTGTTATGTTGGGAATTGCGATATAGCCAATGCACAGAACTACTCACTCTATACCTCTCGGTAGCTTGAGTAACTTTGACCTAATTGACTTTCTCAAGACCAATTGTGTGTCAAAATTGTGCAAGCAATATATGCTCAAGTCGGGTATTACTATATCTAGGTTTAACCCTTTAATTGGGGCTATCAATCTCTTGAATACACCCCAATTCCTTGTTGGACTGATTTTCCTAAACTCAAGCTCTCTTTCTCAAGAAGATCCCAAGTCATAAAGGCACAAATTAGTGTTTGTAACCATTAATTCAACATGGAAAACACAAATCAGTCCAAATATCAAACGCCCATAAATATCTAAGCCTTAAAATAAAATACCAATCGAATACCCACACTAGGGTTGAGCCACAACCCTAGCTAATGGGTCTAGCTACTCATAATAATAGAAGAAAACAGATAATTAGATGAAGAATAACCCATATAATATGTTTACAAGCTAAGAATTAAAGATTCAATGTTGAACTGGCCACAAAATTACCCAAAATAGGTCCAAAACGGCCTTCACGTGCTCAGCTACGAATTAGATACCCAAAAAATCTAAAAAAGAACTATTTAAATAAGGATGAATTTTTTGGACAAAAATACCCCTGATGGAGGTACCACGGACCGCGAAAAATGCACCGCGGTCGCGGTGGCTTCACTGCGGTCCGCACAAAATAGACCGCGGACTGCAATGGCTTCCATCTTCGAAATGGTCTACGGCTGCGGTGGGTTTGTTGCGGCTGCAGTGGATTTTATGCTACAGCAGTGCCTTGACTTATTCTTGGTACTTGTGCAAGTTTCACTCCTTTTTGAGCTGGTTTTGACTACTTATCACCTTTTTGACCAAACCCTACAAACAAGCACAACATGTAAGCTTTCGGGATTACTTGTATACATTTTTAGTCTGAAACTCAAGCAAAAAGAAGTATAAAATAGACTAGAATCCCTAGTTATCAACTCCCCCAAACTTAAGATTTTGCTTGTCCTCAAGCAAACAAAGTAATTCCCACCTCCTTAAGAGTAATACCAAGAAAATTCGGCTGACCTAAAGTGACCTCATATAGCATCAATTGGGACTAACAATTGCCCTCAAATCAAATGAATCATTAACAACATTCAACCTTTCAAGCACCATGGTTTTAGTGCGACACAAGAGCATCAAGAGTTGACTCAACTTATCAAGGAAACTCTTTCTACTACTTTGGTCATTGTAGAACCCAAACTCATACATCATCAACTTTACCTAAGCAAACCTCACTTTTATGTTGTAGCACTCAGAATGAGAATTGTGGAAAACACACTCATCTCTCTCAAAGAAAGGTCACAAGTCCGGCTCTAAGTACCATAAGCTTGCCCCTTATGTGAGTCACCACTAATGTAAGCTTCATTCAACTCAAGATCATATAGGACTTTTGTGGAGATATAGTGAAGGTTTTTAGTTCAGGGTAGGAAATATTTGGTCTAAGTAGGTTCCATCTTCCCTTAAGCACTTCCTTTGCTTCATTTTTGGCACACATTCTCTTGACTTTTTGAGTCATTTACTTCTTTCTTAGGGATTAGAGAGACACACTATCACTCTTTCTTGTTTATTTTAAACCCTTTTCTTTTCTTTTTTTTCTAAACTTTCCACACCTTTCATCTCTTTACTTTTATTGAATCCCTTTATTTCTTCTACATTGTTCACTCTTTTTGATTTTTTTTCTTTTTCTTTGTGCCTTTCATTTTCTTCATTTTGTACCTTTTACCACTTTGTTGCATTCCTCGTCTCCCCCTCCAAACTTATGCTTTTGCCTTATGCTAAGGAAAGATCAGGTGCCAAGAGAGGGTCTTTTTAGAATGGGTAAAGGCTTGTATCAAGGTCTTTAAAAGAAAAAGGGTTACGGCTCAAAAGGGTTGACTAGGGATATTATCATTTGTAGGCTATGGAAGTTTTCAAGATATCATTTGGATCAAGGAGAGCCTATAATCACCTCTCAAGTCAAACTACACTTAGAATTTCGCCTAGACAAACATTTAGGGCAAGTTCTAGACTAATGGCACGGGACTTGGACTTGCAATTCAAATTCTCACCACAAGCTATAGGATTGTAAGCAACCCCCACTTTTTCTGCGTACACACTACCCTCCCCAGACCCCACTAGTGGGACTATACTGGGTTGTTGTTGTTGTACAAGCTATAGGATTACTAAAGGGCCAGAGTCGGGGGCCCACAACAACCTTAGCTAAGATTTGAGCAACACAAATGGTCCCGAAAAATACTTGATGATTATCGGTCGACACAAAAGTCTTAAGGTCACAATTTTCACCATTCTATACACAACAATTTGTTTTGGACCATAAGATCAAAGGCAAATATGTTAGGCCCAAGTGAAGCTTTGTTTGAGGCACTATTACTCGTTAGCTACTATTTACACAAAAACAAAAAAGAAAAACATACTCAAACCCTTAATAAGGTTGTCATGTCATCCATCATCGGGAACAACCACCCGGTTCACACAAATTCTACCTTTGGAAAGAACCGTGGCATTAAGAAAACTAAAGGCTTATTGCATGCAAAACTCAAAATAAGAAGCTACGAAAATGAAGTAAGAAGCTTTAAAAAAAAGCGGAAAGTAAAATGAATATGTACAATAGGGGATTTAGATGAATATACATAAGGGGGAATAAATATATACATCAAAAAGTAACTTTATATACAGACCAAGGTTGCAAAGTACGAAAAGTGAAATAAACTTGTAAAATTATATACATACTAAAAGTGAAAAAAGCAAAATAGTATCATATTTACAATCCAATATCACCAAAATAGGGCTACCCCCTCAAATGAAAGCTAGCATTGTCCTCAATGCTAACTAACCAAAAATAGCTCAAGAAAGTTAGAGAGTAAAGAGAAACTCCCTATTGGCCCTCTGTCTACATGGGATCATGAGCCTGGGTCCCTAGGTCCTGTGACTACTCGGGAACCTGTGACCGAATCCCGGTATCATATGCCTGCACTAGGACCTGAGGCTGATTTAGGCTTGAGGCTGGCTAGAGGAACCTCCCTGCGGCTCCTCCAACTCAATCACTACATCAGCAGTCTGCGGGATCACTCTCCTCCTCTTTGGTTCCCTCTCCATCTCCTACTCTGGCTTAGGCTAGACTGCTGGAATCGAATCATGCAATAGTAGGTCCAAAGGCAAGTGATTAGCAGCCCTCATCTTCTCCACTTCTACCCTTAACTCCTTCATATACTCCTTTGATGCTCAAGTCTTTCTCAGCTTCTTCGTTTCTTTTGTGAGCTCCTTCAATGATTTCCCATGAGTACCTACAGCCTCCAATATCAACTGCTGGTTATCCAGGAGCTTCTTCTGGTTGTCCAAAAGCTCCTTGAGAGTTCCTCCACTGAGGCTGGAACCTGTGGCTGTGGGGGTACGGACTGGGCTTCCACCGAGCTAGAAAAAACAAACAGCTTAGAAGTAGATGTTTGCATCCAGTTGTTGATACTGGCAAGGGTTTGGCTCAAACGATGGGCAGTCAATGGGTAAGTTGAGGATGAGCGGATATTTGGAGCGGTGGAAGTAGAGAGTCCTGGGGCAGTATTTGGTATGGCTATGGGTGGTTGAGAAGAAGGGACTACCACTATTGGCTCTTCAAACTGGCCAGTAGAATCAGTGGCTTTGCCTTTAGGATCTTTGCCTTTGGGGGGTGTCATCACCCTTTAGGCTGTACCAGAAGAAAGGCATCTTGGGCTCCACCTTCCTTTTCTCCACATCTTGGTCCTCAAAGTACATTGTCAGGAAATTTGGTAAGGGATAGGATCTATCACCTTCTTTCACCACCCTGGTGATCACCCTGGACATAACATTCCCGATGTTGATTTGATACCCCGCCATGATAGAAGCAACCAATACTGCCCGGGAGATAGGAAGAGAGTTGTCATGAGTGGTGGGGTCTAGTCTGTTGCAAACAAAGGTCTCCTACCCTTTTGCCTCGAAGTTCAAGGTTCTCCTCAAAATTTGGACTCCTGCTGTCAACCATGCTGGGGTGGTACCTGGGAGTGCCAAGTACTCTGCTAACCACGGATGGCTGCCTCATCCAATGCTACCTTTTCTAAGTATAATGTTTCATCTTCCTCCGGAAAGCCCAAGTAGTCATTGATTGTCTTCCCATCAAACTTCACTGTCAAATTCCGCACCTTAGTCACTTTCATGCCCTTTTTGATGTGGGCAACATTAGCGTAGAACTCCTTGACTAGGTGCTCATTTGCCTCCTCAACGTTGCTTGAAAAATAGTCCCATCCTGGCCTCTCTCTGAATTCCCTCTGCACATTAGGGTTGTGAGGTAGAAGATCTTTGTCAATGAATCTCCGTTCAAGTATCAACTTCCTCTCGGGCCACCACTCTCAGAATTTGTGGTAAGCAATCTCACTGACAAATCTTCTTTTACACACCTCGAGGTTTCTAGTTCTCTCCACACCCCCGGGTTGTGGCACACCCCCTCCCTCTTCATCCGGAACCTCATCGTCAACGTGATCCTCTCTAGGTGATAAACCAGTAGGTGAAGCAGATGTTGCACTGTCACTACTCTCAGCTGATCCCTCAGACGACTTAGAAGAAATTTGAACTGAAGCTTGAGCAGTAGGAGAGCCCGGAGGTGTGGGCACATCTCTCAATCTATGCCTCTCCGGCCGGTTAGGAATATATTTCGGCATTGAATCAGAGTTAGATGCCTCCCGGGAGGGCAAATACTCACTTCTCTCTAAATGGGAAGTAGCTCTATCTGCAGTCTTTATTGGCTTTCTGGTGTCCTTAATTGCCTGTCGGACTTGGGGGGTCAATTTGATCATACCTCGTCCTCTACCCCATGAGGAATCTCCTTTGCCTTTCTGTTTTTCACCTCTGCCTTGTGATTTAACCATTATCTACAAGGAGAATTCATTCAGTTTTGGTTAGTATCATAGTATCAGATGAGACAATGAAGACTATAATTGAAAGCAGTTGACTGCGGACCGCATAAAAAGTAGTGCGGCCGCAAAGGGACCACTGTGAACCGCACAAAATGGCACTGCGGTCCGCATTGAGGTGGGGGTCAGAATACCCACTCCCTGATTCCAGGCACCGCGGACCGCAAGAAATGTTGTGCGGCCACGGTAAGGCACCGCGGACCGCGAAAAGTCAATCGCGGTCGCGGTCCTTAATCTTTACCTCTCTGAAGTTTTACTGTCGCGGACCACAGAAAGGCACTGCGGATCGCAAGAAATCCACCGCGGACCGCGGTAAGCCATACTCAGCAACATCAACCTAGGGTTTCAACTTTTTTCATTTTTAGCCTAAATTCACATATTATTAATCCCCTAGGTAGCGAATCATCATTTTTAGCTAATTAACCCTAATCTACATAGCATTATGTAACCTTATACTACAGATTGAAAGAAAAGGGAAGAAAAAGAAGTACAACTAACTAATTAGAAGAAAATAAAACAAAGTTAAAAACTAGGGAAAGATTAAAAGTACCAGTAATGAGATGCAGTAAAGATGAATGAGGATCAGGGATTGAATTTGCGTAGTTAGGGCTTGATGAACAGTAATTGTTTCTATTTGGGAAGCAAATGATCGAAAAGTGTAAAAGAAGGCCTGAGGTCCTATTTATAGAAAAAGGACCTGAGGCCCATGTTACCTACCTACCGCGGTCTGCAAAAAATGCATCGCAGACCGCAGTACTGAAACACATGAATCACTGGAAAAGGATGGCACGGCGGACCGCAAGAAATGCTCTGTGGCCGCGGTAGGGCACCGCGGACCGCATAAAATGCATTGCGGCCGCAGTGACAATCTTTAGAGAATCTCCAGTTTTTACCATCCAACAGTGCGAACCGCAATGAAATTTTGCCCCCTCAACAAGGCCATTGCGGCCGCGAAAAATGCATTGCGGCCGTAGTCCAAACTTCAGAGAGTGCATCATTTTTCCAATTTGATCCTGCACTACATCAAAACAATCCTACACACATCTCACAACTAGTTAGATCAAAAGCAAATCCTATACTAAAAAGAAAATCAAAGAACAACGAAAAGAAAGACACATGGGTTGCCTCCCAAGAAGCGCCTGATTTAACGTCGCGGCACGGCGCAGGTTACCATCAAATTGCTTTAGATGGATCAGTGCCACCACGTGGCTATCATCAATCTTGCCAAGGTAGTGCTTGACTCTGTGCCCATTGACTCTGAAGACCTCCCCATTTTTGTTTTTCAAGTCAATTGCACCAAACAGAGTCACAAATACCACTTCAAAAGGTCCACTCTATTTTGACTTAAGCTTTCCCGAAAACAGACGTAATCGAGAATTGAACAAGAGAACCAAATCACCTACTTTGAACTCCTTGCCACGAGCATACTTATCATGAAGGTACTTCATCTTATCCTTGTACAAGGACGAACTAGAGTAGGCATGGAATCGAAATTCATCAAGTTCATTAAGCTTCTCCACACGAAGATTTGCTGCCACATCCCATTCAAGATTCAGCTTCCTCAAAGCCCACATAGCCTTATGCTCTAACTCAATAGGTAGATGGCAAGCTTTCCCAAGCACCAATCGGTACGGAGACATACCAATCGGAGTCTTGTAAGCAGTCCTATAAGTCCATAGAGCATCATCCAATTTCTTTGACCAATTGGTCCTATTTGCATTGACCGTCTTTGACAATATACTTTTGATTTCCCTATTTGAGACTTCAACTTGGCCACTCGCCAGAGGATGATAAGGGGTAGAAACTTTGTGATTGACACCATACTTTGCAATCAAAGTGTCAAAAGCTCTATTACAAAAATGAGACCCCCCATCACTAATGATTGCTCGAAGTAAAAATGCTCTTCTTGAGAAATGCAACAACACTCCGGGCCTCGTTGTTGGGTAAAGTCACGGCCTCAACCCACTTTGAAACATAGTCAACTGCCACTAGAAGGTATGTGTTCCCACACGAACTAACAAATGGGCCCATGAAATCAATGCCCCACACATTGAAAATATCAACTTTGAGAATAGTATTTAGAGGCATCTCATCTTTCTTCGAAATTCCACCCGCTATTTGACATTCGTTGTATTTCTTCACAAGTTTACCTGCATCTTTGTAAAAAGTTGGCCAGTAAAACCCACAACTAAGAACTTTTGAAGCTATCCTCTCCCCACCGTGATGACCATCATAGGGAGAGGAATAACAAGCCTCTAAGATACTCAATTGCTCCTCATTTGGGACACACCTTCGGATCACACCATCTGTGCAGATCTCGAACAAGTATGGCTCATCCCAATATAAGTCCAAACTATCCTGTTTGAACTTCTTCCTTTGGTTAGAAGAGAGCTCACACGGGATTATACCAGTCATAAGGAAATTAGCAACGTCCGCAAACCATGGCATACCATTCACCGACACAAAAAGGAGTTGCTCATCGGGAAATGAATCATTAATCTTTAGGCCATCACGAGGCCTCCCCTCCTCCTCCAAGCGGGACAAGTGGTTCGCCACTTGGTTTTCACTACCCTTTCGGTCCACAATATCCAATTTAAACTCTTGAAATAACAAGACCCATCGCATCAGCCTAGCTTTGGAATCCTTCTTCATCATCAAGTACCGGAGTGCAGCACGATCGGTATGAACTATGGCCTTGGCACCCATAAGATACGGTCGAAATTTCTCCATTGCGAACACAATAGCCAAAAGCTCTTTTTCAGTCGTCGTGTAGTTCACTTGAGCATTATTCATTGTCTTGCTCGCGTAGTACACCGGATGAAATATTTTATTCACTCTTTGACCCAAGACTGCCCCAATCTCAAACGGTAAGCTCCAATTGGGTGTGGTAATAATAGGAGTGGTGGTCAACTTGTGCTTGAGAAGTTCAAAGTCTTGCATACATCCCTCATTGAACATGAACATGGCATATTTTTCCAATAACTTGCACAAGGGATTCACTACCTTCGAAAAGTCCTTGATAAATCTCCGGTAGAACCTCGCATGCCCAAGAAAACTTCTAACTCCCTTGACTGAAGTAGGGGAGGGAGCCTTGAAATCACTTCAATTTTTGCTTTGTCCACCTCTATACCATGCTTTGAAATTTTATGGCCAAGGACTATGCCCTCCTCAACTATGAAGTGGCACTTTTCCCAATTAAGCACAAGGTTGGTTTCTTCACAACGAGCCAACACTCTATCAAGATTTTTCAAACATTCATCAAACGAGTCACCCACAACATTGAAGTCATCCATGAACACCTCCAAAATATCTTCCACCATGTCGGTGAATATAGCCATCATACACCGCTGGAATGTAGCCGGTGCATTACACAACCCAAAAAGCATCCTAGAAAAGGCAAAGGTACTATATGGACAAGTGAAGGTGGTCTTCTCTTGATCTTCTAGAGTAATCAAAATTTGGTTGTACGCATAATACCCATCCAAGAAACAGTAGAAGGCACACCCAGCAAGTCTGTCTAGTATCTGATCAAGAAAAGGCAATGGAAAGTGATCCTTGTGGGTCACTTTATTCAACTTGCGGTAGTCTATGCACACCCTCCACCCGGTGACAGTCCTGGTAGTAATCAACTTATTTTGCGCATTGGTAACCACGGTCATACCACCCTTCTTTGGCACACATTGCACCAGCGAAGTCCAAGAGCTATTAGAGATGGGGTACACAACCCTGTAATCCAACCACTTGATCACCTCCTTTTTCACAATTTCTTGCATTGCCTCATTCAAACTCCTTTGATGTTCCAAGGAGGGATTTGCATCATCTTCAAGAATAATCTTATGCATACAAAAAGGCGGGGCTTATTCCCCGAATATCAGCTAAGATCCATTCAATTTCCTTCTTCCATTTTTGGAGCACGCCCAATGTGGCATCTACCTGCATGTTAGTAAGACAAGAGGAAAGAATAACTGGCAAAGTTGAACTAGGGCCTAAAAATTCATACCTGAGGTGTGGAGGAAATAGCTTCAACTCCAACACCAGAGGTTCCTAGATTGAGGGCTTTATTGGTGGAGTCTTCCTATTCTCAAGATCCAAAGAGAGTTTCCGAGGCTCATAAGAGTAAAAGCCCATTCAATGTAAAGCATTGACACACTCCACTCGGCCTTCATCCTCATTTACATCAACATTCAACAATACTGCCTCTAGAGGGTCCCCCACATTGATCATTGCACTAGTATCATCAACTATCACTGCCATGATAAGATCCACAAAAGAGCACACTTCAAAACTGTTGGGCTGCTTCATTGACTTGCACACATGAAAGACCACTTTCTCATCACCCACCCGGAAGGTGAGTTCCCCTGCTTTTACATCAACTAAGGCCTTCGTAGTTGCAAGGAAAGTCTTCCCAATATAATCGGAACTTCATAATCCACCTCACAATCCAAGATCACAAAATCAGATAGCAAAATGAACTTGTCCACCCGAACAAGAACATCATCAATTATACCCAATGGTCTCTTCATTGTTCTATACGCCATTTGCAATCTCATGGAGGCCGGCCTCGGTTGCCCAATACCCAAAGTCTTGAAAACTGAGTAGGACATCAAGTTGATACTTGCCCCCAAATCACATAGAGCTTTTGCAAAGTCTGCACTTCTAATGGTGCAAGGAATGGTGAAAGCACCGGGATCTTCTAGCTTCGGAGCCATTGAGTGCACTATTGCACTAACTTAGTGGGTCATCTTGATAGTTTCACAATCCATGGATCTTTTCTTTGTCACCAAGTCTTTCATGAATTTGGCGTACTCTGACATTTGTTCTAGAGCCTCCACCAACGTCACATTAATTGATAAGCTCTTCATCATGTCAATGAACTTCTTAAACTGGTTCTCATTTTTTTGCTTCACAAGCCTTTGAGGATAAGGTGGAGGTGGCCATGGCAAAGGAGCCTTGGCTTTAGGCACAACTGTTTCTGGCATGTCTATTATGTGTTCCCTAGACAGGTTTACGTCATTCTGAGTTTCCACCTCGACATCTTGGATATCAATCCTCACTTCCTCATTCACATTCTCATCAGTAACATTTTCAACCACTAAAGGGATCTCATCCTCTTGAAACTCAACTTCATCACTTAAAATTTATTTTTGTTTGGAGGCATTCACATCACTGCCTCATCCACTTCCTGTAGTTAGCGCCATTACATGCCCGGAATTATTTCCACCCTTCGGTTTGACTACCGTATCACTAGGTAGAGCCCCCTTAGGGAGAGTATTCAAGGATTTTAAGATTTGGCCTAATTGAACCTCCAAGTTTCTGATTGAAGTATTGTGAAAGCCAACTGGGCATCCGAGTCAACATTCTTTTTCATCATCTGTTCAAACATCATTTCGATTTTCCCCATTTCATTGTTGGAAACCTTGGGATGGAAATGGGGGTGGATTGTTTGGTTGTTGATACATTGGGGCCTTTGAAAGCCTTGCCCCCGATTTCCTTGGTTACCATTGTTCCAACCACCCTGATTGTTGTTTCCACCCCAGTTGTTGTTGTTTCCACTCTAATTACCCTGATTGTTCTGATTATTGTTCTGGTTGCCCCAATTTGCATTTTGGTTGTTGTTCCCCCAATAACTATTCCCTTGTTGTTGATTTCCCCAATTGCTTTGGGGCCTCCATTGTTGTTGGTTAGAAGAATTGCCCCTTTGGCCCTGATAATTGTTCACATATTGCACTTCTTCATTTTGCTCATCATACCCATCATCTTGGAATCCACCACTATCTTGGTCATAATGATCTGAACCCCCTTGGTTCTGTTGACCTCTTTGTCTTCTTTTGTTCACTAACATGTTGACACTCTCCATAGCATTTACCTGTCATGGATTTTGAACCTGCTGTAATTGTGCCTTTGCTAGCTGGTTCATTATTGTTGTCAGCTCTGCTATTGCCTACCCATGATCATGGAGATCTTTGTGCAAGTGAATGACCGTGGGGTCACCCTGTGGCACATTAGCTCTACTTTGCCAAGCGGAGGACGTGTCAGCCATCTCATCAAGAATGTCACAAGCCTCAGCATAAGGCAGCTTCATGAAATTACCCCTACTAACTGGTTCACCACACACTGATTGGTCATGGTTATACTCCGATAAAATGTCTGTTGAATCATTGCCTCAGTCATATCATTGTTGGGGAATTCCTTGACCATAGTTCTATATCGATTCCAGATTTCGTGAAGGGATTCATTTGGTTCCTCTTTGAATGCTAAGATTTCATCCCTCAATGCTGCCATATGTCCCGTTGAGAAAAACTTGGCTATAAACTTATCGGCCAACTCATCCCATATAGTGATAGAATGGTTGGGAAGCCTTTCGAGCCAGTCCAAAGCTTTCCCTCTAAGTAAGAAAGGGAATAATATCAACCGCAACGCATCCTCTAACACATTTGTTTGCTTGCTTTCCCAACACGTATCCATAAAACCCTTGAGATGTTTATATGCATTTTGATGGGAAGCACCTGTGAAATACCCTCGCTGCTCCAACAAAGTCAGCATCACATTTGTAATTTGGAAATTGCCCGCCCGGATCTAGGGTGGGACAATTGCACTAGCATATCCTTTGTTTGGAAGCACCCGAGAAGCAACTCTTAGAGGTGGCGAGGGAGGGTCTGGAACATTATCATTGGCCTAGCGGCCTCTCCTTTGAGATTGAGGCACTATAGGAACCTCATCATCAATATTGTCATCTACCTCCTCCCCCAGTTGGAGATCTCCAAGAGGTGCGTTGTTTGCCGCCATTTTGTACCTAAGTTTGCGACACACACAAATTAGTAACATAGAAGAAAAAAAACAATACACAAAACTATTTAGATAGATAGCTAAAACCATTAGCTCCCCGGCAACTGTGCCAAAACGTGATCGGGTCCAACCCTACACCACTACAAAATGGCAAGAGCGATCGATCCAGCTTTTACCCGAAATGGTCGGGATTGAATCCATTGGAAACTAGATTGATTAGGATTTGAATTCCTATCTAAACTAGCAGTACGCAGTGCTTTTAATTACACTTCCAATCATATTTGTTTGTTTGTTACTTCTAATTTTATGTTAATAATATATGAAATTAAACTAAGTATACATTTGTAAGGTTTTTCTAAATGGTTAAAAAGGCACTAGCGAAGTGACTTTCTCCTAGGTGAGTACTTGACGGGATCTAAAGCTTAAGGCAAAGTTGTTATGTTGAGGATTGCAATATAGGCAATGCACGAAACTACTCACTGTATACCTCTTGGTAGCTTGAGTGACTTTGCCCTAATTGACTTTCTCAAGACCAATTGGGTATCAAAATTCTGCAAGCAATATAGGCTCAAGTCGGGTATTACTATCTCTAGGTTTAACCTTTTAATTGAGGCTATCATTCTCTTGAATACAACCCAATTCCTTGTTGGACTAATTTTCCTAGACTCAAGCTCTCTTTCTCAAGAAGAGCCCAAGTCAAAAACGCACAAATTAGTATTTGCAACCACTAATTCAACATGGAAAACACAAATCAGTCCAAATATAAAACACTCATAAACATCTAAGCCTTAAAACAAAAGATCCATCAAATACCCATACTAGGATTGAGCCACAACCTTAGCTAGTGGGTCTAACTACTCATAATAATAGAAGAAAACAGATAATTAGATGAAGAATAACCCATATAATATGTTTAAAAGCTAAGAATTAAAGATTCAATGTTGAACTAGCCACAAAATTACTCAAAATAGGTCCAAAACGGCCTTCACGTGCTCAGCTACGAATTAGATACCCTAAAAATCATAAAAAGAACTATTTTATACAAGGCTAAATTTTATGGACAAAAATGCTCCTGACGGAGGTACCGCGGAAAATGCACCGCAGCCGCGGTGAAGCTTTTTGGATTTAATTCTGAGTCTCTGAATCTGGCCACCGCGGTCCGCATAAAATGCATTGCGACCACGGTGGCTTCACTGCGGTCCGGAAAAAATTGACTGCAGACCGCAATGACTTCTATCTTCAAAACTCCCAGTTCTCTAAATCCCCTCTCCACGGACCGCATAAAATGGATTACGGCCGCAAGAAATCCTCCGTGAACCGTACTACTTGAAGCCCCAAAAGTGCACTTCTTTGAACTTATCCACCGCGGACCGCACTAAATGGTTTGCGTCCGCGGTGGGTCTGTTGCGGTTGCAGTGGACTTTATGCTATATCAGTGCCTTGACTTGTTCTTAGTACTTATGCAGGTTTCACTCCTTTTTCAGCTGATTTTGACTACTTGTCACCTTTTTGACCAAACCCTGCAAACAAGCCCAACATGTAAGCTTTCGAGATTACTTCTATACATTTTTAGTCCAAAACTTAAGCAAAAAGGAGTATAAAATAGACTAGAATCCCTATTTATCAATAACATAGCATGATAATTTATTTGAAAAGGCTACGACAACTTCTGAAATGTAAACTGCTTTTGATAGACTCCTAATGAAGTAACCCTGCGTTAAAAAGAACATAGTCATATGTTAGCACAATGGTCAACATAGATTACATTAGTTAATGGAGTGGGGAAGATAGTCAAGATTTGGTTTAAATCGGAACCAAAATAATAAATACCAAACCGTACCGAAATATTTTATTATGGTATTTGGTATACACAATTGATAAACCGAATACCGAAATACTGAACTGAAATTCTTAATACTGAATCGAAGTACCGAATGTCCATCCTTACAAGCATATGATGGTTTCTTTTCTGTCTAAGAAGAGATCTTGGCAACTATCTTCTCAATTAATGGTTTCCATTGCACCAGTGATAGCTTCTTTGTTAAAAATAGGATACCTAAATATTTGAAAGGTAATTCCCCAGTATATACCCGAAGTGCTGCAGAATACTCTCTCTCACAACTTGAGAGATCCTACCAAAGTAGACAGAATTTTTTTCTAGATTGGCTTATAGTCCCGACACTTGAAAAATCTGCATGAAGCATCTTTGAATAGCAGTGATTGATGGGAGATCATCTCTAGCAAATAACAGTAGGTTATCTGCATAAATGAGGTGTTAATCCCTAGTTTGGCACATCTGGGGTAGAACTTGAATTCTTTAACTTCTTTGAGACCATTGAGGCTTCTACTAAGGTACTCCATAACTATCTCAAATAAAAGGGAGAGAAGGGGTCTCCCTATCTCATTCCCTTTGCAGCATCAAAAGGTGGAATAGATTCACCATTTATCATAATAGTATAATTGACAACTTTAACACATTTCATTATTCATCCTACAAATCACACAGGGAATCCCAGTTCTAATATAACATGTTCCAAAAAAATCCACTTGATATAATCATAAGCCTTATGGAGATTAATCTTAATCATGCATCTGTAAAAAATATGCTTCCTTATATATGTCTATACAAGTTCATGCGCAAATATAATGTTATCAGCAATTTTTCTACTAGGGATAAACCCAACATGTGCATAACATATGACAGAAGCAATAACTTTTTATAGTCTGACTTCCAACACTTTAGATATAAGTTTGTATAGCATCGTACAACAGGTAATTGGTCGGAAGTCTTTTACTATATTAGGATCGGATATTTTAGGCATGAGCGTGATAGTAGTGCAATTAACAGCTTTGTACTACCTCCCAGTAACAAAAAGCTCTTTCACAACTTGAAGGATGTTCTCTTTGATGATATCCTAGGCTTTCTTAAAGAAGTAAGTATTGTAACCATCAATACCTAGAGCCTTTTCATTGTCAATAGAACACAATCCATTATATATTTCTTGATTAGTAACCTCTGCAAACAAATCAAGTTTTTGTTGTTGTGATAGTACTAGGCTATTCCTCATAATCAACCTATTGATTGTAGATAAAGAGTGTGTTGATGATTCTATTATAGATTTGTAGAACTCTATAATCTCATTTTTATGCTTTTAGAATGGATTAACTTATCTCATGTGAGAGACAATTTCTGTAAGTTGTTTCCTCTTGTTCCTTTTCTTTCATGACAGCTGCGAAATACTTAGTGTTTGAGTCTCCAAGTATGATCCACTTTGCTCTAGATTTATGCTTAAGGACATTTTCCTCTATAAATGACCATTTTTCAGGTTTTGCAATACAGTCCTCTCCCTTTCAAGTAGTGTATCATTCCATGTTGTAGTGATCATCTCCTGTATACTATTTAGCTTCCCTCTGGCTTGTTCAATCTTCAAACTAATGGCTTTGAATTATTCAGAGTTCTGAAAATTGGTTTGAGATCCTTCAACTTTAACTCAATATTCTTCATCTAACAACTTGCATAAGGTTGTTTCCGAACCCCTTCCACTGTGGAGATAAAATTTTCATGCTCAGCCCAAATATTAAAGAATCTAAACGAAATTTTCTCATACTTTGAAGTTGAGTGTAGCTGCAAGATCATGGGTGAATGGTCGGAGATAAAGGGAAGACCATATTCAGTGTAAACATGTCCCACTGCATCATCCATTCAATAATTCCAAAAGCTCTATCAAGTCTACTACAAACTTTATCCTTACCATGTTGTTTATCTACTTTTTGGTAGATAAAAGTACCGCAAAAAAGAAATAGAGAGATATTTCTAGCATTATCCATTAATTTAGCTGATTTATGTTGGTTTCATTGTTAGCATTAAAATATACTATTCTAGCATAAATAATTTAAAATTTATTTGGCAATTTATTAATTGCATTTTATCAATGTGATTTATAAATTACATTTATGGAACATAAATGTAATTTATATGTTGTGTTTCATAAATGTGATTTATGCACTTTAAGCAACAAAGATGGTCTTGTTAACTCATTTTAGAAGCTTATATAGATTAACAAATAATAGTAAAATTATACACCTATAAAAAACTAATATAACACTAACCTTATGAATCAGTTACCCTTTTTTGTCACAATGTCTCCCATAAATTTGAGTGGATAAAATATAATAATTAATCGAATATTGTTTAATTGATTTATTTTTTCTTTGCATTTTTCGCCTCACATTTTGAACCTATCAGCATTTGACAACATATACTCTAAACATACGTAAATATTACTTTTTGTGTGGAAAAGAATTGGAAACCTTTAGGGAAAAGGTTTTTTTGTCAAAGGAGAAACATTTATTAAAATTTAAGTAGCAAGATTACATATCCTGGTCCTCTCATTGGGAGCAGACTGAGGCATGCTAGTAGAAGTAACAGTAGAACCAAAAGAAGTCATTACAGGGTTGCCCAGCATGGCCAAATTATTTAATACAGTAGTAGTAGTAGTAGTAGTAGTAGTAGTAGTAGTAGTAGAAGTAGTAGTAGTAGTGGTAGTAGTGGTAGTAGTGGTAGTAGTGGTAGTAGTGGTAGTAGTGGTAGTGGTAGTAGTGGTAGTAGTGGTAGTAGTGGTAGTAGTGGTAGTAGTGGTAGTAGTGGTAGTAGTAGTAGTAGTAGTAGTAGTAGTAGTAGTAGTAGTAGTAGTAGTAGTAGTAGTAGTAGTTCTAATAACTATGAGTCCTTCTTTGTCAATACCCACAGCTTGCTTGAGATAGTCCGGTACTTCTAGATATATCTAGTTAATGCTGGCTTGTTGAGCTCCCTGATGTGCCAACTTATGCGCTATGTTGTTACCTTCCCTGAAATTGTGTAGGATAGGTGAATTCCCCAACGTCTTCAGCCAGTACCTGCATTTATAAAGAAGGGTATTATATAGTGGTGATGAGTTTGATTCAATTAGTTGAGGTATAGCAGCCGAGTCAGTCTCAATTTGTAGCTTGCTGAATTGATGACTTGCTGCAAGCTCTAGTCCATGGCATAGTGCTTCAAGCTCGATGTAGAGAGGGGAAGGGCCATTAGTAGTTTTACTAAAACCTATAACCTAGTCCCCATTTGAGTCTCTGATAACCCCTCTTATTCCACTTACTTCAAATCTACCTTTAAAGGCCCCATCAATATTGAGCTTTAGTTATTGTACATCAGGGGGTTGCCATTTGGTAGCTACTGATAGTGGTCTATCTATTTTGTTGCAATTGATATTACTACAATGTAGATACTCCATGGCTCTTGTTATAACCATTTGCTATCTACTAAGTTGCAAAGGTTGTGAAAGGTATTTTTATTTCGATTAAGCCATAAAAGCCAAAGAGCAAAGGAGAATAGGCAGTCCTATATTAAAGAAGGGTAGATAGTAAGTGATTTTTGTTTATATAATCCATCCATCCAATGAGCAGAGAGAGTATGAACTAGATGAGTGTTTAGGGAAAAGGTTAATTCTTATGTTTTTTGTGTTTTTTAAGCACTAGCCGTAAGTAAATACAAGACAATAAGCTTATGCTTATTTATTGTTTTGAGAACTTACTTTTGAACTATCTTACCATCTTCGTCGACATCGAATTTAATTATTTTCTTATCTTTCTTTAATTTTCCACACACTTAAATTATATTGATTTCATTTAGGATCATTAATTCAATAGTCGTAGATAATGTTTGCATTTGTATTATACTAGTTTGATAATCAATTTTACAAATACTAAATTTAGATACTTAAGATATCAATAGAATATTAAAAAATTTGTTCACACAATATCTTAAAAGGAATCTTATATGTCCCAAATAAGTTCCAACTTACCAACCTCTAGCCATTTATCATAGACTTACCAAAACTAGCCAAACACAAATAAAAATTAAAAACCTAAATAAATAAGGTTATATCTCTCCGAGAATCACACGCAAAGATCTTCTTCCATATTTTAAAGCGTGATCAACAACATTAGATACAAGACGGTAATAAAATTTCATCAATGGGATAGCAAACAAGGTGATGAAATACAATATATATATATATATATATATATATATATATATATATATATATATATATATATATATATAAGACTCCAAAAATCTAAGCAAAACGGACCTTCTTCAAAGGATATGGTTCAAGTTTATTGAAAACATATATATATGAGTTGATATACAAATTTTGAGGAAGATTAGAGGTGATTTGGTATCAAAATTCGTAGTTAAAGTCGAGTTCAAAAATTTTTTCTACGACACATGTATCATGCATGTATCAAATACATAGGTATACATGGATATACGTGTAATACACATATAATACAAATATGATACATATGTGATACACAGTGTGATAGTCACATATCATTTTTTCCATGTTTCATCTTCTAATTTGAATTTTCAATTCAACCAACCTTTAAACTGCAACGACCCGACCTATCATTTTGAGCAATTACAATTCTCTTGGTTGTTTGAGGGTATGAGTAGCTCCATATGATGTATTATGACTTAGTGGATCGTCGGTTTTGATTTTCAGGTTATTCATAATTCAAGTTGGAAGAATGATTCTCAACTAAAAGCTTTAAATTTGAAAGATTTGACTAAGTTTGACTTTTTAGTATTTGGCCTCAGATTGGATTTCTGATGGTTCAGTTAGCTCCGATAGGTAATTTTGGACTTAGGAGCGCATCCGGAATGTAATTTGGAGGTCCGTGGTAGAATTAGGCATGAATTGGCGAAAGTTGGAATTTTGGCGAATTTGTCCGGCAGTGAAAATTTTGATATTGGGGTCGGAATGAAATTCCGGAAATTAGAGTAGGTTCATGGTGTCATTTCGGACTTGTATGCAAAATTTTAGGTCATTCAGACGTGATTTGATAGGTTTCAGCGTCGTTTGTGAAATTTGAAAGTTTAGAAGTTCTTAGGCTTGAATTCGAGGGTAATTTGGTGTTTTGATGGTGTTTTGAGTGATTCGAAGGCTCTAAGTTTGAATGATGTTATGGGATATATTGGTATATTTGGTTGAAGTCCCGAGGGCCTTGGGTGAGTTTTGGGTGGTTAACGAACTTGGTTTTTAGTTGGCAACATGGCTGAAGTTTGGAACTCAACTATCATAATTTTTGTTGGATTTCAAGACGTGGGCCGGGGATCGGGTTTGAGCCAATTTTGGGTTTGGGGTCTAATTTGATAGTTTTTCTTCTGGAATTCATTCCATTAGCTTATATTGATGGTATTGTACTGGTTGTGAATAGATTCGGAGCATTTGGAGGCCGATTAGAGAGGCAAGGGCATCGCGGAGTAGAGATTTGATCGATTTGAGGTAAGTAACGATTGTAAATCTAGTCTTGAGGGTATGAAACTCCGAATTTTGTGTTATGTGACTATTTTGAGGTGACGTACATGTTAGGTGACAGGCGTGTGGGCGTGCACCATTGGGGATTGTGACTTGGTCTGTCCCGTATCTATTGTAAAGTTGAATATTTTGTTGAAACTACATGCTTCTTACGTGTTTTAGAAAAGATTTCTGTATATCAGGCTGAATGCTATGTTTAGGCCTTATGCCAGTGTTGTTGGACCCTTAGAGGTCTTTTCTTGCTATTCTCTCATTGTTTCCGATTGAAAATCTATACTCAGTCATGTTTATACTTATTGATTTCATAACTCAGTCTCTATTGTTCTACTTTTGATGCATCATATAAATGTTGTTTGGGCTTAAAATGTGTTATTCTGAGAGCCCGAGAGGCTGGAGAGGTTTATGACTGAGTGAGGCTGAGGGCCTGATTTGTGAGGATATTTATGGGATCGGGTTGCACACCACAACATGTTTTACTAATTCATGACTGAGTGAGGCCGGGGCCTGATTAATTTATGTCATGATTGGCTTGTTATAGTGCTTGGGCTGAAGAAGCCCCTCCAGAGTCTGTACAACCCCAGTGAGTGCATGTACCTACTGAGTGCGAGTGCCAAGTGCTAAGTGGCTGGGAGGCATGAGTGATGGTGAGGTTTGCCCGAGGGACTGAATATGAGTGATGGTTAGATTTGCCCAAGGGGCAGTATACGAGTGATGTTCACCCTAGGAGCTGTTTATGATTTCATCATTTTGCTCACTTTTTCAATGAACCTTTGTTTGAAAATTGTTGAAAGATGTTTTTAAATGATTTTACTGGAACTGGATTTAAACAAGCTGATTTGATTCAAACTATGGTTTTTAAAGCATGTCGTATTTTACTGAGTTTTTGTGATAAGAACTTTACTTGCATTATTGCTCATCACTACTTCTCAGTCTTTATTTACTATTGTTACTTACTGAGTTGGCGTACTCACGTTACTCCCTGCACCTTATGTGTAGATCCAAGCATTTCTAGACACGGTAGTGGGTGTTGATTGTTCAGTTGTAGATCCATTGGAGTTAGCAAGGTAGTTGCCTAGCAATTGCAGCCCTGCTTTCCTCCCTCTTTATCTTCCCTTAGTTGTATTCAGTTATTTCCAGACTATGTTAGTCTTGATATTGTCAGACGGTTGTAGCAGATGCTCATGACTAGTGACACCCTGATGTCGAGCTTTCTTTTCCGCACTTTGTTTTGAATTTGAACTCTTTTATGAAGGTTTTATATTAAATAGCTTTGGAACTATTTTTGAAATGAAAATATCAATTTGTTTTGGTAATGTGTCGGCTTGCCTAGTACCACAATAAGTGCCATCACACTAGGGTTAGTTTTGGGTCGTGACAAGTTGGTATTAGAGTCTAGGTTACATAGGTCTCACGAGTCATGAGCGGGTTTAGTAGAGTCTTGTGGATCGGTACGGAAATGTTTGTACCTATCTTCGAGAGGCTGTAGAACCTTTAGGAAATTCCACATTCTTGAATCCTTATTGTGCGACATTGATTCAGCTTGAAGCATAACTCTTTGAATTCTTTCCACACATTCGTGTGCGCACATGAGTGCTCGGTATCAGTTGTGCATCGACGGCTTGTGATTCCCTAGATGAGGTGTGAGATGTGATTTCTGTGTGTTGATGTTAGGCCAGTTTGGAGGACTTGAGGTCGGGTTTTGACTATAGCTTGAGCAGTGAGGTGTTGATTGTGTGAGCACGTACTTTTGGAGTTATATGTCTGGTAGTGTCCCTATTAGTGGAAGTGATGGATGGATAGCTATGTGATGAGTATGATGTGACTACGAGATGTGTTCATATGATTTGAATGTGATGAGAAGGGCCTACTTGAGGTTTAGAAAGAACTATTTGGTTCTTGATTTCCATCTTGATTTGATGTATAGCCCCGAGTTATGGGTGTGTTGCATGATCTTTTCATGTTGTTTAGTTGGGAGTGAAGTAGATTTCATGTCGTGATATGAGTTCAGATTCAGGAAGATTAAGTGATTGCGTGATGTTTATGACGGTGGAAGGGTATAAAGAGATATTAGTTTGAGGCGAAGCAGGTGGGTTATCTCCTATGGGGTGTCCTGAGGGTGTGTGATCCCTTTGTTGTTTTGTAGCGAGTCCTCTTTTACCAGTGAATTATATGTGCTGCAGTTTGAGTTTGGATCGCATATGAGAGTTGGCTTGACTGTTACGAGAGTGAATGGAAGATTTAGATGGGTTGTGTTGCATGAGCTTATGAAGGATTTAGTTGAATCTCACTATGGAATTATGGGAGTAATAGAGTATGGGCATCTTGAGTTATTGTGTGTTTTGATCTATGGCTTTGAGCCAAGTGGGGCATTCTGCCATTGATCAGTTGGTTGCATGGTTATGTGTTGTATTGGTTTCAGTTTGAGGCATACTGGTGAATCAGTTGTGGCTTATAGAGGTTGAGATCGTGGATGACTCGAGTAAAGGAAATTTTGGATAAGGGTTATGTTATGCTTTATAGGTATATGAGAAATATTGGATGATTTAGTTGTTGTTGTAAGGGATGTAACGTGTATGGAGTAGGAAATCGCTCGGCTATTTAGAAGAATGGTTTACTTCCTTAGGTGTTGTTGTACTAATGGGGCACAGGTCGTTCGTTTCGTTCGATCAGTTTAATTGAGACCTGAGTAGAGTCGATGACTCTCAAGAATAGTTCTAATGGATTCAAGATTTATATGTAACAATTGGGCAGCTTCAAGATGCGTATTTGGCTAGAAACTGAGGTTTACATTGGAGGGTGTCAATACTTGTGACATTTTTATATCATCATGGATTCTACATATTAGTATTAGGAAGGTGAAGGTAATGGCTTTAGATTCGCAGGAAGTCTTTTCAGGGTAAGTATTTTGAATGTGGTACTTTTGGGGATATTTAAGAGAGTATTCAGCGGCTTATGAGCCTTAGGGCGGTGTGGTTTTATGCTTGGGTCTCGTGTGGTGAGTCTAGGTTGAAGATTGTGGTGTTATGGCGAGGAGAAGTATCAATTTGAAGGTAATTCAGAAGGAACTCGGATAGATAAGACAACTTGGTAGTAGGTTGGATCGGCATGGTAATGGGTACGATTAGTTCTTTGGGTGTTTATGAGGTAATGATTTTCTACAGGTGTTGTCGTGGCAATGCTCTTGGGTTTTTAGTGACCTGCGTAGCTTGGTTGAGTTAGTAGGATTCAGTCTTAATGGTTTGGTTTTGTGCAAATGGGATTCGGAGAGTTCTTGATGGTTTTTACCACGGTTAGAGATGTATATTTTCTACTGGTGTGAGGAGCATGTGATTTATAGTGATTTTCTCCTAGATGGGATTAAATGGAAAGTTCTTGGCTAGTTGAGTACGTAGTTGCTTGTGACTCGGAGTAGATTATGAAGTTCTCATATTTATCATAGGATGGCATGGTATATGTTGTATGTTGTGTAGGATAGAGATTTCCATATGTAAGGTCACGGATCAGTTATGAAAGGAAGGTCATAAATTCTTAGGCAGCATGGGCAGTTTCAGATGACTTGGTAAATGATATTACTAATTGGTATGGTTTTATGAGAGTATACATTTCAGAAAGGTGTGATGTGTTTGAGTTATGGATACTTCATTGGTATTGCGGCACTCTCTTGTTTGATCGACTGTTGGAGTTCAAATTTTGCTTTGTGGCACAGAATATTCCTCGTGGGATGGTCGTGTAATTGGCGAAGTATGGACTTTCAGGCGGTGGAGTTGAGATCAGAGATGGTGATTCATATGTTCTATGGATTTGGAGACTGAGAGTTCTCGTGAGTAGATTGTTTCGTTGTTCTGGACTGTAAAAATGTAGCCAAGGTTAGTCAGAGGTTAGTATGTGTTGTGATTCAATCATTCTAGACTTTCGGAGGGTTATTTATCTACCGTGGGGGACCATAGCTGATTTGGGGTTCATTGGTAGGCCCAATATGGGTGTGTGTTCTGCATCGAGTCGGATTTGTTGACTCCGAACTACTATTGTTGAGGGAGGTGCCATTCAGTGGTTGTTGAGCTTATCTGTGTTCTGAAGTGATCTGTAAGTTACCCTTCTATGTTATGAGGAGTTGTGATTCGTTGGTTATATGCATATATGGTGTGTTTCAATTTGAGCTTTATAGCGGAATTTGAGCGAGATGAGTATTTGGGTATTGCATGATTGATTGCACGTTGGATATGTTCTTTCAGGATTATGGTATTGTGTTATTTGCTCTCCGTGGTTATAGTAATGCACTTTGGGTACTTGATGTCGAATTTTTCATGGTTATTGATTTTGAGCAAAGCGGCTCGAGGTATATAATGCAGACCTGCATTTGGACGGGGTTACGCATTGTAGCGGAGTTATGTAGAGGTAAGATCCTTGGTGTCAGATTCATGTGTATTGGTTCTACGATGTGTGCTAGGCTCTTAGCATGGTGTTGTGATGGTACTTGTTAAGCTAGCGGGACAGTGCTCTCGTTTGAATCATTTTCTATGATTTGAGTACCTCTAGGATGTTGCTATTGGGTGCATGAATTGCACAGGTTATGGCTTTGGATGGTATTGACATATCTTGTCATCAAAGTGGTCGTGTTGGATGAGATGAGGTCATTGGACCTAGAATGAATACTATCAGAACTGGTTGCAGCATGGTTGGAAGGATAATATCGGAAGTCGACTTAGAAATCTGCTATAGTTCCTGTCGGAGGAGAGGGAGCTCCATGACTTGTGGATCTGACGAATGGTTATGAGTTTTTGCATGTTTCTTTCATCATTGGCAGTATATGAAAGTGTTAGAACAAGCCTTTGTTTATTAAGAGGTGTATTAACGACATTGGGTTGTTTGAGCAGTTTCTGTGATTAGAAATTAACGCTATGAGTGTTTGACTGATGTGGTATATCATGTGATGTCAACGTAGGTTATGACCATGGCTCGATACAGCTTGTTCAGACTTATGCAGTATGTAGATGCGAGGTTCTGATCTGATAGAAAGTTTCGGATGTTGGAAATTGAGTTCTAAGACTTATGGACTAGGTTGGATTAAGAAATTTCAGTCATGTTGTGTTATCAGACCTATATGGGATAGGGTAACGTGGGATCACCCTCGGATATGTGCATAGTGAGATTATACAACGGTTTGATGGCTTTTGGAACAACTCTAGGCACGTTCGGGGACAAACGTATGTGTAAGTGGGGGAGGATGTAACGACCTGACCGGTTGTTTTGAGTAATTGCACTTTGCTCGGTTGTTTGAGGGTATGAGTAGCGCCATATGAAGTATTATGACTTATGTGGATCATCGTTTTTGATTTTTAGGTTATTCAGAATTCAAGTTGGAAGAATGATTCTCAGCTAGAAGCTTTAAATTTGAAAGGTTTGACCAAGTTTGACTTTTTTAGTATTTGGCCTCGGATTGGATTTCCGATGGTTTCGTTAGCTCTGTTAGGTAATTTTGGACTTAGGAGCGCATCTGGAATGTGATTTGGAGGTCCGTGGTAGAATTAGGCATAAATTGGCGAAAAATGGAATTTTGGCGATTTTGGCCGGCAGTGGAAATTTTGATATCGGGGTCGGAATGGAATTCTGGAAGTTGGAGTAGGTTCGTGGTGTCATTTTTGACTTGTTTACTAAATTTGGAGTCATTCGAACGTGATTTGATAGGTTTCGGCATCGTTTGAGAGATTTAAAAGTTTAGAAGTTCTTAGGCTTGAATCCGAGGGTAATTTGGTGTTTTGATGTTATTTTGAATGATTCGAAGGCTCGACTAAGTTTGAATGATGTGTTGGTATGTTTGGTTGAGGTCCCGAGGGCCTCAGGTGAGTTTCGGTTGGTTAACGGACTTGGTTTTTGGTTGGTAACATGACTGAAGTTTGGAACTCAGTTGTCATAACCGCACCTGCGGAGTGGGAACCGCACGTGTAGGCCGCAGAAGTGGGAAGTTGGCCGCAGAAGTGAAAGGAAGAGGGGCTGGCAGATTCCGTAGGTGCGAGGGGTTTGCCGCACCTGCGATGATCGCAGATTTGGTCTTGAAGCACATAAGTGATCCATGAAATTTAAGTAATTTTTGCAGATGCGGAGGTTTTTGCGCAGAAGCGGCATCGCAGGTGCGCTTATTTAGTCGCAGGTGCAGAAGACCTGGGTAGAAAGTATAAATAACGTACTTCATGAATTTTGGTTCATTTCCACCATTTTCAAGTCGGTTTTGGAGCTTTTGGGGTGACTTTTGAAGGGAGATTCAAGGGGTTCTCAGTGAGGTAAGTCGCTTGAGCTCTAATATTCCTATCTATGGTGTTTTCTCGTTGTTTTATCAATTAATTAGTGGGAATTAGGGGTGAAAATGAGGGGTTAGGGCTTGGAATTTTGGTGAGTTGGATTTGAGAAATTGAGGGACCAAATGGAGTTGGATTTTGATAAATTTCATATGTATGGACTCGTGAGTAAATGGGTTTTCAAGTTTTATAATTTTTGTTGGATTTCGAGACGGGGGCCCGGGGGCAGGGTTTGAGCTAATTTTGGTTTTGGGGTCTAATTTGATAGTTTTTTTGTGGAATTCATTCTATTAGCGTATATTGATGGTATTGTACTGGTTGTAAATAAATTCGGAGCATTTGGAGGCCGATTCGAGAGGCAAGGGCATCGCGGAGTAGAGATTTGATCGATTTGAGGTAAGTAACGATTGTAAATCTAGTCATGAGGGTATGAAACCCCGAATTTTGTGTCATGTGGCTATTTTGAGGTTACGCATATGCTAGGTGACGGGCGTGCACCGTTGGGGATTATGACTTGGTCCATCCCGTATCTACTGTAAAGTTGAATATTTTGTTGAAACTACATGCTTCTTATGTATTTTAGAAAGGATTTCTGTAAATCAGGCTGAATGTCATGTTTAGGCCTTATGCCAGTGTTGTTGGACCCTTAGAGGTCTTTTCTTGCTATCCTCTCATTGTTTCCGATTGGAAATCTATACTCAGTCATGTTTATACTTATTGATTTCATAATTCAGTCTTTATTACTCTACTTTTGATGCATCATATAAATATTGTTTGGCTTAAAACTGTGTTATTCTGAGAGCCCGATAGGCTGGAGAGGTTTATGACTAAGTGAGGCCGAGGGCCTGATTTGTGAGGATATTTATAGGATTGGGCTGCACGCCCAACATGTTTTACTGATTCATGGCTGAGTGAGGTTAAGGGCCTGATTGATTTATGCCATGATTGGCTTGTTATAGCTCTTGGGCTGAAGGAGCCCCTCTGGAGTCTGCACACCCCCAGTAAGCGCAGGTACCTAGTGAGTACGAGTGCCGAGTGTTGAGTGACTGGGAGGCATGAGTGATGGTGAGGTTTTTCCGAGGGGCTGTATATGAGTGATGGTGAGGTTTGCCCGAGGGGTTGTTTATGATTTTATCATTTTGCTCACTTTTGCAATGAACCTTTTTTCGAAAACTGTTGAAAGATGTTTTTAAATGATTTTATTGGAATTGGATTTAAACAAGCTGATTTGATTCAAACTATGATTTTAAAAGCATGTCGTATTTTAGTGAGTTTTTGTGATATGAACTTTACTTGCATTATTGCTCGTCACCACTTCTCAGTCTTTATTTACTATTATTACTTACTGAGTCGGCGTACTCACGTTGCTCCTTGTACCTTATGTGCATATCAAGGCATTTCTAGACACAACAGCGAGTGTTGATTGTCAGTTGCAGATCCATCGGAGTTAGCAAGGTAGTTGCCTAGCGATCGCAACCCTGCTTTCCTCCCTCTTTATCTTCCCTTAATTGTATTTAGTTATTTCCAAACTATGTTAGTCTTGATATTGTCAGACGGTTGTAGTAGATGCTTATGACTAGTGACACCCCGATGTCGGGCTTTCTTTTTCGCACTTTGTTTTGAATTTGAACTCTGTTATGGAGGTTTTATATTAAATAGCTTTAGAGCTATCTTTAAAATGAAAATATCGATTTGTTTTGGTAATGTGTTGGCTTGCCTAGTACCACAATATGCGCCATCACGACAGGGTTAGTTTTGGGTCGTGACAAAAACTCTGCCAAATCATCTGAAAACTTAGATTCAAACTCCTTATGATGTACACAATCTATTCTAATAACACACACTCAAAAGAAAGCGAAAAATTGACTTTTTTGCTATAAATAGCTAATTGGTTAATATTGATAATATTTGGCTAATATTAGTAATATTCAATAAACTGACCAATTTTTATAATAAGCTACTTATAAATGTACATAGCTAGTAGTTTTCCTATCTTAAGTGACATAATGATTTCACTCATATATTTTAAACTTTCAAATGTTTATTTTTTTCAATTTGTACTTCAATTTTTTTTTATTTTTGTGTCATCTTTGAAATGATTGTCGGGGTACCATATAGATATTTAACAAAAAATAATAATTTTCAAGGTCAAAGTAATTAATTTTATATGATGGGACACAAGCAAGTGATTCGATCCGAAAGATATAAATTTTTGTTAATACAATATGATAGAGAAGTGGAAAATAATTCAATGACATATAATATAATAAAAATAAATTAGAGAAGAAATAATTCTTATTGGATGATCCTTGATAGGATAATGAGACGAACAAAGCTTAAAGAGCTGAACTATGGCTAACTTGGGAGCAAGCTATGAATTATAATATATAGAATTGTAGAGAAGAAAATTAGATCATTACAATGGTGAAAAAGTGTGTCTATTTATAGAGATAAATCTACATAACCATTCTCCTTAAATTATGGGTCCATTATGAGCATTTACTCAATCCATTTGTTACTTTTGGAAGATTTGTAATAGTTGGGTAAATGTTGGAATTCCGTAAATGATGAGTCAATCCCATACCTATTGCGTCAATCCCGTACTTATTGAGTCAGTCACGTGCATGTTGAGTCAATTTAGTAATTGATTGGTATGTTCTGCCCGTTACAACTATTTATTGCATTTATTGTATGTTACATAATTGATTTGTAACTGATGGCATAATGATGGTGTAATGATCCGACCTGTTGTTTTAAGAATTTATGCCCCTATCCCCTATTAACTGCATTCCCGTGTTTGTTTATGCTATTGTGAGTTGCCGAGAGGAATTATTTGGAGTTTCAGAGAGTTTTGGGACACTTGGTCCCTAAATGAGAGCTTAAGTTCTCGAAATTTAACCGTAGTCGGAACAGTGTAACGACGGTCTCGGAATGGAACTTCGATAGTTCCGTTAGCTCCGTTGGGTGATTTCGGATTTAGGAGCATGTTCAGATTGTGTTTTGGAGGTCTGTAGGTAATTTAGGCTCGAAATGCCGAAAGTTGAATTTTTTAAGTTTCCGGTTCGATAGTGAGATTTTGATCTGAGGGCCGGAATGGAATTCCGGAAGTTAGAGTAGCTTCGTAGTGTTGAATGTGACTTGTTTCAGGTCATTCGGACGAGGTTTGATAGACTTTTTGATCGAAAGCGTAATTTGAGAGTTTTTGGAATTCTTAGGCATGAATCCGATGTAAAATTTGTATTTTGATGTTATTTTGAGCTTCTGAAGATTGGAACAAGTTTGAATGATGTTTTAGGATTGGTTGACATATTTGGTTGAGGTCCTGGGGTCTCGGGTGTGTTTCGGGGTGGTTTTGGATCATTTCGGGCTGTTTTGCAATAGTTGAAGCTGGTGTCTGGTGTTGTTCTTCGCGTCCGCGAAGGTCCTCTCGCGTTCGCGAAGAAGGATTTGGCTTCTAAGATTTTGTTCTTCGCGTTCGCTAAGAGAGCCTCGCGTTCGTGAAGAAGAAGAAGAAATTTTGTTGCGCAGGTCTTAGTTCGGAGGCTCACATCTCTCAATCTACAATGAATTTTGAGATGATTCAAAAACGAAAGTTGTAGCTCTTTGAATCTAGTTTCAAGAAACATATTATAATAGTTATTTGGACATCTACATCAAACGTTATAGCCATTATACTAGAGACTGTCCGAGAAGAGTTTGAAATATAATTTTTGGGAAATTTTGTTCTTCGCGTTCGCACAAATCCCTGGGCAGCATAATAAAGTCCAAACTCATCTCACTCTTCCATTTTTGGACCAAGGGAGCTCGGGTGAGGCACTTTTTTGAGAGATTTTCCAAAAAAACATCGGGGTAAGTGTTCTTAACTCAATTTTGGTTAGATTACTCGAATCCATTGTTGTTTTTAACATTTAATTGGTGATTTTAGTTGGTAAAATCTTGAAAACCCTCTTGGTTTAATTTGAAGATTTGAGGGTCGAGTTGATGTCGGATTTTGGTAAAATTGGTATGGTTAGACTCGTGGTTGAATGGGTTGTCGGATTTTGTGAGTTTTGTCAGATTTCGAGACGTGTTCCCTACAGGCGATTTTGAGTTAAATTTCGTATTTTGTTGGAAAATTAGTATTTTCATATGGAAGTAATTCCTATAATTTTTATTGACTGAATCGAATTGTTTATGACTAGATTTGAGAATTTTGAGCGCGAATTCGCGAGGCAAAGGCTTGTTGGAATTTTTAGTTGGTTGCAAAGCGAGGTAAGTGTTTGGTCTAACCTTAGCTTGAGGTATTAGGAGTTGTGTCATAATTGTTATGTGTTATTTATTGAGTACGACGTATAAGCATGGTGACGAGTATCTATACGTTGGTGTCAAGCATGCTCGTGAGTCTTACACTTTGATTAATGTCACTCCTATTTGACTTAACTGAAGAGTTTTGCCTCTCCTATTGTCATGTTATATTTTCATAACTACTTGACTCGTGTTGATTTCCTTGTTATTGACTTGTATATTGTGGGATCGTTGCTATGTGTTAGTTTTTCCGTTATTGAACTGTTTCCTGTATGCCAGTATTCTTTTTTGTGGTTATTCCTTTGAGCTGGTTCTACCATTTTCTCGTTATTTATAGCCCCTGAGTTGATTTACTTGTCTTACCTTGTAATATTGTCATTTGTTGTTGTTATATGTGTTACGGTGATGTTCGATCCTTCTGTTGTGATGTAACTGTTGATTCTGTTAGTTGCGTTGTGTATTTATTTTGGGACTACGGATGTGGGATTCCGGTAGCTCCCCTTTGTTTGTTTACTTTGGGACTACGGGTTAGATTCCCAGGAGATCCCCCTGCACATTTACTTTGGGACTATGGGTTAGATTCCCGGGAGATCCTCCTGCACATTTACTTTGGGACTACGGGTTAGATTCATGGAAGATCCCCCTGCACATTTACTTTGGGACTACTGGTTAGATTCCCGGGAGATCCCCCTGCACAGTTATATGGAACTACAGGAATGCACCCAGTAGATTCCCCCAGTACTGGGTATTTACATTTAAGACTATGGATCGGGATTCCGGTAGATCCCCGCGCATTATGTGTTGGACTACGGGACTGCACCCGGGAGATCCACTGGATATTTATATTTGGGGACTATAGGACGCTATCCTAGAAGATCCCCGGATGTTATCTCTGTGCTGAGTTGTACTCCTTCCGTGATTATTTTGTCTCCGTTGTAATTGTTGTTATCAATTCAAGTATTTTCATGGTTTAGATTCCTTTGTGGCTGTGACCCTTTGTGTGGGAATTCATAGTGTTGACAATACCTCGCCCTATTTGTTTTATATATATTCAATACTTCAAATTTCAACAATTGTTATATTTTAACTTAATTGATTTCTCAACTAAATTTTCCTTGAACCGTTTGTGGTTATACTTTACTTAAGAAGGAATTTCTACTAAGTTAATTTATCAAATCCCTTGGTAAAAGTAATAATTCATTCGATGTTGTATTCTAATTGAAACATGGTACTTTATTTATTCAAATGATTTCTAAAAATAACTTCATCTTTTCTTGATGAGTTTCAAATGGGTTTAGAAGTTGTACTCTACTTCTTGTTAAGTAAATGAGGCTCCGTGAACATTCTTAATTGTATTGGTTTATAGACCCTATGAACTGATTAACCTAAGAACGTTGTTGCGCAATGTGAGACAGAAATATGTGGGTACAAGGTGCCGGGGGAAATATTGTGATTTTTTTTATTTAATGGCATGTGAGTTGCCCGTGCGGCTATGATAGAAATATGGGTACGAGATGCCGTGAAAAAAAATATGAAAGATATTGGGCTGAGAGCTATATTATTTATGATTATGAAATGAGGTGTCACAATGTGACCTTTACTTGAAAGAATTATATTCGAAAGATGCTTGTTTGAAGGAAATATATTTGAAAGATATTTATAGTTGAAGGACTTGATTAATTGATTGCACTTGTATATATTATTTGTTGAGAAATATTTATGGTGTTTTGTTGCATGTTATTTATATCAATAGATGATCATTGTTGCCATTATTGTTATCTGCTTCCTATTATTTTTGTACGCTATATTGCACAGGTTTATTTGGTAGTCCGGTCCTAGCCTCATCACTACTTCACCGAGGTTAGGCTAGGCACTTACCAGCACATGGCGTCGGTTGTGCTGATACTACATTCTGTACTTTTTTGTGCAGATCCCAGTGTTGTAGACTTCGGACCGCAGTGAGATTTGTTGTTTCTTGTTCATCAGGCGACCCGAGGTGGTCCTGCAGGCGTCCGCAAGCCTTGGAGTCACCTTCTATCTACTATTCCTATTTCCTTCATATATTTTCCAAAGACAGTGTTGTATTTATTTCTTTCAGACCTTTATTTGTAGTACTCCTAGACAGTCTGTGAAGTTGTGACACCAGTCTTGGGTAGATTTGTTATGGATTGGTATTAGCAGTATTATTAAAACTTTACAATGCAGCCTTCCGCTTATTCAATTCAGTTCTTATCAAATTGTTGGCTCTTAACTATTATCGGATTAAAAATGAAACAAGGTAAATAATTTAGTTGGTTGGCTTGCCTAGCTTTCACTAGTAGGCGCCGTCACGACTCCCGAGGGCGGGAAATCCGGGTCGTGACAGATGTTAAATCCTATGTAATCGGGGATTAATAGATTCTTTCCTTGTTTGTAATTATGAGCTATTTTCCCGTACCTAATCTAGGGTTATTCAATGACGATCGGTTCTGAATCTAACATGCACAGTATGAGTATGTTCTGTCCCAATGGTGTTTCGTATATCATTCTTATATGTCATTCTTCACTTTTCTCATAACTTTTCTGACACGTGTCGGTATTTAATAGACCCATATGGAGAATCTCTTTTTCACTAATACAGATATTCCCCCCACTTTTCGGTTACTCACTATGATGTGACCAGAAAGTGGAAGATTTTATCATTTTTCACCCTCGCATTTGCCTCATTAAAAACCTTACCGAAAAAACAGAATTGGGATAAAAATCGGGCGAAAAAAAAAGAGTGCAGAACTAAGGGATTCAGATGATAACTCTGCCACTTATTTTCCTTTCGTCAATAAATAATCGGTCGATGCAGAAAAAGTACCACTACCACAGAAAGTTTGGTCTCGAATTTTTAATGTTCATCTAGAACTTTTAATTTATAAGTTTTGACTCTTGGGTTTTTAATTGACCTGCAACTTTTATAACCTCGCAGTTGTAGGGACCGGAGATATTAATAACTAGAAATTTTGTACTTCTGGTTTAGATAAAGTGCGGGAATTTAATGCATCCGGTTAACTTTACGATCAGAAAACAATGCATCCGACCACTAGCCATTTCGTTGGATGATTTTAGAAGAAGAGTACTATGGGTACTGAACGACAGAGTGTTCTTGCACGTCTTCCAAAGAAAAGATTTGACAAGAGGAGAAGAAAGCTTTTCGAGGATAGTTAGAGTAATTCCCGAACCAATCCCTAGCCTACTCAGTTTCGTCTCCAAGCTAGATGATTTTTCCATTATCATGGTTGATGATAGAGAGAATTCATTGATTTGAGAAAGATACAAGTACTGCAAATATAAGTACTATAATCACGCTTATCTAGATATTATTTGGTAGTGTAGGAAATTTATCCGAGTACTAATTTTACTTGGAACTTTAAGAATTTATCTGAGTGCTCATATTTGGTTTTATAGACTTGAAATATATATATATATATATATATATATATATATATATATATATATATCTAGATGCATCTTTTCATGTGCGATGTCTTAAAGTTTCACCTTTGGGTGTCTGAATTTTAAATTAAAAAGGGCCCTTTTATATTTTTTAACGTTATGAAGAGGACATCTCATTTTCATTCAGGCATAAAATAGGATCGATTGATCTGAGTAGACTTTTAGTCTGTGGGAGTATTAATCCCAATAGGATTTATGGGAGTATTAAACTCAATAAGATTTACGGAGTATTGATCCCGAATAAATGTATATCTTAGTAGATTTATCCTGAATAGATATATAATCTGATTGGATGTTGAATCGAATTGGAGTATATGAACAGAGTCCCAAATAGAAAGGGACACATGTCCGAAATAATATTTGAGATTTTTATTAATATTTACAGAATAATCGATATGAGTCATAATACAAACAGCCATTAAGAAAGGCTTATATTTTTAACTTGAATGGTCGTTGTTGGACCGAATATAAGTCACATATTTGTTCAAAGTGAACTTTATTCTTGTGGCATATTTGTGTATATTTATTTTGATTTAGATATAAAACTCTCATTTTTTTATCAGATGATTCTTGACTCTGGATCTCTACAAAACGATGGTAATACCCTATCAAACCAAGAGAACTCTGGATCTCAGTAGCTGAAGACGGTCTGGGCCAACTTTGCACTGCTTAAACCTTCTTCGGATCTACCTTGATCCCCTCACTCGACACCGCATGACCTAAAAATACCACTGAATCAAGCTAGAATTCACACTTTGAAAAATTTGCATGCAACTTCTTTTCTCTCAAGGTTTGGAGCACGATCCTTATGTGCTGCTCATGATCCTCCCGGCTCCGTGAGTACACCAAGATTTTATCAATAAATACAATGATGAATGAATCAAGATAGGGATAGAGTACACTATTCATAAAGTGCATGAATGTTGCTGGGGCATTGGTTAGCCCAAATGACATCACAAGGAACTCATAATGACCATACCGAGTCCTAAAAGTAGTCTTCGGAATATCCTGATCCCAAATCTTCAACTGATGATAGCCTGACTACAAATCAATCTTTGAGAACATTTTAGCACCCTGTAGCTGATCAGATAGGTCATCAATGTGTGGCAATAGATACATGTTGTTCATCGTGACCTTGTTCAACTACTGATAATAAAGACACATGTGCATAGAACTATCCTTCTTCTTTGCAAACAAGACCGGAGCACCCCCAAGGTGACACACTAGGCCAAATAAACCCTTATCAAGCAACTCTTGCAACTACTCCTATAACTCCTTCCACTCTGTTGTGGCCATATGATATGGCTGAATAGAAATAGATTGAGTGTCCCTATCGGGAGGCATGCCCGGAAGATCTGCCAAAAATACATTTGGATACTCTCTCACTACCGGAACTGACTCAACGGTAGGAGTATTAACACTGGCATCTCTCACAGAGGATAGATATGCATCACACCCCTTCCCAACAATCCTATGTGCCTTAAGAAAGGACATAACCCTGCTAGGAACATAATCCAAAGTACCTATCCACTCTACCTGCGGTAAACCTGGCATAGCCACTATCTTGGCGTGACAATAAAGAATAACATGATAGGGCGACAACCAGTCCATGTCCAAAATAACATCAAAGTCTACTATACTGAGCAACAATAGATCAACTCTAGTCTCAAAACCACCAATAATAACTAAACACGACTGATACCCACATTCAACAATAATAGAATCTCTCATAGGTATGGACACATAAATAGGAGAACTCAAAGAATCACGAGATATCCCCAAATACAGAGCAAAGTAAGATGATACATATGAAATAAGTGTAGCCTAGATCAAATAAGATTGATGCATCTCTATGACAAATCGGAACAATACCTGTGATAATTGCGTCTGATGCAACCGACTCCATCCTACCCAAAAAAGCATAACATCTGGCCTGACCTCCACCTCCAACTGGTTATGTAGGTGGATCGGCAACTAAAGTAGTAACCACGACCTGAGAAGTCTGGGGGCCCTGTGGAATATGTGGAGCCTGAGTAGTCTATGAAGGTGCACCCCTCCTGAGTCCGGGGCAGTCCCTCACCATGTGATGAGTATTACCACACTCAAAATAAGTTCTCAGGGGACGTGGCTGCTGAAACTGGCTTGGGCCTAGTCGGCTGGACTGACCATTGAAAGCACCCTGTGCAGGAGGTACACTAGACAATAGCGGTGCATAATAAGAAACCAGAGGCCTGGGAGTAGATCGAGTACCACCAGAAGCTGGAAGAGCTAAATGAACTGGACGGCTCACATAGCGTCTACCATGACGGGCTGCAACTGGGGCACGAGAACCACTATATCCTCCAGAATCATGAGGCCTCTTGGCCTCCTTATCCTCCCTCTCCCAGCCCCGCATGCCCTCAAATCTTCGTGCGATCTCTACCTCCTGCTGATATGGGGTATCTCTCTCCAACTCTTGAGCCATGCTGTATATATTACCATAGTTGAGCCCCTCGATAAATTGGCGGACTTGCTCTCTGAATGTGGAAACCAAGGCTAGTGCATGTATGGACAACTCACTAAATATGACCGCATACTCTAACACGGCCATAGCACCCTGGCACAACTGCTTAATCTCCGCACGCTATGCATTCTGAAGGCTTTGGGGGAAAAACTCTCCCAAGAACACCTCTGAAAACTGAGCCCATGTGAGTGAAGCTACCTCGGCTAGGCTACCCTCCTCATAAGCCCGCCACCACTGGTATGTTGGTCCCAACAGCTGGAAAGTAGTGAAAGCAACCCCGCTCGTCTCCATTATAACCATGGTACGGAGAATACGATGACACTTCTCCAAAAAATCCTATGCATCCTCTATAGCTAGACCGTTGAGAGTAGCGGTGGTACTTCTTGTACCTCTCGAGTCTGAGCTGCTCCTCCTCAGATGCTGCTACCCTAACCTCTGGCTGAACTAGGACAACCGGCTGCACTATTATAACCTATAGGACCTAGTAAACATGGACTCGCTGCTCTGAGGTACGGGCCACGGGGGTATGTGCTCCTCCCCCAGTCTGAGATGTGGTTGGTGCAAGTGGAATCAACCCCGCCTGAGATAGAGTACCAAACATGCTCAAGAAATTGTGCGAGGGTTTCCTAAAGTGCATGGGTAGCAACAGGCGCCTCCGGTGCCTACCCCCCAACTGGGGCTACTAGTGGCTCCTCTGTCGTAGCTCGGATAGGTGCTCTAGCTGCACCACGTGCCCCTCCTTAGCCTCTACCCTGGCCCCGGCCTCTTACGGCTCTAGCAGGGGGCGCGGGTGTCTGATTGTCGGATCCTGCGGTGCATGTCCTCACCATATGTGAAAGAATAAAAAGATAAAGATTCAAAATTTTGAAGTCAACAAATTCGCATAATAAGGAATCAAAGAAGTGAAGTCAAAGATAAGTACAGATGTCTCTGTACCAATCCGTGAGAATCTACTAAACCTGCCTGTGACTTGTAATACCTATAAACCTAGGGCTCTGATATCAACTTGTCACGACCCCAACTTTCCTCTGTAGGATGTCGTGATGATACTTAGTCTCTAAGACTAGGTAAGCCTAATATACATACAGAATTTAACTGAAATAGTAATAAAACATCAAATTTAACCAATAGCTATGATATAACAAGGACTTTGCAACTCAACTAAATAGAACTCCCAAAATCCGGTGATACGGAGTCACAAGCTCAATATGAGTATATTGAACATCCCTATACAACAATATCTAATACAAGGGGAATAAAATAGAACTAGATAGAGAGTGACTCCGAGGCCTGCAAACTCCGGTAGGTATACCTTGAAGTCTTCGATCCAAGCTCGACTCACTGGTGCCTAGGCTGATATGAGGTACCTGGATCTGCACAAAAAGATATGTAGAAGTGTAGCATGAGTACATCACAACGATGCCTAGTAAGTATCAAGCCTAACCTCGGTAGAGTAGTGACGAAGTCGGGTCAAGGCACCTACTGGAATAAATAAGGAAACTGAGCAGGTATAGTATAACATGATAATGAAAACAAGGGAAATGATGCAGGGAAGAGATATAACAAGAATAGCTACACTAAGATTAAGGCAATTAAGACATCACGGAAGAAACACATAATAAAAATACCAAGGAATGATGCAACTAAAATACAAGTAATGTAAATAAAAGTTATTAACAAGAATCACTACCGAGCTACCGCCTTGTGGTCTCATTTCATAAATAATCACAATCTTTTTTTATATCACTGTGGTAGCCTTGTATTTAGTTTGAACATCCGGTAGTGATTCAAGCCTATTGAAACTATGAACATCTGACTTCCAAAACTAACATCGATTCATACCAAAATAACTCCGATTGATCTCAAATTTTGCACACAAGTCATAAATGACATGGAGGACCTATTCCAACTTTCGGAATCGGTGTCCGACCCTGATATCAATAAAGTCAACTCTCGGTCAAACTTCTCAACCTTCCAAACCTTCAACTTCTAACTTCGCCAATTCAAGACGAAATGACCTACGGACCTCCAATTCAATATCCTGACACGCTCTTAAGTTTAAAATTACCATATGGAGCTATTGGAACAGTCAAAACTCCGTTCCGAAGTCGTTTACATAAAAGTCAAACTACGGTCAACTATTTCAACTTTAACTTCTAACTTTAGGACTAAGTGTCCATTTCACTCCTAAACTCACCCGAACCAAAACCAAACACCCGGCAAGTCACATAACTACAATACAATATAAAGGAGGCAATAAATAGGAACATTGAGCGAAAATACTCAAAACGACTGACCGGGTCATTACAAGGGCCTTACAAAATCTTGCAATTTAGTAAGTTGATTCCTTATATGTTCGGGAAGGTATAGATTTTTTCCAACATGTGAAGAAAATCTCGTGTCTCTTTGCTCAGGCCTAAATTTTTAGATTTTTGCGTTCAGGTTCAAATCTCCTAGGAATCACCTCTGTTCGATCTCCAAACCTATAATTTCATTCCTTAGTTCCGAAAAGGTCCGACGTTGTTCTTCTAACTCCTTCGATCAGATTCAAATCACCTCCGTTTGGTTTCCAAGCCTATTTTTTGACATCCTATGAATGCCGATTCAACTTACCGTGTCTTCTTCTATTTGAATCCTTGTGTTGTAACGGTTATTCATATCATTCTCTTGAGATAATTGGGAATCCTGAAGGTGTTCTATCCACTCGTTCTGTTCCTTGATCTATTTCTATAAGGTTAGAACTAAATTTTGCAAATCAAAATTACCTGGTGTATCTAAACCTCATGTTCCAGAACTGTTTGGCGCAAATTCATTATAATCAACTCCGGTACTAATAGTTACACTACCAATATATCTAGTACCGATGTCCATTCTCCATTTTTCTCTTGTTCGTTGCTTACCTAACATTATCATGACTATTCTTTTATTTTCATTTTTCCTGGTAAAGCCATCTCCGACTCGATTATCCTCAACTGTGTCGATTAGTAAATTTCGGCCATGATGAAGGTTTAAACTAAAAACAAGAAAAGATTAACAAAAATTGTTAGTATCTTTGGATGAATAGAAAATGTGCTTGAAGTCCCAACAACGGAACCAAATTGTTTAACCTAAAAATTTTTTAAAGTCAAAATAATTAATTTTGTATGATGGGCCACAAACATCCAATTCGTTTTGAAAGGTATAAATTTTCATTAATACAATGTGATAGAGATGAGGAAAATAAATTCAATAACATATAATATAATAAAATAAAGCAGAGAAGAAATAATTTTTATTGGATGATGCTTGATAGGATGGTGAGCCGAACAAAGCTTGAAGAACTGCACTATGACTAACTTGGGAGCAAGATGCTATGAATTACAATATATAGAATTGTAGAGAAGAAAATTAGATTCTTACAATGATGATAAAGTGTGTTTATTTATAGGAACAAATTTAAGTAACTAATGAGTTAATCCCGTACCTGCTGAGTCAATCTCGTGCATGTTGAGTCAATTTCGTAATTGATTACTTTGTTCTGTCCGTTACAACTATTTATTGCATTTATTGTACATTACATAATTGATTTGTAACTAATGGTGTAATTTTGGTAAATCCCATGGAATTCAGGATTAATTGATTCTTTTCTCATTTGTAACTATGAGCTATTCTCACGTACCTGATCCGATGCTATTCTATAATGATCAGTTCCGAGGCTAATATGCACGGTACGAGTATGTTCAGCTCCAAAGGTGATTCATGTATCATCTTTACATGTCATTCTTCACTTTTCTCATAACTTTGCTTACACATATCGCCATTTAATAGATCCACGTGGCGAGTCTATTTTTCACTAATACAATAGACAAATCAAGTAATGGAATTCATTCTTTTAGTAATAAAAATATTAGTCTTTCTAACAAATTATTATTTTTTCCTTTTCCCCTGCTAAGGGTAACGGGTAAGAAGAAGAAAGAATAAAATGAAAATAAATAAATGAATTTGATGTGAAGTAGTATTATTTTCGGGGATATCTATCAAAAAGCAATCCCAAAAACAGAGTCAACGATGGGCGAGCAGGTGGTCAAGTGGCTTCAACGGTGACCTTTTTAAAGGAAACCCTAGATTCTGATTGAACCTTAGAATATCAGATTTATAGCAATTACACTTATCATTTAGCAAAGAGCCACAAAAGAGGGTCTCAAGGGCGGCAAGGATTCATCGACTCCGACATCGGAGTTGCAGCCCCCCATCCACCCCCGTACCCCAAATATATCTCACACATCATCCTCATTCTCTATTATCCCACCAATAATATAACCCATCAAAATCAAACCTTTACTCTTTATTGTTTGTTTCTCCACAAGAAAAATGGGTTCTTGCGAAAAGCTGTAAACCCCATTTTCTAGTTTTTCATTTTCTTGTGATTCTTTGCTTTTTATTGGGGTTTTAGGTTTTGTTTAGGGGGAGGGTGATGGCTCAAAATGGGCAAGGGATAGAACCTGCAGTTCTTGATGATATAATCAACAGGCTTTTGGAGTTTAGGAATGCAAGAACTGTTAGGCAGGTTCAGCTTTCAGAAGCTGAGATTCGATCCCTCTGTACTGCTTCTAAAGAAATCTTCCTTCAGCAGCCCAATCTTTTGGAACTTGAAGCCCCTATCAAGATCTGTGGTAAATCCCTGTTCTACCCCACTTATTTCACTTACTTTGTATAGGCCTATCGTTATGACATGTATGTTGGGCATATTAGTTTTACATTTTTTTGCTTGAGCGACTATTCCACCGCGTACCTGCTATCTCCCACCAGTACAGAAATCACCTAATGTTCTTCTACATGTAATTAATCTTTACTGCTTAGGGGTAGTTGCATAGTTGCATTTGATTTTCTCAAACCCCTTGTAGTGGTAATGTTTGAGGACCTTAAGTTTGTCTTTTATGTGTTTATTCGACATTGTTAAATGCAATAGGTTATTGATGAATTTGAAAGTTGAGTTTCCTTGTGTTGAAACGTGCATGTCTGAGTCAGGATAAGATGAAAAACTGCTTCTTTAAGTTTAATAAACTGTGATTTTATTTTGAGTTTTTAAAGGTTGATTGCCAGTTTGCCCACTCATCTTTTATATTGGCTTACTAGTAGGCGTGTGGCTTGTATTTTTAGTGTAAAAAGGGTACTATTGATATACTTATGGGAGATAGTTGAATGCTAATATCTGCTTTTGGATGGCATTGCCTTTGATATACTGCATATCCTGTTCGTAGTGCCCATTTTGTCTTTAGTAAGTAGCATGGCACTTTCTATGTTTTCTGATAGGATTACCAGGTTCTTGATTAATCTATTTTGCTGAAGTTTGATAGGACATGGGAGGGTTTAGAGTCCTTGTGTTTATCATTGAAATTGGTCTTCTAGTTCCTGAGAGATTGAGAATTACAGTGTCTAGAAATCCTAACTTGTCGTGCCTTGTAAATTGATTGTACTATGCTTTCTTTGTGATCCTGCTGTCATTATTCTAATATCTTAAGTATTCTAGTGTATACTGTATCTATATAATATGTCTTATATCATGAAGTCTTTTTATTTCCTAATAGGATTATTTTTTTCGCTAACTTTTTCTGTCCTCTACATTAAATTCCTCTCACGTCTCTGTTTCTTTGTTGAGGCATAAGTGGGTTTGTTGGGTCAGACAGTCATCATCAATCCTTCTTGTATTTGGTGAAGCTTATTAATCTATCGCCTTTTTTTCTTTTTCTTTTTTGTTCTGGATTCTAGGTGACATTCATGGGCAGTACGGTGATCTTCTGAGGCTTTTTGAATATGGTGGATTTCCTCCCGAGGCTAATTATTTGTTTTTAGGGGACTATGTTGACCGTGGCAAACAGAGTTTGGAAACTATATGCCTTCTACTTGCTTACAAAATTAAATACCCGGAGAACTTCTTTCTGTTAAGAGGGAATCACGAATGTGCTTCTATTAACCGGATATATGGATTTTATGATGAATGCAAGCGCCGATTTAATGTGAGGCTGTGGAAGACCTTCACTGATTGTTTCAACTGTCTTCCTGTGGCAGCTCTCATAGATGATAAAATACTTTGCATGCATGGTGGTCTTTCTCCTGATCTAACAGACTTAGATGAGATAAGGAATTTACCTCGTCCAACAGATATTCCAGACTCCGGTTTGCTTTGCGATTTACTTTGGTCAGATCCTAGTAGGGAAGTTAAAGGTTGGGGTATGAATGACAGGGGTGTCTCATACACCTTTGGTTCTGATAAAGTGGCAGAATTCTTGATGCAACATGATATGGACCTTGTTTGTCGTGCCCATCAGGTATTTCCTTTTTAACTTTTGGTCTCCGCTTTTTAGTTCCTTGTATTGACTAATATATTCTCTTGCCCAGGTTGTGGAGGACGGCTATGAATTTTTTGCTGAAAGGCAGCTAGTCACAATATTTTCTGCACCAAACTACTGTGGCGAATTTGATAATGCTGGTGCTATGATGAGTGTGGATGAAAATTTGATGTGCTCTTTTCAGATTCTGAAGCCAACAGATAGAAAACCTCGGTTCTTATGAAGCAAAAGATGATAGCTTATATCTGTGCTCTCCAGGGAACCTAAGGTCAGTGTATTTGACACATAGGTGTAATGATCATATCAGGAAACCCCTGTCCTTCATTGATCTTGTTTCTGTGCCATAAATAAAATATGCCTATGCTGATCTCATATTATGCATATGTACCAGAGATAGAAAATGCCTCCAGCTATCCCTTCTTTCAAAAAAAATGTGATTATGGGTCGTGCTCATTTCCCTTCCCCCGCTAGAAAAAATGAATGTTATTTGTTGATATTCTTTGCTTTGTATTTCATTCATACTGACCATTCTTTAACTGGAAAAGTTAACCTGCTTCAAGTCCTAAAAGTTTTACCACGTAATGTTACTATCTTATATGGTTAAGTTTACCATCTGTAAATCCTAAGGGGTCGTTTGGTTGCTAGTTAGAGCTATGCAAGTATTAGTAATGTAGGGCAAGTTATGTAGGGATTAGTTATGCAGGGATTTGTTATTCAGAGATTACTTATGTAGGGTTTAATCATGTAGGGTTTTGTTATGCATGGTTTAGAAAGGGAGTCTTGGCGTAACTGGTAAAGTTGCTGCCATGTGACCAGGAGGTCATGGGTTCGAGCTGTGGAAACTGCATCTTGCAGAAATGCAGGGTAAGACTGTGTACAATAGGCCCTTATGGTCCATCCCTTTTCCGGACCTCGAGCATTGCGAGAGCTTAGTGCACCTGACTGCCTTTTGTCTTTTTTTGTTTGTTATGCATGGTTTAATTATGAAAAGATTAGTTATGTAAGGATTTGTAATGCACGGATTTAGTAATTTATGGATTGTAATGTAGAGATTATATTTCGTTATAATTATGCAATGTGTAATTTAAAATAAATATGAGGGGTTTTTGGTCATTTGATTGTTTAATCCATATATTACTAATACATGTATTAGTTATTCCACGTTCTGCCTTGCATAAATAATTGTATAACTTATCCATTTATTACTTATACCCCTTATGGAAAAAGCAACCAAGCATAATATTAGTTATATTACTCCTAATACATAAATAACTTACCCTGTAACCAACTACCAAACGACCCCTAAAGCTTAACTACACGTATTATTGTATATCATATTGGTGTTTTACATTTTACTCTCTTCTTATTGTCCAGCAACTGTTTTTAACAGATCTCTATCAAAACCGACACTTCTTTCTCTTTATCTCTTTGCAAGTATGACTCCCTCAAGACCCATATTTCTTCACCTAATTCGTATCCAACTCTCACTGGATAAATGTGTGCTTGTATTGTGCATTTTAACTCCTTCTTTAGTCCTCTGCTTAGGGTCTGTGTTCTAAAGAGAAATTTTCCTGTGAAAATTCAATCTTTTCCATATTCGTTCTTCTTCAAAGTAGCTAAGGTGCTCTATAGGTACCCTCCCGTAATTATCCTAAAATTAAAAAGGCCCATCACCGATTGAGCAGAGTTATTCCCTTTTCTTTTGAAGCTGCTGTCCTCCTCTGCTTTAATGTTTCTCTAAAACTAGCGATTAAGTTTCTGGGGCCCCTTTTGTTGACGCTACATCATATGAATATTGGATCAAGACGATGACTAATCGTTAGGGGTTGCCTTTTGGAGGGATCATAAAGAATATCGATAAATTTGATCAACTTTATATGTTAGCTTCGTTTGTGGAGTAAAATTGAAAGTGCACGTGCAGTGATTTAGAAAGGATGACACTTTTGCCTTTTGGGGATGTAAGTATCACGGCACCATCTTAGTGCTGCTCCCTTTAATAATTTTTTCCTTTGATAAAAAATATTTGATTGAAAGGCCCTATATACGCTACATTGTAAGGCAAAAGCTTTACTGTGTAACTACTCTTTGCTACAAAAACATTGGTGATTTAAGATTGTATTTTACCAACTATTTTGTTCCAATTCAACATATATCTACCTTATACTATTTCTGTCTTTATTCCTTGCTCACAAAGTGAGTGACGACAAAACCTTACAATGGGCGATTGAAAGAAAAGGGGGGTATGGTGCTTATCACAAGACTTTTCAATCTTCAAAGTGGAAGAGACGAAGAGAGGAGAGGGAAGAGAAGGGATAAGGTGGATTATAGTCCTTATCATGCTTGTAAGGGCGTTTGAGCAACTTTTTGGCAAGTGCGTGGAGAGGTTTTCATGAGGGAAATTTTGTGCAAAACAAAAAATGTATTTGGATTCTTCTTTTTTGAAGTTTTTGGGTGTTCCTAGTAACTTTTTTTGGGAGGCTCTTTTCAACAGAAAAAAAAAGAAACTACTACAAAAGCTTGAGCAGACGAACAGATGGGCAATAGAGTCTTGTGTCGGATTGGTAAAGAAAGTAAAGGAATGATGTTATTATGGATTCCGGTAACATGTAACAAGTACTTATAGATTCTTGTGTTTGAATTTGTAAAGAAAATAAATGAATGGTGTTATTATGTATTCCAGTAATATTTAACAAATACTTAGTTATAGAATCTTGTGTCCGAATTTGTAAAGAAAGTAATGTAAAGGACTATAACAAACACTTTAATACAATAAGGGAATGATGTTATTATGTATTCAAGTAATATATAACAAACACTTAATTATTATAAGAAATGCATTGAGCATTCGTCATAAACAAAAATGCGTTGAGTATTTGGAAAGGTAAAACTATGCGTCAAAGTTATTCCTTCCATTTCTCATTTTGCATACTCATACTTCATCCTTCTTTCTTACTTCCACAATTAAAGTAAATTGTGAGGTACCAACCATCGTTTTCTGTAAGATTTTAAATGACACGTGATGTGTCAAGATTGTAGAACTGAGTTGTCAAGCCTCTCTGCGGATGAGAACTTCCTTGTCGTTTTCCTAAAATTGCATTTGATTAGTTGATTTTGTTTGGAAGCAAAACCTATACGCATTCACATCCACATATCTTCCTTTCATGAATTGTTACATCCACATATCTTCCTTTCATGAATTGTTGTCGATTTGATATTGTTGTCAAAGGAGGCTTCTTTAATGAAGGAAGACATGGATTAAGAGTAGATGAACATATGTAATGCAAGGAAAATAATTTTAAACAGAAGCAGCAGTGGTATGGTACTTTCTGTCTAAAAAAACAAAAGGAAAAACCAATTGTATGGAACAAAGGTTTAAAATTGACCATCAAGTAACTGAAGTAAAACTTCTTTCAATTAAGCTCAAAAATCATTTTAGATAACTGATTTAGACATAAAAGATGCAGTCTTAATTTTCTAGTTCAATTTATGACTGGCTTTTATACTAAATTTCTAATTTCCTATTGTTGTGCACTAACTTATTCATCCATAAAGTTCCTAACTTAATGCATTATTTTATTAGCAATATTTATTGTTTAGTAATGCTCTCTTAAGATAGAATCATGGATAGGCTTATGCTATAGTGCCTTGCTGGCTTCACCTAAGCACAGACTAAGGCGAAATGTCCTTCCTGTGTACTCCAAATTTCAGGGTGTAAGCGTGTTTTAATCGTCCTTTATCAACTATACGTTTCGTGAAATACAAAGTCTCAATCTGTCGGACATAATTATATTACAGCAAGGGAAGTATAAAATTTGAAACCGTCTTCAAGAACTGAAAGCCCTTTTTCTCATGATTTTACTAGTAAATGATCTTAACATCATATGGGGTCCATGTGAAATCTCATAATCTAGAAGACCTTTTTACTCTCTGATTGAGAAGTCTTGCATAGTCATTTCATCAAACTGAATGTACAGTACATGGAATTAGCGATCAAAAAAAGGAAAAAAGAATGTATCATACATGAATATGACATGTCAGCTATACAATTTTGTCAAACCTCAGCTACTTAACCTCTCAGAAGTGACACTTCATATTGCCAGTGGATTAAACGATGGATTAATCCTTAGAGGTGCATACCAAGGTGTACTTTGTAATGTTGATTATTCCCTGGGGATACCTATTCCTTTTTTTGTTCCATGATTCACGTTTTTTTTTTAGTATGAATATTGTAGCTAAAAACATTACATGTTTAACAATCGTGCTACTGTTTGATTTATAACAGCAAAAAATGCCTAAGTTCATCTAAATGGTTTAAAGGGCAATCTCTTATGTTGAATATAAGCTTGTCTCTTCATCAAAACAATCTTCTTAACTTTTGTATAGTTGTGCATGATGTATACTTGAAATGATTTGTAATTTGTATTCTGAACATGGTTGGTTTATGCAGAAATGCTTATGTGCTGGTAAAGAGCAGTCGAAGATGCTGGCTTTTGTAATGTTCATCATACAAGCATGTTTTCCGATGAAGGAAGCTGGCGGTCTGTTAAGGGCCATGTATTTTGAGATGAAAATTTACCTAACTGTAGTTTGTGTCGGTGGCCTCAAAGGCCAGAATCTTTATCCTCTGTATTTTCTTGGTGGTTCATTTATCTTATTTAAATTTGCTCGCGCAATCTATGATTTAACGTGTAAATACACTCTGTTTGTAATTGCAATGCAATCTTATTTAAGTGGTTGATACTAAAAAGTTTGCCTCCTTCCAGCCACCTTTCTAGTTTACCCTAATAATGTGGTACTTTATGTGAGCCGAATGGTTTGCTAGTATCTACTTCGTTATCTCAAGAAATGATAGTACCTTAGTGTTACTGGTTTCCCCTAATTATACGCCCAACAAAGGAGGAAAAATATAAAGAGAATTACACTCAAATGGGGTGTGATTTCTCAGTTGTAGCTGTATTCTTTGTCTGTTACTTGAGAGGTGCTTATTTTATGTTTATTTAACTACTTGCTGAGGAGCAATACATTCATTTTAAGTCGATATTGCTGGTCTTTTTTGCTCTGTGTGAATGTCGAAAGCTAACATAAATTGTTCAAGATTCAAGAAGGGGAAATCCACCGAACTCAGATTTCCGTTATATCAGGTTCACTGTTGTAAAACTAGACAAATAGTTTAGCTGTCCATTGAATTTTTTGAACAAACAAACAATATTGGGAATGTGAGAAGGTGATCTCACTCTACTTATAAGAAACATTCGGTCATTTAAAATACTACTGTAGTAATAGTTAAATAAATAAAGTAAAAACAAACCTCTTCCACTTTTTCATCCAGGCTTTGTGGATTGTCTGGGTTTGGACTTGTAAACTCTGCATGCGACATTCACTGATTATGTGGTGGATCTGGCAAGTGTCGTCTCTACTCAGGTATTTCCGTCCTGTTGAATGTCAACTATTACTATATATATGCCATGAAGATTGTACCGAGTTCTTACAACTGGCTAGCCATTACCAATGAAGCTAAGCACTTTATTTGCCTTGGTTTTATTGCTACAGAGCACCGCTATTCTTTCTTTAGTTGCTGCAGAAGCAACAACTCAATATGGTGGTTACCTTCCTCCGCCTGTTACCAGTCAACCACCACCAAGTTCTATTGGCTATCAACCGCCTAGTGCTCCGACAACAACACCACCTGGTCGTGGACATGTACCGTCGCCAAGGCACGCTCCACCTCGCCATGCCTACCCACCACCTTCTCATGGTCATTTACCACCATCTGTTGGCGGTCCTCCACCGCATAGAGGACACTTGCCGCCCTCTCGTGGGTTCAATCCCCCGCCATCTCCTGTGATTTCTCCAAGTCATCCGCCACCGTCCTATGGTGCACCTCCACCCTCTCATGGTGGCGGCCATCTACCATCGCATGGGCAAAGACCACCTTCACCTTCTCATGGACATGCACCACCCTCCGGAGGGCACACACCACCTAGAGGACAACACCCCCCAAGCCATCGTCAACCTTCACCTCCGAGTCGACATGGACATCCTCCACCACCTACATATGCACAACCACCGCCGACACCAATTTATTCGCCTTCTCCTCAAGTGCAACCACCACCGACTTACTCACCTCCTCCACCTACACACGTACAACCAACACCATCACCACCTTCACGTGGACATCAACCACAACCACCCACTCATCGACATGCACCACCTACTCATCGACATGCACCACCTACTCATCAACCTTCACCCCTAAGACATCTACCACCTTCTCCCCGTAGGCAGCCACAACCACCAACTTACTCACCTCCTCCACCTGCATATGCACAATCACCCCAACCCTCACCAACGTACTCGCCTCCTCCACCTACATACTCTCCACCACCACCATCACCAATTTACTCGCCTCCTCCACCTGCATACTCACCATCTCCACCACCAACACCAACTTTCTCGCCTCCTCCTCCAGCATACTCACCACCACCAACGTACTCCCCTCCTCCACCTACATATTTGCCACTGCCATCATCACCAATTTACTCGCCTCCTCCGCCCGTATACTCACCACCACCACCACCATCATATTCCCCTCCTCCACCTACATATTTGCCACCACCACCGCCATCATCACCAATTTACTCACCTCCTCCACCACCACCATCCTTCTCGCCACCTCCACCCACATATGGACAATCACCTCCACCTCCACCAGCGTATTCCCCTCCTTTGCCTGCACCACCAACATATTCTCCTCCTCCACCTACATACTCGCCTCCTCCCCCTACATATGCACAACCACCACCGCTTCCACCAACATACTCGCCTCCTCCACCTGCATACTCACCACCACCACCGCCAACGTATTCTCCTCCTCCACCTACATACTCGCCTCCTCCCCCTGCATATGCACAACCACCACCACCTCCACCAACATACTCACCTCCTCCACCTGCATACTCACCACCGCCACCATCACCAATTTACTCGCCTCCGCCTCCCCAAGTGCAGCCACCACCACCGACTTTCTCTCCTCCTCCGCCAAGACGAATTCACTTGCCTCCTCCTCCTCATAGGCAGCCACGGCCACCTACACCTACTTATGGCCAGCCACCATCACCACCGACTTTCTCTCCTCCTCCGCCAAGACAAATTCACTCACCGCCTCCTCCTCATTGGCAGCCACGAACACCTACACCTACTTATGGCCAGCCACCATCACCACCGACTTTCTCTGCTCCTCCGCCAAGACAAATTCACTCGCCGCCTCCTCCTCATAGGCAGCCACGACCACCTACACCTACTTATGGCCAACCACCATCACCACCAACTACATATTCACCCCCTTCTCCTCCTCCATATGGGCTTCTGCTTAGTACTCCATAAACTAGACCATCCACCCCACCAACAAACCTGCCACCTTCTACGTACCATGGCCCATTGCTACCACGTACCTCCTGTACACCATAAGAGCTGCATTTAGTCGCTAGTTGTTCCTTAATCAATAAAGGTCTGGTGTGTTTCTTACCGTTGTCTCACCAGAACAGCTATAAAGATCAATATTTCTTTCTGTTCTTTTACTATGAGTAGACAGGTATGAAGATCCTGTAATAAACTTCAAGTGTTGTGTAAGCTTGATTAAGTACTATTATGCAGTGTTTTTTGGCGACAGTCTAACTTTGTAAAACTAAATGATATGGCGGATCATCTTTGCTTCCAAAACGGAATTCAACCTGGTAATTTACTATAGACGATTCAAAACCTGATAGGAATAATCCCAAATTTAGAAGTTCAATGCTAAGAAGTCTCAAATTTTTACTCCAAAATATAGCTAAGCAAAATTTACGTTAATTTAGTCAATAATCAGAAAACAAGAGGGTTTAATGTTTTGACCATCTGTTCTCTCGTTACTATGCGACAAGAAGCTTATTGGATGTAATATTATACTGCCAAGCTATTCTGGATAACTTAATATCTCCAATGCAAACAGTCCAAGAAACTGCAGCAGCAGTAGTAGTTAACGTAAACCTTTTGGACATGCGAAAGAGAGTCAAAATAACGTGAGAGCTTTGCAACTACAATAATTTAGACTTTTAGTTCGATAATATTTCAGCTAAACTCATTTTAAGGTCCCAATATGGGAACCCAACCCAAGAAAAGTAGAAAAAGAAAAGAGGAACCAATTTATCCTTCTAGTCCAGAACTGGATAATTACATCAAGTAAAGATAAATTAGAACAAAATAATTCAAAATACCTGTCCAATAACAGGACAAATTTGAGCTTAAGAGGCTTTCGGCTATATAGGATTTGATTATGTACAGCTTAATTGGGTGTTTAGTTCTTTTTTTTTTCTTTCCCTGGAGAAATAGAATATGTATTAATCAAACCCAGTAGTCAGCTACTCATTGTACGATGAAGCCTCATTGACAATCCACACAGGAAAGTTGTCAAACCAAGAGACTTTATTATGTGGTGATAAAGAAAACTTAGCTAATTTATGGCTAAAAGTATAATAAACCGCTCCATACAGCAGTCAAACACTGCTTAAGAGACCAGACATCTTCACAACAGTATTCACCTCCCATGAAGGACCTATATTACACATGCAACTGACACAATTCTTAATTTACCCTTGTTAAAAGAAGTTTTAAGTTTATCCATTGATGTGTAAAAGGTTTTTAATTAATGCATGCTCACTGTAATTTGGTGAATTCAAACAAGTTTTACCATTTTTTCTAATTATTAATCTTTGTTTAGTGTAATATTTGCCTGCAATTGACTTCTAATTTAACTGATCTGTTTTTAGTCACGTAACCGATTCGGAACAAAAGAAAAGGGCACACGAGAAAAAAAGAAAGAAACATTATAGTCTTTCTTTGCCATTTTGCATGTAGTATGAACCACCACCTTACGACTTAGTTGTTCACCTTAGTGAGAAATATCTTTAAAATGATAAATAATACATGAATAATTTCCTTACACTAGAATATCATATAAGGACAAAATTCCATGCAAGTATATCATGAATATGTACACATACTATTAAGAAAAAAGAGGATAAAAGGAAAGAAAAAAAAGTCAAAACTGCTATTATATAATTTTTTTTTAGAAGTATTTACAAAAAATAAAAATTCATAAGATGGTCAAACAATATCGGATTGGTTTTATTTTTAATTTATCAATACCAAAACAAAGCAAATCAAAATAACTTATATTTTATGATGAATCACCGTATAGATGAAGATTAGAAATTGCGATTTTTGAAAATTGAATAAAACTAAAGTACGTACCTGTTGATTAGGTATTGATTTTTTGATTGTTGTTTAACGCTCCAACAAATGACACATTATCTACATAAGCTGGGTTTCAGGTTGATCTAAAGGGGATTTCCATAATTACTCAGGCGGAATAAAATTTTCACTATCTTGTGCTCATTTTTAAAATTCTCCCCTTAAAAGATTATACTGTAGCAATTATGTACGTGTACACAATTCACATTTTTATGGTATACACTATTAAGTTATACAACATGAATTGTATACTCCGAAGGTATACGACTTATATATCAACATGATATTTTACAAATATTCTTTCCTAAATAATTATGGAATGTAATATTATTTAAAATGGACATTTTCACGTAATTTTTTTGGCCGCTATATAAATGTCCCTTATTGTAAAATTATAGCAATATAAGCCAAGAAATATAGATAAAACTATCAAGTTGTATTCAAGTCTATCTTATTGATGTATTTTGTAGAATCAGAAACATCGTATATATAGTGTACAATTTAATTGAGAGATACAAGATATTAAATGAGTGTTATAAACATATTCATGTATAATTCTAAATGGTTCATGGATGAGTTGTTGGACATTCACAAATTCAATGTATTCATAACACTCCCCCTTGAATGTCCATAGATAATGTGCCTCGTTAAAACCTTACTAGAAAAAACCCGGTGGGAAAAAGCCTAGTGAAGGAAAAAGAGTACACATATCTTGTAATACACATTGAGTTCTGCCTCATTAAAAACCTTACCAGGAAAACCCAATTGGGACAAAATCTTGGTTAAGGGAAAAAGAGTACAACGCGTATTATACTCCCCCTGATGAAAACTTTATTTGATATCTCGGAGACGACACATTTCGATCTTATGTCTCAGCTTCTCAAATGTTGATGTTGGCAATGCCCTAGTGAATAAATCTGCTAGATTATCACTTGATCGGATTTGTTGAACAACTATCTCACCATTTTGCTGAAGATCGTGTGTGAAAAAGAACTTTGGTGAAATGTGCTTTGTTTTGTCTCCTTTGATATATCCTCTTTTAAGTTGAGCTATGCAAGCAGCCTTATCTTCATACAATATCGTTGGAATCTTCATTTTTTTTAAAAAGACCACACAATTGTTGAATGTGTTGAGCCACTAATCTCAACCACATACACTCTTGACTAGCCTCATGAATAGCTATTATCTCTGCATGACTGGAAGATGTAGCAACTAAAGTTTGTTTTGTTGAACACCATGAAATAGTTGTACCTCCATAAGTAAATAGATAGCCTATTTGAGATCGGACTTTATGTGGATCAGATAAATAACCTGTATCTGCATAACCAGTCATTGTGAATCGGATTCATAAAAATAAAATAATCCCATATCAATAGTCCCTCGGAGGTATCTAAAAATATGCTTAACACCATTCAAGTGTCTTGTTGTTGGAAATGAACTAAATCTTGCTAATAAACTTATTGCAAAAGTTATATCTGGTCGAGTATTATTTGCAAGATACATTAGTGCCCCAATTGCACTAAGATATGGAGTTTCATCACTAAGAAGATCTCCATAATTGTCATAAGGTCGAAATGGATCTTTATTTATATCAAGTGATCTCACAACCATCGGGGTACTCAATGGATATTCTTTATCTATATAAAAACGCTTTAGGATCTTCTCGGTATAAGTTGATTAATGGACAAAAATTCCATCTTTCATATGCTCAATTTGTAGACCAAGACAAAATTTTATCTTTCCAAGATCTTTCATTTCAAACTCTTTCTTCAAACATTTTACTGCTTTTGGAAGCTCCCCAGGAGTTCCAATGATATTCAGATCATCAGCATACACAGTGATTATAATAAATTCTGATTCAGGCCTTTTTATAAAGACACAAGGATAAACTGGATCATTCATATACCCTTCTTTCAGCAAGTACTCACTCAAGCAATTATACCATATTTGCCCTAATTGTTTCAATCAATATAAGGATTTTTGAAGTTTTATTGAACAAGTTTTCCGTGAATCTTTATAAGCTTCATGCACTTTAAACCCTTCAGGAATTTTTATATAAATTTTGTTGTCTAATGTGCCATATAAATAGGATGTGACAACATCCATCAGACGCATATCAAATTTTTCATGGACTGCCAGATTTATAAGATACCTAAAGGTGATTGCATCCACCACAGGAGAATATGTCTCCATATAATCAATGACATGCCTTTGTGAAAATCCTTGTACCACAAGTTGTACTTTATATCTAACAACTTCATTTTTACCATTTCATTTTCGCACAAAAACTCATATATATCCCATTGGCTTTATTCCTTCAGATGTTTGAACTATACGTCCTAATACTTCGCATTTTCAAGTAAAATTAATTCTACCTAGATAGCATCTTTTCATTTTTGTCAACCATTTCTCTTTCTACATTCATCGACAGACCTTGGTTCAAGATCCTCATCTTGTTGCATTATTTTAACAACAATATTATAAGCAAAAACATTGTCGATAATATATTATTTCGGTTCCACCTTTTTTCCCGTAGAGACATAACTTATTGATATCTCTTCATTCTTATTATTTTCAGGTACCTGGACCTCCTCTGAGGTCTTATCATTTGTTATGTCACGGGCTCTTTTGAGGAATTGCCTCCATATTATGATCTCCTAGATCATTTGATCCTTTTCACTTTCGAGGATTTTTATCTTTGGAACAATTTGTCTACCACGTTTCAAGCGTGGATTAGACTCATTTGCATTTATAGATTGTCCAACGGGGACATCAATTCAAATAGGAGCATTAGCAGCTGGAAGATGTGACTTAGTCACTCTTGGTAGGTGTCACGCCCCGAACCTAGGGAGGTGTGACTGGCACCCAGTGTCATAGTGGCCCGAGCAAACCACTCTGTAACTCATTCATTCCTTTTGTAACTATCATAGGCCAACATGGCCACAACTCGTAATGTACAACCATAAGTTTGTAGCAAACCTCTAACATGATGACTCATAGACTCGGCTGCACTCCGAATGAGATAGAGTCTTACTGATCCTTCGCTGAATGTCAATCTCGTCTATTATGAGGGATCGTCAAACTGATTATCTATACATGTAGGCATGAATGCAGCGTCCCCAACAAAATGACGTCAGTACGAATAATGTACTGAGTATGTAAGGCAAAACTGCAACATAATAGTAAGTCAACATTAATTAAGGACATGGAAGAAATATGGAGTAAATGACTCAACCTATAAGTCTGGATAGCTCTATAAATCATGAAATATTTATAGTATCATGCATATGCGTATGAATGCCATGTAATGCATAGGTCTATACGTACATAACATCATATAGCCTCTGAGGGCATCCCATCACATCATCTCAGCCACTGTAGACAAAATCATCATCGTATACCAGCTGATCAGTTGGTGGTACGTATATAACGCCATAACCTTTCCCATATTCCATATATATATATATATATATATATATATATATATATATACGCGTATATAACGCCATAACATCATCACGCCTCTGAGGGCATCCCATCATATCATCTCGGCCACTGTGGGCAAATCATCAACGTATACCAGCTGATCAGGTGGTGGTGCGTATATAACGCCGTAACCTTTTCCCATATATACGCGTATATAGCGCTGTCTGAATCATGGGTCAATGTACATGTATAAATTCATGAAAAGTACGTTAATAAAATATTTCGGAATGTCATAAGACCATTTTGCCTTTGAGTAATATTGTAAAGTAAACTCTTTTCAACTTTCGTATTTTTCTGAGACCCATGAAAAGATGATAGAATATTATGACACATGGAAATTCAAGAACATAAATATCTCTAATACTTCTATGAATAGAGTTATTTATGGAATTTTGTGCATTTGCTCGTTAAATTCAACATAAAATTTTTCATTCAATGGTCTTACCTTATACTTGAGTTGACATCATACACTTAACACTTCCCTACGCACTGTAAGACAGGATCAATATTTGTATAGTCCATCTACTTCAACATTACTACTCCTAAGAGTTAGAGGCTCCGACGAGCAAATCGTGACAACTAATTTGTTTTCTTTTTCCTGTAAAGATTGCCATTAACTGCATAAAATAACTTCTTAGCGCACACTAGACCATGGTACTTAGCGATCATCTGGTCCTTGATTTCTTTAATTTCGAAATGACATGGACAGTTCTAAAGTGAAGATTCCAAGGGATGTAGTAAGTGGCAATCTCTTTTAGTACATTAATTTTTTGTATAAATAGTGCTACCAGTAGTGAGCCTTTGAGAATTTTCTTAATTTGCTTTCAGGTTTCAATTTTGCTGGTTCAAGGAGGAGCCGATGGGTATTTATAGGCGTGCTTAGAGGAGTGTCAGGTACTTTCGGGATATTTCTCTCCGCTTTGATATTTTTCTAACCAAGGTTGATATGCAGATGCCGAGAAGTTTGTAGATAAATCTCGTTGGCCCATTATCAAATTTGACGAGTGGAGCTTTGTACACTTGGGCAATATTCTAGGAAAAATGATACTGTATAAAAATAATAATCGAAAAAATATATAAAATATATATATATATATATATATATATATATATATATATATATATATAATATGTTATACATAAAAATTATACAAATTTATATATTTTTTCGGCTATCAGATATAAATAATTTTTTACGCGGGCTAAAAGTAATAATACCCCAAAATTCTACGATCACGATGGACCGAAAATTACATCAGATGGAACTTTTTTAAAATTATTGTTTATATTTTGATTTCCTTAAAGTTTTTTGGGAGAATAATCCCGCATTAAAATTTTAAAATATACTAGCCAAAATATTAAAGCACTAAAAATTATGATGATAACCAGAATTTTCAACACCAAAAATTACGATGGTCACAAGATTTTTCATCTTCAATGTTGAAAATTTTCTGGTAATTCGACAGAATTTATGGCAAAAATCTGACAATTAGGCAAGCTTTAAACTTCTGCACAACATGTTTCAAAATTTATTAACGATCGGAAAAATCATGTCGAGTGACTTTAAAATTCTGGTATGCAATTTTCCCTTAAAACTTCTGATACTGGAATTAAAAAAATCAATAATAACACCAAAATGACCTATTTTGTCATTCTATTGTAGTTACTTGGCCCAACATCATCACTTGTCTCAACTTCCGAAGGAGTTTTCGTACTGGCCCGACAGGCCAACATTATGGTTAGAGCTAGATATTTTGTTCACTTTATGATAATAGTTTAGGGAAAAATGCACAAATACCTATAGAAGTCAAAATAATTACCCTTCTTTTGCTCGTTAAGAATCCTACCCATTAAATAATTAATATTATACCTATTTTAATTTTAATTAAAAAATTTACCTAATTATATTATAATAGAAATTTATTTAAATTTTTTTATTTAGGTTCGTACTTAATTATATTAAGTATCTATATTTATCATTTATGAACAAAATAAAAAAAAAGAAAAAAGTAAAAGATTCCTTAAATTTAACATTACATTCCTCTCTCTTTCACCCGGCCCACATCCTAAAAATTCGAATTTTATCTATTTTTCAAAACATTTCATCTCTTTCTCTCTTTCACTCATATTTGTCACTCAAAATCGGTACTTCTCTCACAATGCAGACAAAAATGACAAAAATTTATCTCTAAAATTGCAGCGGCGAAGGGTTCTCCATTGGCATCATTAAAAAGTTTCAAAACTTTGAATTCAATTTTCAAAATTTACGAATTTGTGATTGCTTGGATTGGGTGTTCTGGGAAATGATGGAAAATATACCTTATAGTTTATATCTTAATTTTTAAGGAAATTGGTCAAGTTTAAAATTGATTTAGGTAAAATTTTAGAGAGACTCGGACAAAATAAAATTGGGGAAATTGTATGATAAATGTATCACAATTATTTTAGAATTGTGTCACAGCTATATCAAAATTATATGTTACTTGTATCTAATACATCAACATCTAAAATAATACCCGATATAATACTAATATAATATTATATCATACATTAAATTTAGAGTTGTGATTGAAACTTGAAGAAGATGAAGATCACAATTGTATCATAGTTTTTCAGAAATGTATCGCAGTTTGTATCCCAAATGTATGATAATAGTATAATATATCAAATACAAGTTAGACATAATTTTTATATAAGTACGATACATTTATGATACAATTAGTTTCTCGTCACGTGCGTTGCACGTGTATCATGAACTACACTTTTATAAAATAATCTCAATAGTGTTACAAAAAAAATTAGAGTTAATAATGATACAAAAAAGAATAAAATACATGTCTTTGTAAATAATCAATTTGTCGCATATTCCTAGGACCTCTATTGAATGTTGCTAAAAGTAATATATTTTTTCCAACCTTTTCTCCTCTATTGATAAGGCTCAGGGTCATTGTAATATTCCGAACTATAAGAAAACTTTGATTATCTCATCAACCAATATTCTTATTAAACTATTACGAAGAAACTCGTGTATATGAGTCAATACATCTTTTGCCCATGGGAGCTATAAAGTTATCCCTAAATAGTAATTGTATGTATATATATATATATATAAAAGTGGGAAATAGAAAAGCGAGGTGACACCTCTCTTAAGTCAAGAAACACATTTATCTTTTTTCTCATTTTTTCTCCTTTTTCATCATTTTTTCTATTTATTTTATATTAAAAATTCTATCTTCATAACTCACACCTCTTTATCTTCATAACCTATATTTTTAATAATCTTAATAACTCTCACGCCTCTCATATTCATAACCTCTAAATAGTTAATGTGTAAGTTTATTTTAATCTCTCTCTATATATATATCTTTTGACTTGGCACTTCTCTTTGACTAGCTTTACCATTTATCTTTTTTCTCAATTTTTTGGTTTTTCCTCCTATTTCTTTCACTTATGTGCTGTAATTAATAACCCAAAAACACACCTTAAATACTCTTAACGTATGTATTTTATTTATTGAATTCCATTAAGTATTCAATTCCGTATCAGTTAAAAACCTTTACATCTCCCCAGACATATAAATATCCATTATTAAGGTTGTCTCCATTCATATAGATGTAACTTTCTTTCCTTATGATGTCATGCGATTCCAAAGGAGATTAGGACTTGTCATATATAGTTCATTCTTCAATTTCTTTCTTTTGTTTTTGGTGAGTGGAGTGCTGATTATCCTCAATCTTCCATGGCTAATTGCACGTAATGTATTCTTATGTATATTTCCTTTATCTTTTTATGTGCTTCCTATTTTATGCATATTAATTTTTATCTGTATTGGTTTTTCAGGGAATAAGAGAGAAATAGATCAAGAGTATTGCCATCTTATAAGATGGGAAATTTCCATTCTTATTTTTAGTTTTATTTGGAAAAGAAATATCAATAATGGTTTGTATATATCTTTAGTTACATACATTGTTATGCTTCGAGCCTCTTAACTTACCTTTCTTTATTATGTCTTGAATCTCTTTGGTTACATGCTCTCTTTACTTTTGAGAATTCAAGAGGAGGAAAAGAAAGGAGGCTTGACTTTGTAAGGAGTAAGAAAAAAAAAACGGATATTCATAAAATTTGATTCAACTGATTTGCAGCGATGAATTCATTTTTACTTTTTCATTTTCTCGTTCACTCTGTGTTGTTTCTATTATCATCATCCTTTTTATCTATCAGAAAAACATAAATATATATATATATATATATATATATATATATATATATATATATATATACACACACACACACACATAAAAATTAATTATATATAAAAGATTAAAACTCGTGGTGACATATTAGAAAAAAGAATATAGAACATATTTATAAATAATAAAAAGGAATAAGACTTAAATTTAATCTATTAGATTATAAAATCGAAAAAGAATAGTGTACATATTTCCATCTTCCGCTATTAGTGTAAAAATTATTTTGTATATCAAGAATTATTAGTATAAGTTATATATATATAGGATCAATAAAGATGAGTTGGCATACCTCTTCGGCCAGCAATATTATTTATCTTTTTTTCTTTTTTGGATTTTATCTCATTTTTTTAGTTAGTAATTATATAATTGTAACGACTCGACTGGTCGTTTTGAGCAATTTCGCCCGATTCGGTAGTTTGAGGTCTCGAGTAGCTTCACATTATGTATATCGACTTGTGAGCATGGTTGGATTCAGTTTCCGGATGAACCAGAGTTGAACTGGAAGAAGGAACATAGTTTTGGAAGTTTAAACAGTGAAAATTTGACCGGAATTGGACTTTTGAGTAAATAACCCCGGAATGGGTCGTGGGTGATCTTGACAGCTTCGTATGGTGATTTTGGACTTAGACGCGCGTCCGAATTCAGATTTAGAGGTCCATAGGGTAAATTGAGGCATTTCGGCGAAAGTTAGAAAAGTTGAAGTTTGGAAAATGGAGAAGTTTGACCCATAGTTGACTTTTGTGGTATCGGGGTCGGAATAAAATTTTGAGAGTTGGATCAACTCCGTCATATCATTTTGGACTTGTCTGCAAAATTTGGCGTCATTCCGGGTTGATTTGATCGGTTTCGGCACATGTTTTCGAATTTGGAAGATTTGGAAGTTCATAGTTCGATTCATGGTGTGATTCATCGTTTCGGCATTGTTTGATGTGATTTGAGACCTCGAGCGAGTACGTGTTAGGTTATGAGACTTGCTTGTGAGTTTAGACGGGGTCTCGGGGGCCTCGGGTGTGTTTCGGGTGCGCTACGAGTATTTTTCCCCATTTTTGGAACTGCTGTTTTGCTGCTTCTGGTATCCTTCTTCGCGATCGCGAATAGCCTCTTGTGTTTGTGATGCCTTGCTGCTGACCATCTCGAAATCCTTCTTCGCGTTCGCGTCCATCCCTTCGCATTCGCTAAGCCCTGCATTTTCCTTTTTCGCGTTCGCGACATTCCATACGCGTTCGCGTAGGTCCCTGCTCTTCTTCTCCGCGTTCGCGAGCTCATCATTGCGTTCGCGATGAGCAACCTGGCAGCCTTAACTTTTCTTCTTCACGAACGCGGTCCTCTCTTCGCGTTTGCGATGCACAAAAATCTGGGCAGACATAATATATCCCAAAATCGAGGGTTTCACCATTTTTATCATATTTTGACTTCTATAGCTCGGTTCTTGGCGATTTTTGGTGGGTTTTTTACGTAATTCGATTGGGTAAGTGTTCTTCAACTATAATTAAATATATTCCATGAATTTGTCTTTATTTTTATCAATTAAATTGTGTTTGGGGTTGGGGAAGGAGTTGGTTTTTGAAGAAAAATTCTAAAACGAAAAATCGTGATTTGAGGGACCAAATAGTATCGTAATTTGATAAAATTTATATGGTTGAACTCGTATCAGAATGGATATTCAGTTTTTGTAAAATTTGTTAGGTTCCGAAGTGCGGGCCCAGGGGTCGACTTTTGGACCGATTTTTAGAATTTGATCAAGATTGAAACTTTATGATCCGGAATGGTCTCGTATGTGTTTTATTTGTACTTTGAAGTTAATTTGGTTAGATTTGAGCCGCCCGGAGGTCATTTCACCCGAGAAGTGCATCTTAGAGTATCAGTTTGTCGTCTTTGAGGTAAGTATCTTGCCTAACCTTGTGTGGGGGATTTCCCCTTAGGAATTGAGTCTTCTATGTTAATTGTAGTCCATGCATACGAGGTGACGAGTGTGTGCTCGGACTTATTTGTGGGAAATTTTACTCTAGGGTTCTTAGGTCCTTATGTAGAAAGTATCCTGTTATGATTGGGTTTCCTAGTTGCTTAAATTGCCTCTATATGTTCCATATAACGTTGTTAGCTTTTCCTCTAATTCTTACATGTTACATTGACCCTTAATTGCCTTAATTGGAGTGATTTCCTTCCTTATTGTTTTGATACTTCTTGATTGTGAGTTCCTCTATGACTTCGTGCAAATAGGTTACATGTTCAATTGTGGTGGTTACCGGTGTAGTTATCTCGTCCTTATTATGTCTTGTTGTTTAGTTAATTCATAAGTAAGAATTCACATTTCCTTTCTTAAAAATAATCTAACTGTTTAAATGAGGTTTATTTAAGCTCCACTTTTGATATTAAACACTATTTTATGTTTTTGAATTCACCAACATATAAAATTAAATTTTTTGTATAAATATACAAATATATCTCTAATATCTTATACAACCGCGCGAAGCGCGGACAATTTCACTAGTTTACTAAATAAATTAGAGCCATCAAAAGCTTCAATAAGTATCACATTGCTTTCGACACCTTTATTAGTGATATAGATACACCATGATGTTTGATTAAGCAAAGCAAAAGTCTAGCTAATAAGATGTCACGCTCTTTTCCATAGTCAAATTGAGGAGCTTCTGATTCAATGCACCACTCTTTTTTGAACTTTGTGATCAGCAAGTTCAAACCTTCTAGCATTAAAATATGGAGAAGGGAATTCATTTTCTGGCACTTCTGTACTTAAGGTAGTCCATGTTTGGCCTAAATCTTATAGGTTAACTCAACTGAAACATAAAAGGACCTAAATAGTTTTCATATTTCAATACTTTAGCCTGCCCTTTCGAAGTGAGGACCTCTTCATGTACCAACCTCCCGGGTCCCAACTGCATGATAGTTGTTCCCTTTCAAAAAAAAAAAAAAAGAATCATCCTCGAATTCAAACCTTTGAAAAATAGAAAAAGGATCAAGTACCAATCAGGGGCGGCCCTTTCATAAAGTAAGTAAAACAACTGCTTTAGGCACCATATTTTTGGGGGCCCCACTTTTTATTACACATAATAAGTTATGTATAAGTTTTAAAAAAAAGTTTTGTTAAGTGAAAAAGTTTGATTTCTTTCTTTAACAAGTATAGAGAAGAAGGATTTGCAACTACTATAATTTCTGCCGAGAAAATTGTACTTGAAATGAATACCGAGCCCGAATTTTGTAAGAAACGTATGATATATAGGAAGTAACAATTTGATGAGAATATTGATAATAAAGTCTCAAAATCTTTCGAAGAGTCCTTTAGAATTGATTACTTTATGCATAGTAGACAATGCTATTTTTTTTCACTTAGATTTGAACAATTCGAAGCATATGAAAAATATTTTTGGTTTCTATTTAGCAGTAAAGATTAAGGTCACTAGATGATGAAAATTTTAAAAAATATTGCCTTAATGTTGAATGTTCCTTAAATGATAATAATCAATTCAATATTGACGGCTTAGATTTATTTTGAGAATTAAAAATAGTAAAAAAAATTATATAATTAGAAGATAACAGTTTAATTGATACATTCGGTCAAATAAAAAATTTGATTCTTTTTTCAATGTCTTTAATACTTATGGAATAATGTTAATAACTTTGTTTCCGTCGTTTCAGCGGAATTTTTTTTTTAAAATTAAAATTAATAAAATCTCACATAAGATCAATAATGTCTCAATAAAGGTTAAATGAATTAACTATATTGTCAATTAAGAAAGATTTATTAGGAGTTATTGATTATAAAAAGAATATTAATAACTTTGTATAAGAAACGCTTGAAAAATAACTTCAAATAAAGAAATATTTTTTTTAAAGTTAAGACCCCTCATAAAGTTTAGATTTAGGTCACAAAACTCGTCGGGCCGTCCTTGGTACCAATATGCATTCATCACCAAAAATATGCATGGCAAAATAAGAGAAGGAAATCCATATACCTTTTAACCCAATTTCTTCTAGGCATCATAAAGACTCCGTCTATAAGTTATGTACATATCATCATTATAGAGTCACTTAATTCTCTAAGTAATAATGCACCTTTCATGAGCTCATCAAATAAGGAATGATTTAGATAGACCAAAAAGATAAGATACTCCATGTACAAACCATATCTAAATCTACCAATATTTATCTCTCGAATTACTATGGTAAGAAATGTATATATCAAACTCAAAATTCTATAAAGACTTCCTAGCATAAAAAGACAACGCTTTAAGTCAACCATAATAATAACCATCTAAACAAATGTTCCAACATGCTTCCCAAAAAGAACAATATTATGATAAACCCAAGTATAACATCCACTACAGTCCATTCTTTCAAGAATCAATACTCACTTGACAGAAAATATACACGGGGATTTAAAGAAACCAAAGTGTTTAAGGAGTAAACCTCATATGTCCAAATTGATTTTATCAACAATGTGTTATAATCCACCATGCAAATCAATAATCAATATATATAGTATGGTAAAGGAAATACGAAAGATTGACCAAACATCCATTTATCCCAAGTATCTCTACAACATGCATCAAATTAAACACTCTTATGGTAGCGCTAAGTATATCCAAAATCAAGAAAGAGCGTCTCTCCAAATGAAGTAGCAACTACTTGGCTCAAATGAAGACAATGAAACTAATAGATCTAAAGATTAACGGCTAACTAATAAATATTTTCTACCGTTCAATCCTTCTAAATTGCACATATACTTCAGTTGGAAATCAATTACACAAGAAGTTAAGAATACATTGTATAAGGCAAGAAGTTAAAATTATTAGAATAGCAAATATTTTTCACTCACCAAGTGAGGATCTTTCCCAGTAAATGCATATGTCCACAATACGTTTTAGGAGCTAATACAACAACCACTATTAAATGCTTAGCTGATGAACCCTTTATACGTTTTAACCCTTCATAGCTTTAAAAATTCCCCAAAAAATTCATCTGTAGTCCACCATATAGCTTTAAATTCTACAAGCAACCAACTGATTATCAAAAATATTTACCAAACCACAATAGTATACACATAGGATGTAAAATAAATTACTCTATCAATTCAAAATCTAATGCACTATCTGTGCGCATAAAATATCAGCGATACCTATATCAGCCAAAATCATTGCTCTAACAATGGGTACCACGTATGGTTCAGTCTCTTTCATGTCCTCCCCCCTCCTCATATTATTCTCATTGTCATCCTCAATCCCTTCATCCGACTTTGTTCCTTCACCCACAAAAAGAAATTCAAGTAAAATATTTATAAGCGGTTCATAGTCCCAGTCTTAAAGCCATACAATTATCCATTCAATTGAAGATTAATTACTCTATGTGTCTTGGTACTTTATTTTATTTCCCTAGCGCAGTCCTTCCCTATTGATTCTCCAGATCATTCTGAAAAATTCAGTAAATTTTTCCTCTTTTCTTTTCTTACTCTGTGAACAAGAAACTGTATATAGTGGCAAGAGAACGATATGAATTAATAGATTTCGGAGGTAAAAGAAATGATGAAAACATCAGAGTAATATTGCAAAAACTAGAAGTACGGTGTATGTTCTATCAAGACTTTAACTGCCACTCTCAATAGCCACCAACTCAAATAACCCATACCCTACATTGATTATCGAAATACCATTGTATTATGACCTAGAGTAATGATCAAGTATACCGTTGTGAATGGAATGGTTGTGACTGTTAATATTGCAAATTAAAAGCACAAGCAACTATGTATATGCTTTAATCAACTAAAGGTGCAAACTTTTTAGTTTTAGTAACTGACGAATCGAACATATATCCAAGAGATCAAGTATAATACTACTTTATATATGACACGAAAACAATGTAATTCAGAACTTAGAATGCAAATGTATAAATGAAGATCCAATGCTTTTTCTAGGAAAAAATACAAACTTTTATTTTTTTCGTTTTAATAAGATAAATTAGGATAAAGACACAAACATTCAGTACTGTATACGGTCAGAATTGAGTAGCCCGATTTCGAAGTTTTAAATTGGGGCTATGAGTTCGAGTCCAGGCGACTCAAAGTGGAGGTCGGACCCGACTGAAGGACACACACCTCGGGGGAGCAGATCGAAGGTCTGGCATGACCTATATCAAGGGTAGTACAATCTCGAAGACACTCAAGAAAGAGCGGGAATTTCTCAAGTACACGTAGATAAGGGCATAAATTAAAGGAGAAGATTTATACGAAATGGTACAGGTCCGTACTAAGTTGTTATACACATGTACCTGTCACGATCCGAAATCCGGACCCGGTCGTGATGGAGCCTCTCGTGAAGACAAGGCCAGTCGACACACTCCCAATTCATTACTCAGGCAATTAAATAATAGAAGTAACTCTTAATCATAATAATAAATCCCAAAATAAGGTGAATAATACAGTTTGCGGAATAGACATAGCCCGACATCGGGGTGTCACCAGTCATGAGCATCAATCATAAAACTACAAGTCTGAATGAGTCCACACAACTATTACATAACTAAAAATAGGAGAAAGTAAGATAGAGGGAGAAACACTGGGTTGCGAACGCCGAGCAGCTACCTAGTAAATCTCTGGAGTCAGCTGGAAGCTCTCAACCCTCTCAAGCAAGACCTGATGCGCCTGAATCTGCACACGGGATACAAGGAGTAAAGTGAGTACTCCAACTCAGTGAGTAATAATAAAAAATGCATATTGAGCAATAAGAAATCACGTAAAGGCACATCAACAGGCTATAACGAAGCTGTAAAAGACAGTAAAACATTGAAACAATGAAGATGTGTAAAATCACTTTAGTTCAGTTTAAGGTTCTTTAGAATGTCTTTTTAACAGTTAAGCAAGTAAATGACAGGCAACAAGAAAAGATAAACACATAAAGAACCGCCCCTCGAGCACAATACCAATAGAATCAGCCCCTCGGGCAACATATGGAACAACACCAGCCCCTCAGGCTATATCTCAAATCACAATGGGTACCCGCGCTCACTGGGGGTGTGTAGACTCCTGGAGGGGTCCCTTACGGCCCAAGCGTAATATCAAGCCACATCGTGGCATAATCACATAGGCTCTTGGCCTCATATCAACAAGCCACCTCGTGGCGTACAAGTCTTAGCCACTCGGCCTCATAATCATAATTAGTGTTTCCTCACAACATAGGCCCTCGACCTTACTTAGTCAGAATCTCACAAGCCACTCGGGCAAGAGTAAAATATGATGCTCAGCCCAAAATATCATTTAAAATATTATTTTAAGTGTTAAAGCAGAGTAAACATGGTTGAGTTATGGAAATAGTAAAATATAGCATGACTGAGTACAAGTATAAAGTCAAAACAGTGAGAAAATATCAGTAAAAATTCCCTAAGGTTCAAATAGTTGGCACGAGGCCCAAATATGACATTCAGCCCAAAATATGATGATAGCAAATAGTTTTCAATCAAATACGCAGTAGCACAGTCATTCGAGATGGACTAAGTCACAATCCCCAAAAGTGCCCGACCCCACACTCGTTATCTAGCATGTGCGTCACCTCAAATAGCACCATGATGTGCAATCCGGGGTTTCATACCCTCAGTACAACATTTAAAATCACTACTCACCTCAATCCGGTCCAAACTCTATCCCGCGACGACTTTGCTCCTTGAATCGGCCTCAACTCATGTCGCATCTATCCAAAATCAAAACCATGATGTCAAAATATGCTAAGGGAACGAAGCCTATACGAAAATAAACAATTTACAACACAAATTCCGAAATTACCAAAACCCGACCCCCAGGCCCACGTCTCAAAATTCAATAAAATTTACATCAATAGGTTCCTTACCTCCCCACGAGTTCATACATATCAAAAGTCCCAAAATCCGACCACAAATGGCCCCTCAAATCCTCAAGTCTAGGTCTCCAATACCAAGCCTTTGTTTTCCCAATTTTAACCCTTAATCACCACTAATACCATGATTAACCAATGGAAAAATGATTATAAACCCAAGTAATTAAGCTTAGGGAACTTACCCAACTGATTCTCTTCGATTTTCCCTTGAATTCACTACCCTAGCTCGATTCCCGTCTTCAAAAATGGAGAACATAGCCAAAAATTCGCGAAGGAAACATTATATACTTCTGGCCCAGGGATTCCACATCTGCGGCCCTTTAATCGCTTCTGCAGTACCGCTTTTGCGATCCATGAACCGCTTCTACGGTTTTTCACTTAAATCCTAAATTCCGCATCTGCGATGCACACTCCGCACCTACGCTATCACAGGTGTGGTTCCCCAACCGCTTCTGCGGTCACAACTAGACTTCAACTTGGCCGCATCTGTGGCTGCCTTGTCGCTTCTGCGAGCCTGCACCTGCGGTCCCCTAGCCGCAGGTGCAGTTATGACAGCAGACTACTTCAGCTGCCATTTCCAATTTCTATTCTTTCCGTCAACCATCCGAAATCACCCCGAGGCCCCCGAGACCTTAACCGAAAGCACAAACACATCATATACCACTACTCAAACTTGTACCAATCTTTAAAACACCTCAAACAACATCGAATCCATCAAAACACATCGGATTCAAGCCTAAGCTTCCAAAATCTTCCGAATTACGCTTTTGATCAAAACGTATACCAAACCACGTCCGAATGACCTGAAATTTTGCACACACATCCCAAATGACCCAACGGAACTATTGCAACTCTCGGAATTCCATTTCGACCCTTATATCAAAATCTCACCTATCAACCAGAAAATGCCAAAATTCCAATTTCGCCAATTCAAGCCTAAATCTACTCCGGACCTCCAAAACACATGCAAATCACGCTTCTAAGTCTCAAATTATCTCCCGAAGCTATCCGAACCATCGGAACTCACATCCAATCCCTCTAACACATAAGTCAATATACGGTTGACTTTTTTAACTTAAGCTTCCTCAAAAGAGACTAAGTGTCTCAAATCTTACCAAAACCTTTATGAACCCGAGCCAACCAACCCGATCGCACATAGAACCGATAAACAAAGCAATAAGAAGCAGAAATGATGGAAACGGAGCGGTAACTCATGAGACGATTGGCCGGGTCGTCACATCCTCCCCCTCTTAAACAAACGTTCGTCCTCGAACGAGTCAAGAAACATATCTGAAGCCTCAAACAGGTGAGGATATCTGCTCTGTATCTCCCGCTCGGTCTCCCAATTAGCCTACTCCATGGGCCGAACTCCCCACTGCACTTTCACTGAAGCTATATCCTTTGATCTCAACTTTCGAACCTGATGACCCAAAATAGCTACTGGCTCCACATCATAAGTCAAATCATCATCTAACTGAACTGTGCTAAAATCCAGAACATGATACGGATCCCCAATATACTTTCGGAGCATAGAAATATGAAATACCGGATGCACACTCGACAAGCTAGGTGGCAAAGCAAGCTCATAAGCCACCTCTCCAATCCTCCAAAGCACCTCAAAAGGCCCAATGAACCGAGGACTCAATTTACCCATCTTCCCAAACCTCATCACGCCTTTCATGGGTGAAACCTTCAACAAAACCTTCTCATTAACCATGTAGGACACATCCCGAACCTTCCTGTCATCATAACTCTTTTGTCTCGACTGCACTGTACGAAGCCTCTCTTGAATTACCTCCACCTTTTCTAAAGCATCCTGCACCAAGTCTATCCCCAATAGCCTAGCCTCACTCGGCTCGAACCAACCAAATAGAGATCTACATCGCCTCCCATACAAAGCCTCATATGGAGCCATCTAAATACTCGACTGGTAGCTGTTGTTATAAGCAAACTCTACAAGCGGTAGAAACTGATCCCATGACCCTCCGAAATCAATGACATAAGCACGCAATATGTCCTCTAATATCTGAATAGTGGGCTCGGACTATCCGTCCGTCTGAGGGTGAAAAGCTGTGCTCAACTCAACCTGAGTACCCAACTCTCGCTGCACAGACCTCCAAAACTACGATGTAAACTGAGTGCCCCTATCTGAAATGATGGAAACTAGGACACCATGCAAACGAACAATCTCCCGAATATAGATAGCTGCCAACCGCTCTGAAGAGCAGGTGGTACACACAAGAATGAAGTGCACGGACTTGGTCAGCCGATCCACAATCATCCAAATAGCATCGAACTTCTTCAAAGTCCGTGGAAGCCCAACTATAAAGTCCATGGTTATCCGCTCCCACTTCCACTCCGTAATATCCATCTGCTAAAGCAAGCCACCCGGTCTTTGATGCTCATATTTCACCTACTGACAATTGAGACACCAAGATACAAATCCCACAATGTCTTTCTTCATTCTCCTCTACCAATAATGATGCCTCAAATCCTGATACATCTTCGCGGCACCCCGATGAATGGAATAACGCGAGCTGTAGGCCTCCTCCAGAATCAGCTCTCGAAGCCCATCTATATTGGGCACGCATATACTGCATCCTCAACATCCCATCATCACCAATAGTCACATCTCTGACATCATCGTGCTGAACTATGTCCTTAAGGACAAGAAAATGCGGATCATCATACTGGCGCTCTTTGATACGATCATATAAGGAAGACCGAGAAATCACACACGCCAATACCCGACTGGGCTCCGAAATATCTAACCTCACAGACCGATTGGCCAAGGCCTGAACATCAACTGCAAGAGGTCTATCCCCAACTGGAATATATGCCAAACTCCCCATACTCACTGCCTTTCGGCTCAAAGCATCGGCCACCACATTGGCCTTCCCTTGATGGTACAATATAGTAATATCATAATCCTTCAGCAACTCCAACCACCTCCGTTGCCTCAAATTGAGATCCTTCTGTTTGAACAAGTGCTGGAGGCTACGATGATCAGTAAACACTTCACAAGACACCCCATACAAATAATGCCTCCAAATCTTCAACGCGTGCACAATGGCAACCAACTCTAAATCATGAACGGGATAGTTCTTCTCATGGGGCTTCAACTAACGAGAAGCATAAGCAATAACTCTACCCTCCTACATCAATACACACCCAATACCAACTCTCGAAGCATCACAATACACGGTATATAAACCTGAAGCTAATGTCAAAACTAACACTGGAGCTGTGGTCAAGGCTGTCTTGAGCTTCTGAAAGCTCTCCTTACACTCATTCAACCATACAAATGAAGCACCCTTCTAAGTCAACTTGGTCAAGGGCGATACGATAGATGAAAATCCCTGAACAAACCGACGATAATAGCTTGCCAAACCAAGAAAACCGCGAATCTCTGTGGCTGAGGATGGTCTGGGCCAACTCTAAACAACCTCTATATTCTTCGGATCAACCTGAATACCCCCATCGGACACCACGTGCCCCAAGAAAGCCACTGAACTAAGCAAAAACTCACACTTGGAGAACTTTGCATAAAGCTTCTCCTCCCTTAATCTCTGCAACACAACTCTCAAATGCCCCGCGTGATCCTCTTGACTACGCGAATACACCAGAATATCATCAATGAAGACTATGACGAATGAGTCAAGATAAGGCCGGAACACGCTGTTTATCAAATGCATGAATGCTGCTGGGGCATTGGTCAGCGCAAAAGACATCCCCAAGAACTCATAATGACCATATCAGGTCCTGAAAGCCGTTTTAAGAATATCCAAGTCCCTGATCTTCAACTTGTGATAACCTGGACGGAGATCAATCTTGGAGAACACTCTCGCTCCCTGAAGCTGGTCGAATAAATCATCAATGTGAGGCAAATGATACTTGTTCTTAACTATTACTTTGTTCAATTCCCTATAATCAATGCACATCCTCGTAGTGCCATCCTTCTTCTTCACAAATAGAATCGGCTCACCCCAAGGCGACACACTAGGCTGAATGAACCCCTTATCAAGGAGTTCCTAAAGCTGCTCATTTAACTCCTTCAACTTCACTAGTGCCATACAATACGACATAATAGAAATGGGCTGAGTGCTCGTCAGTAGGTCAATACCAAAATTAATATCTCTGTCTGGTGGCATGCCCGACAGGTCTGCAGGAAACACATCGGGAAACTCTATCACAACTAGAATAGAATCAATACTGGGAGTCTCTGCACAGACATCCCTCACAAACATTAGATACGAAAGACAACCCTTCCCAACCATACGCTGGGCCTTCAAGAATGAGATTACCCTACTACGAACATAATCAGTCAAACCTCGCCACTCGATTTGTGGCATACCCGGTATAGCCAATGTCACTGTCTTAGCATGACAGTCTAGAATAGCACGGCATGGAGATATCCAATCTATGCCCAAAATAACATCAAAGTCCACCATACATAATAACAATAGATCCACTCGGGTCTCCAGACCCCCAATAGTCACCACACACGACCGGTACACACGGTCTACAACAACAGTATCGCCCACCAGAGTAGATACATAAACATGTGAAATAAGAGACTCACGAGGAGTATCCAAATAACGAGCAAAGTATGATGACACATAAGAAAAGGTGGAGCCGGGATCAAATAATATGCAGGCATCTCTGTGGCAGACTGAAACAATACTTGTAATAATAGCATCAGAAGCAATAACATCGGGTCTAGCTGGAAGTTCATAGAAACGGGCTTGACCGCCACCTGATCGGCCTCCCCCTCTAGGGCTACCACTAACTGACTGAACTCCACCCCTAGCTGGGTAGGTGGGTGGTGATGAAGTAGCTGGCACTAAAGTCGATGGCTGACTCCTCTGCTAAGATGAACCCGCAAGACGACGAGGACACTACCTCCACATATGACCCATCTCTCCACACTCATAACAACTCCTGGGTGCTGGAGACGGGGACTGAAAGGAACCCCTAGCACTAGAGTGACTAGCTGATGCACCTGGCATAGAAGAGCCCTGAACGGATGGAGCACGGGACGAACTCTGAGCTGGAAGGGCACTAAGTGATGACTGGCCATGATGAGAACTATGAGAACCATGACCCAATGACGCCCCATGATAACCTGGGCGAGCTGATTGAGCATTCCTGAATGGACGACCTCTACTGTGCTGAAACTGACCTCTCGAAGAAGCACCACTATAACCACCAGATCCTCGAGGCCTCTTGGCCTCCCTCTTCTCTCGTTCTTGGCGACGAACTGACTCAATCTCTCGAGCAATGTCTACAACCTCCTCAAAAGTAGCACCAGTCACCCTCTCTCTGGTCATAAGAATACGAAGCTGATAAGTGAGGCCATCAACAAACCTCCTAATCCTCTCTCTATCTGTCGGAACCAACCAAATCGCATGGCGAGCTACCTTAGAGAACTTCATCTCATACTACGTCACAATCATCTCTCCCTGACGCAACCACTCAAACTGCCTGCACAGCTCCTCTCTGCGAGACTGCGGCACACACTTCTCCAAAAAGAGAATGGAAAACTGCTGCCAGGTAAGGAGTGCTGCACCAACAGGACTACGCCTCTCAAAATCCTCCCACCAAGTGAAGGCAGCTCCAGAAAACTGATAAGTAGTAAAAGTGACCCTGTTGGTCTCCAGAATACCCGCTATACGAAGCATCCTCTGACACTTATCCAAGAAACCCTGGGCATCCTTGCCCTCTGCACCACTGAAGGTCAGAAGCTGAAGTCTACCAAACCTCTCCAGCCTACGCTGCTCGTCCTCTGGCATGGCAGGAACTACATAGTCCTGAGCAACTGCAATCGGCTAGGCTGGATGTGCCCCTGGTGTCTAAAGTCCCTACATGACTTGCTCAAGTGTGCGAGCGGTGGGAGTTTGAGTGCCTCCCCCGGCTTAAGAAGTAGCTGCAGCTGTAGTAATTGAGACCGCCTGAGCTAGGCCAGTGCAAACTGACAGAATCTGAGCTAAGGCCTCCTGAAAACCCGGAATCACAATGGGCACAACTGGTGCCTCAACTGGTGCTGCTGGAGCATCCACAACTAGGACCTGATCTTGAACTAGGGCGGTTGGTGGATTTGCAGATGCTGCCCTAGCTGCTGTGTAGGCCACACCCCTGCCCCTACCGCGACCACGATCGCGTCCTCGGCCTCTAGTGGCCACAACTGGTGGTACTGGTGGTCGTCCATCCTGACTGGTAGCACGTGTCCTCACCATCTGTAAGAGAATAGAATATCAGAAGTTTAGTACTCAGATCAACAAATTCGCATGGCAAGAATTTCAAGGATATGAAGTTTTCCTAAATGTTCTGCAGCCTCTCGAGGGTAAATACAGACATTTCCGTACCGATCCACGAGACTCTACTAAACCAGCTCATGACTCATGATACCTATGTAACCTAGGCTCTGATACCAACTTATCACGACCCTAAACCCGGACCCGGTCGTGATGGCGCCTCTCGTGAAGAAAAGGCCAGACGACACACTCCCAATTCATTACTCAGGCAATTAAATAATAGAACTAAGTCTTAATCATAATAATAAATCCCAAAATAAGGTGAATAATACAGTTTGCAGAATAGACATAGCCTGACATCGCGGTGTCACCAGTCATGAGCATCTATCATAAAACTACAAGTTTGAACGAGTCCACACAACTATTACATAACTAAAAATAGGAGAAAGTAAGATAGATGGAGAAGCACTGGGCTGTGAACGCCGAGCAGCTACCTAGTGAATCTCCGAAGTCTGTTGGAAGCTCTCAACCCTCGCAAGCAGAACCTGATGCACCTAAATCTGCACATGAGGTGTAGGGAGTAAAGTGAGTACTCCAACTCAGTGAGTAATAATAATAAATGCAGACTGAGCAATAAGAAATCACGTAAATGCACATCAACAGGCTATAATAAAGCGATAAAAGATAGTAAAAGCATTGAAACCGTGAAGATGTGTAAAGTCACTTTAGTTTAGTTTAAGCTTCTTTAGAATGCCTTTTTAATAGTTAAGCAAGTAAATGACAGGAAACAAGAAAATATAAACATATAAAGAACCGCCCCTCGGGCACAATACCAACAGAATCAGCCCACCAGGCAACACATGGAACAACACCAGCCCCTCAGGCTATATCGCAAATCACAATGTGTACTCGCACTCACTGGGGGTGTGCAGACTCCTGAAGGGGCCTCTTACGGACCACGCGCAATATCAAGCCACCTCGTGGCATAATCACATAGGATCTCGGCCTTATATCAACAAGCCACCTCGTGGCATACAAATCTCAGGCCCTCGACCTCATAGTCATAATCATTGTTTCCTCACAACATAGGCCCTCGGCCTTACTCAGTCAGAATCTCACAAGCCACTCGGGCAAGAGTAAAACATGATGCTCAGCCTAAATTATCATTTAAAATATCATTTTAAGTATTAAAGTAGAGTAAACATGGCTGAGTTATGGAAACAGTAGAATATAGCATGACTGAGTACAAGTATAAAGTCAAAACAGTGAGGAAATATCAGTAAAAATACCCTAAGGGTTCAAATAGTTGGCACGAGGCCCAAATATGGTATTCAGCCCAAAACATGATGATAGCAAACAGTTTTCAATCAAATACGCAGTAAAACAGTCATTCGGGATGGACTAAGTCAAAATCCCCAATGGTGCCCGACCTCACACTCGTCATCTAGCGTGTGCGTCACCTCAATATAGCACCACGATGTGCAATCCGGGGTTTCATACCCTCAGGACAACATTTAAAATCATTACTCACCTCAATCCGGTCCAAACTCTGTCTCGCTGACGCCTTTTCCCCTAGAATCGACCTCAACGCAGGTCACATCTATCCAAAATTAGAACCATGATGTCAAAATATGCTAAGGGAACGAAGCCCATATGAAAATAATCAATTTACAACCAAAATCCTGAAAGTACCAAAACCCGACCCCGAGCCCACGTCTCGAAATTCGATAATATTTACATCAATAGGTTCCTTACCTCCCCACGAGTTCATACATATCAAAAGTCCCAAAATCCGACCACAAATAGCCCCTCAATTTCTCAAGTCTAGGTCTCAAATACCAAGCTCTAGTTTCCCCAATTTTAACCCTTAATCACCACTAATACCATGATAAACTAATGAAAAAATTATCATAAACCCAAATAATGAAGCTTAGGGAACTTACCCAACTAATCTCTTCGATTTTCCCTTGAATTCACTGCCCTAGCTCGATTCTTGTCTTAAAAAATGGAGAACTTAGCAAAAAATTGGCGAAGAAAACATTATATACTTCTGGCCCAGGGATTTCGCATCTGCGGCCCTTTAACCACTTTTGCGGTCCATGAACCGCTTCTGCGGTTTTTCACTTAAATCCTAAATTTTGCATCTGAGATGCACAGTCCGCACTTGCGCCATCGTAGGAGCGGTTCCCCAACCGCTTCTGCGGTCACAGCTAGACTTCAACTTGGCCGCATCTGCGGCTGTCTTATTGCTTCTGCGAGCCCGCACCTGCGGTCCCCTAGTCGCAGGTGCGGTTATGACAGCAGACTACAACTTCAGCTGCCATTTCCAATTTCCATTCTTTCCGTCAACCATCCGAAATCACTCCGAGGCCCCCGAGACCTCAACCAAAAGCATAAACATATCATATACCACTACTCAAACTTGTACTAATCTTCAAAACACCTCAAACAACATCGAATCCATCAAAACACATATGATTCAAGCCTAAGCTTCCAAAATCTTTTGAATTACGCTTTTGATCAAAAAGTATAACAAACCACGTCAGAATGACCAGAAATTTTGCACACACATCCCAAATGACCAAACAAAACTATTGCAACTCTCGGAATTCCATTCCGACTCCTATATCAAAATCTCACCTATCAACTGAAAAACGCCAAAATTCCAATTTCGCCAATTCAAGCCTAAATCTACTCCGGACCTCCAAAACACATGCCGATCACGCTCCTAAGTCTCAAATCACCTCTCAAAGCTATCCGAACCATCAGAACTCACATGCGAGCACTCTAACACATAAGTCAACATCCGGTTGACTTTTCCAACTTAAACTTCCTCAAAAGAGGCTAAGTATCTCAAACCTTACCAAAACCTTTCCGAACTCGAGCCAACCAACCCGATCGCATATAGAACCGATAAATAGAGTAATAAGAAGTAGAAATGGCAGAAATGGAGCAGTAACTCATGAGAGATCTGGCCTGGTTTTCACAGTACTAATAGATTCTTTACCACAATTAGGAATGTAGTATATTGGAGTTTTCTCCTCCTATATAAAAGGGGACCCCAACCATTTGTAAAGGACACATTATTCACTGCAATAGAATATTCTACTCTACTTTTCTCGCTTACCGTGCTCAACAATTATTCTTCAGCTTTATCAATAGTAGGGAAGCCCGGCCCGATGGCCAAAGAACACGAGGAATGGAAGAAGGAGGAGTTAGCCTTCAGGTGATATTCGAAATGTTGCTAGCCAGCAAGTCATCATTGCTCAACTTCTGAGTCAGAATAGAAATCCAAACACAGCCAAACCAGTGAACACTCGACGTGCTGAACCAGCGCTTGAAATGCCCGCTAAAAGCAGCTCAGGGACTGACCTCGAGATTATGAGAATGCTTAAAGAGCTCACCAAAAGAATAGAGACTGGAGAAAAGAAGATTGAAGAAAATGACAAAAAGGTGGAGACATACAACTCAAGGGTTGACTAGATACCGGGAGCACCTCCAATTTTGAAAGGACTGGCTCGAAGAAGTTCGCGCAAAAGCCATTCCCCCAAAGTGCGGCTCCGAATCCCATCCCGAAGAAGTTTTGGATGCCAGATATACCAAAATACAACGGAACCATTGATCCTAACGAGCACATCACCACATATACTTGTGGCATAAAAGGAAATGATTTGGAAGACGGTGAGATTGAGTCTGTTTTGCTAAAATTTTTTGGGGAAACTCTGTCTAAAGGCCCCATGATTTGGTACCATAACTTACCCCTGAACTCTATCAATTCATTTTTCATGTTGGCAGACTCTTTTGTGAAGGTATACGACGATGCCATAAAAGTTGCAACAAGGAAGTCCGATGTATTCAAAATAAAACAAAGGGAGAACGTGATGCTGAAGGAGTTTGTATCACATTTCCAGTTAGAACGAATGGAGTTACCGCCGGTCTCCAATGACTGGGCCATACAAGACTTTACTCAGGGGCTAAATGAACAAAGTTCGATAGCTTCGAAGTAGCTGAAGCAAAACTTGATCGAGTATCCCGCCGTGACTTGGGCGGACATGCATAACAGGTACCAATCAATAATTAGGGTTGAGGATGACCAATTGGGAGCCCCCTCGAGCTTAGTCTATCTAAGCAGGTTACTAGCAAAGGAGTCAAGAAATGCATACAGGGCGTCAAGGTCGAATAAGGAGAGATATTAGCCATACATCGAGGATCAAAGGAATATTTCAAGGCGTAACATACCTCGGAATGATCAAATAGCAGACCGAGGTCAAAGTTCCCGGGGACTCATGAGCAAAATCGAGTTTGATAGGCGCTTGGGACTGGCAGAGGCACCCCGATTATTGGAGTACAACTTCAATGTCGATGCCTCGGGAACTGTCTTAGCCATTGGCAAAATTAGGGATACTAGGTTGCCTAAGTCTATGCAGATCGATTCTTCTCAGAGGAACCCCTACTTGACATGTAAGTATCATGGTACTCACGGGCATATGACTGAGTATTGCAGGCAGCTTAGAGAGGAGGTAGCCCAATTGTTCAACAAAGGGCATCTTCATGAATTTCTCAGCGACTGAGCCAAGAACCATTTCCAATAAAGAGATGCAAATAGGAAGAATGAACGGAAGAACCTCAACATGTCATTCACATGATCATCGGTGGAGTTGACGTCCTACATGGACTGTGACGACCCGGCAAGTCACCTTAAGAATTAACACCCTGATCCCCTATTAACTGCTTTCCCCAAGTTTATTTCTGCTATTTTGATTTACCGGGATATTCGGTTTTGAGTTTCGGAGAGTTTTAGGACACTTAGTCCCTAAATAAGAGCTTAAGTGTTGGAAAGTTGACTGTAGTCGGAACAGTGTGAAGACAACCTCAGAATGGAAATCTGACGGTTCCGTTAGCTCCGTTGGGTGATTTCAGGCTTAGGGGCGTGTTCGGATTGTGTTTTGGAGGTTCGTAGCTAATTTAGGCTTGAAATGCTGAAAGTTGAATTTTTGAAGTTTCCGGTTTGATAGTGAGATTTTGATCCGAGGGTCGGAATGGAATTCTGGAAGTTGGAGTAGCTTCGTAGTGTTTAATGTGACATGTGTGCAAAATTTCAGGTCATTCGGACGAGGTTTGATAGACTTTTTGATCGAAAGCATATTTTTAGAGTTTTTGGAATTCTTAGGCTTGAATCCGATGAAAAATAGGTGTTTTGGTGTTGTTTTGACCGTTCCAATAGTTGGAACAAGTTTGAATGATGTTTTAGGATTGGTTGGCATGTTTGGTTGAGGTCCCGGGGGCCTCAGGTGTGTTTCAGATGCTCAATGGGTCAATTTTTGACTTAGAGAATTGCAGAAAAATGTTGCAGCTGTCAGTCCTTCTTCACTTTTGCGAGTGGGGTCTCGCATTCGCGAAGAGGAGCTGGAGCTGGTGAGGAATTATGCTTCGTGTTCGTGAAGGATCTTATGCGTTCGCGAGGCTGTGGGACTTTGTGCCTACGCATTTGCAAAGGCAGTCTCGCGTCGCGTAGGAGAAGAGAAATGATCATCGCGTTCGCGGCTCAGGCATCGCATTCGTGAAGAAGAAAACTGGCCAGTGGAACTTTAGTGCATCACGTTCGCGACCGTAGCCTCGTGTTCGTGAAGAAGAACGCGCTTGGGCAGAATGTTTAAGTTCAAAATTGAGGGTTTAGCCATTTTTATCAAAACTTAAGCTTGGGAGCTCGAATTTGAGCGAGATTTTGAGGGATTTTCAGAGATATCGATTGGGTAACGATTCTTAACTCCTTGTTTCTTGTAACCCATTAATCCAAACATGAATTCATCATTTTATTTCGGAATGGAGATGAAAATTGGGGAAAAGTTGGAAGAAAGTTCTTAGACGTAGAATTTGACCTTAGATTTGGATAATTTTGGTATGCATGAACTCGAGAGAGTGTGAGGATTCTGAAAATATAAATTTTACCCGATTCCGAGATGTGGGCCCGAGGGGCGTTTTGGACATTTTACCTAATTTCGCGTATTAGCTTATAATTTAATTGTAGAATCAGTTACTTGAAGTGTTATTTATATTATGCAATTGAATTGAATAGATTTGGGCCATTTGGAGTCGAGTACTCGTGGTAAGAGCATGGTTTAGGGTTGATTTTGAGCCGGTTCGAGGTAAGTGACTTGTCTAACCTTGTGGGGGGACCTTCCCCTTAGGATTGGTATATTTGGTAATTTAAATGGCTTGTACATGAGGTGACGAGTGCGTACTTGTTCTAATTGTTGGAAATCCAGTTTTCTTTAAGTAATTACTAGTATGTTTCCTTTCCTGTATCTATTACTTGCACTATTAAGCATGTTGTTAGCTTAGGAAATCATGTCTAAGTGACTTAATTGCTTTATTTGCTCAACCTGCCTTACCTGAACTCTGTGCAGCATGCTAGGCTAGAATCACTTGTTGCCTTAATATGAAATTTTGCCATTTCTGTATATTTTCCTATTGCTGTTGTGTATTTATTTTGGGACTACGGATGTGGGATTCCGGTAGATTCCCCTGCACAGTTATGTGGAACTACGGAAATGCACCCGGTAGATTCCCCCAGTACTGGGTATTTAAATTTGGGACTACAGAACGGGATTCCGGTAGATCCCCTCGCACTATGAGTTGGACTACAGGACGGGATCCCTGGAGATCCATTGGATATGTACATATGGGACTATAGGACAGTATCCTAGGAGATCCCCGATTGTAATTATTGGTGCTGAGCGTATTTCCTTTCCATGTTTACCTTGCTTCTGTATAGTTGTTGTTGTCCTGTACAGCCTGTGTTATTTTACTGCTATACTTATATATACTGTTCTGTACTATACTGTTGATCTTTATATTTTATTTAACCTCAGTAGGGCCCTGACCTTCCTAGTCACTACCCGACCGAGGTTAGGCTTGGCACTTACTGAGTACCGCTGTGGTGTACTCATGCCCCTTATCCGCATGTTTTTCATGTGCAGATCCAGGTATTGCGACTCAGTCCTATCACCTGTGAGGCGAGGCGACTGCTCTAGAGACTTCGAGGTACATCTGCTGCGTCCGCAGACCGAGGAGTCCCTTTCTATTCTAGCTTTTAAACATTTGCCCTTTTGTATTTCTTTCCCTTGTTAGATATTCTGGAGTTAAACATTGTAGATATCCAAAGGCTTGTGGTTCCTTGAGTTTTCGGGTTTTGGGATAATGTACTTGATTCTGAGAATGTTGTGCTGTATATGCCGAGCGACATTTTAACTATTGTTTTCATTTAGTTATTTTGGCTTTTGATTATTTCTTCTGCAAGTTTCGTTTATGTTTCCGCATTTGTTAGGTGCTATCACGATGGTTCACGGAGGGCAAACTGGGGTCGTGACAAGTTGGTATTAGAGTTCTAGGTTCATAAGAGTCATGGATCAAAAGTCGGTTTATTAGAGTCTCGCTGATCGGTACGGAGACGTCTGTACTTATCTACAAGAGGCTATGTAACTGTTAGGAAAATTCCACTTCATTTGATTTCCTTGTCGTGTGATATTTTGACATCACAATTCTAAACTTCTGTCTTCTATTCTCTCACATATGGTGAGGACACGTGCTACCTGAGATGATCAGGCACCCGCACCCCTATTGCAGCCGTCAGAGGCCGGGGCTGGGGTAGACGCCGAGGACGTGCATGTGGTGTAGCCAGAGCACCTGCGCGAGCTGCCGCGGAGGTACCACCAATAGTTCCAGCCAGAGTCCAGGCACCTGACATGCCTACTGCTACCACTACTCCAGCTCTTTAGGAGACTCTGACACAGTTCAGGAGCATGTACACCACTCTAGATCAGGCAGGGTTTCTTCCCCTTGCTGCAGCTACATCTCAGGCCAAGGGAAGAGCACAGACTCCCGCCGCCCGCACTCCTGAGTAGCAAGTTCATGTTGAGCAGGTCTCTGAGAATATTCCCGTACCGCATGCAGTGCTAGTTCAGCTTGAGGACAGTGCAGTGGCTTCCGAGGAGGAGTGACTGAGGCTTGAGAGGTTCAAAAGGTACAAGCCTCCTGTATTTAGTGGTCTAGCATCGGAGGATGCTCTGGGATTTCTAGATGAGAGTTACCGCATTCTCTGTAACATGGGTATATTAGGATCGAGCGGGGTTTACTTCACTACTTTCCAGCTTCGAGGAGCTGCCTATGAGTGGTGGCGCACCTATGAGTTAGACATTCCGGATGAGGCTGCTTCACTGACTTGCACCCACTTTTCAGATCTGTTTCTGAGAGAGTATGTTCCTCAGAGCCTTAGGGATGCATGGTGCGCCGAGTTTGAGCATTTGCACCAGGGTGCCATGACTATCTCAGAGTATGCTATCCGTTACACCAGTTTGGCTAGGCATGCACCAGCCTTGGTTTCTACTATCCACAAGAGGGTTCGCCAGTTTATTGAAGGGCTTATTCCTAGCATCAGATCTAGCATGGCTTGTGAGTTGGAGATGGATATTTCTAATCAGCAGGCGGTGAGCATTGCTAGGAGGATTGAGGGTATGCATGCTAGGGAGAGAGAGGAGAGGAGGTCTCGAGAGTCGGGCCATTATTCTGGTGCCTGTACCCTAGCTGCAGGTCTTCATAGTAGGGGTTATATGAGTTTCCCTGTTCATTCAGCCCTTCCAGTAGCCAGTAGTGCTCCAGTTCCTCCTAGGCCTCAGGATCCTTATTATGCACCTCCGGTTACTAGAGCGCTTCCTGTGCGGGGTGCTTTTAGAGGTTAGTTCAGCAGACTGGCCCGAGCCAATCACAGGCACCACTTCCTCCTAGAGCTTGTTTTGAGTGTGGTGACACACGTCATATGGTGAGGGATTTCCCTAGACTTGGGAGGGGTGCACCTCCACAGAATTCTCAGCCATAACGTGCCCCACAGAGTTCTCAGGCTATGGTTATAGCTCCAGTTGCTACCCCACATGCTCAGCCAGCTAGAGTTGGAGGTCGGGGAGGTAGAGGTCGCCCTAGAGGTGGAGGCTAGGCCAGATACTATGCCCTTCCTTCCCGTACCGAGGCTGTTGCCTCCGATTCTGTCATCATATGTATTATACTAGTTTGTCACAGAGATGCATCGGTTATATTCGATCCAGGCTCCACTTATTCTTATGTGTCTTCTTATTTTGCTCCGCATTTGGGTGTATCTTGGGATTCTTTGAGTTCCCCTGTTTATGTTTCTACTCCTGTGGGAGATACTCTTGTTGTGGACCGCATCTATCAGTCGTGTTTGGTTGCTCTTAGTGGTTTTGAGACCAGAGCCGATTTATTGTTGCTCAGCATGGTAGATTTTGATATTATCTTGGGCATGGACTGGTTGTTGCCCCATTATGCTATTCTTGATTGTCATTCCAAAACCGTGACGCTGGCTGTGCCAGTTGTACCGCGTGTTGAGTGGAGAGGTACTTTAGATCACACTCCCAGTAGAGTTATTTCTTTTCTTAAATCTCAACATATGGTTTAAAAGGGGTGCGACGTGTATTTAGCTTATGTGAGAGACGTCAGTATTGATACCCCTTCAGTTGATTTAGTCCCAGTAGTACAGGATTTTCCCGATGTATTTCCAGCTGATCTTCCAGGCATGCCGCCTGATAGAGATATTGATTTTGGCATTGATCTATTGCCAGGCACTCAGCCCATTTCTATTCCTCCGTATCGTATGGCTCCTCCTGAGTTGAAGGATCAGTTACAGGAATTGCTTGATAAGGATTTTATTCAGCCTAGTGTATCACCTTGGGGTGCTTTTGTCTTGTTTGTGAAGAAAAATGATGGTTCTATGCGTATGTGCATTGATTATCGCCAGTTGAACAAGGTTACAGTGAAGAACCATTATCCTTTGCCTCATATTGATGATCTGTTTGACCAGCTTCAGGGCGCACGAGTGTTTTCTAAGATTGATTTGCGCTCAAGTTACCATCACTTGAAGATTTAGGAGCCAGATATCCTGAAGACTGCTTTCAGGACTCGGTATGGTCATTACGAGTTCCTTGTTATGTCATTTGGGCTGACCAATGCCCCAACAGCCTTTATGCATTTGATGTACAGTGTGTTCCGACCGTATCTTGACTCGTTCGTCATTGTCTTTATTGATGATATTCTAGTGTATTCCCGGAGCCGGGAAGATCATAAGTAGCACCTTAGGACTGTGCTTCAGACTCTGAGAGAGAAGAAGTTATATGCTAAGTTCTCGATATGTGAGTTTTGGTTGGATTTAGTGGCATTCTTAGGCCACGTGGTATCGAATGAGGGTATTCAGGTGGATCCGAAGAAAATAGAGGCCATGCAGAGTTGGCCCAAACGATCCTCAGCTACAGAGATCCACAATTTCCTTGGTTTGGCGGGTTACTACCATCATTTTGTGGAGGGGTTTTCATCGATTGCATCCCCCATGACTAGGTTGACCCAGAAGGGTGCTCCGTTCCAGTGGATGGAGGAGTGTGAGGCGCGCTTTCAGAAGCTTAAGACAACTTTGACCACAACCCCAATTTTGATATTGCCCACAGGTACGGGGTCTTATATAGTCTATTGTGATGCCTCAAGGATTGGTCTCGGAGCGGTGTTGATGCAGGACGACAAGGTGATTGCCTACGCGTCCAGACAATTGAAGATACATGAGAAGAACTACCCTGTTCACGACCTTGAGTTAGCTGCCATTGTTCGCGCCCTGAAGATTTGGCGCCATTATTTATATGGTGTTCCCTGTGAGATTTATACTGAACATCGGAGCTTGAAGCACCTGTTCAAGCAAAAGGATCTAAATTTTCACCAGAGGAGGTGGTTAAAGTTGCGGAAGGACTGTGATATCACTATTCTGTATCACCCGGGCAAGGACAATGTGGTGGCCGATGCTTTGAGTCACCGGGCGAAGAGTTTGGCTTATTTACCAGCATCGAAGAGGCCTATGGCAATGGATATTCAGGCCTTAGCCAGCCAGTTTGTGAGATTGGATCTTTCGGAGCCCAGTCTGGTTCTAGCTTGCATGGTTTCTCGGTCTTCCTTATTTGATCGTATCAGGGAGCAGGAGTATGATGACCCTCATTTGCTTGTCCTCAAGGACAAGGTTCAGTACGGTGATGCCAGAGATGTGACTATTGGTGATGATGGGGTATTGAGGATGCATGGTCGGATTTGTGTACCCAATGTTGATGGGCTTCGAGAGTTAATTCTAGAGGAGGCACATAGTTCGCGGTATTCCATCCATCCGGGTGCCGCGAAGATGTATTAGGATTTGAGACAACACTATTGGTGAATGTGGATGAAGAAAGATATAGTTGGATTCGTAGCTCGGTGTCTCAACTGTCAGCAGGTGAGGTATGAGCACCAGAGACCGAGTGGGTTACTTCAGCATATAGAGATTCCGGAGTGGAAGTGGGAGCGGATCACCATGGACTTTGTAGTTAGGCTCCCACGTACTTTGAGAAAGTTCGATGCTATTTGGGTAATTATGGATCGGCTGACCAAGTCTGCTTACTTTATTCCTGTGTGTGCTACTTATTCCTCAGAGCGGTTGGCGGAGATCTATATCCGGGAGATCGTTCGTCTATAAGGTCTTCCAGTGTCCATCATTTCAGATAGAGGTACTCAGTTCACATCACGGTTCTGGAGGGCCGTTCAGCATGATTTGGGTACTCGAGTGGAGTTGAGTACAACATTTCACCCTCAGATCGACGAACAGTCCGAGCGCACTATTCAGATTCTTGAGGATATGCTCCGTGCTTGTGTAATTGAGTTTGGAGGGTCTTGGGATTGGTTCTTGCCATTGGCGGAGTTTGTTTACAACAACAACTATCAGTCCAACATTCAGATGGCATTGTATGAGGCTTTATATGGTAGACGGTGTAGGTCCCTGGTGGGTTGGTTTGAGCCGGGTGACGCCAGATTATTGGGCACAAACTTGGTTCAGGATGCTTTGGAGAAGGTCAAGGTAATTCAGGATAGACTTTGTATAGCCTAGTCCAGACAAAAGAGTTACGCGGATCGGAAGGTTCGTGGTTTTTCTTATATGTTTGGAGAGCGTGTTCTACTTCAGGTTTCGCCTATGAAGGGCGTTATGAGATTCAAGAAGAAAGGAAGGTTGAGTCCGAGATTTATTGGCCCTTTTGAGATATTGAGGCGTGTTGGGGAGGTTGCTTATGAGCTTGCCTTACCTCCTAGCTTGGCCGGAGCTCATCCGGTATTCCATGTTTCGATGCTCCGGAGGTATCACTGTGATCCGTCGCACGTGTTGGATTTTAGTTCAGTTTAGTTGGAAAAGGATCTATCCTATGTTGAGGAGCCCATGGCAATATTGGACAGGCAGGTTAGAAAGCTGAGGTCAAAGAACATTGCATCAGTAAAGGTTTAGTGGCGGGGTTAGCCAATCGAGGAGGCGACCTGGGAGACCGAGCAAGATATGCGCAGCCATTACCCTCATCTTTTCACTACTTCAGGTATGTCTTTATGCTTGTTCGAGGACGAACGAATGTTTAAGTGTAGGAGGATGTGACGACCCAGCTGGTCGTCTTAAGAATTAACGCCTCGATCCCCCATTAACTACTTTCCCAAGTTTATTTCTGCTATTTTGATTTGCCGGAATGTTCGGTTTTGAGTTTCAGAGAGTTTTGGGACACTTAGTCCCTAAATGAGAGCTTAAGTGTTGGAAAGTTGACCGTAGTCGGAACAGTGTGAAGACGGCCTCGGAATAGAAATCCGATGGTTTCGTTAGCTCCGTTGGGTGATTTCGAGCTAGGGGCGTGTTCGGATTGTGTTTTGTAGCTCCATAGCTAATTTAGGCTTGAAATGCCGAAAATTGAATTTTTGAAGTTTCCAGTTCGATAGTGAGATTTTGATTCGAGGGTCGGAATGGAATTCCGGAAGTTGGAGTAGCTCCGTAATGTTTAATGTGATGGGTGTGCAAAATTTCAGGTCATTCGGACGAGGTTTGATAGACTTTTTGATCGAAAGCGTATTTTTAGAGTTTTTGGAATTCTTAGGCTTGAATCCGATGAAAAGTATGTCTTTTGATGTTGTTTTGACCGTTCCAAAGGTTGGAACAAGTTTGAATGATGTTTTAGGATTGGTTGGCATGTTTGGTTGAGGTCACGGGGGCCTCGAGTGTGTTTCAGATGCTCAATAGGTTATTTTTGGACTTAGAGAATTGCAGAAAAATGTTACAGCAGTCAGTTCTGGTTTCCTTCTTCGCGTTCGCGAGTAGGGTCTCGTGTTCACAAAGAGGAGCTGGGGCAGGTGAGGAATTAACGCTTCGTGTTCGCGAAGGAGCTTACGCGTTCGCGAGGCTGTGGGACTTTGTGCCTACGCGTTCGCGAAGTCAGTCTCGCGTTCGCGTAGGAGAAGAGAGATGATCATCATTTTCGCGGCTCAGGCATCACATTTGCGAAGAGGGAGACTAGCCGGTGGAACTTTAGTGCATTGCGTTCGTGACTGTAGCCTCACATTCGCGAAGAAGAACGCCCCTGAGCAGAATGCTTAAGTTCAAAATCGAGGGTTTAGCCTTTTTTATCAAAACATAAGCTTGGGAGCTTGGATTTGAGCGAGATTTTGAGGGATTTTTATAGAGATCGATTGGGTAACGATTCTTAACTCCTTGTTGCTTGTAACCCATTAATCCAAACATGAATTCATCATTTAATTTCGTATTGGAGATGAAAATTGGGGAAAAGTTGGAAGAAAGTTCTTAGACATAGAATTTGACTTTTGATTGGGAATTTGACCTTAGATTTGGATAATTTTGGTATGCATGAACTCAGGAGAGTGTGAGGATTCTGAAAATATAAATTTTACCCGATTCCGAGACATGGGCCCGAGAGTCGTTTTGGTCATTTTATCTAATTTTGCATATTAGCTTAGAATTTAATTGTAGATCAGTTACTTGAAGTGTTATTTACATTATGCAATTGAATTGAATCGATTTGGGCCATTTGGAGTCGAGTACTCGTGGCAAAAGCGTGGTTTCGGGTTGATTTTGAGCCGATTCGAGGTAAGTGGCTTGTCTAACCTTGTCTGGGGGACCTTCCCCTTAGGATTGATATATTTGGTAATTGAAATGCCTTGTACGTGAGGTGACGAGTACGTACTTGTGCTAATTATTGGAAATCCGATTTTCTTTAAGTAATTACTAGTAAGTTTCCTTTCCTGTTTCTATTACTTGCACTATTAAGCATGTTGTTAGCTTAGGAAAGCATGTCTAAGTGACTTAATTGCTTTATTTGCTCAACCTGCCTTACCTGAATTCTATGCAGCATGCTAGGCTAGAATCACTTGTTGCCTTAATATGAAATTTTGCCATTTTTGTATATTTTTCTGTTGCTGCTGTGTAATTATTTTGGGACTACGGATGCGGGATTCCGGTATCTCCCCCTTGTTTGTTTATTTTGGGACTACGGATGTGGGATTCCGGTAGATCCCCCTGCATAGTTATATGGAACTACGGGAATGCACCCAGTAGATTCCCTCAATACTAGGTATTTACATTTGGGACTACGGAACGGGATTCCGGTATATTTCCCCGCACTATGAGTTGGACTAGGGGACGAGATCGCAGGTGATCCATTGGATATGTACATATGAGACTACATAACGGTATCCTGGGAGATCCCCAATTGTTATTATTGGTGCTGAGCTGTATTTCCTTTCCGTGTTTACCTTGCTTCTGTATAGTTGTTGCTGTCCTGTACATCCTGTGTTATTTTACTACTGTACTTATTTATGCTTTTCTATTCAATACTGTGGATCTTTATATTTTATTTAACCTCAGTAAGGTCCTGACCTTCATCGTCACTACCCGACCGAGGTTAGGCTTGGCACTTACTGAGTACCGCTGTGGTGTACTCATGCCCCTTCTGCGCATGATTTTCATGTGTAGATCTAGGTACTGCGACTTAGTCCAATCACCCATTAGGTGAGGCGACTACTCTAGAGACTTCGAGGTACATCTGCCGCATCCGCAGACCGAGGAGTCCCTTTCTATTCTAGCTTTTAAACATTTGCCCTTCTGTATTTCTTTCCCTTGTTAGATATTCTGGAGTTAGACATTGTAGATATCCAAAGGCTTGTGGTTCTGTGAGTTTCTGGGTTTTGGGATAGTGTACTTGATTCTGTGAATGTTGTGTTGTATATGCCGAAAGGTATTTTAACTATTGTTTTCATTCGGTTATTTTTGCTTTTGATTATTTCTTTCGCAAGTTTTATTTATGTTTCCGCATTTGTTGGGCTTACCTAGTCGTAAAGACTAGGTGCCGTCACGATGGTTCACGGAGGGCGAACCGGGGTCATGACAGGGACCTATATTAAAACGTACCAAAGTTTCCATCACAAGGGAGAAACGAACTCAGAACTACGTGCTCGAGGACACCCTCACATTCAGCGAGGAAGACATCGAGGCCTTATCTCAACCTCACAACGATGCACTGGTAATCTCTATCCTTTTAAATAAAGTTCAAGTTAAACGTGTTCTCGTGGATCCAAGTAGCTCAGCAAATATAATCAGATCATGGGTCGTGGAGCAACTCGGGATGCTTGACCAAATCATACATGTCTCTCGAGTCTTGAATGGATTCAACATGGCGAGTGAAACGACGAAGGGAGAAATCATCCTTCCAGTCAACGTGGTCGGAACCATACAAGACAAAAAGTTCCATGTAATCGAAGGAGATATGAGGTATAATGCTTTACTTTGAAGGTCGTGGATCCATAGCATGAGGGAAGTGCCATCAACCCTTCATCAAATGATGAAGTTCCCAACAAAGGATGGCGTTAAAACATTATATGGAGAGCAGTATGTAGCTAAGGAGATGTTTCCAGTACACGACTTGGCACCGGCATCAACACCACCTACATCGGAGAAGTCAAAGGACAAACAGGCTGCCAAATAACAATCACAGCCGATACCCTCAGTTGAGCCCTAGGGACAGGCGATTGATGAGCAGGTAGTCGATGATGAAGAAGAAGAATTCCTCACCCCCCGAGCCTTCATTGCCCCCGAGGAATCGGAGGCGACAAAGTGTTGATGACCCCAAAAGTCTCCTTTTATCTCACCTCGATTTGCATGCACTGTCCGAGTGTATATTCGGAACGCTTTTATGTGAAAATTTGATAAAACAATGCTAATTTGGCCTTTAAATTGAATTTTAGTTGACTTCGGTCAACATTTTGGGTAAATAGATCCGGACCTATGATTTGACGGTCCCGGAGGGTCCGTAAAAAAATATGGGACTTGGGCGTATGCTCGGAATTGAATTCCGAGGTCCCAAGCCCAAGAAATGAATTTTTGAAGAAAATTAGTTTTTGGAAATTTGAATGTGTTTGAAATTGTTGGTATCGAGCCCATATCTTGATTCTGGAGCCCCGTACAGGTCTTATATGGTATTTAGGTTGAGCCTGTAAAATTTGGTAAGAAACGGACTTGAAATTACGTGAATTGGATCCTCGGTTGTCAAAACTTTGAACTTAAGAGTTCTTAAGATTCTTCTTTGATTTTAAAGCTAAATTCGTTGTTAAATGTGTTAATTTGGCAATATGATCGCACGAGTAAGTCCATATGATGTTTTTGAGTTAGTATGCATGTTTGATTTGGAGCCCCTAGGGCTCGGGTGAGTTTCAGATAGGTTTCGAGATGTTTTTATACTTAGAAAAGTTGCAGGTTTTGCTGTCTCAGGTGCACAGATATTTTGTTCTTCGCGTTCGCGTGGCTTCACCCGCGAACGTGTAAGGCAAGTTTCCTCTGATGCCAGTTTGTTCTTTGCGAATGCGGAGCTTAGGATGCGAATGCAAAGCTTTGGGGGGAGTTACCCTTCGGGAACGTGTTTAGGCTCTCGTGAACGCGTAGGGTTAGTGGACCTGGGAGAGGGATTTCAAATTGTTCTATGCGAACGTGGCAACCTGACCGCGAACGCGAAGGCTTGAAGAGCTGAATATCTGTGAACGCGAGCCTTTGAACGCGAACATGATGGCCATCTGGGCCTGACCCATTGCGAACGCGACATGCCCATCGCGAACGTGATGAATGCCTGCCTAGTTATTTTAAAAACAGAACCAAAAATCGAGCAGAACCCATTTACTCCATATATTCGAACTCCCAAGGCCTAGAGGCGATTTTCTTCACACCAATTCATCCCAAAGTGTTAGTAATCAATTCTAAACTTTACTCTTTCAATTACCCAATGTTTTTCATCACTCTTTAATAAAAAATCAAAAGTTTTTATGGTATAAATTAGGAATTTGGGTAGATTAGGGCTTTTTAAATAATTGGAATTTAGACCTCGTTTTGGGGTCAGATTTCAAAACTAATTGCATATTTGGGCTCGTGGGTGAATGAGTGATCGGGTTTTGGTCCGAACCTCGAGTTTTGACCAAGCGGGCCCCGGGTCGATTTTTGACTTTTTGGGGAAAATGATAGAAAACCTATAATTAAGCATTGGGTATGAATTCTTTAGCATTTATTGATGTTGTTAAATTAATTTGGACAAGATACAAGTAATTTGGAGGTGAATTCTAAAGGAAAAGCGGTGTTTGAGGCTTGAGTTGGCCGTGAAAGTTCGAGGTGAGTATTTGGTCTAACCTTAGCTTGAGGGAATAGGTATTGTGCCTTATTTGCTATGTGCTAGTGTAGTATACGACGTATAGGTGTGGTGAAGAGTATCTATATGTCGTTGTCAAGCATGCCCGTGAGTCTTAAATTGTAATTGTTGTATTTCTTAATAAGTACTAAAATTTCCTAAATTGTTGATTCTCCGTGTTGACCAAGACCTATGATTAACTCATGGTATTTGTTTATTTTTGAGCATTAGCTCCAGTTGAGGTTTTGATATTGAAGTTAAGTGTTGGTACAAGTTTGGTTATAGGTGATTCCCTTGTCGGGACATACTTAATTCTTACTGTTGATTACCTTACCGGGATGTGTTTATTCTTGTTGTTGATTTCCTTGCCGGGAAATTGTTGTTGCTATTGTTTGGGTGAGGAAAGAGTGATAAAGCACGAAGGGTGATGCCGTGCACATTCATATTTATGCATTTGGTGAGGAAAGAGTGAGAAAGCACGAAGGGTGATGCCGTGTACATTTTTATTGATATTGATGCATATGGTGAGTAAGAGAGATAAAGCACGAAGGGTGATGCCGTGCACATTTCTAATACATATATGGTAAGGAAAAGAGATAAAGCACGAAGGGTGATGCCGTGCACATTTTCATTACTTGATTGCATTGGTGAGGATTGAGAGTAAAGGCACGAATGGTGATGCCGTGCACTTATTGCCTGTTTATTTTGATTTCTTGTCGCTTCGATTCAAGTTCCTTAATTGTCTTATTCCACTACTACTCTGATTCATTATGTTAATGTTTCCCCATAGCATGTTACCCTTTCCCCGTAAATTTTGAATTGCTTTTATTACTGTTATTTTATTAGATACTATTTAGCTGCAGGTTGTTTGGTTATGGTGTCCTTGCCACGTCATTACTTCACCGAGGTTAGGCTCGACACTTACCAGCACATGGGGTCGGTTGTGCTGATACTACACTCTGCGCTCTTTTGTGCAGATTCCGGTACTTGAGCACACAGACCTTTGCTAGGGGTTGCTGCCTTCAGTCCACCAGGAAACCCGAGGTAGTCCTGCAGGCGTTCGCAAGCCTTGGCGTCCCCTCCCTATCTAGTTTTCATCTGTTCTTTACTATTTCTGAGGCAGACATGTACTTTCTTGTTCAGACTTTATTTGTAGTTTTCTTAGACAGTCCGTAAGATTGTGACACCAGTTCTGGGTAGTTTATATTATGGATTCGTATTGTTATAAGCTAAAATTGTTAAATTTTCATTTTTTCGCTCTATTAATTTCCGCTATTTATAAATGTTAATTTATAATTGTTAATGGATTAAAAATGAAAAGGGTAAAATAATAGGCTTGCCTAGCTTACATTGGTAGGCGCCATCACGACTCCCGAGGGTGGAAAGTCCGGGTCGTGACAAGTTAGTATCAGAGCTCTAGGTTGCTTAGGTCTCACAACTCACGGACAAGCTTGGTAGAGTCTGAGGGATCGTTATAGAGACATCTGTGCTTATCCCCCAGAGGCTACAGAGTTAGGAACAATTTCACTTCTATTCTTCTCTGTCGTGCGATTTGGTTTCTCAATGTTAATTAAACTTCTACTCTATTCTTTCGCAGATGGTGAGAACACGTGCTTCTTCATCCGCCGATCAGCAGACCGAGCCCCCAGTAGCAGCACCTACGAGGGGTAGAGGCTGAGGCCGTGATAGGGGCCGAGGCAGGGGCAGAGCTCAGCCTATAGCAACAATACCAGTGGCGGATCCTCAGGTTGAGTTTGATGATGAGGTTCTGGCCCAAACAGTTTCGGTGGGCCCATCTCAGGTTCTAGAGGGGTTCATTGCTACCTTAGTACTCCAGGATGCTCTGATCCATCTAGTGGGTCTTATGGAGAGAGTCACTCAGGCATGCTTACTTCCTGTAGCACTAGCCGTCTCTCAAGCTGGGGGAGGAGCACAGACTCCCACTACCCGTACTTCGAAGCAGATGACTCCCCAGTTTCAGACTCCAGCAACTTAGCTAGTTGGAGCAATTCAGCCGGGTATAGTACCTCAGACTGGTGATGGAGCAGCTATGTCTGTCGATGATTTGTGGAGGTTGGAAAGGTTCACCAAGCTGTTCACTACTACTTGTGGTGGTACATCTTCAAAGGATCCCCAAGATTAGTTAGACAGCTGTCATGAGGTTCTTCGGAACATGGGGATAGTGGAGACCAATGGGGTTGACTTTGCTGCTTTCCGTCTGTCAGGTTCTGCCAAGAAATGGTGGAGAGAATATTGTTTGGCCAGACCAGTTGGATCACCAGCTCTCACTTGGGACCGATTCTCGTAGCTATTTCTCGAGAAGTTTCTTCCCGTCACTCAGAAAGAGGAGTACCGAAGGCAGTTCAAGCGTCTCCAGCAGGGTTCTATGATCGTCACCCAGTACGAGATGAGGTTTATTGATTTGGCTCGTCATGCTCTTCTGATACTCCACACCGAGAGAGAGATAGTGAGGAGGTTTATTGAGTGACTTGCTCAGCCTATTAGACTGCAAATGGCTAAGGAGATAGGTAGCGAGATTTCTTTTCAGGATGCGGGCAATATGTCCAAGAGAGTTGAGATGGTTTTGGCTCAGGGGAGCGGTCAGGGGTCTAATAAGAGGCCTCATCATTCAGGCAGATTCAGTGGTGCCTCGTTTGGAGGCAAGGATTCTTTTGGTAGAGGCCATCATCCTAGGCCATTCCAGTCAACACTTCAAGTTTCTCACGGTGCTCCAGGTGGTCGTGGTTCTCACGTACAATATTTTGATCAGTTGCCCTACAGTGCACCACTGGTTCCTATCAGTGCACCTCTGCTCCAGAGTTTTCAGGGTGGTTATCCAGGCCGTTAGGGTCAGTTTCAGGGTCAGCAGTCTCAGGAGCCCAAGTCTTTCTATACTTGTGGTGATACGGGGCATATTACTAGGTTTTGCCCTAGTGCCAACTAGGGGTAGGGGTAGATGTGTTAGAAGTGGAGGCCAGGCTGCTAGAGGTGGAGGTCAGGCAGCTAGAGATAGAGGCCAGCCAGCAGGAGGCCGTCGTAGGGATGCAGTTTAGAGTGGTGGGGCCCAACCCCGATGTTATGCTATGTCAGGCAGACCTGAGGCTAAGGCCTCCGATACAGTTATCACAGGTATGGTTTCAGTGTGCAGTAGAGATGCCTCAGTTCTATTTGATCTAGGGTCCACATATTCTTATGTATCATCTTATTTTGCCCCTTATCTGGTTGTGCCTCGTGATTCTTTTAGTGCTCCTGTATATATGTCTACACCGATGGGTAATTCTATTGTTCTAGATCATGTTTATCGTGCTTGCATGGTTGTTATTTGGGGTCTTGAGACCCATGTGGATCTCCTACTTCTCGACATGGTGGATTTTGATGTCATTCTGGGGATGGATTGGTTATCCCCATATCATGCTACATTGGATTGTTATGCCAAGACTGTAACCTTAGCATTACGAGGGTTTCCTCGTTTGGAGTAGAGAAGGACTCCTAGTCATTCTAGCAGTAGGGTTATTTCATATATGAAGGCTCGACGTATGGTTGATAAGGGATGTTTGGCTTATTTGGCGTATGTTCGTGATTCCAGTGCTGAGGTTCCTTCTATGGATTATGTTCCCATTGTTCGTGAGTTTCCAGAGGTATTTCCTTCAGACCTGCCGGGGATGCCACCCGACAGGGATATTGACTTTTGCATTGATTTGGCTCCGGGCACTCAACCCATTTCTATTCCGCCATATCATATGGCCCCGCCAGAGTTGAAATAATTGAAAGAACAGTTGCAGGACTTGTTTGATAAAGTCTTTATTAGACCGAGTGTCTCGCCTTGGGGTGCGCCGATGTTGTTTGTTAAAAAGAAGGATGGGTCGATGAGGATGTGTATAGATTATCGGCTGTTGAACAAAGTCACCATCAAGAACAAGTATCCATTACCGAGGATTTACAATTTGTTTGATCAGCTTCATAGTGCTCACATGTTTTCTAAGATTGATTTGATATCTGGCTACCATCAGTTGAGGATCAGGGTGTCTGATGTCCCTAAGACAACTTTTCGCACTCGGTACAGGCATTAAGAGTTCTTAGTGATGTCATTCGAGTTGACAAATGCCCCAGCAGCTTTCATGTACTTGATGAACCGGGTGTTCTAGCCTTATTTGTATTCCTTCGTGATTGTCTTCATTGATGATATTTTGATTTACTCCCGCAGCCGGAGGAGTACGAGCAGCATCTTCGAGTCGTTCTTCAGACTCTGAGGGATAGTCAGTTGTATGCTAAGTTTTTGAAGTGTGAGTTTTGGTTGAGTTCAGTTGCATTCTTGGGTCATGTTGTATCAGCCGAGGGTATTCAGGTAGATCTGAAGAAGATAGAGGTAGTCAAGGACTGGTTAGACCCGCATCCGGAGTTTCTTTGGTTTGGCAGGCTATTATCATTGGTTTGTGGAGGGGTTTTCATATATTGTAGCCCCAACGACTAGGTTGACCCAGAAGGGTGCCCAGTTTAGGTGGTCGGACGAGTGTGAGGTGACTTCCAGAAGCTCAAGTCAGCTTTTGACTACAACGCCAATGTTGGTTTTGCCCACAGGTTCAGGGCCATATACAATGTATTGTGATGCATCGCGTATTGGACTTGGTACGGTGTTGATTCAGAATGGCAAGGTTATTCCATATGCTTCATGACAGTTGAAGATCCACGAGAAGAATTATCCAGTTCATGATTTGGAGTTAGCAGCCATTGTTCATGTGCTGAAGATTTGGAGGCATTATTAATATGGCGTGTCGTGTGAGCTGTTCACGGATCACAAGAGTTTGCAATACTTGTTTAAGCAGAAGGAGCTAAATTATAGGAAGAGGAGGTGGTTGGAGCTGTTGAAAGACTATGATATTACTGTCTTATATCATCCGGGAAAGGCCAATGTAGTGGCCGATACATTGAGTAGGAAATGAGCCAGTATGGGCAGCCTTGCATATATTCCAGTCGGTGAGAGACCGCTTGCTTTGGATGTTTAGGCTTTGGCCAATCGATTCGTGAGGTTGGATATTTATGAGCCCAGCTGTGTGCTAGCTTGCACAGTCGCACGTTCTTCATTATTTGAGCGTATCCGATATTGGCAGTATGATGATCCTCATTTGCTTGTCCTTAGAGACACAGTGCGACATAGAGGTGCCAAGCAAGTTAAAGTTGGAGATGATGGGGTTTTGAAGATGCACGGTCGTATTTGTGCGCCTAATGTGGATGGGCTTTGTGAGTTGATTCTAGAGGGGGCCGATAGTTCCTGGTATTTTATTCATTCGGGCACCACTAAGATGTATCAGGATTTGTGGTAGCATTATTGGTGAAGGAGGATGACGAAGGACATTGTTGCCTATGTAGCTCGGTGTTTAAATTGTCAGCAGGTAAAGTACGAGTATCAGAGACCTGGTGGTTTGTTTCCGAAGATTAAGATTCCTTAGTGGAAGTGGGAGCGGATCACTATGGACTTTGTTGTCGGACTCCCATGGACCCAGAGGAAGTTCGATGCAGTGTGGGTCATTGTTAATAGGCTGACCAAGTCAGCACATTTCATTCCTGTGGCAGTCTCCTATTCTTCCGAGAGGTTAGCTGAGATCTATATTCGGGAGATTGTTCGTCTTCATGGTGTCCCATTGTCTATCATTTCTGATCGAGGTACACAATTTACCTCACATTTCTGGAGGGTAGTTCAGTGTGAGTTGGGCACACGGGTCGAGTTAAGCACAACATTTAATCCCTAGATGGACGGAAAGTCCGAGTGTACTATTCAGATTTTGGAGGATATGCTCCGAGCATGTGTTATGGACTTTGGAGGCTCGTGGGATCAATTCTTTCCTTTAGCAGAGTTTGCATACAACAACAACTACTAGTCGAGCATCCAGATGGCTCCCTATGAGGCTTTATATGGTAGGCGGTGTCGGTCGCCGACTGGATGGTTTGAGCCGGGAGAGGCTCGGTTGTTAGGTATGGATCTAGTGCAGGATGCCTTGGACAAGGTGAAGATAATTCAAGATAGGCTTCGTATAGCTCAGTCCAGGCAGAAGAGCTATGCCGACCGCAAGGTTCGTGATGTGGCATTTATGGTCGGAGAGCGGGTGTTGCTCCGGGTGTCGCCCATAAAAGGCGTGATGACATTTGGGAAGAAGGGCAAGCTAAGCCCTAGGTTCATTGGTTCTTTCGAGATTCTTGATCGAGTTGGAGAGGTGGCTTACAGACTTGCGTTGCCGCCGAGTTTATCAGCTATGCACCCAGTGTTTCACGTGTCCATGGTTCGGAAGTATCACGGCGATCCATCCCACGTGTTAGACTTCAGCACTGTCCAGTTGGACAAGGATCCAACCTATGAGGAAGAGCCGGTAGCTATTCCAGACTGGCAGGTTGTCAGTTGAGATCGAAGAAGTTCCCTTCAGTTCGTGTTCAGTGGAGAGGTCAGCCTGCCAAGGCAGTTACCTGGGATTTCGAGTCCGATATGCGGAGCCGATATCCCCTTCTTTTCCCCGACTCAGATACTTCTTTTCTATGTCCATTCGAGGATGAACAACTATTTTAGAGGTGGAGGATTTGGGGTCATCACTTGATTTTTGAGTCAATTCTGTGTTTCGAGGCCCTAAAAGTATCCTTTTATCTCACCTCGATTTGCGTGCGCGGTCCGAGCATATATCCGAAACGTTTTTATGTGAAAATTGTGTTAAAAATGCTAATTTGGTCCTTAAAATTGAATTTAAGTTGACTTCGGTCAACATTTTGGGTAAACGGATCCGGACCCGTGATTGACGGTCCTGGAGGGTCCGTAGAAAAATATGGGACTTGGGTGTATGCCTGGAATTTAATTCCGAGGTCCCAAGCCCGAGAAATGAATTTTTGTAGAAAATTGTTTAACTGAAATTTTAAGAGTTTTTGGAAATTTGAATGTGTTTGAAATTGACGGTATCGGGACCGTACCTTGGTTCCGGAGCCTGGTACAGGTCTTATATGGTACTTAGGTTGAGCCTGTAAAATTTGGTTAGAAACGGACTCGAAATGACGTGAATCAGAACCTCGGTTGTCAAAAATTTGAACTTAAGAATTCTTGAGATTCTTCTTTGATTTTAATGCTAAATTCATTGTTAAAGGTGTTAATTTGGCGATTTGATCGCACGAGTAAATCCATATGTTGTTTTTTAGTGAGTATGAATGTTTGGTTTGGAGCCCCGAGGGCTCGGGTGAGTTTCAGATAGGTTTCGGGATGTTTTTACACTTAGAAAAGTTGAAGGTTTTGGTGTCTCAAGTGCACAGAGATTTTGTTCTTCGCGAATGCAGAGCTCAGGACGCGAACATGAAGCTGTGGGGGGGTGTTACCCTTCGCGAACGCATTTAGGCTTTCCCGAATGCATAGGGTTAGTGGGCCTGGGGGAGGGATTTCAAATTATTCTATGCAAACGCCGCCACCTGACCGCGAACGCGAAGGCTTGAGGAGCTGAAGCTCCGTGAACGCGAGCCTTTGAACGCGAACTCAATGGCCATTTGGGCCTGACCCATTGAGAACGCAACATGCCCATTGCGAATGCGATGAAGGCCTGCCCAGTTATTTTAAAAACAGAACCAATCGGGCAGAACCCATTTACTCCATTTTTTCGAACTCCCAAGGCCTAGAGGCGATTTTCTTCACATTAATTCATCCCTAAAGTGTTGGTAATCAATTATAAACTTTACTCTTTCAATTACCAAATGTTTTTCATCATTTTTAATAAAAAATCAAGAGTTTTCATAGTAGAAATTAGGAACTTGGGTAGTGTTAGGGATTTTTGAATAGTTGGAATTTAGACCTCGTTTTGGGGTCAAATTTTGAAACTAATTGCATATTTAGACTCGTGGGTGAATGAGTGATCAGGTTTTGATCCGAACCTCGAGTTTTGACCAAGGGGCCCGGGGTCGATTTTTGACTTTTTGGGGAAAATGATAGAAAACGTATAATTAAACATTGGGTATGAATTCTTTAGCATTTATTGATGTTGTTAAATTAATTTGGACTAGATACAAGTAATTTGGGGGCGAATTCTAAGGAAAAACGGTGTTTGAGGCTTAAGTTGGCCGTGGAAGTTCGAGGTAAGTGTTTGGTCGTACCTTAGCTTAAGGGAATAGGTATTGTGCCTTATTTGCTATGTGCTAGTGTAGTATACGACGTACAGGTGTGGTGACAAGTATCTATATGTCGGTGTCAAGCATGCCCGTGAGTCTTAAATTGTAATTGTTGTATTTCTTAATAAGTACTAAAATTACCTAAATTGTTGATTCTCTGTGTGGAGCGAGACCTATGAATAACTCGTGGCATTTGTTTATTGTTGAGCATTGGCTCCAGTTGAGGTTTTGATTGTGAAGTTACGTGTTGGTACAAGTTTGGTTATAGTTGATTCCCTTGCCGGGACGTACTTAATTCTTACTGTTGATTCCCTTGCCGGGATATGTTATTCTTGTTGTTGATTCTCTTGCCGGGAAATTGTTGGTGCTATTGTTTGTGTGAGGAAAGAGTGATAAAGCACAAAGGGTTATGCCGTGCACATTCATATTTATGCATTTGGTGAGGAAAGAGTGATAAAGCACGAAGGGTGATGCCGTGTACATTTTTATTGATATTGATGCATATGGTGAGGAAGAGAGATAAGCACGAAGGGTGATGCCGTGCACATTTCTAATACATATATGGTGAGGAAGAGAGATAAAGAACGAAGGGTGATGCCGTGCACATTTTCATTACTTGATTGCATTGGTGAGGTTTGAGTGTAAAAGCACGAAGGGTGATGCTGTGCACTTATTGCATGTTTATTTTGATTTCTTGTTGCTTCGGTTCAAGTTCCTTAATTGTCTTATTCCACTACAACTGTGATTCATTATGTTAATGTTTCCCCATAGCATGTTACCCTTTCCCTGTTACTTTTGATGTGCTTTTATTACTGTTATTCTGTTAGATACTATTTAGCAGTATGTTGGCGTCCTAGCCTCGTCACTACTTCGCCGAGGTTAGGCTCGACACTTACCAACACATGGGGTCGGTTGTGTTGATACTACACTTTGCGCTCTTTTGTGCAGATCCCGGTACTGGAGCATATAGACCATAGCTAGGGGTTGCTACCTTCAGTCCACCAGGAGACTCGAGGTAGTCCTACAGGCGTCCAGAAGCCTTGGCGTCCCCTCCCTATCTAGTTTTCATCTGTTCTTTACTATTTCAGAGACAGACATGTAATTTCTTGTTCAGACTTTATTTGTAGTTTTCTTAGACAATCCGTGAGAATGCGACACCAGTTCTGGGTAGTTTATGTTATGGATTCGTATTGTTATTAGCTAAAATTGTTAAATTTTCATTCTTCCGCTCTATTAATTTCTGTTGTTTATAAATGTTAATTTATAATTGTTAATGGATTAAACATAAAAAGGGTAAAATAATTGGCTTGCCTAGATTACACTAGTAAGCACCATCACAACTCCTGAGGGTGGGAAGTCTGGGTCGTGACAGAAGTCCACGGTCGAAGAACTCGAGCAGGCCATATTGATCGAGCATCTTTCGGAATGAAAGGTATACCTGGGGACGGGAATAACCCCCGAACCCAGGAAAAAACTTATTCAATTTCTTACCGATAACATTGATTGATTTGCCTGGTCCCACTTAGATATGAGAGGGATCCCACCGGAGATAACTACCCATAGACTAAGTGTTGATCCCAGATTAAAGCCGATGAAGCAAAAGAGGAGACCTTAGTCCGAGGTAAAGCATGCGTTCATCAAAGAAGAGGTATCCAAACGTCTCAAAATAGGATCCATTAGGGAAGTAAAATATCCCGAATGGCTAGCTAACATAGTGGTAGTCCCTAAAAAGGGGAATAAATTTAGAATGTGTGTAAACTACAAGGATTTGAACAAATCATGCCATAAAAATTCTTTCCCACCGCCCCACATCGATTGATTGATCGATGCTACGGCTAGCCACGAGATCCTTACCTTTCTCGATGCCTACTCCTGTTACAATCAGATTCAAATAAACCCGTAGGACCATGAAAAGACTTCGTTCACCACGAAGTATGGTACATATTGCTATAATATAATGCTCTTTGGGCTAAAGAATGTAGGAGCCACGTATCAGCGCCTAGTTAATAAAATGTTTTAACATCAAATAGGCAAATCTATGGAAGTTTATATTGATGACATGCTAGTTAAGTCCCTGCACGCAGAGGACCATTTGACCCTTTTGCAGGTGATGTTCGATATCCTAAGAAAGTATAACATAAAGCTCAACCCTGAGAAATGCGCTTTCAGAGTCGGCTCGGGCAAGTTCCTGGGCTTCATGGTGTCGAACAGGGGGATAGAGATCAACCTCGATAAAATTTAAGCCATCGAGGAGATCACCGTGGTGAACAATGTGAAAGCCGTACAATGACTCACCGGGAGGATAGCTGCCCTAGGCCGATTTATTTCGAGGTTGTCAGATCGGAGCCATCATTTCTTTTCCCTACTCAAGAAAAAGAACAACTTTGTATGGACTCCAAAATGCCAACAAGCCTTGGAAGAATTAAAACGGTATCTCTCGAGCCCACCCCTGCTCCATACTCCGAAGGAGGATGAAATGCTCTACTTGTATCTAGCCGTGTCCAAGGTGGCGGTAAGTAGCATGTTGGTTCAGGAAGAGTAAGGTACGTAATTTCCTGTCTATTATGTGAGTCGGACCCTAGGAGATGCTGAAACCAAGTACCCCCATTTGGAAAAGTCAGCTCTTGCATTGATAAAAGTATCTAGGAAATTAAAAGCATATTTTCAATGCCATTATATATGTGTACTGATCATGTACCCACTTTGAAATGTCTTGCATAAACTCGAATTATCGGGCAGGTTGGCCAAATGGGCCATTGAACTTGGAGGATATGATTTCGAGTATCAGCCTCGAACGACTATCAAGTCTCAAATTTTTTCAGACTTCGTGGCCGATTTCACGCCTGCCCTCGTACCCGAAGTAGAAAAGGAACTTTTGTTAAAAATGAGTACGTCATCGGGGGTATGGACCCTCTTCACAGACGGTGCCTCAAATGTGAAAGGATCTGGTCTCGACATCATTTTAAAATCGCCTATGGGTAGTGTCATTAGGAAATCAATCAATACTTCTAAATTGACTAACAATGAGTCCGAGTATGGGGCCATGATTGCAGGTCTCGAATTAGCCAAGGGCCTTGGAGCAGAGGTCATCGAGGCAAAATGTGACTCCCTTTTGGTAGTAAATCAAGTAAACATGAGCTTCGAGGTTCTAGACGATCAAATGCAGAGGTACTTGGACAAACTTCAAATGACATTGCATCACTTCAAGGAATGGACATTGGACCATGTACCTTGAGAACAGAATAGCGAGGACGATGCACTTGCGAACTTGGGGTCATCTTTTGAAGAAGATGATATTGTCCCAGGGACTATAGTCAAACTATAGAACTCGGTGGTCGAAGAAGGCCATGCAGAGATTAATTCAAGAAGTTTAATGTGGGATTGAAGGAATAAGTACATCGACTACTTGAAGCATGGGAAGCTCCCCGCGGACCCAAAAGAGTTGAGAACACTTCGAACCAAAGCAGCTCGATTCTCTCTCGATGAAAATGGAACATTGTATAGAAGAACCTTCGATGGACCACTGGTAGTGTGCTTAGGACCTGGAGATATCGATTATATACTACTGGAAATCCATGAGGGCACCTTTGGGAACCATTCTGGTGCAGACTCTCTGGTTCGCAAGGTCATCAGAGCGGGGTATTATTGGGACAACATAGAAAAGGATACCAAGGAGTTCGTCCGAACGTGTGACAAATGCCAAAGATTTTCACCACTAACCCATCAACCTAGTGAACAACTCCATTCAGTCCTATCTCCGTGGCCATTTATTAAATGAGGGATAGACATTGTCGGCCCCCTACCAACGGGGCCAGGTAAAGCTAAATTTATTTTGTTTATGACTGACTATTTCTCAAAATGGGTTGAAGCGCAGGCCTTCGAGAAGATAAGAGCAAAAGACGTCATTGACTTCATATGGGACCACATCATATGTCAGTTCGGGATACCCGTCAAAATAGCATGTGACAATGGGAAACGATTCATCGGCAGCAAAGTAACAAAATTCCTTGAGGACCATAAAATCAAAAGGATTCTATCAGCGCCTTACCATCCAAGTTCAAATGGTCAGGCCGAGTCCACAAACAAAACCATCGTTCGAAACTTAAAGAAAAGGTTAGATGAGGCAAAGGGAAAATGGAGAGAAGTATTGCTCGAGGTGCTATGGGAATATCGAATGAAGTCAAAGTTGAGAATGGGGGAGACCCTATTTTTTTTGGTATATGGATCTGAAGCATTGATCCCAGTCAAAGTCGGGGAACCTAGCGTCAGATTTCAGCATGCCACCGAGGATTCAAATCACGAAGCTATGAACACTTCTCTTGAACTACTCGATGAAAAATGTGAGGCCACATTGATTCGAATGGCCACGCAAAAGCAAAGGATCGAAAAGTATTACAACAAAAGGACGAACCTTCGATATTTCAGAGTCGGGGACGTAGTCCTAAGGAAAGTCACTCTCAACACTCGCGACCCAAACGAAGGGAAAGTAGGTCCCAATTGGGAAGGACCGTACCGTGTCCTCGGAGTCATAGGGAAAGGATCCTACAAACTTAGCACAATGGAAGGCGAACAACTACCAAACAATTGGAATGTATCATTGCTCAAGCGATATTAATGCTGAGGTATGACCTTCTCCCCTTTTCCATTTGTATTTAAAACTAACTCCTTGCAGATGTTCGATTGGAGATATCGAGGCACCTTTCATCTTGACGACCTTGTGTTTGAAAGCATGTGTTGCACTCTTTTTCCCTTAGATCGGGTTTTATCCCAAATGGGTTTTACCGACAAGGTTTTTAACGAGGCAACACCTATATGCTACCTAAGGAATATTCAACAAGTATTCAAGGCTTTTTTCAATCAACCTCGAATACTGGGGGGCATCACCCTCTGAGGTTAGATTTTTGAGAAATATACTTTACGCCTAAGAGGGCCTCGACAGGAGAACTTTGTAATGGACAAAACGATCAAATAAACCGTATCCTCATAGAATAACCGAGCCCCGATGGCAAAACATGTACGCATGTATTAACTATTTAAATAAGCATTCTAGTTATATCAAAAACTTTGTATCTCAAAGAAGTTTGCTATCATACGAGCTCTACACTTACAATCCTACGGGAAGTGGTTCAAGGGCCAAAGCACCCCGAAATACCCGGGGACTGTCACTGACAATCAATACATTCGAGTCATAAAAATTTCAGACTCATTAGACCTCAAAGAGGCACCCTCTCGAAACAAAAGCCAAGGCCAATATACTCGGGGACTAACTTTTCGAACAAGTTCGGAACGATTATCGGGAAATAAGTCCAAATGACAAACCCGAAGGCTACGGCCAAAATAATGCGATTCAGAGACGTCCAACTTCCGCTATAAAATTAAAGGCCTTCAAACATTGAAAAACCAGTTAAGTCAGGATACCATTGTCAAAAGCAAAATATAAGGGGCTTCGATAAATTCGGCTCCCGAAAAATCTAATCTAAGGGCTTCGATAAATTAACCCTCAAATAATCCAAAGGCTTCGATAACACCAGCCTTTAGAAAAACCTCAAGAGGTATTTGATTATGTCTACACAAAAAAAATGACTAATAAGGTTCCGATACGTTGAGCCTTCGAAAAACCCAATGGGTACAAAAACACATGCTAAGGCATAACTAAAGGGGCTTCGATAAATTCGGCCCCCGAAAAATCTAATCTAAGGGCTTCGATAAATTAACCCTTGAATAATCCAAAGGCTTCGATAACACCAGCCTTCAGAAAAACATCAAGAGGTATTTGATTATGTCTACACAAATGAAATGACTAATAAGGTTCCGATACATTGAGCATTCAAAAAACCCAACGAGTACAAAAACACATGCGAAGGCATAACTAAAATTTCACTAAGTCTTATAGCCGAAATGAGGTAAAAATTATATAGGCATTTTAGAGGCCAAAACGGCCCAATTTAAAGAGCCTAAGGGCTGATATAAAAGAGCCTAAAGGCCATCTTAAAAGAGATATAGGGCCAAAAGCTCATGGGAGTCCGAGACATCGTTCTCATTCAACTTGGACCCAAAGGCCCCATTGTTCTAAGCTCACATCAAATTGATTTTACGCTTAACTCAAGGAATATTCTAAAACCTTAAGGGGAATGATCTTGAGCAATAAAAACCTAAGGGTTTATCACGAGTCTGAACCGATACTCGAGCTAAGTATTTGAATTATCAGAATTGTCCACAAACGGGGACAAAATAAAATTCAACTTAAATTGAGGATATAGCAAAAGGATACTTTATATTCATAAGGGAAATTTACAAAACATATTTACAACACCCACAAGGGTCCCTTGCATAAAAAAGGAAACCTAATCTATTTTCGGGGTCACACCCCCAGGAGTGTCGTCTTCATTTTCAGCGGCTCTATCTTCGGGAGTCTCTTCCCCTTCAGGAACATTTTATTCACCTTCCTCATCCCCGGAGACACTCACCACACCCTCATCATCGGAGGAGATAAGAAACCTAGCATTGGTTTCCTGCACCTTTGCTTCGGCTATAACCCTCGGGCATGGATTTCTTCGAGAGTCTCCCTTCGGGCTTGATACGTAGCCAATTCATTGCTCCATCTCCCCCGGTCGGAGGCCTCTCTCAACTTAACTTGAATGACAGTGGCTTCTCTCGAGTATATAGCAATGGATTTATTAGCTACAACCTTTGTCTTCTCAGCTTCGGCCTTAGCTTGTACAACTTCACCCTTAGCCTGTGCAGCTTTAGCCCAGGCTTTAGCCAACTCGACCTCCAACCTCTCAATTTTCCTGGCCTGAGCTAGACCCTTCGCAATGCCTAAAAAATGAGCTTCAGCCGAGGCCAGTTGGGCCGCAACAACTTCCTTATCGGCAGCAAGTGGATCCATGTTCTTCTTCCACTGATGACAATCAGCCCGAACTTGATCTACCTTACCCCGGAGCTGCCCAATCATATCTAGCTTTTGCTGCAGCTGAGATATCAAAGTTTTAGCCTCTAAAGCAGGGCCAAGAAGGCCGTACTCTGTTAAAATCGAAGTTACCTGCTCAGCTAGCTCGGACTCGCTTTTTTGAGCTTTGACCAATGCGGTTCGGAGATCCTTAAGCTCCTCTTCCTTCTGGATACAGAGGAGCCTCAGGGCCTTTTCTTCACCCGAAACTTTCTTGCGCTCGGCCTCACATTGGCTCAGCTCAGCTCTAAACTTTGCGACATCCTATACATGAAATGGAGACATATCAGTCAAAAGCAAAGAAAGAAAAAATTGTAATATTAAAGGTAAGTACTTACCCGGGAAAGAAGATATTGAGCCTCTTCAAAGATAGTGGATGCATCATTCAGGTCATCAACATCCTCAATCCCAGCGTAGCAACCCTAAAAAACATCATCCTCGATGACCTTGTTCGGATCAGACATGCGTAGGGTGTTGGCTTCTTCAATTGCCCCCTCGGAAAAGGTTGGCAAAGAAAGGGAGTGACCTGTTGTCGTGGCCCCGAGCTCTTCACTTGGAGCATTCTCATTACCATTGGGGGTCTCATCATTTACCCCCTCAGGTATAGTTGTTAAAGATGGAGGGACAATCTCAACCTCCAGGGACACAGGGGCCTTGCCCGTTTCTTCCATTGGGGCATCCTCACCACGATATGAGGTTTTCGATTTGGAAGGCTTGGCAGCCTCGACTGGCTTCTTGGTCAGAGTCACCAGCGCCGACTATTCATCATCATTTTCTTCATCATCCAGGGAATCATGGGCAAAATCTACGCCCGTTTGAGTAAATCTTTTCTGTAGTTTTCCAGCGGGGGTTTTCTTATCTTGAGGGTCCTCGGGCTTCGAAACCCTTTTACTTTTGTTGTCTTTTTCGAACTTCGGATTTGAAGGCTTGGTCTTATCCCCCGGTGGATCCGGCATCATCTCGGATGCATCGCCAAGGCCTACACAGGTAGGCACGAGTAAGTTAAACACTGCCAATGTATGAAAGTGATTGAAACTGTTGAAAGGCACTTACCGAGGTTCTTGGACTCCCACTGGACCCTTGATAATTCACGTCACTTGCGCTCATCCTAGGAGGAAGTGTCAGCTAACTTTCGGACCTAATCCTCGAGGTTGGGCACCGCTGGGGGTGTCCAAGCATTGGCTACCAAAAGAAGGATAACAACATTATGAAATATGGAAGCAGAATATAAATAGGTACAGGGAATACAAACTCCACTTACGGTTAAAGTTCCACCTCTCTAAGAATAACATTTTATCCTCGGGGATGAAGTCCAAAGTCTTTACTCTAACGAACCGACTCATCCAATCCCGATCTTTGGGTTGGTCAGTACTGGCAAAGAATGATTTTGTTGTTCAGCACTACATCTTGATGAACCATCGAAATAACTGGGGTCGATACAATCGAACCAGGTGGCTGAGGGTGAATTCCAAACCCTTAGCCTTTTTCAGAAAATACCGCAACATGATCATGATATGCCAAAAAGAAGGGTGAATCTGACTGAGGGTGACTTCATATGTTTTGCAGAAGTCAATCACCACCAGATCAAGGGGACCCAGTGTGAAATGGTAATTGTAAACACTCAGAAACCCCTCCAGGGAGGTAGTAATGCTTTCGTCGAGGTTTGGGATCTGAACCTCAACCTCATCTCCCTAGAAACAGTCCCTCTTTACATCCTTGATAAGCTTCTTCGTTATCAAGCTAATATATCGAGATGCGTGCTTGCATCGGCCTAGGACATCGGGAGGATTCTCGATACTGAAGTCTTTTTTAATAATGCAATTACCGAGGGTAATTTCCTCAAGTGCAGGCGGCACCACCGGTTTGGCCGACCGGGAGGCAGAAGAAGACGATGCTTTATCCTTTTTAGGGACCGTTTTGGAAGTTTTGGCCATGGTTGTAAGCTAAATAATAAGGGTAACACAGGGATGTGGTGTTTTCTGGCGAGAACTTGGCATTTTCCGGTGCTTAAAGAGGCGGAGGAAATAGGTAATTGGAGAAAGAGATGAAGATGGAAAGGGGGTAAAGAAAGAGTAAAGTTCTTTACTTAGAGGAATCGCCTCATATTTATAGGAGGGCAACGATGGTTTGGCGGCATTATTGGCCGACCAATACTGGCATGCATTTAATATTTTCGGGGAAGTGTACCGACGGGACGTTTCAGTCACTTCGAACGCTTGCATCACGAGGATGACATCATCACTAAGGACTTCGGGAATCCAAATCATTTCATCATTTCATTATAAGAAACGTGGGGACTATCTGTATATTGTCAGAATGAAGTAGCCCTATTTCGAATTCTTAAATTGGGGCTATGAGTTCGAGTCAGGGCGACTCGAAGTGGGGGTCGAACCTGGTTGAAGGACACATACCTCGAGGGAGAAGATCGAAGGCCTAGCACGACCTACATCAAGGGCAGTACAATCTCGAAGACACTCAAGAAAGAGCAGGAATTTCTCAAAGACACGTGGATGAGGGCATAAATTAAAGGATAAGATTTGTACAAAATGGTACAGGTCCATACTAGGTTGTTATACACCTGTACCAATAGAAGTATTTACCACAATTAGGAATGCACTATATTGGGGTTTTCTCCTCAAATATAAAGGGGACCCCAACCTTTTGTAAAGGGCACATTATTCACTGCAATAGAATATTCTACTTTGCTTTTCTCGCTTACCATGCTCAATAATAGTTCTTCAGCTTTATCATTTTTACTTTATTGTTCATACTTTATTGGTTCTTAACTCACTCAAGGACCCCGAGATTATCGAGCTCGAGGTCCCCGCTGCTCCAGCAAAACTGGTTTGGTTCATCAATTCTTCTTACTTAAACCTAATACTATTTGTGTTCTCACTAGTATTAAAATAAATCACATATCTTTAAAACCACAATTTATCGTTAATTGTTACTCACATTTTTCGAGGTAAACAAGTACAATAAGTGATGAATTGAACAAAACAACTACAGATAATGCAAAACACCATATTAACTTCATATTTTATGGAAAATATTGTTACCCAGGATGTATAGTGAAAAAGAATAAAGAACAACACAGTAACATGATTTAATACAGTCCAAATATTTATTTTAATAATTTATATTAAAAAGAATAAAATTTTTATACAACTTGACCTACTTGAAGATAAAGACGCACACTTCCTAGTCGGCAAAGAAACAACAATAAAACAAAAACCAAACAGAGAAACCAAAAATCCAATAACTCATCAAAAGTCTAAGCAGTAATCACAGACCACAACAATTTATAGACTAATTTGAGAGAATTATCTCTAATTGAACTTACAAAAAATATTTAAAGAGACCGACTAAAAATCGATTTGAGGTCCTTGCTTTACTTTGTCGGATTACCTTCATTAAGAGTAAAGAAACACATAAATTGCTAGAATTATATCACGACTCTAAAATCGACTCGGTCATGATGGTGCCTATCATAAAACTAGGCCAGCCGACACAAATCCTAAATCAAACCAGTATTTCATAAAAGACATTTTAAACTATTAATTAATAAAAATTCCATAACATGAGTCTAATAACAAGTGCGGAAAACAACACAAGCCCGACATCGGGGTATCACAAGTCACGAGCAATACCAACTCTCGAAGCATCACAATACATTGTATATAAACCTGAAGCTGATGGCAAAACTAATACTGGAGTTGTGGTCAAGGCAATCTTGAGCTTCTAAAAGCTTGCCTAACACTCATCCGACAATATTTTGCATAAAGCTTCTCCTCCCCCAACCGCTACAATAGCACTCTCAAATGCTCCACGTGCTCCTTCTAACTACGCGAGTATGCCAGAATATCATCAATGAATACAATGACAAACGAGTCGAGATACGACCGAAATACGTTGTTCATCAAATACATGAACACTGCTGGGGCATTGGTCAGCCCAAAAGACATCACAAGGAACTCATAATGACCATATTGGGTCCTGAAAGCTGTCTTAAGAATATCCGAGTCCCTTATCTTTAACTGGTGATACCCTGACCGGAGATCAATCTTGGAGAACATTCTTGCTCCCTGAAGCTGGTCAAATAAATTATCAATACGAGGCAGAGGGTACTTGTTCTTGATTGTGACCTTGTTCAACTACCTATAATCAATGCACATCCTCATTGTGTCATTCTTATTCTTCACAAATAGAACTGGCACACCCTAAGGTGACACACTAGGCCGAATAAACCCCTTATCAAGGAGTTCCTGAAGCTATTCCTTCAACTCCACCGGTGCCATATGATACAGTGGAATAGAAATAGGCTGAGTGTCCGGCACCAAATCAATACCAAAGTCAATATCCTTGTCCGGTGGCATGCCCGACAGGTCTGCAGGAAACACATCTGGAAAATCCCTCACTATCGGGACTGAATCAATACTAGGAGTCTCTGCACTGACATCCCTCACGAAAGCTAATTATGAAAGACAACCTTTCCCAACCATCCACTGGGCCTTTAAAAATGAAATCACCCTACTGGGGACAAAAACAATCGAACCTCGCCACTCAATTCATGGCACACACGGCATAGCCAATGTCACTGTCTTAGCATGGCAGTCCAAAATAGCACAACACGGAGATAACCAATCCATTCCCAATATCACATCAAAGTCCACCATACAAAGCAACAAAAGGTCAACTTGGGTTTCCAAGCCCCCAATAGTCACCACACACGATCGAAATACGCGATCCACAACAATAGTATCGCCCACCGAAACAGATACACGAACAGATGAAACAACAGACTCACGAGGCATATCTAAATAACAAGCAAAATATGATGACACATATGAAAAAGTAGAATCAGGATGAAATAACATAGAGGCATCTATATGGCAAACTAAGACAATACATGTAATCACCACATCTGAAGCAATAGCATCGAGTCTGGCTGGGACTGCATAGGCGGGCCTGACCACCACCTGATCAACCTCCCCCTCTGGGGCAAACTCTAGCTGACTGTCCTCCACCCCTAGCTGGGTGGTGAAGTAACTGGTGTCGAAGTCGATGGCTGACTCCTCTATTGAGACGGACCCCCAACACGACGAAGACACCGTCTCCACATATACCACAACTCTCCACACTCATAACAACCCCTGGTGCTGGAGACGGGGACTGAAGGGAATCCCTAGCACCAAGATGACTGGCAGAAGAACCTAGCATGGAAGAGCCTTACACTGATGGAGCACGAGATGAACTCTGGGATGGAAGGGCACTAAGTAAGGAATGGCCCTGATGAGAATTGTGAGAACGATGACCCAATGGTGCCCCATTATAGACTGGGTGAGCTGACTTAGCATGCCTGAATGGGTGGTCTCTGCTGTGCTGAAATTGACCCCCATGAGGAGCACCACCGAATCCACCCTGACCACGAGGCCTCTTAGCCTCCCTCTCTACCCTCTCCTGACCACGACCCTTCCCAATCTATCGAGCTATGTCAACAACCTGATCAGAGTAGCACCAGACACCCTCTCTCTGGTCATAAGCAATTGGAGCTGAAAACCAAGGCCATCTATAAACCTCTTGATCCTCTCTCGATCTGTAGGAACCAACCAGACCGTATGACAAGCTAACTCAGAGAACTTCATCTCGTACTACGTAATAGACCTATCACCCTAACGAAGCTGCTCGAACTGCCTACGTAGATCCTCTCGGCGAGACATAGGTACAAACTTCTCCAGAAAGAGAACGGAGAACTGCTGCCAAGAAAGGGGTGCTGCGCCAACCGGCCTACATCTCTCGTAAGACTCCTACCAACTAAGTGCAGCCCCGGAGAACTGGAAAGTAGTGAACGAGACCCCACTGCTCTCCAGAATATCTATGGTCTTAAGCATCCTCTGACACTTATCCAAGAAACCTTGTGCATCCTTACCCTCAGCACCACTAAATGATAGAGGCTGGAGTTTACCAAACCTCTCCAATCTGTGCTGCTCATCCTCTGGCATAACAAGAGCTACATAGTATTGAGCAGCTGCAATCGGCTGGGTTGGAGGTGCCCCCAGTGTTTGAAGTCCCTACACAACCTGCTCACGTGTGCGAGCGGCGGGAGTCTGAGTGCCTCCCCCAGCCTAAGAAGTAGCCGCGGTCGTAGTAACTGAGACCGCCTAAGCCAGGCCAGTGCACACTGAAAGAATTTGGGCTAGGGCCTCCTGAAGGCCTAGGATAACAATAGGCACAGCCGGTGCCTGAGCTGGTCCTGTTGGAGCATCTGCAACTGGGACCAGATCATGAATTGGGGCAGCTGGTGGATCTGTAGGTGCTTCCCTAGTTATAGTGCGGGCTACACCCCTGCCCCTACCACGGCCTCGGCCGCGTCCTCGGCCTCTAGTGGCCCCAACTGGTGGTACTAGTGGTCGTCCATCCTGACTGGTAGCACGTGTCCTCACCATCTGTGAGAGAATAGAATAACAGAAGTTTAGCTACCAGAATCAACAGATTCGCACGACAGGAATTCAAGAATGTGAAGTTTTTCCTAAAGGTTTTGCAGCCTCTCGAAGATAAGTACAGACATCTCCGTACCGATCCGCGATACTCTACTAAACCTGCTCATGACTCGTGAGACCTATGTAACCTAGGCTCTGATACCAACTTGTCACGACCCTAAAACTGACCTGGTCGTGATGGTGCCTATCATGAAACTAGGCCAGCCGACACAAATCTCAAATCAAACCAGTATTTCATAAAAGATATTTTAAACTATTAATTAATAAAAATTACATAACATGAGTCTAATAGCAAGTGCGGAAAACAACATAAGCTCGACATCGAGGTGTCACAAGTCACGAGCAACTACAAGATCTATCTATGTAAAATAAAGTCTATCAAAGTCTAGGAATGATACTAATGTAATCTAGGGAAGATAAGAGGGAGAAGAGCAGGGCTGCGAATGCCATGTAGCTACCTTGACGACTCCAAAAGACCCACTGGATGAAGATCAGCGCTCACTATCACAACTCGCAACTCCTGGATCTTCACACAAGGTGTAGGGAGTAACGTGAGTACGCCAACTCGGTAAGTAATAAAAGTAAATGAAAGCTGAGCAGTAAGAAATCAGATAATTCCATGTCATAGCATTACAGTTTATATGGTATGGTTCCAAAATAGTGTAGAAATCAATCATCTCATAAAAGCCCAGTTTCAGGAAAAATACTTTGAAAAATGTCTTTCTACAGTTTCAACAGAAAATTAAAGAAGTTTAGAGTAAAAATGATGAAAATCATAATTAGCCCCTCGAGCAAAACATGTATCACACTCCGCCCCTCGGACATAATATCAACAAAACCAGCCCCTTGGGCTACCTCACAATCACTCGTAATCAGCCCTCGGGCATAACATGTATCAGAATCAACCCCTCGGGCAACAACATATCACTCACTTTGGGTACCCACACTCACTGGGGGTGTTCAGACTCCAGAGGGGCTCCTACAGCCCAAACGCTATCACAAGCCATCTTGTGGCATAGTAAATCAGGCCCTCGACCTCTCATATATCACAAAATAGTACAACATGCTGCGGTGAATAGCCTGATCCCCTGATATCCTCACCACACAGGCCCTCGACCTTACTTACTCAGAAACCTCTCAAGCCACTCGGGCTAATAGTAAACGGGGTGCTCAGCCCGAAAATATCATTTATGTAGCAAATCAGAGTAAATAAGACTGAGTTATGAAATCAGTAAAACATAGCATGACTGGGTACAATTATTAAATTAAAATAGTGAGGAATATTAGTAAAGAAAGCGCCTAAGGGTCCAAACAATTGGCACGAGGCCCAAACATGGCATCCAGCCCAAAACATAGTAGTACTTTCTAAAACACAATAGTATCAAATAGTTTTCAATCAAATACGCGGCTTAATAGTTGTATGGGACGGACCAAGTCACAATCCCCAATGGTGCATGCCGCCACTCTCATCATTTAGTGTGTGCGTCACCTCAAAGTAGTGAAACAATGTGAAATTCGGGGTTTCATAGCTTCATGATAACATTTACAATCATTACTTACCTCGAACCGGACCAAACTCTAGCCCGTGATGCCCTTGCCTCTCGACTTGGCCTCCAAATATTTCGAATCTAACAAAATCAGTATCACATCATTAATACATGCTAAAGGAACAAAGCCCAAGCGAAAAATAATCAAATTAACTAAAAAATCCCGAAATTTGCCAAACCCGACCCCCCGGGCCCACGTCTCGGAATCCAACAAAAATCATAAAAGTAGAAACTCTTGTCACTTCCGAGACTATTTATACCAAAACCATCAAAATCGTACCTCGAATGACCCCTAAAATCCCCAATTGAAACTCTCCAATTTCAAGCCCTAATTCTCCAATTTAATCCCAATTTTTTCTCAAATTCCATGATTAAACAATGGGAATCATCACATGTATAAGTTTTATGACTCAAGCTACTCACCTTGATGTTAACCCTTGAACCCCTTCTCAAATTCTTCCTCACAAGCTTCAAAGCCGTCCAAAAATGGTGAGAAATAAGCTGAAAATCGCAAAGATGGCCTTTTATACTTTCTGCCCAAGCATCTCGCACCTGTGGCTCCCTTTCACGCACCCGCGGGCCGCATATTCGGTCAAAATGGCCGCACCTGCGGTTTTCACTTAAGGTTCCAGCTTTCGCACCTACGCCTCAGGCCTCGCACCTACGAGCTCGCAGGTGCGATCAACACCTCATCTCCTGCGATGAATACCACATCTATGGTCTTTTTCTGCTTCTGCGATTATCGCACATGCGGTCCCCACTCCGTAGGTGCAGAAACAACAGAAGCAGTAGAAATCTGCAACGCCAATTCAACTCCAAACCTTCCGTCAACAACCCAAGTCCATCCCGAGGCCCTCAGAACCTCAACAAAATATGCCAACAAGTCAAATACCACTATTCAAACTCATTCCAACCTTTGGAACACTCAAAACAACATCGGAACACCAAATCACCCTCGGATTCAAACCTAAGGATACCAAAACTTTCGAATTCCGCAAACGAAGCAAAAACCTATCAAACCTCATCCGAATTACCTGAAATTTTGCGCACATGTTACAAATGACATAATGTACCTACTCCAATTTTCGAAATTCCAATCCGACCTCGATATCAAGATATCCACTACCAACCGAAAAATGCCAAATTTCCAATTTCGCCTATTCAAGCCTAAATCTATCACGGACCTCCAAAATACATTCCGAACATGCTCCCAAGTCCCAAATCACCTAACGAAGCTATCCGAACCATAAAAACCCGAATTCCGAGATTGTTAACCACAAGTCATCTTCCGGTTGACTTTACCAACTAAATAACCTACTTAAGAGACTAAGTGTCTCATTCCACCCTAAGACCACTCCGAACATAACACCACCAATATGATATGATGAAATACAGCTGAACAACACACAAGGAAGCAGAAATGGGAGAAACATAGAGGTAACTTATGAAACGACCGGCTGGGTCATTGCAAATTAGCACATGTGCACCTGTATGGATAGGAAGGTCAGAATATCGTTCTTGCTTATATTTGATATTTTACGGAAGAGTCATTTGGTTTTGTTTTAGTGCTTCCTTTGGTCTCAAAATTTAGAAAAGGAAGCCAATTCTGAACATAGCTAACTTATGTGAGGGGTACATCCCTTCAAATAAGTGTGTTGTTTTGATTCTCCGTGGCAAAGCGATGAGTGAGGGAATATTATCATGGGGAAAAAATCGAAACGATGCAACACTTGGGAAGATGATGTTTGAGGAAGTTTTTCGTGACCAAGCGTCTGTTCACTGACCAGACGGAGCGGACTATTGAGACAAACATGTATATTTTTTATTTAAAAAAATAATTTAATTAGACAAGGGTAATTTAGACAAGAGTCGTCACTTGAAATTGATTTTTGGTGTTCCACGTTACCTTTTATTTGAATCCCTAGCCAATGGAATGTTTTACTCTATTTTTATTGGTCCGCAAAAATAGGATACTAGGTAAGGAATCCTGTTGACCAGGAAGAAGGTGTTAGGCACTCCCCGAATCCCTTGGTTCTAACACGGTCTCTTTTATTGATTAAAACTTGGCTTAAATTATTTTTGGATAAAGTGTATTTTATTTGCCTGGAATTATTATTGTCTATTGTCATTTAATAATTAACCAACTTTTATTAATTGTGTCGACCTAGGAGTGTGTAAGCACACAAGATCTTTTTTTAACCGTGCGTTTAATAAGGAACGGATATGAAAACATGCTCAAATACAGTTTATTATTAAAGATTCAAGGAACAAAAATGAACACGTGGCCATTTTATTAATTAAATGTTGACTAAGGATCGTGTATGAACATATGGTCTACATTTAAGACATACCTAAAATTGCCTAATACTTAAGTTATTTTAATTAGGCGTAATACATATGGAGGCACCTAAAGTTGGCACAATCTTTCACTTAGACACTTAAATTAGGCATCTTTTTAATTAGACACGTTTCTTAGGCAATTTTTATACCAATTAGACACAAAACTATGACATGGAAAAGAAAGTGTTTCTCAGTCTCCTTGAGCGCGTGAATGAAATAAACATGGTATTTTTCAATTAATTAAATATTAAAAAGGCATTTGACCACAAAAAACCCTATTTTCACTAAATCTCCCCACCCACCCAAAAAACAAACTGTGTTCCATCATCTTCTCCATTTTTCCACCATATCAGCTCCTCCACTATCTTAAACCTTCGTCCTCCGTAATAATACTCCAATAAGTCATCTTCTCCTCATAAATTACCTAGCAGCAACCATTTTTTATTTATCATCACCAACCCCCAATTCCAAAAATCTCACCAAAACTTCTCCTCCAACCACCATAATATTTCATTGCCATAATACCAAAAAGTAAATAAAGCTGCAGGAAAAAAATCATCAAGCAGAACTATCAATCTCAAACAAAGACAACTAAAAAGTGGTGAACAAATGAGACCAACATCCTAATAAATAGAATAAAATTACTTGGCCATTGTTATGTAATTTTGATATTTTTGCAGAAATTCTTGGCTTCATTAAGGAGTTTGATAAATGGGTTTTATGAACTTTAGGCTTTGGAGTTTGGATCTGTTTGACGCCGCTTGCCAGACGAGATCAGACGACAAAAATTGGACAACGAAGAGGGAGCAGGGGTGATGTCGGCTACGGGATTGGAGACATCGGCGGGTGGGGGAACGTCGGAGGTTGGGGACGAAGGGGTATTTGTATTTTAGTGAAAATAACACTATATAGCTGAGGTAGATAGTGAGGTGGACAAAAAATGATGTGGCACGATTTATAATGGTTACTTTTGCCACGTAGACGGAGATTGCAGAACACGCGCTTGGTTAATTAATAAGCCAGCAAAAAACATGTCTAATTGGTATGAGAATTGCCTAAGAAACGTGTTTAATTGGAAAGAGGCCTAGTTTAAGTGTCTAAGTGAAATATTGTGCCAACTTTAGGTGTCTTCTTATGTATTACGCCTTTTAATTATGATTTTTGAAAGATTCTGGAATGAAATGTCTGACAAAATCATAACGTATGAAAGAATATTCTTCTAAACCATCACATGATCGGTAAATTAAAAACATTAAGACTAGCGGTTATTCAAAGCCATTCATTCTCTTGTTATTCCCTCTTCTATCTAACCATTTTCTAATCTAGGCCTATGTGTGAACTTCCTTAAAATTACCCATGAACTGATTTCATCTCTCTTTATTAGCGACGCTAATACATATTGAGACAGGTATGCAGATGAATCTAGGCCGAAGAAACACTGGCATAAATGATAATCACAAAAGTACTTGCGCGATTTTAATTTGCACTTGAACACATGAGAGTGGAAACTTTGAGCATGAAACATTATAGTAAAGAACTTGAAGTATAGATAAATTCAATGCCTTATTTTTCTTTTTATTTTATCTGAAGGTATCATTCTCAATGCAAAATTTTAGCAAGCTAAAATAAAACATACACGATTTGTAAAAGAAGTGACCAACAAAAAGAGAATTCATGTGGGAAACTCATTACGTTGAACCTAGACTCCACTAATTCGTGCATCAGAAAGAGGAGATGGATCTTTTTGCATGCTTTAATATTTTAACGAAGCCCCAGTAGACTTGCTGAGACAACGGTAGAAACAAGAGTAGAAAGTGACACCGCAATTACAATTTTTTTGTTTCATACAATCATGCTTGACTTACAATTTTTATAAATTCTTAACACCTGCGTTATTCTTCTTTTAATTTTAGTTGCTCTTTAACTCACATAGATTCATGTCACAGACAAAGAGCCATATATAATATTACCTCTGTGTAGTTTTTAATACAAATATATCTAACTCACTCATAACATGCTTAAAGAAATATGGGATCAACTCGAAGCATTCATATCTTTCATTCTTAGAGTTAAAATAGCATTACACAATTTAAAAGGTTACCTAGTTTGCAGAAAGTGCTAAGAAGCAATAGAGAAATGTACAAGGTGGACTTTCGAACTAGCAGCTCCAAGAAACAACAAACCAGCAACAAGAAACCTGAAATGATCCAGAAAATTAATCCAGAAACTCATCGACTTTCAAAGGAGAAAGAAACCACAAATGACCTCAAGGACTTTGTATTTTTTTTTGGGAAGATTCTTAGCTCTCAAAAAATTCACTCAAAGCTCTCAAATTTCAGCTTAATTCTTTTGATATTTCAACTGATTTTTTTCTTTCTCTTAGAGTGGTGCAAAGTGTAAAAAGATGTGGGTGTGTGTGTGGAAAGAACCCTCCTTTATAGGAGAGAAGGAGGACTCTTGGGATAGATTTTGTTTTCACAAAAAATCTGTCCAAAATGATAACTTTTTGAAAGAAAATCTATCTAAAACCAAAAATCTACCCAAGAAACAGTGTTCTTTACCAACTGTGGATAGGTTTTTGGAGTATTATGCTCCAAATATTCCCCGAACACTAGAAAGCAACCAAATAGTACCCTGCTTTCATCATTCACTTACTACGCCCTCAACTTTATCAATACACCAAATATTTGAGTGCGGAACCAAAATATTATATTTTTGGACTCAAAGTACCAAAATAGGTGAAAACAATCGGTGACCTTTTTATATATAGCGCATGAAATTCATGTGCTATACCTGTTAATTGGTTGACCCATAATAATTGGTGGGTATAGCAGATAAATTACATAAGCTATACTTATAGCACACTTATTAAATGCGCTATACCCACTAATTATTGTACCTCTCGCACAAAATATTTGCTTACTTAAGGAGTTGCATTCCTTGTTCAAAAATTCATTCGGAAAAATTCATTTTTCAGCATCCATTGTATTTTTCTTACTCATTCTGAAATATTTGGTTATTTAACTTTTTTTGCATTTTGCCATAATGTCTGAAGAGCAAAAAATTAGGGTTACATTATATTGGGGAGGGGGTAAGGTTGTCGTGGAGAATAACTCAGTACACTATAATTGTTCTCCACAGTGTATTGTTAATTTTCCACTCACATTGGAGTACAAAAGATTGGTATCTTGGATATGTAAAAGAATGAGTGTGAGTAAACCTTCGGTTAATATTAAGGTAACCGGAAGATATCCATATTGGCTTACTCCATAAGGGGTTGCTTGTTATGCTGAATTTAATATCAAATACAATACAACTCTAAAAGATATTTTGAGGACTCTGGATGAACACCAGGAACTTCTTGTGATAGAAATCTTGAAAATGTACGTCAAGTCTGAAGACGTCCACAATATTGAGGTTTCGCAAAATAGGGATGACCCTCAATTATCTGGTGGTCTTTTTGGAGCAGTTTTATCCAAACATATTCTGTTTGAAAGAGTCTGGGCAGATCTAAATTAATCTCTAGGGGCAAATGAGGAGCGATGACATAATTTCTCCCCAAGATTATATATTCATACGCCGAGTGGTAAATTTCAATTTTCCTTATTCTAGTATGATTTTTTTATGTATCATGATCGTACTATCACTCATATCTTCCAAAGGAGATACCATACAGATATGAATTTTACAAGTTATGAACCAACCAACATTTGGAATATGCCCAATTTTGATGGTTTGGATCATGCTGGTCCATCCGCGAGTCATTAACAACTTGATAATATGCATCATGTGCTATCAACGGATTATGAATTGTAAGTTAAGATATAAAGTTAATATATAATGTTGGGATGACTTTAGGAAACTCATTATTTTATTGGTTGTGCAGTGAAAACGAGCAACATAAAGGTCTTGTCCTTACTCAATTACCTGATGTCAATATATTTAATCAGGATCTGGCAGATGCAAAGAGTCATGAAGATGATAGTGATTATGACAACAATGTTGATGAGTCTAGAGATGATACACCCTTCCCCGATGAGTGCTATTATGATGAGGAAACACGCTTTACTAATGAGAATGAGAATGACCAACCTGATTTGACAAGAGAGCATGATGTCGCCAATGAGCATGCTCCATATATGTAGACTCCACCTACCGTTAGACCCAGAGTGTACGAGTCCTATGTGCTCTTTCATATAAGGGAGATTCCTTACCTTGATCAGCTGCCTAGTATGCCAGATGTGGATGCCCTAACAAGATATCTTGATGACATTCGAACATTAATGTGGGATGAATCTAGATCAATGGAGCTGTCAAAGAATATGTGTTTTGCTGATAAAGCACGCCTTAGCAGGGCGGTGTGAATTTATAGCATAAAACACTCTCGTGAGATCGAGGTTCGTGAGTCATCTACGCAAGTATATAAGGTTATTTATCGTAGATGGTTTCAAGGTTGTAAGTGGATACTGCGTGCGAGAAATTTAAAAACAAATATGTGGATGGTGGGAAAATGCATTGGCAACCACACTTGTGATATGGACACATTCAATGGGAATCATTTTAACTTGAATGTTGATTTAATTTATCTTGTCTTGATTCCACACATTGAATTATCCATAAGGTACAAGATTAAAGAGTGTATAATATCTATACACCAGGTATATGCTGTACCATTACCTAAAGAAAGGTATTTCTCGAGCATAAACGTGCGTTGGAGATCGTTTATGGTAATTGGGATAAGTCGTATGCCGTTCTACCCAGGTATATGGATGCTTTGCAACACTTTAACCCCGGGATTGTTGTTGAATGGAAGCTTGAGCGGAGTCCGGGAATACTAGAATACATATTCAGATATGTGTTCAAGGTATTTAAACCAACCATTGATGATTTTGTGCATTGTTGGCCGGTAATCGCCATAGGCAATACATATGTCTATAGAAAGCATGATGTTAAGATGTTGATTTTCGTTGTAGTATATGCTAATGGAAGCATATTTCCCCTCGCATTTGCTATTTGTGCCAATGAATATCAAGAGACTTGGACATGATTTTTGAACCACTTGAAGGAGCACATTGTGAGACAACATTTAGGCATTTGTCTAATATTTGATTGACATAGTGGGATTTTAAGTTTTGTACAAAATTTGGATGCATAGAAGGGACCGTATCCCAACCACCATTATTGTGTTAGGCACTTGAAGGAAAACTTCTAGCATATAACAAGATAGTTTTGCAGGAAAAAAGAGCGAACAACATATATGATGTGGATCTGTCCACACTATCAGATAATGAACTCACTTGCTTAAGTGTGTTGGATAATGATCCCTTCCTTTGGCACAAAATACTTGCACATGCCAGTCTAAGACAAATCAATAAACTTGTCTCCAAGGACTTGGTGATAGGACTGCCTAACATTAAGTTCAAGGAAGACAAAGTTTGTAAGGCCTGTTCAAGTGGGAAGCAGGTAAGATCCTCTTTTAAAAGCAAGAAAATGGTAAACACTATCAGGACAATGGAACTAGTCCATAAGGATCTTTATGGGCCAATGAGAACATTGAGTAGAGGTGGTAAGAGATATGTTATGGTGCTTGTTGATGATTATTCTAGGTTTACTTGGATATTGTTTTTAACATCTAAAGATGAAGTATTTGACATGTTCACTTCTTTTGTTAGAAAAACTCATAAACAGCTAGGTAATCAACTTACATCAATTAGATCTGATCATGATACTGAATTTGAGAATGCTAAATTTTCTGAATTATGTGATCAACATGGCATAAATCATAATTTTTCTACTCCTACGACTCCATAACAAAATGGAGTAGTTGAAAGAAAGAATAGGACATTGGAGGAAATGGCTAGGACTATGCTTCTTTCTAGTAAACTGCCCCATAGCTTCTGGGCAGAAGCTGTGAATACTGCATACTACATCATAAATAGGTGCATGACTAGACCTCTTGTTGAGAAGACTCCCTATGAGTTACTTAAAGAGAGAAAGCCAAATATATCCCATCTTAGGGCATTCAGATGCAAGTGGTTTGTGCACAATAATGGTAAAAACTCCCTAGGTAAGTTTGATCCTAGAAGTGATGAGGGAGTATTCTTAGGATATTCTTCACATAGTAAAGCTTATAAGATTAATAACAAAAGAAATATGTGTGTAGACGAAAGTTTACATGTGATTTTTGACGAAACTAACATTCTTTCTGAGAGGCAAGAATATGATGATGAAGAAATTGGGCTGGTAAGAAACTCAAATGGAACCACAGTCTATACTAAAGCTACACTAGAGGAAGGAACATGTGATGGAACAGGTCCTTCCACTAGGGCAGCCTGACATGGGGCACTGAACAAAGATGAACTGATTCTTAAACCTCGAGAGAACCTGTCCATGAACCTGTTTCTCAGCAACAAAACATTGAAGAAACATCTAGGAGAAACCATCTATTTGTGAAACCTCACAAGTATAAAAGTTCTCATCCCATTGAGAACATAATTATTGATCCAACCTCTGGCATCAAAACCAGATTTTCTTTGAAGAATCTTTGTGCTTTTGATATTTTCCTATCTCTTATTGAACCTATAAGTGTTACTAAAATTTTGCAGGATTCAGACTAGGTGAATGCAATGCAAGATGAACTCAACCAATTTGAGAGAAATCAAGTTTAGCATCTGGTACGAAGACCCAAGGACAAATCAACAATTGGCACAAAATGGATCTTAAGAAACAAACTTGACAAAGATGGAACAGTTACAAGGAACAAAGCAAGATTGGTAGCTCAAGGATATAGTCAAGAGGAGGACACAAACTATAATGAGGCTTTTGCTCCTATTGCAAGACTGGAATCAATTAGACTTCTTATAGTCTTTTCTGCTTACATGGAATTCACTCTCCATCAGATGAATGTCAAGAGTGCCTTCCTCAATGGCTATCTAAAGGAAAAAATGTTTGTCAAGCAACCTCCAGGCTTTGAAAGCAAGGAATGTCCTGATCATGTGTATAAGCTTGATAAGGCACTTTATGGGCTCAAGCAGACACCAAGAGCATGGTATGAAAAATTATCCAAATTCTTGCTTGAGCACGACTACAAGAGAGGTAAAATTTACAGTACTTTGTTCTTGAAGGAAAAAGGTAAAGATCTCTTGGTAGTTCAGATATATGTTGATGATATAATCTTTGGAGCAACTACTGATAACTTAGGTAAAGAATTTTTTAAACTAATGGGGAGTGAATTTGAAATGAGTATGATGGATAAACTTAATTTCTTTTTAGGCTTACAAATTAAATAAAGTTCAAATGGAATTATGATCCATCAATAGAAGTATGTGACAGAGTTGCTTAAAAGGTTTAAAATGGAAGACTCCAAAGAAATTGACATATATATAGCAACAACCACAAAATTGGATATAGATGAACCTGGTTCATCTGTTGATCAAAAGTTATATAGGGGTATGATTGGATCTTTTTATATCTCAATGCTAGTAGATCTGATATTATTTTCAGTGTAGGCCTTTGTGCTAGATTTCAGGCAAATCCAAAGGAGTCTCACTTGACTATTGTTAAGAGGATCTTGAGATACCTAAAAGACATCATTAACCTCTGTCGGTGGTACCCAAAAGGTAGTAATTTCAACTTAGTGGGATATGTTCATGTTGATTATGCAGGTTTTCTTGTGAATAGAAAGAGCACCTCAGGTATGGCACACTTTCTTGGCTCATGTCTTGTATCTTGGGCCACCAAAAAGCAAAATTCTATGACCTTGTCTACTGCTGAAGCTGAGTATGTTGATGCTGCCTCATGTTGTGCTCAATTCTTGTGGATCAAATAGCAATTAATGAACTTTGAAATTGTTGTCGGTTGTATCCCCATCTTTTTGTGATAACACCAGTGCAACCAGTATGACCAAGAACACAAATGATCACAAAAAAACTAAGCACATAAATGTTTGGCATCACTTTTTGAGGGACAACTATGGAAAGAGTTTGATCACTATGGAATTTTATGCTACTGACAAGCAAATAACTGACATTTTTACAAAAGTTCTAAATAGAGATCACTTTAAAAGGAACATGTTAGAATTAGGGATGATTAAGATCACCTAAAAGGAACTAGTTCTAGCTCAAAAAACTGGATAGAAAATTTTTGAATTTTGTACATAATTAGATTAGATTTTGCTCAGTCTCATACTTTCACTAGTATACTCGTGTGCTATGTGCTAAAATGTCTCATTAATATCTAATGATATTATCTTTATTTTTTTGAAACATTCCGACTTACACAAGAGATTTCTCAGCGAAGAACCTAGTGCATCAAGATTACATGGTACGTATTCTCCATGTCGCGCCCCCTTTTTCTCGCGAAAATTGGGTTTGTGACATTTGAGAGACAGCTCGTTCCCATTCGGGATTGGGTTTTGAATTGAAGAGTTGCTACCTAATGATTAAAGTGCATTAGGACTCTAGGAGGGGTTTGTTTTGAATAACCAGAGATTGGGTAAGGGCTTGAAATTATCCCAAGGGGAAGGTGTTAGGCACCCCCTCATGATCCACTAGTGTGGTTCCCGGCCAAACTATTGTTGTGACTTAAGTGCAAATAGCACATAGGCAAATAAAGGTTTCAAATAAGAGGGAATTTTCACGTAATGGTTACATATAAACAAAAGTAAGAAAAAGGAACTAAAAAGAGTTGATTTTCTTAAAACAATGGTTTAAAAAGATTTAAAAGAAACAAAGAAAACAAAGGGAAGGGGGGTCCTAGGTTTATTAATAATATGGATCACCCCACACAACATCCGGTAATCACTTCTTAGTGAGGGGCTACCCGTGATGTTATCGCGTGGTCATCATATCCATATCTACCCTTTCCTGCCCCGTTAAGGTATTAAAGTGTGGAATGGTCTTGCTTACTTGGGATATAGTTTAGCCCCAGAGGTAAAAATGCTTGGGACTTGGGACTTGGGAGGTACCTCCTATCAGCACCAGAGGTACTTGGGACTACTATTCCTAAAAGGGAGGAGAAGTTGGGTTTATTTGTGGTTTCAAAGGTAAAAATACTAAGGCGAAAAGCAAAAACATATATATAGCAAGTATGAGGAAGCACATAAACAAATAAGGCTCAAACAGACCTCCTTAAATCAAAGAAAAGCATATAGTTTAGCATGTCTTACACGTACTGATTAGGGTCTAATTTAAAGGTTGGGGCTGACTGATTTATTGCATATTTCAGATAAGAAGCCCGAATCAGGCCTGTCTGCTTGTTGTAGTTAATAAAATCTGATTCAGTTTATAAACTGTCCTATGGCTTACCTAAGTGTTAGACAAAAACCTATAGGCATGATATCTACTAATTTTAGAAAAGATGAAGTATACTGATTTTAGAAAAGGTTGTCAGTTATTCAGGAAAGACGAGTTTTGACAAAAGATCATAAATTCTGCAGACGTTAGACAGATGCATATGCAGGATTTGAATTTCCAATTAACTATGAGCATGGTATCTATATGAGAGATGCAGAAATTTAACTATATGTAGGATATCTACATGATGTATAGAAATTCAGAAACTCCTATAGGCAAGGTATCTATGTGCTATGCAGAAGTTCAGAAATAACCTATAGGCATGGTACCTATATGAGAATGCGAGATTCCTATAGGCATGATACCTATATGAGAATGCAAGATTCCTATTGACATGGTATCTATACATGAAAATGCAGAAATTCTTAAACTCCTATAGGCAGGTTATCTACCCTTTTTGCATACATAGTTACCCCTCCCTTTTCACTAGCCATCCTCGAGAGTTTTATTACAATGTTATTACAACCCAGAAAAAGTGAAGTAAAGGAAAAATACATCAGAAATTAATAAGTACAAGCAAGGAGAGCCTGATTCAGACTTCTTATATGAAGTATGAAGTAAACCAACTCCAATGATCATGTTTCAAAGCCGTTCTGCCACTTGGGTGTGTCAGAGTTCCCTAAGAGTTTCATAAGAACTCCGAACAGTGCTTACACCCAAATGTATCGCCATATTAAGCCAAAGTGTAGTGTGGAAGGGCCAGCCCTCAGGTGTCCAAGTTCAGAGGAAACTCAAGGTCCCAAGGAAAGTCTCACAAGAGGGGGGGGGGGCAGAACTTAAAGACTAGGAGAGATGCAAGTGCATAATTCTGAAAGGGGAAAAAAGGGAAGGGAAACAGTACACATAGGGATATAGGGAATGAGGGACTACGAGAGCACAAGAAGAGTAGGTTGATGGGCATACCTAGCAATAGGATATGCTGGCACAACCTCCAGCCCGTTTAGAGGTTAAGACCCCATTGGTTCAAAGCTCAGTTCATGGACAAAAACTCATATTGCCATGCTCTAAGCCACCATTTACAAATACATAGGGGTAATGGGATAGGGAGTAAAGATTCACAATAGAAATAGGCAGTAGAACATAGGCATAGTAAGTTAAATGTCGAACTCTATAAAAAATAATAAAGTAGACATGGATACAAAAACTGTAAGTAAACACATTGGGGTGATGCATAAACTTAAATCAGGACATACCAGTTTCGAAGAAATAAGTAGAAAAAGCAGTAGTCTTGTAACAGCCAAAGTGCAAACAGGAAGACAGAATACTATAAGTGTGAGTTCAAAAAAGATTGTGAAATTGTGAAGTCTGGAGTGTGTGTTTGTGGAAAAGGGTCGTGCCTTTTATAGTGTAGAAAGAAGGCAGAAATAAGGTAAGAAATAGTTTGAAAACTGATTGTCAATCAATTACACAGGGCTTCCCTTAATTAAGGGATTCAGATTCAAAAACGAGTAAAACCATTTAAGGAAAGGAATTAATTAAACAGTTTGTGTAAAACATGCAATTGAGGGCAAATACATAAAGGCAGGGTTCTGGCAGTACACGATTTGTGCAAATAAGGTAAGGGAGTCAATTAACAGCCAGTAAATCACAAGGTTTGAGATTTGGTATGAATGAACCAAGTCAGAAAAGATGAAGAAGGGTTTTACTTAAGTCAAGTAGCAGGGAGAATCAGCAAACAATGGAAAGAAATCAATCAAGCCATATTTAGAAGGAAGTTTGCACTAATTGCAAATTGAAAACCATTTAGAGGAAAATTCATCATATATAAGGAGAATGTGAGCATGAAAGAAGACTGTCGTGTAAATCAGTACAAAACAAAAATCCAGTGTAGAAGAGTTTAGCAAAAAGTTCAGCATTGTATGAAAACAAAGATATCCAAACTTAGTTCAAAGACTCAAAGTCAGTCTGAAAGAGTTAAGGGTTCTAAAATAAAACCCTAGTTCAATCAAACCTCGGCAGAACCCCCAAATTCTAGGGTTTCCACCTTGAATCAAGTACATAGATGAGGAGACAAGTAGTCGAATCGAAACATGTTTAAAGGTTTCAGAAAAGAACTGAAACTTCTAACATGCTTCTTCCAACAACAGAACTCATGAATAGCATGTAAATACAGTAGAGGGGTTCAAGGCAAACAGAGTAAAGAAACTAATTCGAAACATGATGAGAAAAGACTGATAAGAACAGTAGAAGAAAGCATACTTAAGAAGATCCTTTTAAAAGAAACTTAACCAAAGTTCAATAGAAGAAAAATAATAAGAACACTTAAGAACACGGTAGAAGAATACAGTAGGCGAAACATATCAGAATATAGTAGAAGAAAATAGCAGGACATAGTAGAAAAGCATACAAGAGCATAGTATAGAAAGCACATTAGAAGAACATACAAGAACGGAACATAGAAAGCTTAGTAGAAGAACATACATGGTAGAAAGAAAACATAGAACACAGTAGAGGGAAATAAGCACAAAAGAAAAGGAAAAGAAAGTCAGAGAAACACTTAAGCATTTTCAGAAAATCCTAAATCGTAAAAGAAAGACTTTGAAATGTAATTTTCAAAAGAAAAGTTAGGGAGATCGTTGGAAACCTCAAAGAGAGCACATATACACAACGGATCTAAAGAGATCGGAGAAAACCTTGGAGGGTTAGAGTTTCAGAAGAACCCTAGAAATGAGAAAGGCTTTGAAAAAGTCATCGATTTGAGTCGGAGAGGTCAGAACCACGCTCAATACACCATGGGACGCCGGAGCAAGGCCGACGATGACTCTGGAACCTTGAATCGGCAGAGGTTTGGGTGAAAACCTTCAAGGCTAGGCCTTGAATCTTCAGAGATCAGGTTTGTGGGAGTCATAGGAGGCCAGTGTAGGATTCCGATAGCCTTGGAAGCCATGGATTCCGTTGGCTTTCAAGGCGGAGGTGGTAGGAGGTGGCTAGGGTTTGAGAAGATTCGAGAGAGTTTGAGAGAGTGGAGGATTCAGAGGCGGCTAGTAGGTGAAAATGATTTAGGGTTGAGAGTATTGGTAAATTAAAAAAGAAAAGGGAGAATGTGAGCCGTTGATCTATTAGATCAACAACTGGGATTTAAAGGGGGGGCGGGTGGGTTATTTTTTAAAGGTCGTGGGTCGGGTAATTTTGGAATTTGTCTGGGCAATTGAAATTGAAATTGGGTTGGATTAGTGGTGCCAAATCTGGCCAAAATCGAAATAAAAATAGGCTAACATTTAAATAGCCATTTTCCCTTATTTATTTTATAAAAAAATAGTAAAATAATTTCTAGAAACAAATTAAAGGTACTAAATTAATTAATAATATATAAATATTGGACTAAAAATACTGGTGCCAATTTTGTAATTATAAATGCAATTAAATCTTAAAGTACGCTAATATTGCAATTATATGCAGTTTAGCTAAAATAAATTTGTAAAAATGTGCAAAACTCATACTAGCTATATTTTAGTATAAATATGATAATTCAATAAATAAATTACCAAAATGCCAATTTTGGGAACACTTATTGGGTTTTTCTTGATAAAATAGGGCAATAAAATTGACTTTAAAATCTTTAAAAAATTTTAAAAAATAATAGGACTTTGGGACATACTTATATACGTATATACATGCTATTTTGAAAGGTATTTTGCATATAAAAATACAAAAAAAAATTGTGTATCAACAGCTGCCCCTCTTTACCCGGGAAGGATGAAAGAGTTGTCGGGTAAAGATATGATGGCCAATTTTGACTGAATGAAATGGTTTGAAGAGGTTGACCGTGCTCTAGTTCCTGAGCTGCCTACATATCCCTGGTCTTACAGGAATCAGGCCATATGTAGTTCAGGACCCGTCGGCGGAATATGCCGATGGAGATTTTCCAATATTTGGGTTAGGATAGATGGTTAAAGTCTAATAGGGCTGCATGAACTGGAGCGGGGCTGCTCCTGCTGAGACGGTCGTTGTTCGCCGGTTTACCTATAAATAAGCAATACAAGTGTATATTTTGCGGAAATTTAAACGTGATTGTTACATCTCGCATTTTCGTACGTTAAACGTTTCGTCTTCGGTCAACTGACGTAGAATCAGGGATGAGATCATCTTGACGTTAACGTATTAACAAGCAATAAATAAGTGCCATGAAGGATAAAGGATGCACGAATTATAGAAAATGAGTTTCGTTGAAAATGGCCAAGTTGGGATAAACTACGGATCAAGTAATAATACCCGATAATTATAAACTAGTACCATGCAAAGTACCATATGACCACGGTAGTGTAATATATAAAATATATATGAAGTATTTTGAAAATAAATAGAATTTTAAGTAATTTGTGATAATTCTTAAATTATACGGGTAATAAATTAATTACCAGGTAACGAAATATTTTCCGGTTAACTAATAAGTGGATAAAAGTTAATTAATTATATCCACAAAGAAACGTGGCAGTGTACCACAATTTAAGCATATGACTAAGCATATGACTGAGAGTCATATGTGCTTAGCATGAAACGTGTATATCAATTAGGTCTTAGTCAAATTTCATATACATTAGATAGTAATTCAATCCCTTCTGAGTTTCAAAAACGCAAAAGAACAGAAACTGTTTCTTAAAAACTCAAATATGTTGGAGCAAAATAATTTCCTTCTCAAGTTCAAATAAGTTTGGAGCAGAAGCCAAATTCGATTCTGAAGAACTTCCAACGCAAATTTGTTGAAATAATAGCAACGTAAAATTTTGCGATTCTAAAAGAGTACGGTGCAATCTTCGCCAAGAATATTATATAGAGTTTTCCCTATTCCAGGTATGTTAAGGCTCTTCCTTCTTTCTTTTGGCATGGTCTAGATTATACGAAAGAAACGAGCAAATACACGGTTTCTATAAATTATTCTATTCATAGAAATAGTAGGGGTGTCTATATTCTTGACTCCCCATGAGAATTATTATTTTCTTCTGTTCATGGGTCTCAAAATAATACGCAGTTGGAAAAATTTATCCGAAAGGAATATTGAGATTATTACGTATTTTTCATGCATTTCGTACTTGTGCATTGACCCATGACCAGATGACGTTATATACGCGTGTATATGTAAATATATGTATATGGGATATGGGAAAAGGTTACGGCGTTATATACGCATCACTACCTGATCAGTTGGTATATGATGATGATATTTCCCACAGTGACTAAAATATGATTTAAACGACGTTATATACGCGTATATATGTATGTATTCAAACGGCGTTATATACGCGTATATATGTATGTATATATATGTATATGGGATATGGAAAAGGTTATGGCGTTATATACGCACCACCACCTGATCAGCTGGTATATGTTGATGATATTGCCCACAGTGGCCGAGATGATATGATGGGATGCCCCCAGGGGCTTGATGATATTATGTACACCATACCTATGCATGGCATGACATTTACACGCACGTGCATGACATTATAAACGTTTCAGTATTTACAAAGTTATTCAAATTTAAAAATGTGTTTCAGTATTCCATGTTTCATCTATGTCTTTTACGTACTAATTTCCATGCCTTACATACTCAGTACATTTTTCGTACTGACACCCTGTTTCACGGGGCCTGTGTTTCATGCCCGCAGGTGCAGGTAGGCAAGCTGACGGTCCCCATTCTTAGGATCCCTGATCAGCGAGAGTTGGCGTGCTCCATTTGATCCGGAGCTGCTTTTGATATTGGTACGATACGTTTGTACATATATATGTATATGAGTATGATGTGGCTCAGTCCCGTCTTTGTACAGCTATGTTTCTGTTAGAGGTCTGTAGACAGTATGTCTAGTTGGGTTGTATGTGGCCTTGTCGGCTTTCAGTTTTTGATGTATAGTTGTCTATAGTAGCCTTGCCGGCTCGCCCACTGTATTCTGCCTGTATACATACATATTCCTTGATGGCAGGCTTCTTTCACGTAGGTTAATTTTGTAAAGTAGCAGATGTTATTCAGGTTAATATTTTAGATGCATGCTTAGGGGTGTTTGACAGGTAAGACTCAGGCGCTCGTCGCAGCCCATCGGTTTGGATCGTGACAAAAGTGGTATCAGAGCAGTTCTTCCCTAGGGTTGTCTATAGACCGTGTCTAGTAGAGTCTTGTTTATGGGTGTGTCGTGCACCATACTTATAAACAGGAGGATACAGGACATATAAGATATTATCCTCTCTTTTTATCTCAAGATCGTGCAATACAAGAATTCTTGTTCCTAACAATACGTTATAGTTTCAGCAATGCCTCCAAAGAGTACGGCCGCCCAGAAGGGAAAGTCCGTGGCTGGTGAGACTACTAGTCGAGCACCACGTGTTACCAGGGCTCGGGGAGAATCTCATGGTGAGGTTCCATCTCAGACTTCACATACCCCGCCTTTTCCAGAAGAGTTCTGAAGGGCACCAGCTCCAGCACCCGCCCCTATACATTCAGCACCTCAGCAGGATACGTCGGGTCAGGAGATGAGAGATGTTGTTCGGTTATTGACCCGATTATTAGCCGCACGGGCTCGGCGTTAGGAAGTAGGTATTGGTCACGCAGATAGGTCCGTGAGCACGAGGGTTCGTAACTTTATTAATTTAGACCCTCCAGTATTCACTGGAGCAGACCCGAATGAGGACCCTCAAGTATTTATTGATAGAGTACAGAGGACGTTATGGGTAATGAAGGCCACTGAGACTGAGTCAGTTGAGCTAGCTTCTTATAGACTCTGAGATGTTGCAGTTAATTGGTATGAGTCTTGGGAATTGTCCAGAGGTGAGAATTCCCCTCCAGCGGTATGGCAAGAGTTTACAGAAGCTTTTCTTCATCATTATCTGCCACCAGAGCTTAGGCGAGCCAGAGTTGATAGGTTCTTGTCCCTTCGGCAGGGAAACATGAGTGTTCGGGAGTACTGCCTTCAGTTTGATTCATTGTCTAGGTATGCTCCCACTATTGTATCTAAGATGGAGGATCGGATTCACCGGTTCGTGATGGGATTAGAGCCTTACTTGCTTAACGATTGTATGTCGGTTTCACTTCATCCAGACATGGATATTTCTCGTATTCAGGCGTACGCTCAGGGTGTGGAGGAGCATAAACAGAAACAGAGGGCCGATCGTGAGCATGATAGGGCCCAGAAAAAAAGAGCGAGGTCTTTGAGTCCTTCTGGTGAGTTTCGAGATGGTCAGAGGCAGCAGTACTTGAGATATCCATCCCAGCCCTAGGCTAGCGCTCCCCCCAGTTTGGAGGAAAGAGATTTGATCGTTCTACATATTCAAGGCCTGGTCAGAATTTTAAGGCCTCAGGTTCTCAGTATAGGGGTGAGTCAAATCAGATGAGGCCACCCTTGCCACGATGTACTCAATGTGGTAAGCAGCATACCGGGAAGTGTCGTATGGGACTAGATGTTTGTTATACTTGTGGTTATCCGGGCCACATTATGAAGGATTGTCCGATGAGAGGTAATGCAAGCATAGCTCAGCCAGTGGGATCTGTGGCTGGATCGTCATCATCAGTACACCCCCTAGGTAAAGTCCCCAAGTACCAATGAGTCGTGGTAGAGGCAGAGGCGGAGCATCTAGCTCGAGCAGCCCTCAGAACTGCATTTATGCATTGGCAGGACGACAAGACCAAGAGTCATCGCCTGATGTTGTTACAGGTATATTATCAGTCTACTCCTACAATGTATATGCACTAATTGATCCAGGTTCCACCTTATCATACGTTACTCCGTTGATTGCTAGTATGTTTGAAATAAAACCTGAATTGGTTAAACCTTTTGAGGTGTCTACACCTATTGGGGACTCGGTGATAGCTAAGCAGGTATATAGGGGTTGTATAATAATAGTTCATGGTCGACCTACCGTAGCAGACTTAATCGAGTTAGATATGGTAGAATTTGATGTTATAATGGGTATGGATTGGTTGGCTTCTTGTCATGCCAATGTTGATTGTAGATCGAAGATAGTCCGATTTCAATTTTCGGGGGAGCCTATTTTGGAGTGGAAAGGTAACACGGCATCGCCGAGAGGTAGATTTATTTCCTATCTCAAGGCAAGGAAGATGATCAGAAAGGGCTGTATTTATCACTTAGTTCGGGTTCAAGATATGGAAGTAGAGTCACCAACCATTCAGTCCATCCCTGTGGTAAATGAATTTCCAGATACCTTCCTTGATGAACTTCCGGGTCTCCCGCCAGAGCGGGAAATTGAGTTTTCTATTGACCTACTACCAGATACTCACCCAATATCTATTCCTCCCTATAGAATGGCCCCCGCAGAGCTGAAAGAGTTGAAAGTACAACTAAAGGTGACGATCAAGAATAAGTACCCGCTCCCAAGGATTGACGACTTATTTGATCAGTTGCAAGGTGCCAAGTGGTTTTCAAAGATAGACTTGAGGTCCGGGTACCATCAAGTAAGGGTTAAGGATGAAGATATTTCGAAGACAACATTCAGGACTAGATATGGGCATTTTGAGTTTCGGGTTATGTCATTCGGTCTGACCAATGCCCCAGCAGTATTCATGGATTTGATGAACCGTGTGTTCAGGACTTTCTTAGATCTGTTTGTAATTGTATTTATTGATGATATATTGGTATATTCTCGTTCAGAGGATGAGCATGCTGGTCATCTGCGTACGGTGCTCAGAGTTCTACAAGAAAGGAAGTTGTATGCAAAATTTTCTAAGTGTGAATTCTGGTTGAACTCTATAACTTTCCTTGGGAATATCATTTCGGGTGAAGGCATCCTGGTGGATACACAAAAGATTGAGGCATTAAAGACTTGGCCTAGGCCCACAACACCAACAAAGGTTCATAGTTTTCTTGGGTTGGCAGGATATTACAGGAGATTTGTGGAAGGATTTTCTTCCCTTTCAGCACCTTTAACAAAGTTGACTCAGAAGGGAGCAAAGTTTCAATGGACTGATGCTTGTGAACGGAGTTTCCAGGCATTAAAGGACAGGTTAACTTCAGCACCGGTTCTAACGCTTCCTGAAGGGACCGATGGTTATATTATCTACTGCGATGCTTCAAGCATTGGATTGGGTTGTGTGCTGATGCAGCATGGTAAGGTTGTGGCATATGCTTCTAGACAACTAAGAAAGCACGAGAAGAACTACCCAACCCACGATTTAGAGTTAGCTGCGGTGATTCATGCACTAAAGATGTGAAGGCACTACTTGTATGGCATTCATGTTGATATCTATACGGATCATAAGAGCCTCCAGTACATCTTCAAGCAAAGTGAATTGAATCTTTGTCAAAGGAGATGGTTGGAGCTACTTAAAGACTATGACGTTAATATTTTATACCATCCGGGGAAGGCAAACGTAGTTGCCGATGCTCTCAGCCGTAGATATATGGGTAGCTTATTGTATTTGCATCCAGGAAAGAAGGGAATAGCCCATGAGATTCATCAGCTAGCTAGTCTTGGAGTTCAGTTACTAGAATCAGGTGACATTGGAATTACTCTTCAAGATACGACAACATCATCTTTAGTAACTAAAGTGAAGGAATGCCAGTACGAGGATCCTGTGCTAACTCATTATAGAGATACCACTCTTCAGAAGGAGAAGACACCGTTTTTAATTACTGAAGATGGGGTCCTCAGATATCAAGGGCGATTATGTGTGCCTAATGTTGCAGGGTTGCGTCGGCAGGTTATGGGAGAAACTCACTATTCCTGTTATTCTATCCATCCAGGAACGACAAAGATGTATCATGACATCAGGGAAATATATTGGTGGGACGGAATGAAAAAGGATATAGCAGAATTTGTTGCTCAGTGCCCTAACTGTCAGCAGGTTAAGATCGAGCATCAAAAACCCGGTGGATTATTGCAGGTTATGGAGATTCCGACTTGGAAATGGGAAATAATCAATATGGACTTCATCATAGGCTTACCTCGTACTCAGTGTAAGTTTGATTCAATATGGGTGATCATTGATAGGCTCACAAAGTCAGCCCATTTTCTACCCGTTAGAACTACGTATTCCTCAGAAGATTATACGAGGCTTTATATTAAGGAGATAGTACGACTGCATGGTGTACCTGTATCTATTATCTCAGATAGAGGAGCTCAATTTACAGGTAACTTTTGGAGGTCCCTCCAAAAGGGATTGGGGACTCAAGTAAGTCTTAGTACAACATTTCATCCCCAGACATACGGACATGCTGAGCGTACTATTCAAACACTGGAGGATATGTTGCAAGATTGTGTAATAGACTTCAAAGGTAGCTGGGATGGTCATCTGCCTCTTATTGAGTTCGCATATAATAATAGCTACCATTCCAGCATTCAGATGGCTCAATACGAAGCTCTTTACGGGCGAAAGTGTAGGTCACCTATAGGGTGGTTCGACGTTGGAGAATCTGGATTACACGGGCCAGACCTGGTTCAGCAACCCATAGAAAAAGTAAAGCTTATCCGGGATCGACTATTGTCAGCTCAGAGTCGTCAGAAGTCATATTCAGATGTGCGACGTCGAGATTTAGAGTTCGGGGCTGATGACTGGGTATTCTTAAAGGTTTCGCCTATGAAGGGTGTGATGAGATTTGGCAAAAAGGGTAAACTTAGCCCACGGTATATTAGGCCTTATAGGATTATTCGGAGAGTGGGCCGAATAGCTTATGAGTTAGAATTGCCCTTGGAATTGGAGTCTGTCCATCCAGTTTTTCACGTATCTATGTTACGAAAGTGCATTGGCAATCCTACCCGAGTAGTGCCCATGAATGATGTACAGATTACAGAGGACTTGTCATACGAGGAAATTCTGGTTGCCATTCAAGACCGACAAGTCCGCAAGCTGCGGAATAAGGAGGTAGCCTCTGTGAAAGTGCTTTGGAGGAACAACAATGTAGAAGAAATGACTTGGGAGGCTGAGGAAGACATGAAGTCTAGATATCCCTACCTATTTCCTCTTCCAGAGAAGGGTCTAACTGAGACGTCATAACCTCAAGGTGCGTGTATAAATTCTTCTATTGATTATTGTCGTTGTCCTGTGTGTCGTTGAGTTATTAAGCTTCTACGGGGAGAGTTGGTAGTAGTATTATTACAAAAGGTGACCTTGCCAAAGTTATATGGATCACGGAGAGTGGAACATTCGAGGACGAATATTTCTAAGGGGGAAGGATGTTACATCTCGCATTTTCGTACGTTAAAAGTTTCGTCTTCGGTCAACTGACGTAGAATCGGGGATGAGATCATCTTGATGTTAACATATTAACAAGCAATAATAAGTGCCATGAAGGATAAAGGATGCACGAATTATAGAAAATGAGTTTCGTTAAAAATGGCCAAGTTGGGATAAACTACGGATCAAGTAATAATACCCGATAATTATAAACTAGTACCATGCAAAATACCATATGACCACGTTAGTGTAATATATAAAATATATATGAAGTATTTTGAAAATAAATAGAATTTTAAGTAATTTGTGATAATTCTTAAATTATGTGGGTAATAAATTAATTACCAGGTAACGAAATATTTCCCGATTAACTAATAAGTGGATAAAAGTTAATTAATTATATCCACAAAGAAACGTGGCAGTGTACCACAATTTAAGCATATGACTAAGCATATGACTAAGAGTCATATGTGCTTAGCATGAAACGTTTATATCAATTGGGTCTTAGTCAAATTTCATATACATTAGATAGTAATTCAATCCCTTCTGAGTTTCAAAAACGCAAAAGAACAGAAACAGTTTCTTAAAAATTCAAATATGTTGGAGCAAAATAATTTCCTTCTCAAGTTCAAATAAGTTTGGAGCAGAAGCCGAATTCGATTCTGAAGAACTTCCAACACAGATTTATTGAATAATAGCAATGTAAAATTTTGCGATTCTAAAAGAGTACGGTGCAATCTTCGCCAAGAATATTATATAAAGTTTTCCCTATTCCAGGTATGTTAAGGCCCTCCCTTCTTTCTTTTGGCATGGTCTAGATTATACGAAAGAAACGAGCAAATACACGATTTCTATAAATTATTCTATTCATAAAAATAGTAGGGGTGTCTATATTCTTGACTCCCCATGAGAATTATTATTTTCTTCCGTTCATGGGTCTCAAAATAATACGCAGTTGGAAAAATTTATCTGGAAGGAATATTGAGATTATTACGTATTTTTCATGCATTTCGTACATGTGCATTGACCCATGACCAGATGGCGTTATATACGCGTATATATGTAAATATATGTATATGGGATATGGGAAAAGGTTACAGCGTTATATACGCATCACTACCTGATCAGTTGGTATATGATGATGATATTGCCCACAATGGCTAAAATATGATTCAAACGGCGTTATATACGCATATATATATGTATGTATTCAAACGGCGTTATATACGCGTATATATGTATGTATATATATGTATATGGGATATGGAAAAGGTTATGGCGTTATATATGAATCACCACCTGATCAGCTGGTATATGTTGATGATATTGCCCACAGTGGCCGAGATGATATGATGGGATGCCCCCAGGGGCTTGATGATATTATGTACACCATACCTATGCATGGCATGACATTTACACGCACGTGCATGACATTATAAACGTTTCAGTATTTACAAAGTTATTCAAATTTAAAAATGTGTTTCAGTATTCCATGTTTCATCTATGTCTTTTACGTACTAATTTCCATGCCTTACATACTCAGTACATTTTTCGTACTGACACCCTGTTTCACGGGGCGTGCGTTTCATGCCCGCAGGTGCAGGTAGGCAAGCTGACGGTCCCCATTCTTAGGATCCCTGATCAGCGAGAGTTGGCGTGCTCCATTTGATCCGGAGCTACTTTTGATATTGGTACGATACGTTTGTACATATATATGTATATGATTATGATGTGGCTCAGTCCCGTCTTTGTACAGCTATATTTTTGTTAGAGGTCTGTAGACAGTATGTCTAGTTGGGTTGTATGTTGCCTTGTCGGCTTTCAGTTTTTGATGTATAGTTTTCTATAGCAGCCTTACCAGCTCGCCCACTGTATTCTGCCTGTATACGTACATATTCCTTGATGGCAGGCTTCTTTCATGCAGGTTAATTTTGTAAAGAAGAAGATGTTATTCAGGTTCATATTTTAGATGCATGCTTAGGGGTGTTTGACAGGTAAGACTCAGACGCCCGTTGCGGCCCATCAGTTTGGGTCGTGACAGTGATGCAAGTTCCCGTCGGACCATGAATGTTGTCTTTGGACGGTTAGGATGACGTCCTTATACGATGACATCCTTGGCCATGAAGCGTATAATAAGGATTCGCAGGCCATAAAATGGTGCTCTCGGGCTATGAGAATGATGCCTCCGAACTATGACGCCTTTGAATGATGATATGCAAAACATAAAAGGGGTCCTCAAGCCATGGCATGGCGTTCTCGGGCTATGAAAATGGTGCCTCCGAAAAATGACGCCTTCGGATAATTTGGCGATCTTTTAGCCTATGAGATGCAGTAGGAGGCGATCTTTCAGCCAGTGCAAATGTAAATAAGGTGGCGATCTTTCAGCCAATGCAGATGTAAATAAGGCGATCTTTCAGCCAGTGCAAATGTAAATAAGGTGGCGATCTTCCAGCCGATGCAAGGTGTAAATGAAGTGGTGATCTTTCAGTCATGCAAAATATAAATGAAGTGGCGATATTTCAGCCGATGTAAGATGTAAATGAAGTGGCTATCTTTCAGCCATACAAGATATAAATGAAGTGGCGATCTTTCAGCCATGCAAGATGGAGGTAGAGCTTAACCTCGAAAGGCAAAATGGTAGCCTTATGCAATGCAAAGAATGTAGATGGAGATAGAGATTAGTCCCAGAAGGCAGAATGGTAGCCTTATGAAATGCAGAGAATGTAGATGGAGGTAGAGCTTAACCTCGGAAGGAAGAATGGTAGCCTTATGCAATGCAGAGAATGCAGATGGATGTAGAGCTTAACCTCGGAGGGCAGAATAGTAGCCTTATGCAATGAAGAGAATGCAGATGGAGGTAGAGCTTAACCTCAAAAGGCAGAATGGTAGCCTTATGCAATGCAGAGAATGCAGATGCAGATGGAGGTAGAGCTTAACCTCGGAGGGCAGAATGGTAGCCTTATGCAATGTAGAGAATGCAGATGGAGGTAGAGCTTAACCTCAAAAGGCAGAATGGTAGCCTTATGCAATGCAGAGAATGCAGATGGAGACAGAGCTTAGTCTCGGAAGGAAGAATGGTAGCCTTATGCAGGAAGTAAAAATGGCAAATGGCAATAGAATTTTCTTAGCTGATAACGGATTGCAGTATCGTGATTACTGGGGATATTGTGCCTGCTGGGGACACTGTTGTGCGGATAGCAGTTGCGAGCAAGTGCAACGGTTCGGAGAGTTGTATTCCTGAGCTTTGTGAGTGAGCGTATAGTATATTTGATGATTTTACAACTCAAGTGTCTGCATCTAAAGAAAAATTGTGAGTTTGTAAAGGGGAAAAGTTAGTTCGTATCCCTGCTGGCTTTGCTTGACCTGCTCGGCTTTGATCCGGTGATACCGTATATATCACTGGGGTAGCATTGTTAAACAAGGCAATTTTAGTAATAAACATGCATGGTTTAGTAAAATTATAACATAAGTGTATAATTAAGAATAATTTTCTTTAGATGAACCGATGAGTGCGACATGGTTCAAGACATTGCAACTTCGCTTGCTCCGGAATTTTGAGGGTCCTCCTCAAAATTCTGCCTCAATTTATTAGCCTGCTGCTCTTGATGGTTGTCAATGATAAATGGCTAGAATCTACTTCGGAATTTTGAGGGTCCTCTTCAAAATTCTGCCCCAATTTCTAATAGCGGGGGAAATGGAATTTTATTGAATTGTGACCGAACCCATAGGGCTGCCTACGTATTGCCTCTTAAACGGGAATCAGGTCAGGCGTAGTTAAAATTACATCATAAAATAAAACATAAAGGTTACACATAGTATCACTTGACTATGTCTGAATTGATCGGTTTTGGCCAGACTTCTCCGTCCATTTCTTCAAGTATGAGGGCTCCTTCTGTTAGAACCCAGTGAATCATGTACAGACCCTACTAGTTGGGAGAGAATTTCCCTTTGGCTTCATCTTGATGTGGAAAGATTTTCTTTAACACCAGCTACCCTGGTGTGAACTGTCTCGTCTTGACTCTTTTGTTGAAGGCTTTGGACATCCTGTTCTGATAAAGTTGACCATGGAAAACTACATTCATTCTCTTTCCATCTATAAGAGTTAGCTGCTCGTAACGATTCTTCACCCATTCTGCATTGTCTAACTTTGCTTCCTGTATGATTCTTAATGAGGGAATTTCCACCTTGGCGGGAATGACTGCCTCTGTACCGTAAACCAGCATATAGGGGGTTGCTCCTGTCGATGTGCGGGCTGTGGTGCGGTATCCCAATAAAGCAAATGAGAGCTTCTCGTGCCACTGCTTATGCTTCTCTATCATTTTCCTTAGTATCTTCTTGATATTTTTGTTGGCAGCCTCTACGGCTCCGTTCATTGGAGGTCTGTAAGCTGTAGAATTCTTGTGTTTGATCTTGCAGGATTTACACATGGATTTCATCAAATCAGTATTGAGGTTGGAGCCATTATCAGTAATGATTGACTCCGTAATTCCAAACCGACACATGATATGGTCGCGGACTAAATCCGCCACTACTTTCTTAGTCAATGCCCTGTAAGATGCTGCTTCAACCCATTTGGTGAAATAATCAATTGCTACTAGGATAAACTTGTGCCCGTTTGATGCGGCAGGTTCGATTGGTCTGATAACATCCATTTCCCAAGCGGCGAACGGCCATGGCGAGCTTGTTGCATTAAGCTTATTTGGAGGCACCTTTATCATGTCTGCATGTATCTGGCAGCAGTGGAACTTTCGGACATACTGGATGTAGTCTATTTCCATAGTCATCCAAAAGTAACCAGCTCGGAGTATTTTCTTTGCTAAAACAAAGCCATTCATATGTGGACCGCAGGTCCCTATATGAATTTTCTCTAATATCCTGGATGCTTCGTTTGCATCGACACAACTTAATAATCCCAACTCAGGAGTACTCTTGTACAGGATTCCTCCGCTGTGAAAGAAATTGTTGGATAACCTCCAAAGCGTGTGCTTCTAAATAGCGTTTGCGAGCTCTAGGTATTCTCCTTTTGCCAAGTATTCCTTGATATTATGAAACCAAGGCTTTCCGTCTGCTTCTTCTTCGACATGAGCGCAGTAAGCGGGCTGATCATAGATCTTTACCGGAATGGGATCAATGAAATTCTTGTCTGGATGTTGTATCATGGATGATAAGATAGCCAGTGCATCGGCGAATTCATTCTGGACCTTGGGAACATGCTGGAATTCTGTCTTTGTGAACCTCTTTCTCAACTCCTGTACATGATGCAGATAAGGGAGTATCTTGGAGTTCTTGGTCGCCCATTCTTCTCGGACCTGATGTATAAGCAAGTCTGAATCCCCAATTACTAGAAACTCTTGGATGTTCATGTCAATGGCCATCTTAAGCCCTAAGATGCAGGATTCATACTGGGCCATATTGTTGGTGCACGGGAACCTGAGCTTGGCAGATACCGGATAATGTTGACCGGTTTCTGATACAAGGACTGCTCCTATGCCAACTCCTTTGAAATTTTCTGCTCCATCGGAAAACATTCTCCAACCGTCATAGGATTTTGCAATGTCTTCTCCTATGAATGATACCTCTTCGTCAGGAAAATACGTTTTTAGGGGTTCGTATTCTCCGTCTACGGGATTTTCAACAAGGTGATCTGCTAGTGCCTATCCCTTGATTGCCTTCTAAGTTATGTAGGTCAAATTCACTCAACATGATTTTCCACTTGGCTAGCTTTCCAGTGGGCATGGGCTTCTGAAAGATGTACTTCAAGGGATCCATTCTTGATATGAGATATGTAGTATAGGTACAGAAGTAGTGCCTCAACTTCTGAGCTACCCAAGTCAAAGAACAACAGGTGCACTGTAACAGAGAATACCGAGCCTCGTATGGGGTGAACTTCTTACTGAGGTAATAGATGGCCTGCTCCTTCCTCCCTGTTTCATCATGCTGCCCTAGAACACAATCGAATGATCCATCCAATACTGCAAGGTAGAGTAATAGAGGTCTACCCAGCTCAGGCGAAACTAAGACTGATGGTGTTGATAGATACTCCTTGATTCTGTTGAAAGCTTTTTGGCAATCATTAGTCCATGTGGTAGCGACGTCCTTCTTTAACATCTTAAAGATCGGATCACAGATGACCGTAGATTGTGCTATGAACCGACTGATGTAGTTAAGTCTTCCTAGGAAGCTCATTACGTCCTTTTTATTCTTTGGCGGTGGCAGTTCTTGAATAGGTTTGACCTTAGATGGATCCAGTTCTATCCCTCAGCAACTCACAATGAACCCAAGTAGTTTTCTGGAAGGAACCCCAAATGCACATTTTTCGGGATTCAGTTTCAGGTTATATCTTCTCAGTCTATTGAAGAACTTCCTCAAATCTTCCATGTGGTCAGTGGCTTTCTTGGACTTTTTGATGACATCATCTACATACACCTCAATCACCTTGTGTATCATATCATGGAAGATAGTAGTCATGGCCCTCATGTAGGTGGCCCCTGCATTCTTTAACCCGAAAGGCATCATCTTGTAGCAGTATACCCCCTCACGACATAATGAAAGCTATTTTCTCAGCATCTTCTTCGTCAATCCAGATCTGATGATATCCAGCGAAGCAATCTACAAATGATTGCAACTCATGCTTGGCGCAATTGCCGATCAGGATGTGTATATTCGGCAAAGGGAAGTTGTCCTTTGGACTGGCCCGATTGAGATCCCTGTAGTCGACACAAACTCTGACCTTCCCATCCTTCTTATCGGTACAATATTGGCTAACCATGTTGGATATTCTACTACCCTGAGGACCTTAGCTTTGACCTGCTTAGTGACTTCTTCTTTGATTTTCAGACTCATGTCGGGTTTAAACTTTTTGAGCTTCTATTTTATCGGTGGACATGTCGGATCAGTTGGTAGTTTGTGGGCCACAATGGATGTACTTAGACCAGTCATGTCATTATATGACCAGGCAAATATGTCCTCATATTCCTTCAGAAAGTTTGTGTATTCTTCCTTTTCTGACGGTGACAAATGAACGATGATCCGAGTTTCTTTGATATTTTTTGCATCTCCCAGGTTAACAATCTCGGTCTCGTCCAGGTTGGACTTAGGTCTGTTCTCAAAATTATCAACCTCTTTAACAATCTCTTCTGGTATATCATCTTCCTCTGAATCTATGTCTGTTTGTTGCGTTGTCTCGTTGCATGTCATAGCCATTGGTTCATCAAGATAGGTAATAGTAATGTTGTATAAGTAAAGTAATGATAGAAAATAATAAGAGTAAGATTTGTAAGGAAACCAAAATGCTTTGATAAATTTCATAACTGTTTTGAACATTGGAAGATCTTATTGCGAAAATTCAAAAATGCGAAAGGAAAATCAACTAGTAAAATAAAAGATAGTACATGATGCTTTGTTCAGCCTTGCTACCCCGAGGCTTTCCGAGCTCTGGTGGTTCTGATGTTCCAATTGTTGAGGCATGCACCTCGTCTTACGGCCTATATGGAAGGGCCTTCCTCCCCCTCTTCCTCGAAAATGACACAACAATCCATCTCATCATCTTTTAAGAACAAATTCCTTACTACTGCCAGTGCTTCCTCTTCTTCCGACCCATAGATAACATCGGCCGGCTGGAAAGTCTGCTCCAAATGTGTTATTGGCTGCTCTAGCGGGTGTATGGACTACACCATGGTGGTGACCAGTTGTTGAATTCCTCCCAAGTATACTCATATCCCAGACCAAAAGTGGTTCCATGTTTCTTTAGTTTGATAATCTTGGTGATTCCTTAGAGGTTCTTGCCAAGTCCCTTGCGAGGCTCATATCTTCTTCAGTTTAATATGCTTTCAATTTTGTTGTCCCACCATTTGTCTTTGTCAACGGCGTTGACTCACTCGATGTAGTGATAGGTTTCCCTTCCTATCTTTCTCCTCCATCCAATTGGTGGGATGGTTTGGTGACTATATATGGGATTGCTACCGTCGCCGTGAATGATCGCCTCTTGGTGGTTCCACTCAAATTTCATCGCCTGATGCAGTGTCGATGCTACGGCCCCAGCGGTATAAATCCACGGCCGTCCCAATATCAAGTTGTAAGATGTCGGCACGTCTATAACCTGAAAATCAACGTCGAACCAAGTAGGCCCCATTTGCAAACACATGCTCATTTCCCCAATAGTGGATCTTTGGGAACCATCGAAAGCTTTGGCGTTCATGGACCCGTCCTTGATCTCATGCAGACCCTTTCCCAATGTTCTGAGTGTTACCAACGAACAAATATTGAGGCTGGACCCTCCATCAATCAAGATCCTAGTGATAAAATAATCTTTGCATTGCACGGTGATGTGCAATGCTTTGTTGTGACTCAACCCTTCTGGTGGCAGCTCATCTTCATGAAAAATGATCTTGTGACTTTCCAATACCTGCCCTACTAGGTTTTTCATTTCTCCTCCGGTGATGTTGCTTGGTACATATGCCTTACTCAGCACCTTCAACAAGGCATTCTTATGTATGTCGGAACATTGCAGCAAAGCTAAGATAGAAATCTGTGCCGGTGTTTTGTTCAGATGATCAATGAACGAGTATTCATTGGCTTGTATCTTTCTCCAGAGATCATTGGCCCGGTTTCAGTGATGGTCGACCGACCAAAGGCCTACTTACTCGACTCAGCTAAATGCTCTGGAGTATAAACCCTGCCAGTTCTTGTCATACCATATGCCGCAACTGTTTCCCTGAATTTAGCTTTCCCTTTCCTTCTTGCCTCGCTGTATAATCCCAAGGTATGGAATTTGTATGGAACGGTGTTACGACCGACATTGTTACAGGGATGGGCACCTTTAATTCGAACGGAGCATGTATTTTGGGGGGTAAAACCACAATTTCAAATGGTGCGGGTGCATTTGCTAGAGACCCAAACTCGACTTCAATTGAAGTTGGCATCTTTGTAGGGGGTGGTGATTCAAATTCAAGTGGTACAGACATGTTTAGCTTGGCATCCCCAAAAGGCTGAGTCTGGACTATGATCGGATTGAGGGTGACTATCAGCTTCTTTGGTTCATCACCTTTTATGATTAAACTGATCGATCCATTGGGATCCCAATCATCCTCTATTTCAATCATGTGAACACCTCTACCCTTATGGTCCGGCAGAGGGTTGTTGCGGATATTCGGAGTAGGCTCATTTGCTATAATGATCTTGTTATCGATCAGAGTCTGGATCTTATCTTTCAGAGAGCGGCATTCATCAATGGTATGTCCCTTCATGCCGGAATGGTATGCACAGTAATTATTTGGATTGACCTATTGAGAAAGGTTTTCAGGTGTTATAGTAGGGATAGGGGTGACAAAACCAGCAGCTTTGAGCCTTTAGTACAGCTGGTTAATCGGTTCAGCAATGGCGGTATACTGTTTGGGGGGTCTGTGGTCGAAATTTCGTCGAGGTCTAGGAAATTTTTAACGTGTGGGAGGTGATTGATAGTGGGATGGCTGAGCATTATAGGCTTGGTAGACATGTGCAGGTTAAGAATATTTGGGTGAAGTAGGTTGATATGTAGGAGGTGGGGGTGATTGGTAAGTAGGTGATGGAGTTTGGTAAGAGGGTGAGGGTGCTTGGTAATTTGGGGTAGGCTGATATGTGAGTGGAGGTATCAGATAGGCTTGGTATTTGATAGGGGATTTGGCTCTTTGGGCAACCATTACAGGACCTACGTCCCTTGTCTTGGACGTACCACCAGACTGTAAAGCCTTTTTGGTAGCTTGCAAAGCTTCAAAGTTTATAACCATACCACTTTTGATGCCCTCTTCAATCCTTTCACCCAGCTTGATAATGTCGGAAAATTTCTGGCTCTCAATCAACATCAGCCTTTCATAGTACTGCGGGTCTTGAGCCCGGACGAAAAACTTGTTCATTTGTTCTTCTTCTAAAGCAGGTCTGACCTTAGCAACTTTTAATCTCCAGCGAGTGGCATACTCGCGGAATGTTTCCGCGGGCTTCTTCTGTAAGTTCTGAATGTAGAACACATCTGGTGCATTTTCTGTGTTGAACCTGAACCTGTCCATAAAGTCGGATGCCATACTCACCTAGTTCGACCATTTCTTAGGGTCTTGGCTGATGTACCAAGACAGAGCATCTCCCTTCATACTCCTCATGAAAAGCTTCATGCGAATCCTTTCGTCTTTCCCTACTCCGACCAGCTTGTTGCAGTATGTTCTCAAGTGGACTCTCGGATCCCCTGTACAATCAAATATTTCGAACTTAGGAGGTTTGTACCTCTCGGGCAGTTCGACATCCGGTTGTATGCCAAGATCTTCGTAGTTCAACCCTTCAATCCCCTTACTTCCTTCGACACCCTGAATTCGACTAGTCAATTTCTTGAGTTCGGCAGCTAGGTTCCTGATGAGTGAGTCTTTATCATCAGACTCGGGTGTGCTTGAGACAGGTTGGGTGGAGTGTGGCATGGTTTTCACATAGATAGGTGTGTTATGGTGGAAATGGTCATTTGTGGAATTCAGAGGTTCTCGGATGAGCAGTGGAGTATTGTTGGATGTGTGGCATGTATTGCAATGGTGGTGAGGAGTGGGATGGTTTTATGGTTTTGGGATGTTTTGTGGAGGTGTGGGGTTCTGAGCATTTGGAAAATTGATATCTGGAGTGGTGAGGGAAAATGACAAGTTTGCCAGATTCCGAACCTGATCAAGTTCCTCCTAAAATTTCAATAGTTTATGCTCGAGTTGGGACGCACTTTCTTTGGAGACCTGAGCATGAGTGACCTCTACCCATTCAGTTGAGTTTTCCTTTCTGGTGTTGTTCAAATCTTCCATCTTTCCTTTGTTCCTGCTTCTTATAGGACTAAGAGGAGGAGTGGGTGGAGGGCCCTTTGATCTTGTGGAATATGATGACGATGCCATAGAGCACGAACTAACCTTTGGGGAGGGGAGTAAATAAAAAAACAAAAATAAAAAGGTAACAAGTCAGTAGGGATTATAAAAAAGTGTTGCGATATTTAAACACATAGTGCAAGAATCTAAATCGCGTCCTAATTTGGGAGCCTCGTTGTGCCCGAGGTAGGCCTAGCGACAAAATGATTTGGAGAACTTAGAATGCTAAATGCTTCATTTTATTGATAAAAAGTAGACGAATCCTAGAACGACACTAAATAACAAGGAATAAAATGTCACTAGTGGCCATTGGCATTATTACATTTCATAAAGTAAAAGAAAACTCCTATCTATTTGGTCCCAGAAGGACCTTACCCAGACTCGACATATTTAGCTCCATCGAACAGCTTCACCAGCTCGCGAAGTCCCAGAAGCAGGTAGGCTCTGGCCAGGTGTCCACCCTCATTTCTTTCAGCATTCTGGCAGTCCTTGATCCTCTTGAGAAACTTCCTTTCCAGCTCCACTAAACCTCGTTTCAGGTATCCTAATCGCTTGTTGGCACTGACAACCATGTCTTTCCACTCTTCAATCAGTTTTTGGTCGGCTTCTTGAATCTCATGGTGCTCGCTTTCACATTCCTGAATCCTCTTGCGCAGTTTGTTGTATTTGACCTGTGTTTCAGCCTTTTTATCGATGATTCTGTGACCTCGAACAAACCCGGGTTGGCCCAGACCATTGTGATTATCCTCTAGCCAGCCTGATAGTATAGGGTGTAGCCAGCATGGTATCTATTTGATTCGATAGTATCTCTTCCCATGAAGATCTTGCAATGCCACATATGCTGAGCTTGGCACTTATAAGGACTGTCATCAGCTTGGAAGTCAACCCGGAAGTGACTCATCTTGTCGACCCTTGGTATAACCTGCTTCCTACCAGCCTATCTCATAACTCGGAGAGGGACATAAGGGTAGGTTACTCTCAAACCGATCAGTATCAGAAATGGTGCATCCCTGGATTGGGCGATGAACTCTTTAGTAGGGAACCACTCGAACATCCATTGTATTTGATCCTTAGTTAGATTTTCAAACAGCTCTACCCACCCATTGTCATCTTCTGGCTGAGAAAACATGTTGGGCATGTAGTTCATTCGCCTTGGTTGATGGAAAGCTATACAATCATCCCAGTCTCTACGCTGAATCTTTTGTCGATATTCACCCCTTTGAAGATGCTCCATGAGCCAGAGCTGGAGTATCAAGTTGTAGCCCTCGAAGTGTGGGGCTCCTTGTTGACACTTTTCCAAGGCTCGGTATATCTCTACGATGATCATAGGCACTATGCTAAATGGTTGTCCACCAATTCCCTCCATAAAAGTTTTGGTGACCATGGCTAGCCTGGTGTGGATCCTTGCCTTCTTCATTAGAAACACTGCCATCCCCAAGAAGCAGAACATGAAGACAAAGACCCTTCAGTGAATATACCCCAACAATGTAAGGGCGAACTCATCCGGATATGTACGGTAGGATTTGCTATGACCGTACCTCTCGTACAAATAATCAAAGGGAATGTAGGACTCCTTCAAACATGTCAAGTCTGGATTCTTCTTTAGGCCCATCATTTTGAGAAAACCTCTACCCTTGCGATTTTTTGGCATTAACAAACCCGGGGTCTTCCATGGTATACCAGCCAATCCTCTTATTTCCTCTAGCAGGGGTGTCATCTCAATCTCTCTGATGCGAAACACAGATCTATCACAATCCCATAACAGAGTAGCAGCTTCTATGATTTTGTTGTTGGGTTGGACCTCCAAGAGGGAAGGTAAATTTCCTAGGTATTTCCGGACAAGAGTCTGATTACTGGAATGAAGATCCTCCCACCAGCTTAGCAACCTTGGGTGGATGTTTGTGACCATGCCAAATCTGGGGACTTCGTGCCTCATGTTTCTGCAAGGCAAATGGGTTAGGCCCTTACCCCCACCAGACTCGATTATTAAGTACCAATAATTGGCATAAAAGCATTTATTTCTCCAAATAAATGCACAAAACGTGATAGTGTCCGTTTGGGTTTTTGGGAAACCCAGTGGACTTTGGACAAGGCTATCTTAAAGAGTCATTATGCAGACAACATAACTGACTCGGCTAGGTTTGACCATGATGCATGCACAGTTTAAATATAGTAAAGTTTCTACGAGGTTTTAGACTGGTACCCTTGAGCGGACAACTCAAGAGGGAAAGGCACTGAACCGTTGACTACACCGTGGATCGACTGGTTTTACCGTAAATATGCCTTTGCCTGATTTAAAGGGTGATAATATCGAAAGAGTGTAATCACTCACTATAAGCGTTGCTATGGTATTTGTTTGGCACAAGTGGAATATGATGTTGGGAACATGCATATGCAATAATAAAAACAAGTCGTCATGTATTTTCACGATCATAAAGTAATAATTACAATAATTTAAAACAGTAATAAAGGAATGCAGTAAAGGAAAACAGTGTAAGAAACAAGAGACAAGTTAGTTTTTTTTTTGCAGTAGAAGAGGGAATTAAATGATTAAATGTATTAAACAAATAAGGCACATAAGAAATGTAAAGTCACAGCAATAGCTTGAAATGGTAGAAGCCTAAAAGATATCTCCAGCAGAGTCGCCACGCTGTCGCGCCCCCCTTTTTCTCACGAAAATCAGGTTTGTGACATTTGGGAGACAACTCGTTCCCGTTCGGGAATTGGGTTTTGAATTGAAGAGTCGCCACCTAATGATTAAAGTGCATTAGGACACTAGGAGGGGTTTGTTTTGAGTAACCAGAGATTGGGTAAGGGCTTGAAATTATTCCAAAGGGAAGGTGTTAGGCACCCCTCAGGTTCCACTAGTGTGGTTCCCGGCCAAACTATTGTTGTGACTTAAGTTCAAATAACACATAGGCAAATAAAGGCTTCAAATAAGATGGGATTTTCACGTAATGGTTACAAATAAACAGAAGTAAGAAAAGGGAACTAAAAAGAGTTGATTTTCTTAAAAAATGGTTTTAAAAGATTTAAAAAAAACAAAGAAAACAAAGGGAATGGGGGGGGGGGGTCCTAGGTTTATTAATAATATGGATCACCCCACACAACATCCGGTAATCACTCCTCAGTGAGGGGCTACACGTGATGTTATCGCGTGGTCATCATATCCATATCTACCATTTTCTGCCCCGTTGAGGTATTAAAGCGTTGAATGGTCTCGCTTACTTTTTGCATGCTATTACCCGCCCCAATCCTATCAGCACCGGAGGTACTTGGGACTACTATTCCTAAAAGGGAGGTGAAGTCGGGTTTATTTGTGGTTTCAAAGGTAAAAATACTAAGGCGACAAGCAAAAACATATATATAGAAAGTATGGGGAAGCACATAAACAAATAAGGCTCAAACAGACCTCCTTAAATCAAAGAAAAGCATATAGTTTAGCATGTCTTACACGTACTAATTAGGGTCTGATTTAAAGGTTGGGGCAAACTAATTTATTGCATATTTCAGATAAGAAGCCCAAATCAGGCCTGCCTGCTGGTTGTAGTTAATAAAATTTGATTCAATTTATAAACTGTCCTCTGGCTTGCCTAAGTGTTAGATGAAAACCTATAGGCATGATATCTACTGATTTCAGAAAAGATGAAGTATACTGATTTTAGAAAAGGTTGTCAGTTATTCAGGAAAGACGAGTTTTGACAAAAGATCATAAATTCTACAAACGTTAGACATTGATTTTAAACACTTTTACAGACATAGCAAGAGTGCAGAAATTCTATAGGCATGGCATCTAAATGTTGTACTTTGTTTAAGCCTATGAACATGATATCTAAATGCAGTTAGTTATTTAAGCCCTATAAACATATTTTCCTAGTGACAGATGCATATGCAGGATTCGGATTTCCAGTTAACTATAAGCATGATATCTATATGAGAGAAGTAGAAATTTAACTATAGGCAGGATATCTACATGATGTGCAGAAATTCAGAAATTCCTATAGGCAGGGTATCTATATGCTATGCAGAATTTCAGAAATAACCTATAGGCATGGTACCTATATGAGAATGCGAGATTCCTATAGGCATGGTACCTATATGAGAATGCAAGATTACTATAGACATGGTATCTATACATGAAAATGCAGAAATTCTTAAACTCCTATAGGCAGGTTTTCTACCCCTTTTGCATACATAGTTACCCTCTCCCTTTTCACTAGCCATCCCCGAGAGTTTTATTACAAAGTTATTACAACCCAGAAAAAGTAAAGTAAAGGAAAAATACATCAGAAATTAAAAAGTACAACCAATGAGAGCCTGATTCAGACTTCCTGTCTGAAGTATGAAGTAAACCAACTCCAAAGATCATTTTTCAAAGCCTTTCTGCCACTTGGGTGTGTCAGAGTTACCTAAGAGTTTCATAAGAACTCCGAGCAGTGCTTACACCCAAATGTATCGCCATATTAAGCCAAAGTGCAGTGTGGAAGGGTCAGCCCTCAGGTGTCCAAGTTTAGAGGGAACTCAAGGTCCCAAGTCAAGGCTCACAAGAGGGGGGGGCAGAACTTAAAGACTAGGAGAGAGTGCAAGTGTAGAATTCTGAAAGGGGAAAAAAGGGAAGGGAAATAGTACACATAGGGATATAGGGAATGGGGGACTGCGAGAGCACAAGAAGAGCAGGCTGATGGGCATACTCAGCAATAGGATATGCTGGCACACCCTCCAGCCTGTTTAGAGGTTAAGACCCCATTGGTTCAAAGCTCAGTTCATGGACAACAACTCATATTGCCATGCCCTAAGCCACCATTTACAAACACATAGGGGTAATGGGATAGGGAGCAAATATTCACAATAGAAACATGCAGTAGAACATAGGCATACTAAGCTAAATGTCGAACTCTACAAAAAATAATAAAGTAGACATGGATACAAAGACTGTAAGTAAACACATTGGGGTGATACTGAAACTTAAATCAGGGAATACCAGTTTTGAAGAAATAAGTAGAAAAAGCAGTAGTCTTGTAAAAGCCAAAGTGCAAATAGGAAGACAGAATACTATAAGTGTGAGTTCAGAAGAGATTGTGAAATTGTGAAGTCTGAAGTGTGCGTTTGTGAAAAGGGTCATGCCTTTTATAGTGTAGAAACAGGCAGAAATAAGGTAAGAAAAGTGATTGTCAATCAATTACACAGGGCTTCCCTTAATTAAGGGATTCAGATTCAAAAACGAGTAAAACAATTTAAGGAAAGGAATTGATTAAACACTTTGTGTAAAGCATGCAATTGAGGGCAAATACATAAAGGTTATTTAAGGATAGGGTTCTGGCAGTACACGGTTTGTGCAAATAAGGTAAGGGAGTCAATTAATAGCCAGTAAATCACAAGGTCAGAGATTTGGTATGAATGAACCAAGTCAAAAAAGATGAAGAAGGGTTTTACTTCAGACGAGTAACAGGGAGAATCATCAAACAATGGAAAGAAATCAATCAAGCCATATTCAGAAGGAAGTTTGCACTAATTGCAAATTTGAAAACCATTTAGAGGAAAATTCATCATATATAAAGAGCATGTGAGCATGAAAGAAGACTGTCATGTAAATCAGTAGAAAACAAAAATCCAGTGTAGAAGAGTTTAGCAAAAAGTTCAGCATTGTATGAAAACAAAGATGTCCAAACTCAGTTCAGAGACTCAAAGTCAGTCTGAAAGAGTTAAGGGTTCTAAAATAAAACCCTAGTTCAATCAAACCTCGGCAGAATCCCCAAATTCTTGGGTATCCACCTTGAATCAATTACAGAGACGAAGAGGCAAGTAATCGAATCGAAACATGTTTAGAGGTTTCAGAAAATAACGGAAACTTCTAACATGCTTCTTCTAGCAACAGAACTCATAAATAGCATGTAAATACAGTAAATGGGTTCAAGGCAAACAGAGTAAAGAAACAAATTCGAAACATGATGAGAAAAGACTGATAAGAACAGTAGAAGAAAACATGCTTAAGAAGATCCTTTTAAAAGAAACTTAAACAAAGTTCAATAGAAGAAAAATAGTAAGAACACTTAAGAACACGGTAGAAGAATACAGTAGGAGAAACATATAAGAACATAGTAGAAGAAAATAGCAGGACATAGTAGAAAAGCATACAAGAGCATAGTATAGAAAGCACAGTAGAAGAACATACAAGAACGGAACATAGAAAGCACAGTAGAAGAACATACATAGTAGAAGGAAAACATAGAACACAATAGAGGCAAATACATACAAAAGAAAAGGAAAAAAAAGTCAGAGAAAAACTTAAGCATTTTCAGAAAACCCTAAATCGTAAAAGAAAAACTTTGAAAAGTAATTTTCGAAAGAAAAGTTAGGGAGATCGTTTGAAAACTCAAAGAGAGCACAGATACACAACAGATCTAAAGAGATCGGAGAAAACCTCGAAGGGTTAGAGTTTTAGAAGAACCCTAGAAATGAGAAAGGCTTGAAAAGGTCATCGATATGAGTCAGAGAGGTCAGAACCAGGCTCAAAACACCATGGTACGCCGGAGTAAGGCCGGCGATGACTTTGGAACCTTGAATCGGCAGAGGTCTGGGTGTAAACCTTCGAGGCCAGGCTTTGAATCTTCAGAGATCAGGTGTGTGGGAGTCATAGAAGGCCGGTGTAGGACTCCGATAGCTTTGGAAGCCATGGATTCCAGTAGCTTTCAAGGCGGAGGTGGTAAGAGGTGGCTAGGGTTTGAGAAGATTCGAGAGAGTTTGAGAGAGTGGAGGATTCAGAGGCAGCTAGTAGGTGAAAATGATTTAGGGTTGGGGGATATTGGTAAATTAAAAAAGGAAAGGGAGAACGTGAGTTGTAGATCTATTAGATCAATGGTTGGGATTTAAAGAGGGGTTGGGTGGGTTATTATTTAAAGGTCGTGGGTCGGGTAATCTTGAAATTGGGATGGGCAATTGAAATTGAAATTAGGTTGGATTAGGGGTGCCAAATCTGGCCAAAATCGAAATAAAAATAGGCTAACATTTAAATAGCCATTTTTCCTTATTTATTTTATAAAAAATAGTAAAATAATTTTTGGAAACAAATTAAAGGTACTAAATTAATTAATAATATATAAATATTAGACTAAAAATACTGGAGCCAATTTTGTAATTATAAACGCAATTAAATCTTAAGGTAGGCTAATATTGCAATTATATGCAATTTAGCTTAATAAATTTGTAAAAATGTGCAAAAATCATACTAGCTATATTTTAGTATAAATATAAGAATTCAATAAATGAATTACCAAAATGCCAATTTTGGGAACACTTATTGGGTTTTTCTTGATAAAGTAGGGAAATAAAATTGACTTTAAAATCTTTAAAAATTGAAAAAAAATAATAGGACCTTGGGAAATACTTATATACGTATATACATGCTATTTTGAAAGGTATTTTGCATATAAAAATACAAGAAAAAATAGGGTATCAACACTCCACTCTGCATATTTTGAAATAATTATATTTTGATTATGATCAAAAGGAGAGTACAATTTAATCCTAACCTTCCTTGAGCTTATCCATTACAAAATGAACCAGTTTCAATAAAAGAGAGTCCCAAAATGCAATAAGTGCCTAAATTCTAGGGAAAGTCATCAACATCTTTTCAAACTGACTCCCTGTTTAATTAGACTTCTAAGCTTCTGAAAAGTTGTCGTTACCCAATTAAACTCTTCCTCCGTTAAATTGATTTGGCCTTAGTCATTTCTCCACTTCTAATTTCTAATCGCCAAATATTTCTCTCATCTTCTGAACTCACACATATTCTTTCTACCATCATCAATGGATAACCTTTTTGAAAAACCCTCATCGCCATCTAAAGAATCCACACCCACAGCTTCAACCACCCTTACACCTAGAAAAGGACGAGTGAAGGTTACTGCTCGTAAGACAGTGGCAAGGAGTGAATTATTCAAGAATTTATATGAACAACTAAATGCAAGCCAGGCACAAGAACCCTAAAAATATGACAGCTCATTTAAGTATGCTACTAAGGGTGAAGAAACTGTTTCTTCTTAAATAGAGCAGGCAACATCTAGTCCTAAAATTGCTTCTGAAATAATCTCTGAGGTTGTTGCAAATCTCGAAAATAGGTTTGTTCTGGTAGGAACTGTAGCTGGGATTGAGACCATTGTCTCTAGGAAAATTGGTGGTAAAAATAGAAGGAGAAAATAAAAGTAGAGTGGGGGTGCTTAAAGTGATATGAGGGGAATGGGAAAGGAATGAGCGGTTGAATCTTCACCCACTTCTGTTGGTTTGACTAAAGAAATAGGAGCTATGGTATTGTGGAGTAAGGACTCTGCTGGAGAAGAATATAGCTTGAGAGAAAAGGGGGGTAGTGGGTCTGGCGATAATGCAAGTGCTGAAGAAGGGTTGGTCAGGTTGAGGAAGAGATTCCAAAAACCTGTTCCATCTTTGTAGGAACCCCTTGAAGACCTATTGAAATGAGTGTCTAATCATTATAATCCAAAAAGAAAAAAGAGTTTAGGAGTTAAAATTCCTGGTACTGCTAGGGCAAACAAGAAGAGAAAGGCTGCCTCTTCTATCCATGTAGAGACTCCTCCTACAAGAGGGAAAGCTACAAGGAGTCAGAAGAAATGGAGTGAGGATGAACTGGAAAAAACCCTAGAAGAAAGTAAAAGAAAAGTTGGTGCAAAGGGAAAGAAGAAATTGGTTGAGCATGTTGAGGCAATTGAAAATTAGGAGATGGACCTAGTCCTTCATGATGAAAAGGAGGCAGAAGAGGTAGAGGTTGTGACTCCAAAGGCAAGGAAAATAAAGACTTCCAAAAAGAAGTCTCACTGTAAGACAAAGTCTGTAGAGACTTCTACCTTGGCTAAAAGGACCAGGTCTGCCATAAAATCTAGGAAAGTGGAAGTAGTGGAGGAAGGAGAAAGTGAAAATGGAGAAGAAACTGATCAAGAACAGGACAAGCTGGTTAAGTTTAGGAAAAGAACCATCTTGAAGGGTAGACTCCTCAGGGACTTGGAGGAGGAAGGCATAGTGATGCTACTGGAAAAGCTACAACTGCATGATTGGAAGGACATGGTCCTTTAGATGGATAGAAAGCTTTCCAGAACTATGATTGTGGAGTTCATGGCCAATTGTAAATCAAAAATTGCAGAGTTACCAGTGTGGTGAAGGGGGTGCCAATGAACTTTGATGACTAGTAATTGGGAGAGATTCTACGTGTACTTGTTGAAGGGTACAATGATTATAAGAAGCTCAAATGGCCAAGTCTAGAGAACCTTCCTACCTCCCTTGCCATTACAAGAAAGTTTGCTTACAATGAGTTAGAGCTAGAGTCTGAGGTTGTATACAAAAGTGAGATGAAGCCTCCCCATAAAGTGTTGTTTGAATTTGTTAACAAGGTTGCCCAAATAGGAAAGAAGGCATATTGCTACGTCCATGGACCTGGTCCTTATGGAATGTCTGGATATTGAGAGGCAAATCAAATATCGTGGGTTTATCATCCAGCTTCTTGTTAAGGTTCTAACTCGCACTAAAACTCATTCAATACCCTATGATTTCATTCTCACAGTTGTACTTGCTCACTTCAAGGTACCCCTCAAGAAATGGAATGTTGGTACAAGCAAAAATCACTTTGGGGCAAACACTTTGATTGCATGTGACTTTGAAGTCCACACTACTCCCAAAGAACCTGATTCATCCAAAAAGGTACTTGTGAACAGCAAAGTGCGAGCCTTGGTGCGAGAGAGTAGGGCTAAGGATGCTGAAATTGAAAGGCTGAAGAAGAAACAGGCAGAAGTAAAAACTGAGAGAGATGCTCTCAAGGCTGAACTTGCAAAGGAGAAGGAGAAGAATGAAGGCATTTTTCATGATATGTTAAAGCTACTTCAGGCCAGAATCCAAGAACCTGGTCCTTCCCTGCCTTAAGACCTTCCTAGCCTAGTTAGACAAACCAGTGACCCGAATAGGATTTTTTTGTTCTTTTTGCTCATGATCCAGTATCTTTATTTTTCTTTATGCTTTGTGGATAACTAGCATCAATGATAATCAATTGTTTTTGTTCTCTAACTATTTGTTGATGCTTTTTAGATGGCTAATATCATTAGATTGATAAATGATGCTTGACTCCATGATTGCATTTGAAGTAGCCCCAGTGGCCATGAGTGACGTCTATTAACATCTGGTTATCTAACATAATTATGCAACTTTTTGATGATGCCAAAAGGGGAAAAACAGGTTGTGCTTTTTACTTTGGACTGTGATGTTTATAACCCAATGAACATGGTCCTTGATGATTTGTGACTTTAAAATGGAAAGTGTTTTAACATTACGTTTATGTTGAGTTAAGTTGAAACAGGTCCTACGCTTATGAAAAGCATAGAGTTTGTCATCATCAAAAAGGGGAAATTTGTTGGCCTATATGAAGTTTGTTTTGCTGATTAACAAAGGAACTCAAGCATGAACCAGGTCCATATACAATATACATAGACACAGGTAGATTCAAGCACAAGGGATGCACATGAATGAAATAAGCTTAAGTGGTTATATCTGATATCTCTTAAACGAAAAGATTGCATAAGTGATAAGGAAAAAGACTCATTACTCGTAGAGAACTCTATCCAAGATAAGGAAAGAGTTAGAAGCTGAAGATAACCAAAACTCTTCCACCAAAGAAGAGTATAGCATTGGAACTCTAGTTATTTCCTATTCTACTAACTCTATATATTTCAAGATGTTTTCATTCTACAGGTATGCACAAACGCTGAAGTTAATCGTGAGTTGAGAGAAAAATAGCAAGGCATTTTACAAGCAATTAGTGTGTGATTCAAGTGTGGAAACCTGAAGCTAAATGAACTAGATAGAAGAACCAGTTCCAAGTGTCTGCATTTTATTCTAGTTTTGTTGTAGTAGGCATTTCAAGTTGTACCTTTCAGCTTTATATAGAAGCAATTATACTAGGTACTCTGAGTGTTGTATTAAAGTTAGAGTTAACTTGAAGTTGTCGCAACAACTAGAGGCTGGTTGCCACAAAGGGTTAAAGGTTATCCTTAGGTTTACAAAGAATTTTGTAAATGTTGTTTTGGTTCAGTAATTTAATGAAGTGTTGGAAAAATCCTACTGAGTAGTAAGTCATGGTTTTTTCACATTTTGAGCTGGGTGTCTTCCGCGTAAAAATACTTGTGTTCTTTACTTTCTGCATTTATTATTCGCAAGAGTAGTATAATGAATATATAGAAGAATGAGGTCCTTCTATAATCTGAGCACGCAAAAAATTGGACATCACACAAATCACTCCCCCTCTTGTGTGGCACTAAAGTATAAAACATCAGATCCCGAAGTGCATCATCCTTGTCGGAAAAGGGTGTTCAATTTATGCCACAGCCGATGAAACGATTAGAGAAATATAGAAAACGAGCACAGTGGCATACATATTTGCAATATTGCAACGAGCGAAATATTTTTTAAGTTCACACTGGTTTGCATCAAAACCGCGGTAATAATAACCCACACAATCAATGAATCCAAACGATTATGTTCATATGTGAAATGGTCGATCTATCACTTGCCATGCTCACATGCCATGAAGTACTTTCAACATGCTGGATTTGCTGCAGCGAGGTACGTTGATAAAGAATATAGTGTTGATGTATACATAAAAACCTATAACTCCACTTCCAACCAGTGGGTGATGAGCATTATTGGCCACCGAAACCATTTAAATGGTGTGTAACAAGGATTATGTGCGTAGCAGGGAAGTGCAAAAAAGAAAGTTGATACGGAACCAAATGGATATTGGTGATACTATTTATGAACGTAAATGTGGTAAACGTTCCCAAACAAGACACGTTATCCGTAAATGTCCTTCAGTTGGTTTGGAAAGCGGTGGTAATTCAGCTCCCGGTGATAGTTCATCCAATGTGCCCAATTTTCAAGGATAAACTTAGTGATTTATTGCAGTATATTTTGTTGTACTAAATGTATGTAATGGTGATGCTTGCAATATTTATGAAATAAATTAAGTTTTCAATAGTCTTAAATCTAATATCAATTAGCATTGAAGATTTAATACAATAATTAAAAATAACTTCAAGAAATAAATACCGATTTTCATTCGGCATTATTGTCACTGTCTGGCACTATTTCATTGTCATTGTCTTCATCTTCTTCGTCATCATCTTGTACGCATCTGTCCCGATCGGTGGTATCATAATCTAGGCCCCACTTGACACAAATTCTCATATTTCATCGCTATCATCAATAAGACCACTTGCTTGATTTCTACAAAAAGATGAGACTCTTACGTCCAACATCTGCGATAGAAACTTTGGTAGTCCCTTCCACTCGACAACTGTTGGAAATACAAGATAATCAATATCTCTATGCAATTTTTCATTCTCTATAAATCCCAATATGGATCCTTTATTCCTTGCAGGTAGTTAAGATCATCTAGTGCATGATGAATAGCTAGTGTCTTTTCCATCTGTAAAATCACCTTCATCAAATGACGAATCACTTATGGTTCATCTTTCTATGTGTTTGTTTTGAATGTTGCAGATAGTGCTTGTGTACAACTAGCCCATGCCAATGACATAGTACTTCATAATCACACCTTTTTGAGTAAAGGGGAACCTATTGTAGTTTTTTTTACCCCAAATTCGCATATCTTCAAGCTTTGTAGAATGTGTTTCCTCCCCTCCCTCCCCCCCCCAAATAATGTACCCTGCAACTTTGAGATTAGTATTATAACGAATCGACCGGTCGTTTTGTGCTTTAAGTTTCCGTTCAGTGGTTCGAGGTCTTGAGTAACTTCATATTGTGTGTTTACCTCGAAAAATGGGGGTAACAATTAAATGTAATTTGTGGCTTTAAAGATACATGATTTATTCTAATACTAGTGAATATACAAGTAATATTAAGTTTAGATAAAAAGAATTGATGAACCAATCAGTGTTGCTATAACAATGTGGATCTCCAGCTTGACTTTCTTGGGGGCCTTGAGGTCAGCTAAGAATAATTAAGTATGAATAATAAAGTAAAAGCAATAAAGCTGAAGAATACTTGGTGAGCACGTTAAAAAAAAGCAGAGTAGAATATTCTATTGCAGTGAATAATGTGAGATATAAATGATTGGGGTCCCCTTTATATAGGAGGAGAAAACCTCAATGTAGTACATCCCTAACTGAGGTAAAGAATTCTATTGGTACAGGTACCATTTCGTATAAATGTTATCCTTTAATTTATGCCCTGATCCACGTGCCCTTGGGAAATTCTTGCTCTTTCTTGATTGCCATCGAGAATGTACTATCCTTAATGCAGGTCGTGTCAGGCCTTCGATCTGCTTCCTCGAGGTGTGTATCCTTCAGCTGGGTCCGACCCCCACTTCGAGTCGCCTAGACTCAGACTCATAGACCAATTTAAGACTTCAAAATCGAGCTCTTTGGTTTCGATCGTACATAGATAGTCCCCACGTTTCTTAGAATAAGATGATAAGAAATGATTTGAACCTCGATTTTCCCGAGCCTCTTGCGATGCTTGTGACGTAGGCACTTGAAGTGATCGAAACGTCTCGCCGGTCCATATCCTCAAAAGCATTGAACATCCCGCCGGTCCATTTTCTCGAAAATATTGAATGTATGGCAGCGTTGGTTGGCCACTAGTGCCGCCGAACCGTCACTGGCTTTCTACAAATAGGGGGCTACTTGGCTGAACAAATACTACATTCATTCCTTCTTCATCAACTTTTAGCCCTTTTCCTTCTCTATCTCTTCTTCTAATCACCTATTTTTATGGTTCAAATTTGTGACCATAAGGTCACATAGCAGCAACTTTACCAGTTATGCCAATGCTCCTTTTTTTAAAGCTTTACCCCACTAAGTGGGATTATACTGTGTTGTTGTTGTTGTTGGCTTGAAACAACAAGAGAAGGGCATCGAATTCTTCCTGTATCAGAAGATATGCAAACTTTACACTACTACTCATCTCTCTTAACTTCAACCTGGTGTGGCGCTTCATTCCTTTTGCTTTCCATGGAGTGAGGTGGCTCTACCATCTACTAACTTTTGAACCCATATCGGTACAATGTCTCAAGAACTGGTTTCAAAACAGTTGTGCTGATAAGACTCATACTTGCCAAGTTTTTCACCAGGCCACAATTTTTTCTAAAGATCGAGATGGAGTCCCCGAAGAGGAGGTTCTCGAAGATGCCTCTCTCGAGGATATGCCCCCAAAAGTAGATTAGGTTCTTAGATTTTTGTTTTTGCTTCTTTGTTTCTGTGTAAGGGCCCCTCGTGGGCTTTTTAAATACCTTTTGTCAATATAAAGAATCTCTCTATTTCATTTTTGATTCGTGTTGAATTCCATTCTGCCTTTGTTTGTGAAAATCTGAGTGTATAACTCTAATGATGAGTCCAAATACTGGACCCGAAACATAATAAACCCTTAGGTTTTTAATCAACCAATATAATACCTCTTAAGGTTCTTTGTTAATCCTTGAGTTACGCTTAAATTGATTTGATGCGAGCTCAGGACACCGAGATTCCTGAGTCCGAGTTGAGTGAGAGCAAGGTCTCAAATTTGAAGTAAAGTTAGCTCTTTAGGCTACATAGATAGTCCTCGAGTGAGAATGTTTTCGAACTCGGGTAGCCCTTGGGCTTAGTAGTTGAGTGAGTACTTGCTTGAACTCGAAATAAAGTTTGCCCTTAGGCTTCATAGGTAGTACCCGAGTGAGAATTTTTTCAAACTCGGGTAGCTCTTGGGCTTAGTAGTCGAGTGAGTACTTGCTCGAACTCTAAATAAATTTAGCCCTTAGGCTTCATAGGTAGTCGCCGAGTGAGAATTTCCTCGAACTCAGGTAGCCCTTGGGCTTAATAGTCGAGTGAGTACTTGCTCGAACTCAAAATAAAGTTAGCCCTTAGGCTTCATAGATAGTCACTGAGTGAGAATTTTCTTGAACTCGGGCAGCTCTTGGGATTAGTAGTCGAGTGAGTACTTGCTCAAACTCGAAATAAAGTTAGCCCTTAGGCTTCATAGATAGTCCCCGAGTGAGAATTTTCTCAAACTCGGGTGGCCCTTATGATTTTTGACGAATTAATCCTTGATGCCTTGGTCCTGATTGAAAATATCGCAATGTCAACGGTTGAAGCGACTGAAAAGTTTCTTTTTGTGCGATTCTCAAAGTCATTAATTGGAGGCAGCTGATGGTCGGCCTTTTGGATTCCTCAGCACGCTTAAGTGACCTTTATAATTACACAGATTCCACAACCTTACAAACTTTATTCCCATATTGTTTTCAAAGTCTCATTACCCTTTTTTCAATCTCCTTGAGCTCTCCCTGATCTTCACTATCAACACTCTTCACTTTCTTGGATCTTCCATATCGCGATGGCCAAAACCTCCAAACCAGTTTCCCAAAAGGAAAAAGCTTCATCATCTTCTCGATCGGCCAAAAGTAAACTAGTAGTGCCCCCTCGTGTCGAGGAGTGTATTCCCCCGCCATGTGAAATAACATCCAATTTTAAAATCGAGAAACCTATTTCGACACTAGGCCGATGCGAGCCCATGTCACGATATGTTTGTCTAGTGACCAAGGTCGAGCTCAAGCAAGTAAAGGAAGATTGTAAATGGGACAATAAGGAATTTGTGATTCCTTTCTCCGTGGAGGACATCACCACGTATAAAGCGGGCTACCTGAGCGTATACACCTAACTATTTACGTTGGGTCCTGTGATTCCGGCTCAGGGTCCCATAGATCCAGTTATTCTTGACTTTTGCCAACGATACCGAGTGATGCTCGGCCAGATCTACCCCTCCTTCTGGCAAATCGTTTACTTAATCAGGTTCTTTTTGATCCATATCACGGGGATGTCCTTTAATCTCGATCATCTGATCAGACTGTACAGTCCCCTACTTTATCGTGGGGGCTTGATAAAATTGCAATGCCGATCGTTAAAATCTCTGTTTGCTAGTATCGATGAGGACAAAGACCGTGGGTGAATGAGCTGGTTTGTCCGAGTCAGGACCTCTGATCTAATTTGTGCCTATTGGATGTTGTTCCCCGAGGAGTGGAATATGAAACATGAGTACGCAACTGGTTTATACCCTACTTTCTTTTCTTTTCCCTGGCTTTATATTTTTCATCGGTCTAACCCCTTTACGATGGTGCAACTGCTGCTTGGTTTTCCGGTGGGGTCCCGAACCTCGAGGGATGGGTCTAAAATCTGGCCTCCACCACTTCTTACTCGGAACGTTGCTGGCAAGATCTGGCCAAGGGTCGATGGGAGGCCAAATCATGGCGATCTCTTTAGTTTGTTTTCGTCTGCTTCTACCACGGGTTATTGACCTCGATTTCATGTAGGTCAAGGAGACGTTGTTGATTTGTTGCCGGCCCCGGCTGATGAAGTGGAGGTCCTGAAGCCTTCCAAATAAAGGAAAAGAAAAGAGAGACATCTGAATATCCCCTGAAGCTAAAGAAAAGTGTGGCTCAAAGGCCTAAGGCCGATACAGTGGCCTTATCTCCAGAAATGGCTCAACACCTTCGGGAGCAGGAGGACGAAGAAGATGATGACTGTCTGCTGGTAACCAGCGAAAAAAGAAAAAATGTCGATGCTCCAAAGCCCATCGAGCTGGTGGCGGTTGATGTGGCTCAATCCATAGCCGAAGAAATTTCCAAGGGGAGTTCAAACAAAGTCCCTGAACCATCATCTAGAAAGAAAGCACCTCGCCTAGGAGGTCATTTGGAGCGCGAGGCCAAATGACCTGACCCCGAGCCTCTTCAGATAAGAGAAAATGCCCTAAGTGGATCACTTGGGGTGATCAATGTGTATGATTCGCCTCCTGGTCCCAATTTCTCTGAGGGAAAAATCCGAAATGCCCATAATATAAGGTCTTCTGAAGTGGAATCAAGCCACGAAGGGCATGACATCTTTCGAGAATGTCTCGTAGGGCTTGACGATGGTCCCGACCTCGATGCCTCTTTTATTTTTTATTGAGGCTCGTAATCTCTTTAAACAAGTAAGTTTCCTACTTTTTATGCCTGTGCCTTTGTTTTAGCTATTCTGAATCTATCTTTCCTCCCTTTTTGTGAAGGCTGTGGTGCTCCATAAGAGGGAATTTTCCAAGTCCCAAGCTGATCTTGCTCGATGCGAGGCTGAGCTTAAGAAGATTTGGAGGAGAAGGATGTCATCAAAGCCCTCTATGCTAAGAAAGAGATGGAGATCCACGATCTTCGAGTTGAGTTGACGCAGGCATGCCAAGGTTGAGCCGAGTATGTTGAGAAAGCAACACAGCTCTTGAAGGTCTATTACGTATCTGCTTGTTTTAGCGAGTGACGCTTTTAATTTTGCAGTTTTAGCAGAAGGCCGACTTAGAGGCGCCGCTTCGGGAGGAGCTTAAGATGAAAGAAAACGAGACCCTGGGGTTGAGGCAAGGTATGGACAATTTCGTCTCTGAGAATGAAACTCTAAGAGAGCAGTTAGCTTCGCTTGAACGCTAGCTTCGAGGTGTGAAGGAGTAGAGCCAAGCTCAGGGCCTCAAGATCGAGGAGCTTAAAGCCAAATCTGCTACTGAGCTGGCCAAGGCCAAATCTGATATTGGGCAATTATGAATTCGTATCGAGCCTATGCTGAAGCCGCTAATGCTCGGGCAAGGGAGATTTCTTCTATGGCAGAGGCTAAGTTATCAAGTTCCCTTGACCATTCTAGGCGACAATCCCAGAGGATGACCCTCGAGGAGTTACATGCTCGCGGCTTCGATCTTTCAGCCGATATTGAAGCGGAGAACATTTTGGAAGAAGAGGAGGTCGCTCTGCTTTCCTGTGAGGATGACTCAGCTAGTATCTATGAAAGTGAAAGAGACGGGGATGAATCCCCCGAGGATGAGGCTCTCCAAGATGTGACTCCTGAAGATGCAGCTGCTAAGGATGTGACCCCGAAGTAGTTTTAGGTTACTTTATTTTTTTTTCTTGTAAACCTCCCTTGTATAAACATTTTTTGTAATCATCTTTTGGAAATACGAGGGGGACTTTTATCTTGTCTTTGGTTTGTGCTAGATTTTGCATTGTCTTTATTTATGGAAGACTTCGTTCGAATGATCAATCCGAGGATTGGTTTAGGGCTCGGGGTTTAATAAACCCTTAGATCTTTATCGATAGATATAATAATCTTAGAGTTAAGTTTACATCGATCCGATGTAAGCTCGGGATAATGCGAACCTTGAGTTCACATCAAATTGAGAGTGGAGTCTCGAACTATGAGTTTTTGGCTCTTAAGATTTTCGAAGTTGGCCCTTGAGCTCTTATATATCGGCCCTTAGGCTCTTTTAAGATTGGCCCTTAGGCTCTTATATATCGGCCCTTGGGCTCTTTTAAAATTGGCCCTTAGGCTCTTTTAAGATTGTCCCTTAGGCTCTTACATATCATCCCTTAGGCTCTTTAAGTTGGGTCGTTTCGGCCTTTAAAATGGCTATGTAATTTTTTCCTCATTTTAGCTAAAAGACTTAGTTAAATTTAGTTATGCCTTAGCATGCATTTTTGTACCTGTTAGGTTTTTCGAAGGCTCGACGTATCGGAACCTTATTAGTCATTTCATTTGCGTAAGCATAATCGAATACCTCTAAAGGTTTTTCCGAAGGCCGGTGTTATCGAAGCCTTTAGATCATTTGAGGGCTAATTTATCGGAGCCCTTAGATTTTTCGGGGGCTGAATTTATCGAAGCCCTTTATATTCTGCTTTTCCCGATGGTAGCCTGATTTAACTGGTTTTTTAATAGTTGAAGGCCTTTAATTTATATCAAAAGTCGGACGTCTCCGAGTCGTATTATTTCGGCTACATCCTTTTTATATGACCGTAGTCTTTTATATGGCCATAGCCTTTAGTCCCCGAGTGTGATGGCCTTGGCCTTAATATCAAGGGGATGCCTCTTTGAGGTCTTATGAGCTCGAATATGCCTCTTTGAGGTCTTGTGAGCTCGAATGTTCCTCTTTGAGGTCTTATAAGTTCGAGTGTTCGATAACTCAGTATGTCGATAATTGATAACAGTACCCGAGCATTCGGGTGCACTCGGGGTTTTGGCCCTTGAGCTGTTAAATGTGAAAATAGTTGACTTCTTTAGGGCACAAAGTGTTTTGATATAAAAAATGCTTCTTCAAATAATTGATACATGCGTGTTTTTTTGCCACTGGGGGCTCGACTATTCTATGTGGACACGGTTCTTTTGACCATTTGGCCCATTACAACATTCCCTATCGAGGCCTTCCTTGGCATTAATTGCTTTCTTCGAGGATATAACCTCCAAGTGTGATGCCCCCCAGTATTCGAGGTTGATCGAAAAGAAGCCTTGAATACTTTGTTGAATATTCCTTAGGTAGAATATAGGTGTTGCCTCGTTAAAAACCATGTCGGTAAAACCCATTTAGGACAAAATCCGAGCCAAGGAAAAAAGAGTGCAACGCATGATTTAAAGTCTACAGCCTTCGTGTAAGAAGGGGTGTCTTCGAGATCGCGAGCTTTTGAAAGCTGCTGATCTATTAAGATCCTTTATCAACGACTCTGAGGCCTTGCTATCCGTGATCATGGTATCTTCGAGATCCTTGACCTGGTCGGGGATGATTCTTAATGCCTCGATTTGACACCATTGGGCCGACAAATTCACTCGTGCCAACTTAGAAGGCACATTTCTCTAGGTTAAGCTTCGTGTCGCATCGCCCCAAAATGTTGATTGTTCCCTGGAAATGAATTAAAATGGTCCTCTACATGCAGGGACCTAACTAGTCATATCCTTAGTATAGGCTTTTGTTATTTTACCTGTCTGCTCTTCGTACATCCTGTTGACTGGATGTTGAGACGAAGTTTTACTTGTCTGCTCTTCCTAGTGATTTAAGGCTGAATCTCTTTCATATCTGAATGGGGCCAAGCAATGCAATCTATATAATCAATAATAAATTAAATGAGTTTTTTCCTAAGTTCGAGAGTTAATCCCGTTCCCAGGTGTACCTCTCTTTTGAGCGGTTGACTTGGTGGCATCGGGCTTCTCAAGTACAACGGAGCTAGTGAGTTCCCTTCTTCACCTTCGGTTACCTCTTTATCCTGCTTCCGTCTAGACTTGGAGCTGTGATTGCTACTTAGCCACCTATTTTATCTTTGAGGCTCGACTTTTTCGAGGTCAAGGGTTCCGGCATCGGCACCGCTTCCTTGATTGCAAACATCTCTTTTGCAGCATGCTATTCTCTATTGAATATTTTCACTCCTTCCTTTGTCGGGAATTTCATCATCTGATGGAGGATCGACGGTATTGCCCTCATGTTGTGTATCCACGGCCTTCCGAGGAGTGCATTATACCTCATGTCGCCTTCGATGACATGGAACCTGGTGTCATGTATGGTCCCGGCTACGTTTATTGGAAAAAGAATTTCTCCCTTTGTTGTTTCACTTGCCAAGTTAAAACCATTCAGCACTAGTGATGCAGGTACATTCTGATTTTGCAAGCCGAGCTATTTCACGACCCTCGATCTGATATGTTCGCAGAGCTACCTGGATCCACTAAAACACATTTATTCTGAACTTCATTTAAAATGATAGAGATTACTAGGGCTTTGTTGTGAGGCTGGGATACGTCCTCTGCTTCCCCGTCACAGAACGATAGGGCGTCCTCGGGCACATAGCTCTGAGTCCGTTTCTTTTTCGTGATGGATACTTTGGTATGTTTGAATATATGTTCCTGTGGGACATCGACTCCACCGATGATCATGTGAATGACCTGTTGAGGTTCTTCTGGCTCATTCTTCCTATTCGCATCTCTTTCTCGAAAATGGTTCTTAGCCCAGTCACTGAGAAATTCACGAAGATGCCCTTCGTTGAACAATCGGGCTACCTCCTCCCTAAGCTGCATGCAATCCTCTGTCATATGCCCGTGAGTACCATCATACTTACATATTAAGTTAGGATTCCTCTGAGAAGGGTAGGTCTGTATGGGCTTGGGCCATCTAGTATCTTTAACTTTGCCAATGGATGAGACGATACCCGAGGCATCGATGTTAAAGTTGTATTCTGACAATTTAAGTGCCTCAACGACGAGCGCCTGTGGAACCCAATTTTTCCCATGAGTCCCCGGGCATTTTGGCCTTGATCTACTCTTCGATCATTCCGAGGTGTATTACACCTTGAAATGTTCCTTCTATCTTCGACGTACGATTGATATCTTTCTTTGTTGAATCTTGATCCTCGGTTTGTGTCCCTTAGGGGCTTGGCTGTGAATCTGTTAGGATGAACTGAGCCCGAGGGGGATCCCAACTAGTTATCTTCGACCCTATTTTTTGACTGATAACGATTGTGCACGTCCGACCATGTCACAGTAGGATATTCAATCAAGTTTTACTTCAGCTGTCGAGATGCAATCGAGCTTCTTTCATTCAAACCTTACATATAGGCCTGAACTGCCCAGTCATTGGAGACCAGTGGTAATTCCATCATTTTCATCTGAAATCGGGACACGAACTCCCTTAGAATCTCGTCATCCCTTTGTTTTATTTTAAAGACGTCCGATTTTCTTGTGGCCACCTTTATAGCCCGGCATGTGCTTTCACGAAGGCATCTGCCAACATAGCGAATGAATCTATTGAGTTAGGAGCTAAGTTGTAGTACCATATCATAGCTCTTTTTGATAGTGTTTCTCCAAACGTTTTCAATAATACTGACTTGATTTCATCGTCATTCAAGTCATTTACTTTGATTCCACAAGTGTATGAAGTAATATGTTCGTTAGGATCAGCTGTTCCGTTGTATTTTGGTATATCGGGCATGCAAAATTTCTTGGGAATGGGCATTCGAGCCGCACTTGAGGGAAAGATTTTTGTATGAATTTTTTGGCATCTAGACCTTTCAAAACTGGAGGCGCTCCTGGTATTTAGTCTACCCAGGAGTTATAAGTTTCCACCTTTTTATCATTGTCTTCTATCTTTTTTTCTCCTAACTTGATCCTTTTAGTCAGTTCATCGAGCATTTTCATGATTGTGGGGTTAGTCCCCAAACCGCTTTCGTCGGTCCTTTCTAGCGATGGCTCGTGCCAGGCGTTTACTGGTTCGGCGGTATTAGGAGTTCTGTTCTGACTCTGAAGATGAGCGATGGCGACTTGTTGAGCTTGCAACATCCCGAATATGACTTGGAGGCTGACTTCTCCTTCTCCCATCCCTCGTGTTTCCTGGCCTCCTGCTCTGGCTTCCCTCTGTGCATTCCTTGCAGGGTCCGTGTATGCGTCCGCGTTTAAAGCGTTGTGCGAACTGATATCGACTGGATCCACGTTTGGCACTCCCTCAGGGTTTATGGGTGGTACACCGACCCCTATTCCGTTGTTTTCTCCATCACCTTCGTCCTCGTGAATAGGTGCATTCTATGTGCTAGGCATGATTAAGCCTGAAATCAAAGAATCTTTGACAAGAAAAAGTGTGAAGAATTACGTGTGTTATCAGAAAACTAGCACTAAAGTAATTACTATTATCTTAGCTCCACGGTGGATGCCAAACTGTTTACCTCGAAAAATGGGGGTAATAATTAAATGTAATTTGTGATTTTAAAGATAGGTGATTTATTCTAATACTAGTGAATATACAAGTAATATTAAGCTTAGATAAAAAGAATTGATGAACCAAACCAGTATTGCTATAACAATGTGGACCTCGAGCTTGACTTTCTTGGGGGCCTCGATGTCAGCTAAGAATAATGAAGTATGAATAATAAAGTAAAAGCAATAAAGCTGAAGAACAGTTGGTGAGCACGTAAAACAAAAAAAAAAAGCAGAGTAGAATATTCTATTGCAGTGAATAATGTGAGATACAAATGATTAGGGTCCCTTTATATAGGAGGAGAAAACCCCAACATAGTACATCCCTAATTGACGTAAAGAATTCTATTGGTATAGGTGTATAACAACCTAGTACGGACCTGTACCATTTCGTACAAATCTTATCCTTTAATTTATGCCCTGATCCACGTGCCCTTGGAAAATTCCCACTCTTTCTTGATTGCCCTCGAGAATGTACTATCCTCGATGTAGGTCGTGTCAGGCCTTCGATCTTCTTCCTCGAGGTATGTATCCTTCAGCGGGGTCCGATCCCTACTTCGAGTCCCCCGGACTCGGACTCATAGCCCAATTTAAGACTTCAAAATCGAGCTCTTTGGTTTCGACCGTACACATTGTGTATTATCATTTGCGTGCATGGTCGGATTTGATTTTTGGATGATTCGGAATGAATTTAGATGAGTGATTCTCACTTTAGAAGCTTAAGTTGAAAATGTTGACCGAGGTTTGACTTTTGTGAAAACGATCTCGTTGTGGTATTTTGATGGATCTGATAGGTTCGTATCGTGGTTTTGAAATTGGTGTATTTCGGAGGTCATGGCGCTTGGATGTATTTCAGTATGGTAGAGGCATATGAATGTATAGGTATCCAAACCCAACACTATCCAGCTATATATATTACCTAGTGAGTGGTTTATAATCATTTGGTTTTGGTCGAGTCCGTACATACATACTAACTCAGTATACAAATCTTATTGTTTGAGATTTTAAATAGATGCTCATGTCGTTTGCTAGTTGGTTTGTTCAAGCCTTGAAAAGGGTTATGTTGGATACGAGGACAATTTCAGATTTTTAGAGCAGATAAATATCATATACCAATAGATAAGATAATGACTGAGAGCTCCTGATACGTAAACAATTCTTTTTGTAGGATTTTCCTATGAAGGAGTTATGAGATTTTGGATCAGATTGGGTGAGTGGCGTATATACTTGCTTTGCCTTCGGGATTTTTAGCTGTACATGTGTTTTATGTGCCCATGTTTAGGGTGTGCCTTTATGACGAGAGTTATAAAATTCAGTCCAAAGAAGTAGAACTAGATGAAAATTTTAAATCACGAAGGAGGTTCATCGCTACTATTAATAGAGAAATGTGACTTTGAGGTCGAAAAATGTTGCTTTAAGTAAAAGTGTTGTGGCTCACATTTGATGGATGAAACTACAAGGGAGTTCGAGGTTGACATGTCGAGTAAATACCCGCAGTAATTCAATACTTCAAGTATACATTCTAACTCGTTCGTGGACGAACGAGAATTTAAGTGGGGGAGAATGTAATAACTCTCAATATTTTATGTACTTATTAATTATGGGATTGGAATTAACTTTATTTATAGTTATTGGGTCAAATACTATGGTAAAAGGCTAATTACATATTAGTACAAATTAAGAATTATAAGTAAGTAACTTTAGTTTATTATTTAAAAGGTACACATATGTGGGCCAAGTCTACTCTTTTAATGCTCTCACATGAGATTTTCTTAGCAGACATTAGGTATACTAGTAAAAATAGCACGGTCTAGGCAGTTTTAAGACTGGTCATTCAAAAATAGTCAGCATTTATCAAGTCAATGAAAAATAACCACTATTTTGCTGCAATAGAGACCGGTCCAGCATAATATACTGGAGTTCGGTGTACCTGCGTATGAACTTCCAGCATATTATGCTGGACCGGTATACTTTGCTGGTTCCAGTATAATATACTAGAGACTGGAGAACCGGTGCTCCAAACTCCAGTATATTATGCTGGACCGGTATATTATACTGGAACTTCAGTATATTAGAGTGGAGTTCCAGTATAATATATTGGAACTCCAGTATATTATGCTGGAGTATTTTTCCGAATTTTGAACAGTGTTTTTGTTCAGATTTATCTTTACATAAAAAGTGACTAAATTTCTATTACTTTTAAAATTGGGCTATTTTTGAACGACCACTTGTAAATCTTTGTAATATTTGAATTTCTCCCGGTATACTAGGCTTATATCTGTTAAAAAAGAAATTTCAACAGAAAAAGAGAATTTTCTTTCCGAAATTCGCTGGTTGCGTGGGAAGTTAGCAGCGTGAGTTTTAGAGCTTCAGGTAATGGGATTGCTGTAGTTTAGTAACCTATACTTTGAATATGTATTGTTGTGATATTTCTGGTAAGATTAATGGTTAATCATGGTAATAATGAACTAATGATTGATAATGCTTAGTAGTCATAATGAAAAGCCAATTACTATTTGAATTGTAAATTGTCCAATGTATGTAATCTTTCCTAGAAGGAATTTGGATAATCTGGTAGTATATCTACTCCTATTCGATACAGTGGTGTATTCAATTGCATATGGAGAAGTATAATCATCATTATCCCATATTAAAGATTAAGCAATTAAAGAATAGGTTTGATTGTACGATTTGTTTAACCAAAAATAAGAATTTCGGTCAAAGCTTGTTTTTAGAAGAACTCGAGTTACTGATAATTAAAAAGAAATAAGAATAATTGATGTAAATAATAGCTGGATAAAAAGCAAAGTAAATCAGTATATTCCAATAGTATTTTATGTCCTTACAAATGTTCATTCCTCAACTTTTATAGTTATTTCTAAGTAATATGTTTCTTTCCTTCCTTAATGGAGTTATTATGGACAATTAATGACATTTAATGTAACGTTATAATTTGGCAATCGTAACTGTTCAGTACAGATTCTATAACGTTTCCTGTAATTAATGCTCATTAACTACCGATAATACGTATCTATACTCTTTTGCTATCTAGGTTCATTCTTCCGATACTTCTTCAAATTATCAAGAGGTTCGAGCACTCATCCCTTCTGGTTTTCTTATATCATTGCCCGTGTCTGTTAAAGCTCGTGCCTCTTCAACTATTCTTCGCCAACTGTCATTCCTTTACTGATCCATGTGTCATGACATGTCATCACATAATTAATTCGATATAGTAACTCGATTTTTCCCAATACAGATAGTCCCCCCACTTACCATTTATTCAACAATAGAATATTTGGAAGTGGATCTCATTAAAGCGGGAATTTTTGCCGCCATTATACCTTCTCTGGAACTGATGCTTTATATGTCACTTCCATTTAATGCTCGTGACACGTGGCATCTTCTGATTGGATCTGCGACTCTTCAACGTCTTTTAGGACTTTTTTGCGGCTTCATCAATTATGAAGTGATAGTTTCCATTATGACGTTTCCATCATTACACCTTTTTCTTTGACGGTTGCTTCTGAATATAAATATAGCTTTTGTCTTTGTCTTTCTCATAAAAAGTTACTTATCTTAGAATATTCATTCTTGTTTTCTTCCTCGTTCAGCCATGTCTTCTTCAAACCTTAGTCCTCGAAGAGTCCCCATTGTTGATGAACTTTCTCTTGTTCCTGTTAGAAGCAGAAGAGGGGGAAGATTGCGTAGTTTAGGGTCTTCGTCTATACGAGGTGTTTCCTTACCTCCAGTGGGTTCTACCCCTCCTTCTAGAACTTGGGGTTCTCATTCACATAGATTTTCTTCTAGAGGTAAAGATTCTAGTGAACCAGTTCGTGAGCCTTTAGTAGATGAAATTATCCCTTCTGAACTATTTTTTTACTCTGATAGAGAATCGATTAGGAATCAAGTTTCTTCTATGTCTTCTTTGGATCATGCTGATATTTATCCTTCTCAGATTACAGAAGGTTTAATTTCTATTATCCGTATGCCATTGGAGACCTGACTTCCCTATCATAATTCCTAATGCAAACCAAAGAATTACATCTTACATGACTAGATTTTCATTTGTTTATACATATCCATTTACATTGAATTTTAAACCCCCCATTGATCTTGTTATCATTGAGTTCTGTCGTTTTGTCAATGTGTGTCTAGGACAGATTGGCCCCATTGTGTGGAGGGTTGTTGATTGTCTAAGGAACTTAACAACATTGGATAATTTGCCTTTAACTTTTTTTTCATTTGCTCCATCTCTACTCCCCTTAGCTTTTTCGACATGGGATCTTTACTTTAGTGGCGAGAAGTAAGAGAGTGTTAGTTAGCCCTGAGGATAACAAGGACCGTGGCTGGTATGCCGGATTTCTTGCTGCCCCTACTGTAGGTTTAGTAGGTGAAGAAAATGTACCATTCTCTAAAAAGTGGAATTTTGCACGTAAGTTTTACTTTTACAATTTTCTCTCATTTTTTTTCTTTTCCATTTTGAAAGGGTTTATTTTTCCCGCTGTTGTTGAACTTTCTCTTTTTTCAGTAACCATGGGAACTGTTTATGAGATTCCCAATTTTCGTGGTTGAGTAGAAAAGTTATTGACTGTTGATCCGATGGAAGGTAGATCTTGGATAAATCTTTCACACAGGTTTGGTTGGAAGGTTAAAACTCATGGTAAATGCTTTATCCCTTTTATTTCCATATTTTCATTCATCTTTCCCTTAGAATTTATTTGACCCTTCTTTTTATCAGGGTTCCCCATACGTGGTGTAAGTGCTGAAGCAGTCGCGGCTTGCAGAGTTTCTTTGAAAAGAGCTCAAGAGATAATCTTGAGTTCTTCATCGAAAAGGAAGGCTGATGCGACCCAGGATTCTGAGGAGGAAGAGGAACATGATGGAAGTTCCTTGGTTAAAAGGCCACGGGCCAGAAGACGCGCCTTTTCAGATGATGAAGTGACTCCTCCCCGTTCTGTTCTCGTGACCGAGCCTGTTGAAGCCACCTTGGTGAGTTCTGATGATGATACTCCTGCGGCAGCTCGTGACTCTGATGAATAGCTTTTTTCTCGTGGGTTTGATAGTGAAAATTTTGATTTAGTTTCCGATGAAGTACCATTTGCCTCCTTTACCATGTCTGTCCCTGTGGTGCGTTCTTTGCCAATTGTTACTGCTACTATTTCTGCTCTGCCCCAAGCTGTTATGACTTCCTCTACAGTTCCTACTACTACCATTCCTCGTACTGAGGTTGGTTCTTCAAGTGGAAGTGCAGCGATGGATGAGATTACCATTGAGGTCCCTGCCGATGGTAATCTTTTGAAAAAGTCAGGTCGGGCTGACGTATGGTTGAAACCCTTGATCGGTCCAGTCGAAAAGTCCAAGCTTGAGAGTCATAGTTTTTTGACTTGGATGAATGATATAGTGCAATCGTCACTGAAGGTATTTGCTTCTGTTTATGCTTTATTCCATTCTTTTTTTTATTAAGGTTCTTACCCCTTTCTTCTTTTTTAGATCAAACTTATTGGCACAGAGATGATGGAGAGGGTTTCTCATACGGAGCAGTTAATGCTTAATTTTCCGAGTGAAGTAGACAATTGGAAAGAGCAATATGAAAGTCTTCATCTTGAGATGGAAGTTCTAGAAGAAAGCAAGTGTACCTTAGAGCAGCAGCTAAGAGTCATGGCATCGGGGATAGCAGTTAAGAAAGCTTCTTCCAATCATGTCACGATCCCAGTCATCCGTGAACCATCGTGATGACACTTAATATCTACGACTAGGTAAGCCTAACAAATGCGGAAAAGAATAATTTGCAGAAGGAAAATATTATAAAACCGAAATAACAAAATGAAATAGTGTTTAAGATGCCGCCTGGCATATAACAGTATAAGAATCTCAACCTAACACTTCCCAAAATTCGGAACCCTATGAATCACAAGCTAATAGATACATAAGAAGCTCTAACTCCAGAAATGTCTAAACAAAAGGAAAATACTGAAGGGCTATACTATTACAGAAAGATAGAAAGGGACTTCTCGGTCTGCGGACGCGGTAGATATACCTCAAAGTCTCTATAGAAGCGATTCACCTCAAGGATGATAAGACTGAGTGGAAGTTCCTGGATCTTCGTCCGAATGACCTGAAATTTTACAAGCACGTCACATTCAACACTACGGAGCTATTCCAACTTATGGAATTCCATTCCAAACCTTAGATCAAAATCCCACTATCAAATCGGAAACTTCAAAAATTCAACTTTCGGCATTTCAAGCCTAAATTAGCTATGAACCTCCAAAACACAATCTGAACACGCCCCTAAGCCCAAATCACCCAATGTAGCTAATGGAACTGACGGTATTCCATTCTGAGGCCGTCTTCACACTGCTCTGACAACGGTCTAAATCTTAAAGCTTAAGCTCTCATTTAGGGACTAAGTGTCTCAAAACACTCCGAAACTCAAAACCAAACATCCGGGCAAATCAAAAATAGCAGAAACTAACACAGGGAAAATAATTAATAGGGGATCGGGGCGTTAATTCTTAAAACGACCGGCCGGGTCATTACAAATCAGGCTGGCAAGGATAAAAATTTCCTTGAGATATCATTTTCAGAGCAACTCTCCAAAGCCAGCGAAGAGATTAGAGGATTGAGGGCCTTGCTGAACGAAAAAGAAGTTTATGCAGGTGAACTTGTTCAGACACTCAACCAGGCCCAAGAGGATCTTCGTGTGTCTTCTGATAAGGTCAAATTTTTAGAAAGTTCACTTGCCCCTTTGCAATCTTCTTATGATGCTACTTTGGCCGAGAATGAAGATCTCAAAAATGAGATTGACCAATGGGAAAGGGATTATGAAGCTCTTGAGGAAAAAACTGCTATTGAATTAAGTTAGGCTATTTTAAACACGCGCCATGATACCATAGTGGAGGCTAGCCAAGAGGGTTTTAATTTGGATGTTGAGTTAGCTAAGATAAAGGAAACCATTGAGAAAACTCAGCAACACCAAAGTTTTCCTTCTCCCATGGCTGATACTCCTGAGTATGTTAAAGCTAATGTAGGCTTGGTGGATGTCCCAACTCCTTCAGATCAAATCGAGCCTTTTATTGCTGATGATACCGCTTTAGACTCTTCTTCTTCTCCACAGTGAAAGTTTATGAAGTTTGACTCCTTTTTTTTCTTCTTGGTGGAATTTGTGGTTTTACCCCTAGTCCCATTTGGGGGTTAAGTTTTTGGTAATGACAAGTCCCCAGACCTTTTCGGGGCAATTTGTAAAAAATGACAATCAGTTTATGACTAAGTTCATACTTAGTCTAAACTTAATATTACAAGACTTTTTATTTTAAGTTAATTATCTTGAGCTTCTGTTTTACTCTTTTTTGCCTTGTTTCATTATATAAATTCAAGGTCTTGTTTTTAATTCATAGGTTTTCATCTTACCCTTTTTGCATTTTTTTTAAAATAATGCTTTGTTAACTTCATGGATCTTTGAATCAAACATGAAATTATAAAAGAGGGCCCTTTTATATACGACACTTAATGAAGAAGACATCTCAACTTCATAATGATGTAAATATACGAGAAAAGAAATAGGAACACACATGTTTCTTGAAATAACTTTGATAAAGTTTTCATTTGAACTTTGTCAAATTTAAATAACATCTTACATGTATTTAAATATCTTCTATTACTTTTCCGTAACTGTTTTCTTTACAACAGATTTGCAAAAAGGAAAGAAAATCCAAGGGTTTTTTATAACCCATGGCTAACTACTGCCTTTAACCTAGACATCATAAGATTTTGAAATCTATATGAAGGTTTTTTGATTGGCTTGTATTATTGGCTCGTGACTTTGCTCTGAACTTGATATACTTGATGAGTAGACTTTTGGGCTTGACTTGAACTTTAATTATTTTCAGTCTTCTTTGCCTTCATTATACATATATCATATATATTTTATATAGTCCCCCAAGTGTTTGAGCTTTAAAGTATGAAATATCGAGCACTTGATTATTTCTTCCACGTGGTCCTTTTCCTGAAAAGGAAAAATATACGAGACTTGGAGGTACGATTTTAGATGATGACTGCTTAACCCATTTAAATTTCCATTAGAATATTTGTAACCCTAGACCGGGAATTATGTTCTTTCCATGTGTCTTTCAGGTCATAATTCATCATTTAGTGCGGGTTAGCTTTTTGCCTATCATCTAAAATCGTTAGTAAAATTTTAACAATTCAAAAATAAAAGTTATTAATGAGGATACTTGCCCGTGGGTATTTCTTTTCCTTAGAAATAGTATCTCTTCAGATGAACAACATTCCAATTTGAAGGTAGAATCTTGCCATCCAGTGTTTCAAGTTCGTATGCTCCTTTTCCTGCGATACCATGAATCTTATAAGGCCCTTCCCAAGTTGGACTTAACTTTCCTGCATTAGCTGCCCTCGTGGATTGGAAAACTTTCTTGAGTACGAAGTCCCCAATCTTGAAGTATCTGAGACGAGCTTTCCGGTTATATTATCACTCCATAACTTGTTTTTGCGCTGCCATCCATATAAATGCAGCTTCCCTCCTTTCTTCAAGTAAATCCAAGTTTACTCGTATCTCTTCTTCATTTGATTCCTCAGTAGCTTGTGTATATCTCGTACTTGGTTCCCCTATCTCGACTGGAATTAAGGCTTCAGCTCCGTATACAAGTGAGAATGGTGTTTCCCCCGTACTTGTTTTTGTGGTTGTTCGATAAGCCCACAAGACCCCAGGTAACACCTCTGGCCAATTGCCTTTAGATTCCTCCAATTTCTTCAAGTTGTTGATAATGACTTTATTTATTGAGTCAGCTTGTCCATTACCCACCGGATGGTAAGGCATTGAAGTAATGCTTTTAATTTGCCAACTTTGAAAAAATTCTGTGATTTGCGTGCCTATAAATTGTGGGCCATTATCACATAGGATTTTCTTTGGTACCCCGAATCGGCATATGACGTTTTGCCAAATGAAATCTCTAACTTCTTTTTCTCGTACCTATATAAAAGCTCCTGCTTCTACCCACTTAGTAAAGTAATAAGTGAGTATTAAGAAAAATCTTACCTTGCCTTTAGCTTGCGGTAGTGCAACCACGATATCCATCCCCCATTTCATAAAAGGCCACGGTGCAATGACCGGATGTAATAATTCAGCAGGTCGATGCATGTTGTTACCGTATCTTTGGCACTTGTCACATTTAGCCACAAAATTTTCGTGTATTCTTCGATTTTAGGCTAGTAATAGCTGGCTCTAATCATGGTTTTTACTAAAGATCTTCCTCTCGCGTGATTACCACAATGTCCCTCGTGTATTTCTCTCATCACATACTCTGTTTGAGAAGGCCCAAGGCATCTTGCTAGAGGACCACCGAACATTTTACGATAAAGATTGCTTTGCTTTAAATAGTATCGAGCAACTTTTTTGCGAAGTGCTTGGGCCTTTTTCTTATCTTCAGGTAAAATTCCATACTGCAAAAAATTGACAATATCGTTCCTCCAATCCCAAGTTAGATTATTGAAATTTACCTCGCTTTTGTCTTAATCAAGTACGGAATGAAATAAATGAATCACAGAAGTATTTTCATCATTCGTTACTTCTGCAGCAAATGCAAGATTAGCTAGGGCATCTGCCTCTACATTTTCCTCTCTTGGCATCTGCACGACTTTCCAAGTTTGAAATTGTCTGACCAAATCTCGTGCCTTTTCCAGGTATTGCTGCATCTTTGCCTCTCTGGCTGTATAAGTCCCTAGCATTTGGTTAACTATGAGCTGTGAATCGCTTTTGATTATGACCTGTTCTATACCAAGCTCTCGTGCCAGTTCTAAACCTACAATCACAACTTCATATTCTGCCTCATTGTTAGAAATAGGGTGACATTTTATGGCTTGTCGTATGGTTTCTCTCGTGGGTGGTATCAAAACAATACCTAAACCTGCCCCTTTCACATTCGATGAACCATCAGTAAATAAGGTTTAAGTTCCTAGATTAGACCCGTTAAATACCTGTTGTTCTTTTTCTACTTCTAGTTGTATCCCTTGACTAAAATCTACCACAAAATCTGCTAAAACATGTGACTTTATTATAGTTCTAGGTTGATATGTAATGTCATATTCACTTAGTTCTATAGCCCACTTGGCTAATCTACCTGATAACTCTTGTTTATGCAATATATTACACAAGGGGTAGGTGGTTACTACAAAGATGGGATGACATTGAAAATAAGGTCTTAACTTCCTAGATGCCATAATAAATGCAAGTGCAAGTTTTTCTAGATAAGGATACCGAGTTTCAACATCTAATAATGACTTGGTAACATAATAAATCGGAGACTGTTTACCTTGGTCTTCTCGAACTAACACAGCACTTACCGTTACTTCTGAAACAGCAAGGTAGATGAGTAGTTTCTCCCCATCTTTTGGTTTTGTAAGAAACGGTGGGTTTGATAAATATACTTTCAAAATTTTAAGCGCCTGTTGACATTCTTCAGACCATTCAAATTGATCCTGCTTTTTTAGGGCTAAAAAGAACTTGAACCATTTTTTGATGATTTTGAAATAAATCTTCCCAAAGCTGTTATTTTTCTTGTCAGTCTCTGTACTTCTTTTTTACTTGTTAGTGTATCAGGAATTTCCTCAATAGCTTTAATCTGCGTGGGATTTACTTCAATGCCACAGTTAGAAACAAGAAATCCTGAGAACTTACCTGACAAAACTCCAAATGCGCATTTCTCAGGGTTAAATTTCATGTTAAATTTACGAAGAATTTGAAATGTATCAGACAAGTGTTGGATATGATCCCCTGCTTTTTGTGACTTGACCAGCATATCATCTATATAGACCTCTATGGTTTTCCCTAGATGTTCTTGAAACATTTTGGTCGCCAACCTTTGATATGTGGCTCCAGCATTCTTGAGACAGAATGGCATTACTTTGTTACAGTAAATCCCCTTGTCTGTTATAAATGAAGATTTTTCCTCATCTATAGGATTCATTTTTATCTGATTATACCCTGAATATGCATCTAAAAAACTTAACAATTCATGTCCTGCAGTAGTATCAATTAGTTGATCTATATGCGGTAATGGAAAATAATCTTTAGGACAAGCTTTATTTAGGTCAGTATAATCTACACAAACTCGCCACTTACTATTCTTTTTAGGTACTACTATAGTATAAGCTAACCAATTTTGATATTTTACCTCGTGGATGGACCCAATTTTTAAAAGTCTTTGCACCTCATCTTGAATGACCTAATTTTTGAAAGATCCTTGCTTTCTTTTCTTTTGTTTGATAGGTGAGTATGATGGATCTTCATTTAACTTGTGGGTCATCACTTTCGGAGGTATTCCTATCATATCAAAATGGGACCAGGCAAAACAATCCACGTTAGTTTTCAAAAATTTAGCCAACTTACCTTTCATTTCTAGGCTTACGTTGGCCCCAATGTAGACTTTCCTTTCAGGCTGAGGTGCAAATAGTACTACAGCCTCCAATTCTTCAATCATTGTTTTGATGTTTTCATTTTCCTCTATCTCTTGGATGGTATCAGGCCTCGAGTCTACATCTGTTCGCCCATATTACGCCCCGCAGTATTACGTCGATGTTATGCTCTGCAGTAATATGTTATGATGATGTTACCCTCTGCAATAATATATTATGATTGATGTTACGTCATGCAGTATTAAGTTACGATAGTGTTACACCCGACAGTATTACATTACGATGATATTACGCTTCGTAGTAATAAGTTACGATGATGTTGCACCCTGTAGTATTTTACGTTGAATTTGTCGTAAGGTAATAGACATCAGTCCAAGGAAAAGATTATTTGGGGATTATAAGGATTATGCTATTTCACAAGAGATTAGTAAATTCATGAAGGTGAAAGGGGGAGCAAGTCAAAGAAAAAGAATTTTGTCGAAGTTTGGCATTTTGGGATAAAATGCGGCCCGAGCTAAAATACTCGATATTTATGGACTAGTACCATGCAATGTACCATATGACCACGGTAGTGTAATATATAAAGTATATATAAAGTATTTTAAAAATAAATAGAATTTTAAGTAATTTGTTATAATTTTTAAATTATACGAATAATTGGTTAATTACCGGGTAGTGGGATATTACCTAATTCAATAATAAATTAGTATATAAAGATTTAGAATCCCCACCCCACCCTCCACGTCGCAACAAGCCAATCCTTAACCAAATGACTCGTACTCATTTTGGCTAGGTGGCAAGTAAATGGTTGGCCTTACTACAAAACAATTATTCTAAGAATCACTGCTATTGCTAAGCCCTATTTTGGATGCAGCAGTTATCATTCCAACTTTAAAAATATGATAGAAATGAAGGTTGATGATGAGAATGAAGTCATTCTTCATGAAAAAAGCCTTATACATGTTATCTTTTCATGATCTTTTAAGGATGTCCTTAACAAAAACCTAGATCATCCCTTTGACATTTCAGTCCATCATTTTGTATATGAAGTCATTCATCTTCCCTCTTATATAGGAAACACATGCTGATTTGTCTTCTAGCTTTGATAAAGTGGCAAGTGCATTGACATGCAAAATATTTTTCTATTGAGGAAGTGGAGAGCAATAAGCCATCTTATAAGTGCTTATACATTATTGAGGTGGAAAAGAAAGAGATTAGCAGTAATAGCAGAGCAAATAAAGCCTTAGTGCGCAAGATTAGTGCTATTGCGATCAGAGAATTAATCATCATATGCGTCTCTCAAATGGTTTTATCTCTAGTCAATTATATTAAGTACACGAATTTTTCCTACTCCAGGTATGTTAAGGTTATCCCTTCTTTCTTTTGGCATGATCTATACGATACGAACGAAACGTGCAAATGCACAAATTCCATAAATAACTCTATTCTTAGAAGTATTTGAGATATCTATGTTCTTGAATTTTCATGTGTCATAATATTTTATCATTTGTTCATGGGTCTCAGAAAAATACGAAAATTGAAAAGAGTTAACTTTATGATATTACTCAAAGGCAAATGGTCTTATGACATTCCGAAAGATTTTATTAAGGTACTTTTCATGCATTGCATTCATGTGAATTGATCCATGACCAGATGGCGTTATATACACGTATATATGTAAATATATGTATATGGGATATGGGAAAAGATTACGGCGTTATATATGCACCACCACCTGATCAGCTAGTATATGATGATGATGTTGCCCACAGTGACTGAAATATGATTGTCGTTATACACGAGTATATATGTATGTATATATATGTATATGGAATATGGGAAAGGTTATGGCATTATATATGCACTACCACCGGATCAGCTAGTATATGATGATAATGTTGCCCATATAATATAATGGGATGCCCTCGGAGGCTGACGATGTTATGAAACATGTACCTATGCATGACATGACATTCATACGCATATGCATGATGCTAAAAGTAATTTACGATTTACAAAGTTATTCAGACTTACAGGTTAAGTCATGTATTCTATATTTCTTCTATGTCTCTTATGTATTTATTTATGTGCCTTACATACTCGGTACATTATTCGTACTAACGTCCCTTTTGCCTGGGGACACTGTGTTTCATGCCCGTAGGTCCCGATAGACAGGTCGAGAGCCCTCCAAGTAGGCTATCAGCTCAGCGGAAGATGTTGGTGCGCTCCATTTGCTTTGGAGTTGCTTGTTTGGTTAGTATGATTTAGATGTGTATTGTTTGGTATGACGGGACTCTATCCCTACCTTTATGACATTTATGTACTCTTAGAGGCTTGTAGACATATGTTGTATATGTGAAAGATTGTACAGCCTTCTCGGCCTATGTTTTGAGTTTATAAATAATTATATTGGCCTATTAGGCCCGTATGTCATGTGTATATAATGATGTAATAAGAAAGATACATTACGTTGGTACTCGGTTGAGTAAGGTACCGGGTGCCCGTCGCGGCCCATCGGTTTGGGTCGTGACAAAAGTGGTATCAGAGCAGTTCTATCCTAGGGAATCTACAAGCCGTGTCTAGTAGAGTCTTGTTTATGGGTGTGTCGTGCATCACACTTATAAGCAGAAGGCTACAACGCATTTAGGATTGTCACTCTTTCTTCTTATTCTAGATCGTGTGGTAGAGCTCAGTTATAAGAATTTAAGTCCCGAACTTCTATTCGTAATAAGACGATGCCTATATTCAGAAAGACGATCGATAAGAGATATCGCTGTGGAATTGTTGATTTTGAGGAACTCGATTTTGCATCTTGCTCATGATAAGTAAATGTGAGGTCTTTAGCAAATCATGGGTGTACTGAAAGGTGTAACCTTCTTGATAAGAAGCCTTAGGGAAAGAATGTCTATCCATTTTTGTGGTGAAAGACAATGAGAGATTAAGAAGATAAATACAAGTTGCCACAAGCAGAAGAAGCAAGATGAAGAAGGGTATGAGGTGCCCAGTTAATGAAGGTTAACGGCGTTTAAAATTGAGGCAGAGGAACATAAGATTTTTGAGTTATATTCAATAGTAACAGAGGTATATACAATTGGTCGCATCCATTCTAGATATGCCCTATGGGATTAATAGAAGTAGTATAAGAAGATATGATGGATGAATTGTTTGCGTCCGTTGACATTTTCGAATGATGTTGCAAATATGCTAATAAATCTCTTTATGAGACACCCAGATGGTGCACTTTGAAATAGTGCAGCCAGATATGAGTACTACAAAGACATGCACTATAAGCCTTGAAGGGATAAATATTACCTTAGTATGGCTCGTGTCCCTAGTAAAGTGAGAACGTTAAGCAACTTGAAGAGCCATTGGATGGAGCAAAGGGAAGCTAAAAGCAAAAGAATGTCTCGTTCAAGTTTTCAGAATAAAGTGATAGGCATAAATGTTAGCGGGAAATAAGAAAAGAGTTAATGAGGCATTATGAGTAAGATGTGATACATGGATGATGACGGTAGATCAAAAGATGACAGCATTACAAAATCTATAGTTAAGTGAAAGAAGAAATGAGAAGTGACAGGCCTTATGACAAAAAAGAGTATAGGCCATACAATCATGTCCTCATTCAAGAAATAAGTTCGTAACTCTAGCGTGGTTACCAAGAGGAAAAGTTAGACCCCGGAGTAATAGAACCAGTATGGATTGGTGAACAAGATAAACTAAGCATGAATTAGGGACTGAGTGACTAATGATAGTCACCATCATAAGAATTTCAGATTTTGTTCCGCCAATAATAGAATGGATGACAAAAGAAGATTCATGAGAAATTCAGAGAATGGTCATTCAGAAAGACGCTTCCCTAAAGCAAGCAAGGGGAGCAAAGTTAAGCTTAAGGGAATGTATGTGCCAGTTACAGTAAGTGTCACCATTGTGAGCAAGGAATTTTGTTATCCTTGGTACATAAGGATTATCGTAAGGCGAGTAAGGGTCATCGACGATGTGAAAGGATGCCAAAGATGAAGAGTTAAAATATCTATAGGTAGATCCTCATGGATTCAGCTCTTAGTACACCCCTAACGGGGGGAATATGGAGTGATGTGGCATTAAGTCAGAATTAAGTGGTTCTAGTGACTACGGAATGGTAAAGGAAGAATGCGATAAATGAAAGAGGAATGAGATGGCACTTATCCAAATCTTATAGATACGCTACGATTCAAGAATATTGTGCAAGCACGACGTCAAGGAGAGGGAGTAAAGGTTCATGCCCGAGCTGTTATTAATAAATAAGGAGCCAGTGTGAGACGTAATTTAAGACAAAGTAAATAACCCAAGAAAGATTACGAGGATTATTGATATGAGAATGGGCCAACGAGTAGTTAATAGTTAGTCAGGAAGATCTCAGTTATGGCGAAACTGGAGGTTATAGACGAGTCATCAGATCGTGTAAGATAAACATAGTAGAACCCAACATGGAGAATTCAGCCTTGGAGAATATCATTATAATACTTGAGATAGATTAAAACAAGAGTTGGGGTAGTTAAAGGTACCGTATGAGTGTTACGGGGATAAAAGAAAGTGTCACTAGGAAGGCAGTCAAAATATCAGTTCAGAAGCGACCATACAAGTACAAGGGCATGGAAGTAAGAAATTACAGATGATTATAGGCAAGTATGGACATCAAAAAGGTCCGCAATAAGCTCACAACTTTACGAGAGTCAAGGGTTATCCCTAAGTACTACAATGAAAGACTAGCTGAGGAGATAAGAAAGAAGGCTTCAACCTAAGCACAACAACCTAAAGAGGAAAATGGTCGTGTAACAACAATCTCGCAACAACATTGTAAGCATTCCAAAGGAAAGTGACACCTAACATGGTTAATGAACGGGAAGTAAGATTTAAAAGTAATATTCGAGATCATATGAGTTGTATAAAGACTCTGGCAAGTGTGGGCACTAAGATAAGCTAAGTATGGATGCAACGAGGGGGCAGAAAGACCAGGAAAAGTAATAGCTTACGTTGAAAGAAAGCTAAGATAGAACAAAAGAATTATTTGATCAATGATCCAGAGTTAGTACGTTATGGATACACTCAAGATTTTTTAGCATTATCTAGGCAGCATATTTGTTGACAATCATACAACCATAGAAGATTCCGGTATAAGTTAAAAGAAAGAATTAAGACCAGGGCATAGACAAAGAATTGAATTGTTAGAAGATTGTATCATGGATATTCCATAACGCCCATGAAAGGCTAAGGTAATAACTGATACCATGAACCACAGATCGGAAGATAGATTAAGCCTACGTAAAGGCTTATCAGAAAGAAGAGGAAACTAAAGAATTACATCATCTAAGTAAATTAGGAGTCTGATTATTGGACCTAGAAAAAATATAGAAGTTGTGCTGGAAAACATAACAGAACCACTCTTAATATTAGATGTTCAAGGGAAATAAAACAACAACCATAATCTATAATGGCTCTACAAGGAAGCCAGTTAGAAGTAGTACCAGCCTCATAAGAAGTCAGTACGAAGCTCTCACCGGATTGTGTATGTACCAAAGGTACGAGTATTATAATAAAGCTTCAAATTATGGACGTGAATTACACCTAGGTGGAAGGGAGGTTATGAAGGAGATAAAAGATATGATACGAGATTTTAAGTAAGGTAAAATTGAACAATGTACGAGCTACTCAAATGCAAAAAGTTGTAAATAGTCCATACTTCGGATAGAAGGTTATAAGCACAGGGATCCAATAACCGGGAATGATAGAGGCATCGTCGGCGACAAGTCTTCCAGCCTATGGTTTCTAAGTACTGAGAGATCCAGTTAAGAGAATAGAGAAAAGTTAGAGACGATGTGATGTCTCGCTTGACGTTCCAGAATAACATAAAGAAATCTATTGTGCAAACAAGTCGAAGGAAAGTTTATAAATGTATATGTATATGTCGCAAGTTAAAAGTATGGTAGAGCGACAAAGTTTTAAGGAAACATGAGTAAGGATGAGGAAAGGCAAGTGAAAAGGTGACGAGAATGGATAAGTCTTTAGGATTAAGCCCATAAAAACAGGAAAAGCAGACAGTTTCTCTATGTTATACAAAGCTCACTATAGCCTTAATGAATTCAAAGGAGTCTAAGATTAATAGCATTTAGAAGGAATGAAATGCTGACCTGGTAATAAAATGAGGGTATAATTGTGACACGAATAGGATGACGTTTGGGACTTCGATTGAATAAAGATTTAAAAAAAAAAGAATGAGAAAAGATTTCGCTGGCAGCATGAAATTAGGATACCCCCACAAGGTGAATCACATTGAGACACTATGAAATATGATTACGGAAATCATTTCAAATGTTCCACAATATAACGTAAACCCTAGTGCAATACATTACGTCAGAAATTTCAAGTTATCAATGGATGGTTGTAGATCAACATTGAGGTGAATCAACAATGGATGGATAAGAATTGCAAAGTATGAGCTGAAGTTGGGCCATCAGTCTTAAGATGAATAGTAATGAAGAACGTTAAAGGATTTAGCATTATGCATATGTGATAAGTAATGAGAGTAACCTGAAGTTCGGTTGCAGACCTCGGTATCGATAGATCGAAGTAAGAATTTTGGTATAATATAGCCTACTTAGAGGTAGTAAAGCTACTGATGCCCAAAGGGACATCTTATCAAGCTATACATATGAAGCCTAGAGATTGGACTCACTTACAAGGTCAAAATTGTACAGGTTGCATGATGAATGGTAGCAATAGTTACGAGATTGGAAGGATTCCGACTATAAGTTCTGGTGTGAGAAGGAGGCCTAAGGGGGGAATGCCCTGGACTTTGGACTCATTCACAGAACAGTCTCCTAGATGGCGAGGGAAGTTCTAAAGTATTCGGAAGATATAAGTTATAAAAATGATAAGTGCATCAGTCAACATTCGAGGACGAATGTTCCAAAGGGGGGAATAATATTACGCCCTGCAGTATTACGTTGATGTTATGCTCTGCAGTAATATGTTACGATGATGTTACCCTCTGCAGTAATATATTACGATTGATGTTACGTCCTGCAGTTTTAAGTTACGATAGTGTTGTACCCGACAGTATTACATTACGGTGATATTACGCTTCGCAGTAATAAGTTACGACGATATTGCACCCTGCAGTATTTTATGTTGAATTTGTCGTAAGGTAATAGACATCAGTCCAAGGAAAAGACTATTTGGGGATTATAAGGATTATTCTATTTCACAAGAGATTAGTAAATTCATAAAGGTGAAAGGGGGAGCAAGTCAAAGAAAAAGAATTTTGTCGAAGTTTGGCATTTTGGGATAAAATGCGGCCCGAGCTAAAATACTCGGTATTTATGGACTACTACCATGCAAGGTACCATATGACCACGGTAGTGTAATATATAAAGTATATATGAAGTATTTTGAAAATAAATAGAATTTTAAGTAATTTGTGATAATTTTTAAATTATGCGGATAATTGGTTAATTACCGGATAGCGGGATATTACCTAATTCAATAATAAATTAGTAGATAAAGATTTAGAATCCCCACCCCACCCTCCACGTGGAAACAAGCCAATCCTTAACCAAATGACTCTTAGTCATTTTGGCTAGGTGGCAAATAAATGGTTGGCCTTAATACAAAACAATTATTCTAAGAATCACTGCTATTGCTAAGCCCTATTTTGGACGCAGCAGTTATCATTCCAACTTTCACGTATTAGCTTAGAATTTATTTGTAGAATTAGTTACTTGAAGTGTTATTTACATTATGCAATTGAATTGAATAGATTTGGGCCATTTGGAGTCGAGTACTCGTGGCAATAACGTGGTTTCGGGTTTAATTTTGAGCCGGTTCGAGGTAAGTGGCTTTCCTAACCTTGTGCGGGGGAACTCCCCTTAGGATTTGGTATTATTGATATTTGAAATGCCTTGTATGTGAGGTGACGAGTGCGTACTTGTGCTAATTGTTGAAAATCCGGTTTTCATTAAGTAATTAGAATTATGTTTCTCTTTTTCCTCTTTATACTACTTGCAATTTAAGCTTGTTTTTAGCTTAGGAAAGTATGTCTAATTGATTTAATTACTTTACTTGCTCATACTGCCTTATTTGGATTATGTGCAGCATGCTAGGCTAGAAATACCTATTTTACCTTGGTATGGAATTTGAATTGAACTGTGTATTCTTGTTGTTGTTGCTGTGTGTTTAGTTTGGGACTACGGGACGGTATCCCGGGAGATCCCCCTGTATGTTTACATTGGGACTACCGAACGGTATTCTGGGAGATCCCGCTGCACATTTATATTGGAACTACGAGACTGCACCCGGTAGATTCCCCCTATACTGAGTATTTATATTTGGGACTACGGATCGGTATTCCAGGAGATCCCCTCGCATTATGAGTTGGACTACGGGACGGTATCCCGGGAGATCCACTGGATATTTATATTTGGGACTATAGGACAGTATCCTGGGAGATCCCTGGTTGTTATTTTTGTGTTGAGCTGTATTTTCTCTCTGTGTTTACTTTACCTCTATAGTAGTTGATGATGTTCTTTCTATTCTGTGCTACACCTTACTGTTGCACTTATTATACTGTCTTATTTTTACACTGTTATATCTTGTATTTCATTTAACTTCAGTAGGGCACTGACTTCCCTCGTCACTACCCGACCGAGGTTAGGTTTGGCGCTTATTGAGTACCGTTGTGGTATGATAGAAATGGAGGTTGATGATGAGAATGAAGTCATTCTTCATGAAAAGAGCCTTATACATGTTATCTTTTCTTGGTCTTTTAAGGATGTCCTTAACAAAAACCTTTATAAAGACAAGGTGAAAAGCATCCCTTTGACATTTCAGTCCATCATTTTGTATATGAAGTCATTAATTTTCCCTCTTATATAGGAAACACATGTTGATTTGTATTCTAGCTTTGATAAAGTGGCAAGTGCATAGACATGCAAAATATTTTTCTATTGAGGAAGTGGAGAGCAATAAGCCATCTTATAAATGCTTATACATTATTGAGGTGGAAAAGAAAGAGATTAGCAGTATTGGCAGAGCATATAAAGCCTTTATGTGCAACAGTAGTGCAATTGCGATCGGAGAATTAATCATAAGATACGTCTCTCAAATGGTTTTATCTCGAGTCAATTATATTAAGTACACGGATTTTTCCTACTCCAGGTATGTTAAGGCTATCCCTTCTTTATTTTGGCATGATCCATACGATACGAACGAAACGTGCAAATGCACAAATTCCATAAATGACTCTATTATTAGAAGTATTAGAGATATCTATGTTCTTGAATTTCCATGTGTCGTAATATTTTATCATCTGTTCATGGGTCTCAGAAAAATACGAAAGTTGAAAAGAGTTTACTTTATGATATTACTCAAAAGCAAAATGGTCTTATGACATTCTGAAAGATTTTATTAAGGTACTTTTCATGCATTGCATTCACGTGCATTGACCCATGACCAGATGGCATTGTATACGCGTATATATGTAAATATATGTATATGGGATATGGAAAAAGGTTACGGCATTATATACGCACTACCACCTAATCAGTTGGCATATGATGATGATGTTGCCCACAGTGGCTGAAATATGATTCAAACGGTGTTATATATGCATATATATGTATGTATATATATGTATATGGAATATGGGAAAGGTTATGGTGTTATATACGCACCACCACCTGATCAGCTGGTATATGATGATGATGTTGCCCACAGTGGCCGATATGATATGATGGGATGGCCTCAGAGGCTGACGATGTTATGAAACATGTACTTATGCACGACATGACATTCATACGCTTATGCATGACGCTAAAAGTAATTTATGATTCAGAAAGTTATTCAGACTTACAGGTTGAGTCATATATTCTATATTTCTTCCATGTCTCTTATGTATTTATTTATGTGCCTTACATACTCAGTACAATATTCGTGGTGACGTCCCTTTTGCCTGGGGACGCTGCGTTTCATGCCCATAGTTTCCGATAGACAGGTCGAGAGCCCTCCAAGTAGGCTATCAGCTCAATGGAAGATGTTGGTGCGCTCCATTTTCTTCGAAGTTGCTCATTTGGTTAGTATGATTTAGACGTGTATTCTTTGGTATGGCGACACTCTATCCCGACCTTTATGACATTTATGTACTCTTAGAGGCTTGTAGACATATGTCGTATACGTGAAAGATTGTACGGCCTTTTCGGCCTATGTTTTGAGTTTATAAATGATTATATTGGCCTATTAGGCCCGTATGTCTTTGTGCTTTGTTTATCCGTGTTATGTGGTATCGGATTAGTCGGTTCAAATTCGAAATAATTTTGGTAAGGTTTGAGACACTTAGTCTCGTTTGAGTAAGCTCAAGTTGGAAAAGTCAACCAGATATTGACTTATATGTTAAAGGGCTCGGATGTGAGTTCCGATGGTTTGGATAGCTTTAGAAGGTGATTTGGGACTTAGGAGCATCATCGGAATATGTTTTGGACTCACCGAGTAGATTTAGGCTTGTATTGGCGAAATTGGAATTTTGGTATTTTCTGGTTGATAGGTGAGATTTGGATATAGGTGTCGAAATGGAATTTCGGGAGTTGTAGTAGGTCTATTGTGTTATTTGGGATATGTGTGCAAAATTTCAAGTCATTCGGACGTGGTTTGGAGGACTTTTTGATCAAAAGCATAATTCTGAAGAATTTAAGAACCTTAGGCTTGAATCCGATGTGATTTGGTTGATTCGATGTTGTTTGAGGTGTTTTGAAGATTGGTATGAGTTTGGATAGTGGCATAGTACTTGGTTGTGCTTTTGGTTGAGGTCTCAGGGGCCTCGGGGTGATTTCGGATGGTTGGCGGAAAGTTTGGAAGTTGGATGCAGTAGCTGAAGCTAAGTCTACTATCATAACCGCACCTGCGGCTAGGGGACCGGAGGTGCGGGCTCGCAGAAGTGTAGAGGGAGCCGCAGATGCGGCCAAGAGGTAGATCAGCTGGAACTGCAGAAGCGGTAAGGGGAGCGCACCTGCGATAGCGCAGGTGCAGGCAGTGCATCGCAGATGCGGATATTGGCCCATAAGTGAAAACCGTAGATGCGGTACCTTGGACCGCAGAAGCGGCACCGTAGATGTGGTGGATGGACCACAGGTGCGAAAAGTCTGGTCCAGAAGGTATAAAAGAATTCCTTCGTGATTTTTGAGTTGTTCTTCACCATTTCAAGTCGGTTTTGGAGCTTAAGGAGGGGATTTTGAAGAGGGATTCAAGGTATAACGTCTGGAGGTAAAAAAATTTAACCTAATAATCGATCCTAAGACATTATTTCACTGATTTAGTCTAAGATTAATGAAAATTAAGGGTTAAAAATTGGGTATTAGGGTTTGGTATTGGAGACCTTGACTTGAGGATTTGAGGGGCCATTTGTGGTTGGATTTTGGGACTTTTGATATATATGAACTCGTGGGGAGATAAGGAATCTATTGATGTAAATTTTATCGAATTCTGAGACGCGGGCCCGGGGGTCCGGTTTTGGTTAACTTCGGGATTTATGTTGTAAATTAATTATTCTCGCATGGGCTTTGTTCCCTTAGAATATTTTGATGTCGTGATTCTAATTTTGGATAGATTCGACGCGAGTTGAGGCCAATTCGAGGAGCAAAGGCGTCGCGGGCTAGAGTTTGGACCGGATTGAGGTGAGTAATGATTGTAAATGTTGTCTTGAGGGTATGAAACCCCGAATTTCACAACGTTGTGCTATATTGAGGTGACGTAAATGCTAGATGGCGAGCGTAGGGTCATGCATTGTTGGGGATTGTGACTTAGTCCATCCCGATGACTATTTTACCGCGTATTTGATTGGAAACTATTTGCTATCATCATGTTTTGGGCTGAATGCCTGTTTTGGGCCTCGTGCCAATTATTTGGAATCCTCACTGTCTTAATTTCAATATATGTACTCAGTCATGCTATATTATATCGTTTTCATAACTCAGCCATGTTTACTCTGTTTTAATACTTTAAATAATATTTTGGGCTGAGCATCACAATTTTTACTGTGCCCGAGTGGCATTTAGAGATTTCTGACTGAGTAAGGCCGAGGGACTGTGTTGTGAGGATACTTTTGGGTCAGGCTGCACGCTGCAGCAGTGATACACTTATTTATGATTATGAGGCCGAGGGCCTAATTTGTACGCCACAAGGTAGCTTTATATGAGGCCGAGAGCCTATTTGATTATGCCACGAGATGGCTTGATATTGCGCCTGGGCCGTAAGGGGCCCCTCCCAGAGTCTGTACAGCCCCACTAAGTGTGAGTACCGATTGTGATATGAGATATAGCCCGAGGGGCTGGTGTTGTTCTGTGTTATTGCACGAGGGGATGATTCTGTTGACATTGTGCCTGAGGGACGGATTTTTATGTGTTTATCTTTTTTAGATGCCTTGCATTTACTTGCTTAACTGTTAAAAAGATGTTTTAATGAAGCTTATACTGAACTAAGGTATTTATAGAGATTTCACTGTTTTATTGCACTTTATTGGTTTTACTCTACCTTTTTATAGCATGTTGTTGTGTTTTTACGTGATTTCTTATCGCTCAGTATCCATTTATTGTTATTACTCACTGAGTTGGAGTACTTACTTTACTCCCTGTACCATGTGTGCAGATTCAGGAGCTTCAAGTCCCGCTAGCAAGGGTTGATAACTTCCAGCAGATTTTCGGAGTCTACTAGGTAGCTGCTCGGCGTTCACAGCCCAGTGTTTCTCCCTCTTATCATTATTTATTTCTCTTGTACTGGGTTTTGTAATAGACGGTGTAGTCCCTCTTCCCATATTCCTAGACTTGTGTTAGATGCTCATGACCAGTGACACCCCGATGTCGAGCTGTGTCTATTCCGTAAATTATACTGTTTCATTGTTTATTTGAGATTTAATCATGTTAAAGACTTATATTGTGTTACTTTAATTACTTAAAATGAATTGGGTGTTGTGTCGACTGGCCTTGTCTTCACGAGAGGTGCCATCACGATGGGTCTGGGTTTAGGGTCGTGACAAGTTGGTATCAGAGCCTAGGTTACATAGGCCTCACGAGTCATGAGCAAGTTTAGTAGAGTCTCATGGATCGGTACGGAGACGTCTGTATTTATCCTCGAAAGGCTGCAGAACCTTTAGGAAAAAATTTATATCCTTGAAATTCTTATCGTGCGAATCTATTGATCCAAGTACTAAACTTCTGTTATTCTATTCTCTCACAAATAGTGAGGATACGTGCTACCGGTCAGTATGGACAACTACCGGTACCACCAGCTGTGGACACTAAAGGCCGAGGATCCGGTCATGATCGCAGTAAGGGCATGGGTGTGGCCCGCATAGCAGCTAGGGAAGCACCTGCAAATCCACCAGCCGCCCCCGTTCAGGATCAGGTCCCAATTGTGGACGCTCCAACAGCACCAGCTCAGGCACCAGTTGTGCCCATTGTGATTCTGAGTCTTCAGGAGGCCTTAGCTTAGATTCTATTAGTATGCACTGGCCTAGCTCAGGCGGTCTCAGTTACTACAACCGCAGCTACTTCTTAGGCGGGGGGGAGGCACTCAGACTCCCACCGCTCGCACACCTGAGCAGGTTGTGCAGGGTCTTCAGACGCCGGGGGCACATCCAACCTAGCCGGTTGCAGCTGCTCAGGACTATGTAGCTCCTGCCATGCCAGAGGACGAGCAGCGCAGGTTGGAGAGGTTTGGTAGACTTCAGTCTCTGACTTTTGGTAGTGTAGAGGGCGAGGATACCCAGGGTTTCTTGGACAAGTATCAGAGGATTCTTCGTACAGCGGGTATTCTGGAGAACAGCGGGGTTGCTTTCACTACTTTTCAGTTTTCTAGAGCTGCCTTCACTTGGTGGGAGGCTTATGAGACGCTTAGGCCTATTGTTGCTGCACCCCTTACCTAGCAGCAGTTCTCCGTTCTCTTTTTGGAGAAGTATGTGCCGCAATCTCGCAGAGAGGAGCGGCGCAGGAAGTTCGAATGATTACGTCAGAGAGAGATGACTATGTCACAGTACGAGATGAGGTTCTCAAAGTTAACTCATCATGCTATTTGGTTGGTTCCAAAAGATAGAGAGAGGATTAGGAGGTTTGTTGATGGCCTCACTTATCAGCTTCGTATTCTCATGATAAGGGAGAGGGTGTCTGGTGCTACTTTTGAGGAGGTTGTTGACATTGCTCATGAGATTGAGTCAGTTCATCGCCAGGAACGAGATGAGAGGGAGGCCAAGAGGCCTCGAGAATCTGGTAGTTATGGTGGTGCTCCTTCGAGAGGTCAGTTTCAGCACGGTAGAGGCCGTCTATTCAGGCATGCTCAGCCAGCTCGCCCAGGTTATCGTAGGGCATCATCGAGCCATGGTTCTCATGGTTCTCATTAGGGCTAGTCGTCACTCAGTGCCCTTCCAGCTCAGAGTTCGTCCCATGCTCTATCAGTTCAGGGCTCTTCTATGCCAGGTGCATCTGTTAGTCATTTTAGTGCTAGGGGTTCCCTTCAGTACCCGTCTCCAGCACCTGGGAGTTGCTATGAGTGTGGAAAGATGGGTCATATATGGAGGTAGTGTCCTCGTTGTCTTGCGGGTTTATCTCAGTTGAGGAGTCAGCTATCTGCTTCAGCACCAGTTACTTCACCACCACCCACCCAGTCAGCTAGGGGTAGAGGTCAGTAAACTAGGGATTGCCCTAGAGGGGGAGGTCGATCAGGTGGCGGTCAGGCCCGTTTCTATGCACTTCTAGCTAGACCCGATGCTATTACTTCCGATGTTGTTATTACAGGTATTGTCTCAGTCTGCCACAGAGATGCCTCTGTATTATTTGATCTATGTTCCACTTATTCTTATGTGTTATCATACATTGCTCGTTATTTGTATACGCCCCGTGAGTCTCTTGTTTCACCTGTTCATGTATCTACTCCGGTGGGCGATATTGTTATTGTAGACCGTGTGTGCCGATCATGTGTGGTGACTATTGGGGTCTAGAGACCCGAGTGCATCTGTTGTTATTGTGTATGGTAGACTTTGATGTTATATTGGGAATGGATTGGCTATCTCCCTGTCGTGCTATTTTGGATTATCATACTAAGACAGTGACATTGGCTATGCCAGGTATTCCACGGATTGAGTGGCGTGGTTCGACTAATTATGTTCCCAGTAGGGTAATTTCATTCTTGAAAGCCCATCGTATGGTTGGAAGGGTTGTCTTTCATATCTAGCCTTTGTGAGTGATGTCGGTATAGAGACTCCTAGTATTGATTCTATTCCCGTTGTGAGGGATTTTCCCGATGTGTTTCCTGCAAACCTGTCGGGCATGCAATATTGATTTTGGTATTGATCTGGTGTCGGGCACTCAACCGATTTCTATTCCATCGCATCGTATGGCACTAGCGGAGTTGAAGGAGTTAAAGGAGCAGCTTCAGGAACTCCTTGATAAGGGGTTCATTCGGCCTAGTGTGTCACCTTGGGGTGCGCCGGTTCTATTTGTGAAAAAGAAGGATAGCACTATGAGGATGTGCATTGATTACAGGCAGCTGAACAAAGTAACAATTAAGAACAAGTATCATTTGCCTCGTATTGATGATTTATTCGACCAGCTTCAGGGAGCGAGAGTGTTCTCCAAGATTGATCTTCGTTCAGGTTATCACCAATTGAAGATCAGGGACTCGGATATTCTTAAGACAGCTTTCAGGACCCGATATGGTCACATGAGTTCTTGGTGATGTCTTTTTGGCTGACCAATGCCCCAGCAGCGTTCATGCATTTGATGAACAGCGTGTTCCGGCCTTATCTTGACTCGTTTGTCATCATCTTCATTGATGATATTCTGGTATACTCGCGTAGTCAGGAGGAGCATGCAAGGCATTTGAGAATTGTGTTGCAGAGATTGAGGGAGGAGAAGCTTTATGCAAAGTTCTCCAAGTATGAGTTTTGGCTCAATTCAATGGCTTTCTTGGGGCACGTGGTATCCAGTAAGGGTATTCAGGTTGATCCGCAGAAGATAGAGGCAGTTCAGAGTTGGCCCAAACCATCCTCAGCCACAGAGATTTGCAGCTTTCTTGGTTTGGCGGGTTATTACCACCGGTTTGTTCAGGGATTCTCATCTATCGCATCGCCCTTGACCAAGTTGACTCAAAAGGGTGCTCTATTCAGGTGGTCGGATAAGTGTGAGGAGAGCTTTTAGAAGCTCAAGACAACCTTGACCACAACTCCAGTGTTAGTTTTTCCATTAGCTTCGGGTCCATATACCGTGTATTGTGATGCTTCGAGAGTTAGTATTGGGTGTGTATTGATGCAGGAGGGTAGAGTTATTACTTATGCTTCTCATCAGTTGAAGCCCCATGAGAAGAACTACCCTGTTCATGATTTGGAGTTGGCTGCCATTGTTCACGCGTTGAAGATTTGGAGGCATTATTTGTATGGTGTGTCTTGTGAGGTGTTTACTGATCATCGTAGCCTGCAGCACTTGTTCAAGCAGAAGGATCTCAATGTGAGGCAGCGGAGATGGTTGGAGTTGCTAAAGAATTATGATATTACTATATTGTACCATCCGGGAAAGGCTAATGTAGTAAACGATGCCTTGAGTAGGAAGGCAGTGAGTAAGGGGAGTTTGGCATATATTCCAATTGGGGAGATACTTCTTGCAGTTGATGTTTAGGCCTTGGCCAATCGGTTCGTGAGGTTAGATATTTCGGAGCCCAGTCGGGTATTAGCTTGTGTGATTTCTCGGTCTTTCTTATATGATCGCATCAGGGAGCACCAGTATGATGATCCTCATTTGCTTGTCCTTAAGTACAAGGTTCAGCACGATGATGCTAGAGATGTGACTATTGGAGATGATGGGGTGTTGAGGATACAGGGTCGGATATGTGTGCCCAATGTGGAAGGGCTTCGGGAGTTGATTCTGGAGGAGGCCCATAGCTTGCAGTATTACATTCATCCGAGTGCCGCGAAGATGTATCAGGATCTGAGATAGCATTATTGGTGGAGGAGAATGAAGAAAGACATTATGGGATTTGTAGCTCGGTGTCTCAATTGTCAGCAGGTAAAATATGAGCGTCAGAGATCGGGTGTCTTGCTTCAACAGATGGATATTCCAGAGTGGAAGTGGGAGCGGATCACCATGGACTTTGTAGTTGGACTCCTACGGACTTTGAAGAAGTTCAATGCTATTTGGGTGATTGTGGATCGGCTGACCAAGTTCGCGCACTTCATTCATGTGTGTACTACCTATTCTTCAGAGTGGTTGGAAGATATATATATCCGGGAGATTGTTCGTTTTCATGGTGTCCCAGTTTCCATCATTTCAGATAGGGGCACTCAGTTTACTTCGCAGTTTTGGAGGTCTGTGCAGCGAGAGTTGGGTACTTAGGTTGCATTGAGCACAGCCTTTCACCCTCAGACGGACGGGTAGTCTAAGCGCACTATTCAGATATTGGAGGACATGTTGCGTGCTTGTGTCATTGATTTCGGAGGGTCATAGAATCAGTTTCTACCACTCGCAGAGTTTGCTTATAACAACAGCTACCAGTCGAGTATTCAGATGGCTCTATATGAGGCTTTGTATGAGAGGCGGTGTAGATCTCCAGTCGGTTAGTTTGAGCCGGGTGAGGCTAGGCTATTGGGGACAGACTTGGTGTAGGATACTATAGAAAAGGTGAAGGTAATTCAGGAGAGGCTTCGTATAGCGCAGTCGAGACAAAAGAGTTATGCTGACAGGAAGGTTCGAGATGTGTCCTACATGATTGGTGAGAAGGTTCTGTTGAAGGTTTCACCCATGAAGGGTGTTATGAGATTTGGGAAGAAGGGTAAATTGAGTCCTCGGTTTATTGGGCCTTTTGAGGCACTTCGGAGGATTGGGGAGGTGGCTTATGAGCTTGCTTTGCCACCCAACTTATCGAGTGTGCATCCGGTATTTCATGATTCTATGCTCCGGAAGTATATTGGAGACCCGTCTCATGTTCTGTATTTCAGCACGGTGCAGTTAGATGGTGATTTGACTTATGATGTGGAGCCAGTAGCTATTTTGGAGAGTGAGGTTCGAAAGTTGAGTTCAACAAATATAGCTTCAGTGAAAGTGCACTGGAGAGGTCGGCCCATGGAGGAGGCTACTTGGGAGATCGAGCGGGAGATGCGGAGCAGATATCCTCACCTGTTTGAGACTTCAGGTATGTTCTTGACTCATTCGAGGACGAACGTTTCTTTAAGAGGGGGAGGATGTAACAACCCGGCCAGTCATTTCATGAGTTATCGCTCCGTTTCTCCCATTTATGCTTCTTTATGCTTTGTTTATCCGTGTTATGTGGTATCGGGTTAGTCGGTTCGAATACGAAATGATTTTGGTAAGGTTTGAGACACTTAGTCTCTTTTGAGTAAGCTCAAGTTGAAATGTCAACTGGATGTTGACTTATGTGTTAATGGGCTCGGATGTGAGTTCCGATGGTTCGGATTGCTTCGAAAGGTGATTTGGGACTTAGGAGCGTGATCAGAATGTGTTTTGGAGGCACGGAGTAGATTTAGGCTTGAATTGGCGAAATTGGAATTTCGGCATTTTCCGGTTGATAGGTAAGATTTTGATATAGGGGTCGGAATGGAATTTCGGGAGTTGCAGTAGGTCCATTGTGTCATTTGGGATGTGTGTGTAAAATTTCAGGTCATTCGGACGTGGTTTGGTAGACTTTTTGATCAAAAGCGTAATTGTTGATACCCAATTTTTCCCTATGTATTTTACATGCAAATACTTTTAAAATAGCATATATATGCATATATAAGTATGTCCAAGTATTTCAATAATTTTCCTAATTTTTAAAAGATTTTTAAACTGATTTATTGCCCATTTTAGCAGCACGACCACGATTTTTCCTTGACCCAATTTCAAGCCCAATTTCGGACCAGCCCAATTTAAATTTAACCCGCCCCTGACCCAACTAATTTAACCCACCCGGCCTTCCCTATTGATCCAGGCCGTTGATCATTTTTGATCAACGACCACGATTTTTCCTTTCCTTTTTAATTCATAAACACTACCCTAATCCCCTCATTTCTCACCAACTGCCGCCTCTGAACTCTCAAACTCTCTCAACCTTCCCTAACCCTAGCCCCCTATCACCGTCTTCCACCATAAACTCACCAGAATCCATGGCTTCTCAGGCCATGGGAGTCTTAAACTCACCTCCCTTTGCTCTTGTACACTTGGTACTTGAAGATTCGGGGTCTGACCTCGAAGGTTCTCACTCAGATCATTTTCGGCTCGAGGTTTCACAACCATCTCCGGCTTTGCTCCGGCGTATCCTGGTCTTATGAGCTTGTTTCTAACTTCTCCGACTCGGATCGGAGACCTTTTCAAAGCCTTTCTCATTCTAGTGTTCTTCTGAAACCCTAACCCTTCAAGGTTTTCTCCGATTTTTCTTAGATCTGTTATACATCTATGCTCTACTTGGGTTTTCAAACCATTTCCCCAATTTCTTCTTTCAAAAATTATTTTTTTTAAGGTCTTTCTTTTCCGATCTAAGGTTTTCTAAACTGTTTAAGTGATTTCTGACTTTCCTTTTCCTTTACGTGTACTTGCTCCTACTGTGTTCTTGTATTCTTCCTTTTATCATGCTCTTGTATGACTATCTTACTGTGTTCTTCTATATGTGCTTTTCTGCTATAATTTTCTGATGTTTTTGTGTTCTTCTACTATACTTTCCTACTAAGTTCTTAAAGTACTTTGTTTGCCTTCTACTGAGCCCTGTTTAAGTTCCTTTTAGAAAAACTCCTTAAGCATGTTTCTTCTACTATTCCTACCAGTATTTCCATTATGTTCTGTGAATCTCTCTACTGTATTTTTCTACCGCGTTCTTAAGTGTGTTTACTAGTTTCTTCTACTGAACTTTGTTTGAGTTCTTCTAAAAGAGCCTCTTAAGCATGTTTCCTCTACTATTCTTATCAGTATTTTCCATTCTATCCTCTGAATCCTGCTACTGTTTGCATGTTACTTTGCTATTATGTTCTCTCATGAGTTCTGAAAGAAGCATGTTAGAAGCTTCAATTCTCCTCAGAAACCTCTACATATGTCTCGACTTAACTTGCTTGCCCTCTCCTTTATGTTTTCTGGTTTGTTCGAACTAGGGCTTTATTTCAAAGACTCCTTAGCTCTTTCAGACTGGTTTTAAACCTCTGAATGAGTTTGGATATCTTTGTTTTCATACAATGTTGAACCTTTTCTTTCTACTGATTTTACAAAGGCATGACGGTTCTTTCTTGTTTAAGCATGTCTGTATGCTTTTATATGTGTGTTGAACCTTTCTTCAAAAGGCTTTCCAACTTATGATTGATTCAGAATCTTTTTTTAGGATTGATTGATTGTTACTGATTTTCCTTAAGTAAAACCTTTCCTCACTTTTCCTGACTTGGTTCATTCGTACAAAACCTTCAATTCTGATTTCTTGGCTGTTAATTGATTTCCTTTCCTTACATGCACAAACCGTGTACTATCAGACTTTTTCCTTAAATAAATCTCTGTGTATTTACCCTTCTTGTACTGCTTTGGAAAAGGTTTTGATCAATCCCTTTCCTTAATTAGTTTTACCCGGTTGAAATTAGAATCCCTTAATCAAAGGGAAATTTTTGTAATTGATTTTCAAATCATTCTCCTACCTTATTCTGCTTGCCTTCTACACTATAAAAGGGCACGACCCTTCTGCACTTTAACACACTCTCAATTTAACACTTTTATACTACTTAAGTATCATAGTTCTCTAATCATAGCATTCTGACTATTTGCTTGCACTTTGGCTTCACAAGACTACTACTTTCTTTTCTTGTTTCCTTAAACTGGTATGTTCTAGTTTGATTTTCAGCCTCATCCCAATGTGCTTATTTTACAGCTTCTACACCCCTGTCTGCTTTACTGCCTATGTTTAATGTTAATTTCTTTTACTTGTTTCTTCTATGAATACCTGTACCCCTATTTTCCTCTATGTGATTTGAGTTGTAGTTCATGACACGACAATATGCAAGTTATTGTTCATGTCTGGACTTGATCCCTTAGAGGATCCTGACTCCCAAAACAATGTGTTCTAACAGTCTTATGGAGTGTGCCAGCACTTCCTACTGCTTGGTATGCCCACTAGCTTGTCCCTGTTTCTCTACCACTTCCCCTTTCCCCTTTTCAAACTCTGCACTTACACTTACTCTTAGTTTCTAAGCTCTGCCCCCTCCTGTAAGCCTTGCCTTGGGACCTTGAGTTCCCTCTGAACTTGGACACTCGAGGCCTGGCCTTTCCACACTACACTATGTTCTTAATCCTATATGTGTGTGGGTGTGAGCACTGCCCGGAGTCCATTTGAGGCTCTTCGGGAACTCTGACACATCCAAATAAGAGAAAGGCTTTGGTTCATGATCTCTTGAAGTTGGTTTATCTCATATTTCAGACCTGGAGTCTGAATTAGGCTCCCCTTGGTTGTACTTTAATTCTGATGTAATTTTGCTTTTCTTATTCATTCTGGGCTGTAATAATTTGTAATAACTATTGGGGCTGTTAGTGAAAAAAAAGGGAGGGTAAATCATGCATGCAATAGGGGTAGATATCATGTTCATAGGTATTTATTATACTTTGCAATCATGTCCTGCTTTCACTTCAGCGTTTTTATATAGAAATCCTATTTATAGGTTCTACGTTTTCATATAGAAAACATGTCTATAGGTTCTACATTTCATAACATTGCATATCATATAGATAACCTGTCTATAGGACTTCTTGAAATCTTCATATGCATCTATCACTAGGCAAACGTGTTCACATGTTTTAATAACAAACAGCATTTTAGATACCATGCCTGTAGCACTCCTGCATTTTTATTTCGACTATAAATGTTTTTGAATCAATAACGCTTAGAAAGCATGCCTATAGGGGTAATCAACCAAATCTGAATCGCCTCGCTCGTTTTAAGTTTAATCTGCAGAACTTGGTAAAAAACTAGCAACCATTCTGTAATCAGTTTACATCTTTGTTTCTTTGACTAATAGATAGCATGCCTATAGGTTTGGCCTAACACCTAGGCAAGTTTTAGGGTAAAAGCTATAACTGTGCCAGTCTTTGATAATTACAACCAGCGGGCAGGCCTAATTCGAACTTCTTATCTGAAAATATGTGATAAATCAGCCTGCTTTAACGTTTTTTTTTTTAGTTTAATTCAGACCATAACCAGTGCATGTAAGACATGTTAAGCAATCTGTCTTTAAGTTGAGGAGGCTTGTTTGAGCCTTTTAATGTTATGTGTTTTCCCATATCTGCCCTATGTGTTTTGTTTGTCACCCTAGATTTTGTCCTTTAAACCATAAAAGCCCAATCTCCCTTCCCTTTAGGACTAGTAGTCCCAAATGCCTCCAGGACTGATAGGATTGAGACGGGTAAGAGCATGCAATAAGTAACGAAATTATTCCGCGTTTTAATACCTTAACGGGGTGGGAAAGGGTAGATATGGATATGATGACCGGTGCGCTAATACCACGTGTAACCCCTCTTCTGAGGAGTGATTACCGGGTATTGCATTGATGTGATCCATATTATTTGTAACCTAGGACTCCCTTCCCTTTACTTGTGTATTTTATTACTTTTTCAGAATTTTCAAACTATTTCCTCAAAATTTCCGCTTTCTTTGTTTGTTCAAACTTTAATTTATTTGCAGCCATAATGTTACAGTCCCTCATATTTGAAACCTTTATTTGCTTACTTGGTACTTGTACTTAAAAGTCACAATTGTAGTCTGGCCGGGAACCACACTAGTGGATCCTGAGGGGTGCCTACACCTTCCCCTCGGGATAATTTCTAGCAATTACCCAATCTCTGGTTTTCTAGATCAATTGTTTCCTAGTGTCCTAATGCACTTTAATCATTAGGTGGCAACTCTTCAAATGCAAACCCAATTCCCAAAAGAGAACGAGTTGTCCTCCCAAATGTCATAAACCCAATTTCGCGAGAAAAAAGGGGCGCGACAGTAATTCAGAAGAATTTGAGAACCTTAGGCTTGAATCCAATGTGTTTTGGTTGATTCGATGTTGTTTGAGGTGTTTTGAAGAATGGTATGAGTTTGGATAGTGGTATAGGACTTGGTTGTGCTTTTGGTTGAGGTCCCGGGGGCCTCGGGGTGATTTCGTATGGTTGGCGAAAAGTTTGGAAGTTGGATGTAGCAGCTGAAACTAAGTCTGCTCTCATAACCGCACCTGCGGCTAGGGGACCGTAGGTGCGGGCTCGCAGAAGCATAGAGGAACCGTAGATGCGTCCAAGAGGTGGATCAGCTGGAACCGCAGAAGCGGTAAGGGGAGCGCACCTGCGATAGCGCAGGTGTGGCAGTGCATCACAGATGCGGATATTGGACCATAAGTGAAAATCGCAGATGCGGTGCCTTACACCGCAGAAGCGGCACCGCAGATGCGGTGGATGGACTGCAGGTGTGAAAAGCCTGGGCCAGAAGGTATAAAAGAATTCCTTTGCGATTTTTGAGTTGTTCTTCACCATTTCAAGTTGGTTTTGGAGATTTTGGGTTGATTTTGGAGAGGGATTCAAGGTATAACGTCTGGAGGTAAGATTTTTTAACCTAATAATTGATCCTAAGGCATTATTTCACTGATTTGGCCTAAGATTAATGGAAATTAAGGGTTAAAAATTGGGGATTAGGGCTTGGTATTGGAGACCTTGACTTGAGGATTTGATGGGCCATTTGTGCTCGGATTTTGGGACTTTTGATATATATGAACTCGTGGGGAGATAAGGACTCTATTGATGTAAATTTTATTGAATTCCGAGACGTGGCCCCAGGGGTCGGGTTTTGGTTAATTTCGGGATTTATATTGTAAATTAATTATTTTCGCATGGGCTTCATTCCCTTGGCATATTTTGACGTCGTGATTCTGATTTTGGATAGATTTGATGCGAGTTGAGGCCAATTCGAGGGGCAAAGGCATCGCGGACTAGAGGTTGGACCGGATTGAGGTGAGTAATGATTGTAAATGTTGTCCTAAGGATATGAAACCCTGAATTTCACATTGTTGTGCTATATTGAGGTGACGCACATGCTAGATGATGATTGCGGGGTCGTGCACCGTTGGGGATTGTGACTTAGTCCATCTCGAATGATATTTTACCGCGTATTTGACTGGAAACTGTTTGCTATCATCATGTTTTGGGCTGAATGCCATATTTGGGCCTCGTGCCAACTATTTGGACCCTTAGGAGATTTTTACTGCTATTTCCTCACTGTCTTGATTTCAATATATGTACTCAGTCATGCTATATTATATCGTTTTCATAACTCAGCCATGTTTACTCTATTTTAATACTTTAAATGATATTTTGGGCTGAGCATCACAATTTTTACTGTGCCCGAGTGGCGTTTAGAGATTTCTGACTGAGTAAGGTCGGGGGCATGTGTTGTGAAGATACTTTTGGGTTAGGCTGCACGCCGCAGCAGTGATACATTTATTTATGATTATGAGGTCGAGGGCCTGAGTTGTACGCCACAAGGTGGCTTGATATGAGGCCGAGAGCCTATTTGATTATGCCACGAGATGGCTTGATATTGCGCTTGGGCCGTAAGGGGCCCCTACCGGAGTCTGTACACCCCCAGTGAGCGCGGGTACCCATTGTGATATGAGATATAGCCCGAGGGGCTGGTGTTGTTCCATATTATTGCCCGAGGGGCTGATTCTGTTGACATTGTGCCCGAGGGGTGGATTTTTATGTGTTTATCTTTTCTAGTTGCCCTGCATTTACTTGTTTAATTGTTAAAAAGGTATTTTAACGAAGCTTATACTAAACTAAGGTATTTATTGAGATTTCGCTGTTTTATTGCACTTTATTGGTTTTACTCTGCCTCTTTATAGCATGTTGTTGTGTTTTTACGTGATTTTTTATCGCTTAGTTTCCATTTACTGTTATTACTCACTGAGTTGGAGTACTCACTTTACTCCCTGCACCCTGTATGCAGATTCAGGAGCTTCAGGTCATGCTAGCGAGGGTTGATAGCTTCCAGCAGATTTTCGGAGTCCATTAGGTAGCTGCTCGGCGTTCGCAGCCCAGTGTTTCTCCCTCTTATCATTATTTCTTTCTCTTGTACTAGATTTTGTAATATACGGTGTAGTCGCTTTTCCCATATTCTTAGACTTGTATTAGATGCTCATGACTGGTGACACCCTAATGTCGGGCTGTGTCTATTCCGCAAATTGTACTATTTCACTGTTTATTTGAGATTTAATCATGTTAAAGACTTAAATTATGTTATTTTAATTACTTAAAATGAATTAGGTGTTGTGTCAGCTGGTCTTGTCTTCACGAGAGGTGCCATCACGACCGGATCTGGGTTTAGGGTCGTGACATTAGTTGAGGCTTGTGTTGCAGCATCCTCAACTGGATTCTATGATTCCTATTTCTCTTCGCTTTTTGCGCTCGAATCTGCTACGAAATTAATGCTCCTAGACGCTTGCTGAACACCATGGATTTGCCGTATTACCTATTGTGAAGGGAATTTAATAACATGATGCAAATTCGATGGAACAGCTTCCATTTCATGAATCCATGGTCTACCACGAATCATGTTATAAGCCATATCCATTTCTACCACTTGAAATTTGGTGTCTTTGACTACTCTTTCAGCGAATGTGGTGAGTGTTATCTCGCCTTTTGTTATGATGCTCGAGTTGTCAAAATCAGACAATGTATGAACCTTGGGTATCAACTTATCATCAGCTTGCATCTCATTTACCACTCTTAACAGAATGATATTTATAGAACTACCTGGGTCAATCAAAACTCGTTTCACATTAGTGTCATGTACAAGTAAAGATATTACCAGTGCATCATTATGTGGGGTTAGCACTCCATCCGCGTCTGCATCATTGAAGGTAATATTATCTTCTTCCAAAATTTGCCGAACTCACTTCCCGTGTGTAATTGTTATTTTTGACACCTTCCTTGTTGTTGTTACGCCATAGATTTCTTCTCCCCCACTTATGACATTAACCGTCCTTTTTGGTGAAAGGGGTTTTGGAGGCTCATGTCTATTTTTCATATATGCTTGTTTTCCCTTTTTACTAAATAATTCAGTTAAATACCCTTGTTTCAATAAATGTTCTACTTCACCTTGCAGTAATCTACAATCCTTTGTTTTGTGGCCGTGATCGTGGTGAAATTCGCACCAAAAATCAAGATTACGCCTATTCGGATTTCATCTCATTTCTCTTGGCCATCGTACCTTGTCGCCCATATTCTTTAAAACAGCCACCAATTCAGATATGCTAACAATAAAATTGTAACCGTCGATCTTTGCCTTCGTGCTTCTGTCAATATCACGCGTTTCTTGCGTGTTTCGTTCTTTTCCGAACCTTGATGATGAACCTGATTCCCTATCTCTTGATCTATGATCGTACCTGGGGTTTTCCTGTTTTGAACGTGAGTCTCTTCCCGTTGGTCCCATGTAAGGCTCGTACATGTTTTTACCGGACCTTTTTTCCGTTTCAGTTCGCCTTGAACTTACCTTTCATCCCTTCGAGATTGAATGATGGTACCTTCTTCTATCCGTAGCTTCGTGATGTATCTGTTGTAAACATCATTCCAAGTTGTAGTTGGAAATTCTCATAAACTTTCCTTGAGTCTCCTCGTGGCTTCTGAACTTTTTTCATTTAGATTGCTGGCAAACGCCGTAGTTGCCCAATTTTCTGGTACACGTGGCAACGTCATCCTTTCACGCTTGAACCTATCAACAAATTCCCTGAGTAGCTCCGTATCTCCTTGCTTTATTTTGAAAATGTCGTCCATTCTTTTCTCAACTTTTTAAGCTCCCGAGTGTGCTTTGATGAATGAATCTGCAAGTTGAACAAAAGAATCTATAGAATTTTTGTTAAAGCTCCCTTAGTGAGTGTTTCTCCGAATTTTTTGACCAATACTGATTCAATTTCTTGCTTGGTCAAGTCGTTGCCTTTTACGTCGGTTGTGAATGCAGTCACGTGGTCCCGTAGATCAATTGTTCCATCATATTTTGGAATATTGGGCATCTTGAATTTCTTCAGAATTGGTAGAGGAGCTGCACTTGGCTTCCAAGGTTGTTGTGAGTATTTGTCCATATCTATTCCCTTGATTACAGGCGGTACTCCAGGTATTTTCTCTATGCGATCGCTCTGCTCCTTGATCTATTTTTGCAATATTAGTACTAAATTTTGTAAATCAGAATTGATTGGGTTACCTGACCCTCCATCATGAGATTCTCTAGGAGTTCCTCCAATGCCCGAATTAACGAGTCCTGAACGAAGATTCTAAAGTGTTGTTGTTTGGAGTTGATGTTGGCGGCACAGCTGGCAACTGGTTAGCGAAAGCCTCAAGAGCATTGCTATCCTATTGAGCAATTAACTTTTTCAAAGCTTCGTTAATAGCCTCATCATTTTCAAACTGATCGTTCGCATTTGATTGAGATCCATCAGGAGTTCCTTCTCGAGATTGTCGAGGAGAATTTCGTGGGGAAGGGACCAGGGTTCCATCGCCTTGCTGATTCTCCTGGAACTGATGGTCTCCTTGATTGTTGTCATTGACATTTGACATGATTGATTTGATAAAAAAAGGTCAATTTAGAAAGTAATAGATTATCAGATTCCCGGTAACGGAACCAATTTGTTTAACCAAAAATAAGAATTTCGGTTAAAGCTTGTTTTTTGAAGAACTCGGGTTACTGATAATCAAATAGAAATAAAAATAATTGATGTAAATAATAGCTGGATAAAAAGCAAAGTAAATCAGTATATTCCAATAGTATTTCGTGTCCTTACAAGTGTTCATTCCTCACCTTTTATAGCTATTTCTAAGTAATACGTTTCTTCCTTCCTTAATGGAGTTATTATGGACAATTAATGACATCTAATGTAATGTTATAATTGGCAATCGTAACTGTTCAGTACAGATTCTATAACGTTTCATGTAAGTAATGCTCATTAACTACCGATAATACGTATCTATACGCTTTTGCTATCTAGGTTCATTCTTCCGATGCTTCTTCATATTATCAAGAGGTTCGAGCACCCATCCCTTCTGGTTTCTTGGATCTTTGCTCGTGTCTGTTAAAGCTCGTACCTCTTCAACTATTTTTCGCCAACTGTCATTCCTTTACTGATCCACGTGTCATGACATGTCATCACATAATTAATTCGATATATTAACTTAATTTTTCCCAATACACAATTCTTTTTGAAGAATTACGACTTCTACTGCAAAATTTCGACCCTTTTGCTAGGAGTTTAGCTTCAATGATTTGGTAATTATAATGATTAATGAGATATAATATTAGATAATGTATATAGTAGTTATTGATTTTAACGCGAGCCAACAGTTATGTTTTCAAGGTTTCGATACTGTTAGATTTACAAGCCACTGTATATTGTTTACGATTTATACTCTATGATTATTATTTCGGGATATGAATATTAGTATACCTGATATGTATATTAAATATTGAGTTTATATTGAGATATTGAAATATATTTTTACCTTTAAAGATATATATGGTATTTGATAGGTGGAATATTAAGATTCAACTCTAAGCTTGAAAGCTTTGAGATTCGACCCGATTAGCATAATTAATCTTGTTAATTAATATTTTGCATAGATTGAGGTCATTGAGACTGTTTGGTTGGCATTCTAGAAGTTGCAAGGTTGGGGAACTAGTTGTTAGCGAGATAAGTGATACTTTAAACTTTGATGCTTGCTTTTCTAAAGCCCGTTGGTCCAAGGATCTTGTTGGATTATATTTACGTATAACTCACTCCTTACCTGCACGTCTAGATACTGTTGCTGACGATAGAGCTAGTGGCTGACGAATTTGTTATGAGTTGATTCTATTTCTGAGGTGAACCACCATATTGTTCGTGAAGGCTTTCGTTTCAGCTTTATCTAGTTTATGTTAGTTAGTTCCTTCTCTTTGGGGTTTGCAGACCCGTCAGTAAAACTCATATTACTCAGTTAGATGATCCATGGTCTTAGTGTGAGATTTGTGCTACAGTTCTATTATTTGACGGATTGTTGATTTTTCTATCAATTGACTAAAGTACTAATTGATCAGTATTTCGTCTTTAATTATTAATAATGCTTTTAGACCTACACTTAGTTTCCCTCAGTATTTATGTAAATGGTTAAACGTATGAGAAATGGGTTCATCTAGCAAATAGTGTTAGTTGGGTGACATTCACGTCTAGGGGATAGTTTCAGAAGTGACCGTATATCAACAAATGTAAAGCTAAACGAAAAACTTGAACGTGACTGCAACATAAAAACAAAGGCTCAAGAACGAGTATTTATAATCAATAGGTCCTTATTGAGAATTAAGAAAAGCTCGGTCTGGATTTAGATCACTGTATTCATAATTGATTAGTCCTAATCTAGGATTAAGAAAAACTCAATCTGAAGTCTGATTGGTTGTTCTATAACCATTCATTCACCACCCTGCATTGCTACATGATATCTTATCAATCCATCAAAATTATTGAGATCTCACAAGACATGATTTTTCGTCATATATAAATGTTATTCCCCAACCACAAAAAAAAAAAAAATACAAAAAAAAATAGCAATCTAACCAATTTTGGACTGTCACAATAACAAATTGAAACACATAGACAAATCATTCCACACGTCAGATTCCACAGGACGATATTAAACACACATTATAATAACAAAAAAGTTATACTAACAAAAACATGATTGTCCCTTTGCAATTATAGTGACAAAAGAAACTTCACCGTATCATCCAAGCACTTGTAAGAAGAACCATTTTCAGTAACACTATTCTCAATTTTCAGTTTAAAATCCATGGCTTTTTGCCTCATCTCTTCCCCTTCTTCACTCACCATTAGCTTCCTCACAGCTCTCTCTATTTCATCGCTCTCCAACTCATTCTCCAATATGATTCCTGTTGAGGAAGCGTGTCAACATAATAGAAGGAAAAGGATATTTATGAGAGAAAAGCAATAAATTGCACAAGACAAGACTAGACAAGATTTACGTGGTTCGGCAATTTTTGCCTACTCCACGACCACACAAAGAGTAGCTCTTTATTAATTGAAGAGAGAAAGAAGGAGTTTTGGGATGATCTACAAATGAAAATGTAGACCCCTATTTATAGGCATTTGAATGTCTTGCCGAGGTAAGCGCTTACATCATAAGAATGCTGATGTAAGCGCTTACATCATAAGAATGTCGAGGTAAGCGTTTACATCACAAGAATGTCGATGTAAGCGTTTACATCATATTTTCATCTTTTTTGAATTTTTCTTTCTTTGTTTTGTCTACTTTCACATACAACAATAGGTTTGGTCCTATCAATCTCCCCCTCAAACCTATGTTACATCAAGAAAGAAAATAAAAAAAGATTTGTTATTCTCTGGTTGTGCCTTCACGCTATCAGTCTTGAAGGCTAACTGAGGCAGTGCACAGCCTCAGTTTGTCAACACCGACAACTCTGGTCAACATGTCTGACGGATTCTTTGATCTTGGTATCTTCTGTAGGGAAAGAGTTCCTTCATTTATCAACTCTCGGATATGATGATACCTCAACTAGATATGCTTCGATCTTGCATGAAACACTGGATTCTTGGCAAGATGAATTACATTCTGGCTGTCGCTGAAAAGCTCACAATTGTCCTGCTCTTTACCTAGCTCTTTAAGAAAATTCTTGCGCCAAATCATCTATTTTCCAGCTTCTGAGATTGCCATGTACTCTGCTTCAGTGGTAGATAGAGCAACACTTTTGTGAAGTTTGGACATCTAACTAATAGCAGTACCACCCAAGGTGAACACGTAGCCTGTGGTACTTTTTCGACTATCCATATCGCCGCCTAAATTTGCATCAGTAAAACATTGTAAGATAATATTGCTCTTTTTAAGACAAAGTGTCATACCTGAGGTGCCTTTGAGATATCGCAATATCCATTTTACACCTTCCCAATGCTCCTTTCCTGGATCTGACATGTATCTACTGACAACTCCAACAGCATAGGCTATGTCAGGTCTAGTGCAAACCATAGCATACATCAAACTTCCTACTGCTGAAGCATGCGGAACTTTGGACATGTACTTCCTTTCTTCGTCTGTCTTAGGTGATTGGTCCTTTGACAGATTTAGATGGCTTCCGAGTGGAGTGCTTCTGGTCTTTGCATCATGAAGACTGAACCTGCTTAGTACCTTCTGTATGTACTTTTCTTGAGACAATTTTAAGGTTTCTTCCGGCCTGTTTCTGCTAATCCTCATCCCAAGCATTTGCTTAGCTGGTCCTAAGTCTTTCATTTCAAACTCCTCTACCAGTTGTTGCTTAACCAAATTGATCTCATTTATGCTAGATCCTACAATTAGCATATCATCAACGTACAACAGTAAAATAATATAGGATTCATCAAGATTTTTGATATAACAGCAATGGTCCATCTCACATCGTGTGAAACTATTTTTATGCATCAATCCATCAAATTTTTTGTACCATTGTCGGGGAGCTTGTTTCAAACCATACAAACTCTTCTTCAACTTACACACAAGGTTTTCTTTACCAGAAACTTGAAAACTTTCAGGTTGCTTCATGTAGATGTCTTCTTCAAGGTCACCATGCAAGAAAGCAGTTCTAACATCTAGCTGCTCCAAATGTAAATTTTCTGCAGCTACGATACTTAACACCAACCTGATAGTAGTTAATTTGACTACAGGAGAGAAGATCTCGGTGTAGTCAATTCCTTCCTTCTGCTGAAAGCCTTTTACTACTAATCGTGCTTTGTATCTCTTCTTACCATCATGCTCTTCCTTGACTCTGTACACCCACTTGTTCTGCAATGCCTTCTTTCCTTTTGGTAACTCCGTAAGTATCCATGTTTTATTCTTTTGAAGAGAATTCATCTCTTCTTTCATGGCTAGCTTCCACTTATCAGAGTCTATCACCTGCATTGCTTCAACAAAATGCTCTGGTTCTCCAGCATCAGTAAGAAGTAAATAGTGAAGAGAGAGAGTTAACCTATCTGGAGCATTCGTGACTCTTTTAGATCTCCTCAATGTAGGTTCATGAGTAACAGAATCCGAATTTGATTCAGGTCCTGATTCCAGATTTGGTTCTGCATTTGATTCTATCTCTGGTTCCGGTTCTGGTTCTGATCTAGGTTCGGCTTCTAGTTCTTTTTCAAATTCGGCTTCTGGTTCTTCATCTTCAATTTCAAAATCAGTTGTAATCCCTCTAGCCACTTCATTTTCTAAGATTTCTTCTAACTCAACTGTCTCAGACATTGTCTGTTTGCTGGTGTTGGTTGGTTCTACTTCAAGCTTGTCCTTGTACATCACATTTTCATTAAATGTGATATTCTTGTGTCTTAGAATCTTTCTATTCTGATCATCCCAAAACCGATAACCAAAATTATCATCACCATAGCCAATAAAGAAACATTTCTTTGCTTTAGGATCAAGCTTATCTCTATCATTAGAGTTTACATGCACATAAGCAACACAACCAAAAAATTTCAGATGTGAGAGAGTTACCTCCTTTCCTGTCCATACCTCCTCAGGAATTTCAAAATTCAGCGGTACAGAGGGTCCCCTATTTATGAGGTAAGCTGTCGTGTTAACAGCCTCAGCCCAAAATACTTCGGCAATCCAGAATGTATTCTCATACTTCTGGCTCGTTCATTCAGGGTTCTGTTCATCCTCTCAGCAACACCATTTTGTTACGGTGTTCTAGGAACTGTCTTGATCATTCTGATCCCATTCTCCGAGTAAAATGCTTTGAACTCTTGGCTATCATACTCTCCTCCATTGTCAGACTTTAGACATTTTAATTTTAGACTTGCCTGATTTTCAACTTCAGCTTTCCATCTTTTAAAGGTAACAAACACATCAGATTTATTTTTCAGAAAATAAACCCATACCTTTCTTGTGGTATCATCAATGAAGGTGACATAATAGCGTGAGCCTCCTAGAGAAGTTACAGGAGTTGGTCCCCACACATCTGTATGCACTAGTTCCAGCTTCTCTTTCTTTGGCGTCCTTCCCACCTTTGAGAAACTAACTCTCTTTTGTTTCTTGTAAATGCAATCTTCGCACAAACCTAATTCAACATGTTTTAGGTTTGACAACTTCTTTTTGGATGCCAAAGGCTTCATTCCCTTCTCACTCATATGCCCGAGCCTCCGGTGCCACAATGTTGTATCACGACCATGATCAACTGTTGTTATAGTATCTCTTTCTATTGCAGTTGCATACAGTGTTCCCCTTTTGAAGCCTCGTGCCACAACCAAATTCCCTTTGGTTATCTTCCACGATCCGTTGCCGAATGTTGTTGTATATCCTTCATCGTCAATCTGACCCATAGATATCAGATTTTTCTTGAGGCCAGGAACATGTCGTACATTTTGCAATTTCCATAGCATGCCTTGTGAAGTCTTTATATGAACTTCACCTTTTCCGGCAATGTCGAGAGGTTCGCCGTCTGCTAGATAAACTTTCCCAAATTTTCCAGCAATATAATTATGCAATAATTCTTTGCATGATGTAGAGTGAAAGGATGCACTTGAGTCTAGAATCCAAGATTCGACTGGACTGTCTGCACAACAAATTAGTGCATCACTGACTTGTTCAGCAAATACATTTGCTGAATTTTCTTCCTTCTTCTTCTTTGGTTCTCTACATTGACTACTGTAGTGACCCTTTTTATCGCAATTCCAACATGTAATGTCCTTGCGATTTTTGGATTGTCCTCTTCTCCTTGACTTTGATCTGCCACGACCGTAACTCTGTCCTCTTTGGTTGATTCTCCCCCTGTTTTCGGTATTAAAAGCAGATCCTGGGGAATCACTTGATTCTCTTCGGCGAATATCTTCGCTTAGAATCAAGTCTCTAATATCACTCAATTTGAGTTTGGTACTTCCTGATGAACTGCTAACTGCAGTTACTGTTACAGACCAACTCTCCGGTAGAGATGATAGTAGAATCAACGCCCTGATTTCGTCATGAATTGTTATATTAATAGAACTCAACTGAGTTAATATTATATTAAACTCATTGATATGCTCCGAGACTGATCCACCTTCTGTCATCTTTAAGTTGATCAATCGACGCATCAAATAGACTTTATTTGAAGCAGATGGCTTCTCGTACATATTTGATAACGCCTTCACCAGGCCTGCAATGGTCTTCTCGTTAATGATGTTAAACGCCACATTTCGTGTTAGCGTCAAACGAATCACACCAAGAGCTTGGCGATCTAATAGATCCCAATCTGCTTTGGCCATAGTCTCCGATTTCACCTCGGTCAGAGGTAAGTGTAAATTTTTCTGGTACAAATAATCCTCTATTTGCATTTTCCAGAATCCAAAATTTTTGCCATTGAACTTGTCAATCTTAACATTCCCTTCTTCCGATGCCATTTTTCACAAAAATAATTTATTTAAATAGTAATGATGATCAATAGTGTCGCACTATTCTTGTGAATAGTACCTGCACCAATACTGTACTTTTCTACCAGAATTACACTGTCTGTACTTTGATACCAGTTGTTGAGGAAGCGTGTCAAGATAATAGAAGGAAAAGGATATTTAGGAGAGAAAAGCAATAAATTGCACAAGACAAGACAAGACAAGACAAGATTTACGTGGTTCGGCAATTTTTGTCTACTCCACGGCCACACAAAGAATAGCTCTTTATTAATTAAAGAGAGAAAGAAGAAGTTTTGGGATGATCTACAAATGAAAATGTAGACCCCTATTTATAGGCATTTGAATGCCCTGCCGAGGTAAGCGCTTACATCATAAGAATGCTGATGTAAGCGCTTACATCATAAGAATGTCGAGGTAAGCGCTTACATCACAAGAATGTCGAAGTAAGTGCTTACATCACAAGAATGTCGAAGTAAGCGCTTACATCACAAGAATATCGATGTAAGCGCTTACATCATATTTTCATTTCTTTTTTATTTTTCTTTCTTTTGTTTGGTCTACTTTCACATACAACAATAACAATAGGTTTGGTCCTATCAATTCCCACTATCCAAACATGACTCACGTACCTCGAATTCACATTTTGATCTCCAAAACAAGGCCTACATATCAACGGAACTCCTTCACAAATACTCTCCAGTGTAGAATTCCAACCACAATGGCTCCAAAAACCTCCTATTGAAGAATGTGTAAATACTTCCTTTTGTGGTGCGCATTCCACAATATAACCTCTTTTATCGATAGCTCGTTTTAAATTCTCGGGGAATACTAATTTCCAATCACTTCCAGTAATTGAATCGGGTCGAATTACCCATAAAAAATGCAGCTTGCTATTCACTAGGCCCCAAGCTATTTCCATTACTTCTCTCTCAGTAATTGAAGCCACACTTCCAATGCTAACATATAGGACTGAGTTAGCAGCTTGATTATCTAGCCACTTTATGCAATTTTGTCTTCTGTTAATAAGTTACAGGAAGTATTAATGTTCTTAACGAAATTGTGCATTGGACCTATTGGAAAACATGGAATTTGGTAATTTTCTTTGATCTTTTCTAGGATTGGTTGTTCAAGACACTCTGTTGTGTTCCAGATGATGGCTGACGATGTTCTGACATCTGTTGTAGTTTTAATCAAGTTTAACAAATCATCAACATGTGGAAAATTGAATATAGGAAGATCCTTAAACCTGAGTGGATCAAGTCCTGGCACCAAGTCTTCGGCAATTGAGTCTATTGAACATAGAAAGAACAATAGTCAGTCAAATTTGAATAGTCCTTTACACGTCAATTAGTACAATAGATAATTGAGTATTTCGACAAAACTTCAACGAAAGACAATCAATGGTTTTGAAGATGTCTTTGTGCTGTACAAAATAAATTTATTGATGCACAAAAGAGAGTCCTGCAGCTATAAAATGAAACTTAATAATCTAATTGAATCTTGCACAAAGGGATCAACATCGCTCAAACCAAACTTGAAAGAAGACGAATTCAGGAGCAAGTTTATAATGAGTCTAATCTTATTATTTGTATAAAAGGAGCAGCTCGGTGCACTAAGCTCTCGTTATATGCGGGGTCCGCGGAAGGGTCGAACCACAAGGGTCTATGAACTCGTGACCTCCTGGTCACAAGAACTTTACCAGTAACACCAAGGCTCACCTTCAATCTTACTATTTATATACGTTTTAAATTTTTTAATAAATGTAGGCTAAGTTCGAATCAAAATTAATAAACTTAATTGAACGTTATTACGTGAATTAATAGAACTCGTTCTACTAAGCCCAAGCACCCTCTTCAGTCTTTATAATTGCATATCTCAGTTTAAGGATTACTAAGTTATGGCTAAGTCATGAATAAGGATGACTCAGTAATGTTAGTTCACTAAATCAGCATCAAATGCCAAGAGAATTAAGGATACCTTTTAAAGGAAAATAACCTTCAGTTTCAAGTCTTGTAAAGGCAGCATAAGTCCAGGAAAGACTAGCACTGCTAGTCTCCAATATAACACTAGGAATCTTAAGATTGTTAGCCAGCTCTGCTACTTTATACATGATAGAATCAGAGACTATGCACACAATTCCATCACTTTGTTGCTGCAGATGAGCCAATCTTTCTTGAAGAGTAACTTCAATATCGCCATTAAGAGCCAGCAACAATGATATGAAATTAGAAGAGGAGGCTTGAACTTTAGAGAAACCATCTGGTATAACAAGAAAAGAGAAATAAGGATGGTTTGAATGATTAAGAGAGTTGAATTGAGTATGAGCAATTGTTATAGAAAAGCCCTTTGAGTGAAGAAGTAAGCCTAATTCAAGCATTGGGTTTATGTGACCTTGGAATGGACATGGGACTAGTACTATACTCCCCCCAACCACTGTTTTTGCACTTCCATTTCTTCTTTCAACTTAGATCAGTATGATTTTTTATTTTTTTTGGTCTTAGCTAATATTGGACTTATTTATATTCCCTAATATAGCTTCCAATTAATGAATATAATCATTTCAGTCAAAATTTCCCAGTTTTTATAATGGTGGTGAAAGTTCTTGGAAGCAGCATGAGGAATTCAAATTCCATAAAATGCTTACACAGCTTATTTTATTTTAGTTTGATAGTTACAAGTAGCTAAAGGCGTGAAGACTTTCATTTTTTTAAGTGGTAGTTTGCCGCGCTCTTTTCTTTTTCTCTTAGTACAGCTACTGGGTTACATGAAATGATTAAGTTAGAAAAAAGGTGCATAATAGAAGGGGGAAATGGGGGATGGTTTTTGTGATGATCCGATAGGTAATCTAGAGTTTTAGAATCTAATTCTGTGTTTCGAAACCTCAAATAACTTATTTTAGTCTTTTTTTATTTGTGTGCGCAGTCCGGATATTTTTTCGGAAGGTTTTTGTGTTAAAAGCTGATAAAATATGAAAATTTGCCTTAAATCCATTTGAGTTGACTTCGGTCAATGTTTTGAGCAAACGGACCCGGATTCGTATTTTGATGGTTCCGTGGGTCCGTATCGTGATTTGGGACTTGGGCGTATGCGCCGAATCGAATTCGAAAGTCCCTAACTCGAGTTATCGCAGTTTGTTGAAATTTGAAAGTTTAAAGGCTTAATGAATCTAAAATTTGACCAATGTTTGACTTTAATGATATCAGGTCCTTATTTTAGTTCCGGGATCCGGTATAGGTCCATTACAATATTTATGACTTGTTTGTCAAATTTGGTGAGAAACGGAATTAGTTTAACGTGATTCGGACGCCCGGTTGTTAAAATAGCAATTCTAAAGTTTTATTGAAAATGTATTTGATTTTGGTGTCCGATTCATAGTTCAACATGTTATTTTGGTGATTTTATCACGCGATCAAGTTCGTATGATGTTGTTGGACTTGTGTGCATGTTTGGTTTGGAGCCCCGAGGGCTCGAGTGAGTTTCGGATCGGCTACGGAATGAAATAGGACTTAGAATCATAGCTGGTGCATTTAGTTTCGGGTGTCTGTTGCAGATCTCGCATTTACGAGAAAAGTTCACAATTGCGAACTTGGCAATTCCGATTTTGCGAAGGCAGAGTCGCAATTGCGACTCAGCACTATTTTGAGGATCTTCGCATTTACAAAGAAGGGTCCGTATTTGCCAGGGCAGCAAGGTTCGCATTTGCAGCCATTTTATCGCAATTGCGATCACTGAGATTTGAGAAGAGTTCGCAATTGAGATCAGGACATCGCAATTGCAACATCTGCAGCTTGGTAAAATCTGAACTTGACGGGATTTTTCTCTCATTCTTCAAATTTTAAAACCTAGAACTCTAGAGGCGATTTTTCCAAGAACCTTTCTTCCCCAATTCATTGGTAAGTGATCCTAACCTATTTTTCTTCAATCTTCCATTACATTTCACAAAATTTCAACCTAAAATCTAGGATTTTCATGGTAGAAATTGTGGGTTTGGGTAGAATTAGGGATTTTTGTAAAATTGGAATTTAAACCTCAAATTGAAGTCGGATTTCGAAACAAATTACATAACCGGGCTCGGAGGTGAATGGGTGATCGGGTTTTGGTTCGAATCTCGGGTTTTGACTAAGCGGACCTGGGGTCGATTTTTGACTTTTTGGGGGAAAGTTTGGAAATTCTAAATTTATACATTGTAATTGATTCTTTTAGCAATATTTGATATTATTGAGTCAATTATGGTTAGATACGAGTGGTTTGGAGGCGAATTCTAGAGGAAAGGCCCCGGTAGAGCTCTGAATTGACTGCGTAGTGAGGTAAGTGTTGAGTTTAACCTTGACTTGTGGGAATTAGGAACCCTCGGACTATGTGCTATGTAAATTTCATGTGTTGCGGCGTATATGCGAGGTGACGAGTGCTTATACGTCGCCGAATTACCTGTTTTCCCAGATTTTCCGTTTTTCCTTAATTATCTCCTTCTCTGTCTTAAATGTTATATGCCCTAAATGCCTTCCATGCTTATTTGCTACTTGTTAATCAATATTTTCTTATGTTAATAATGTTAGGTCCTTTCATATTTTCATGATTCACTGCTACTTGCCTTAACTGACTTACTTGCATCTTTTAATTATCATTTACCGGACTTGACTTGTTGTGTAGTATTACCTGTGTAAATTCCCATGTTGTACAAGGTTTCCTTTTTGATTCAGTTTGGCATTTATTGATCATAAAGGTTCTTATAATTTAAATTATGAATTTGATTGTATACATTGAGTATTTGGTACTGATATGGTGGGATCGGATTGCACGCCGCAACAGGTGAAATAAGGGTGGACTAATATGGTGGAATAAGGGTGAACTTGTACTGATACGGTGGGATCGGGTTGCATGCCGCAACAGGTGGAATAAGGGTGGATTGTTACGGTGAAATAAGGGCGAATTACTATATGGTGGGATCGGGTTGCACGCCGCAATAAATACACACACACACACACACACATATATATATATATATATATATATATATATATATATATATATATATATATATATATATATATATATATATATATAATTTACTATTTTTGATGTTGTTACGGAGAAATAAGGGAGGATTCTGTGTTGTACGGTGGGATCAGGTTGTGCGCCGCAACAACCTATGTGTTTCTATTTCCTTGAGTTGTATTGGTTTTCGGTATTTTCATTTGAAACTCTAAGGATTGGTAATTTTGAACGTCACTGGCTTATTTCTTGAGGCTGTAGCTATTATTTTCAGTTCACTGTCTTATTCATTTTGTATTCCTTTTTTGTGTTTATTATATACTACGTACAGGTTGTAGTGTGAGTGACCTACCTTAGCCTCGTCACTACTTCATCGAGGTTAGGCTTGGCACTTACAGAGTACATGGGGTCGATTGTACATACTATACTATGCACTTCTTGTGCAGATCTTGGAGTCGGTCCCAGTGGCGGTTATTGGCGTGCTCGGATTGGTCAGCTTGTGGAGACTTGAGGTACAGCTGCTCAGCACCCGCAGCTCCTGGAGTCCCCTTCCCTTTTTATTTAGCTGTGTACTTTCCTTTTAAACAGCTTTATGTTATTTCAGACCCTTATTTATACTATTCTAGTAGCCCGTGCACTTGTGACACCGGGTGCAGGGTTGTATCAGACGTTTGGCTATTTTAGCTTCCCCATTTTCACTTTGATTATTTCAGTTATTTCAGTTCTTTCATTTCTTTCTCATTATTTAATTTGAATTGTTAAAAATGGATGAAATGTTCTAACGTTGGCTTTCCTAGCAAGTGAAATGTTAGGCATCATCACGGACCCGACGGTAAAAATTTCGGATCGTAACAGTTTTACAAGGTGGGAATTAGAACTCTCACCAACAAGGTGAAAGTTCGGATAGCTAACCAATTGAGCTATTAAAATTTCCAGTGGTTAGTTTCAAAATCTTGAATAATTCAGAAACAATAAGAAATAGGATATGCAGAAATTAGTAAGCCAAGAAAATTAGTAGTAGTTAACTAATTATATCGTCAGATCCAGAGCCTCGATGAAAAATTTCTTAAGTCAATGAGAACAATTTCCTGTTTTAATCGAACTTTAGTTCTAAAGTCATAATGAGAATATTATTTCATACATACAAGTTAATACTTGTTAAGAGTTACTTATAAACTATGTTATATCTGAATCATTCAACATAAATTTGCTTCTTAATCTAATTGTATGCGGTCAAAATCGTGTTTGCCTAATTTTGTATAGCTAATCGGAATCGGGGTGGCAGACCAAGGCTCGGCCCCGCGTTGTATCGAACCATGGCACGAAGATGGATTGTTAAGCTCATGAATCAATAACCGATCAAGATCGAGACCATCCATGATCGAGACCGAAGCGGGATGGAGATCGAGCGAGATCAAAGGAAGCCTGCTAAGACGAATAACAGAAATCTGAGATATCCATGACCGAGCAAGGATCGTGGCAGAAATATCGGCACGTATCAAGTCAAGTTCCTTCTGTATTTAGAATTGTACCATAAGTAGAATTCCTCTACAATATGAAGGGGGTTCTAATCATTTTGTAGGGAACACACACATGCATAACGAAGCAATATATTATATTTTCTCTTAGTCTCTGTTGTTCAGTTCATACAACTCAATAACATACCTAGTTGGTTCGAGGGCTGTTGGCCCAAGAACAGGTGAAGTTTTGAAGAATGACAAATGAACTCAGTCATGGACCAGGTCCATCATGTGAAGCACAGTCATGATCAACCTATACATGTGAGATGCACGTGAAGGAGATAAGTCTCACTGATCAAGCAACAATATCTCCTGATCTGATCGAAAAGGTTGCATATTGGATAAGGGGAGAAAGTCTCCTTATATGAAAAGAACACAATCCGGATAAAGAGAGTGTTAGAGTTTGATATTGTTAAGGACTCAACTACGATAGAAGATCAGAAATTGAATCCCAATCAAACTTTGATTACTAACCTATTAAATGACAGTGATTGATCTCTTTTGCAGGGATTGCACATACGAAGAAGTTAAACTAAATTGAAAGTAAAAAAGCAAGGCGGTTTTGCAAGCAGTTTATGTGAGATTTGAAGTGCACTCTTGAAGCTACTTGAACAAGATAGAAGAACCAGTTCTATTGTGTTTTTTCTTATTCTAGTTCAATTGTAGTAGGTGGTGTAAAGTTGTACCTTTCCAACTTTCTTAGAAGCAATTGTATTGGGTACTTTGAGAGTTCAATTTATAGGCTAACTTGAAGTTGTCGGAACAGTTAGAGGCTGGTTGCTACAACGGGATTAGAGGTAATCCTTAGGTTTACAAAGAGTTTTATAAATGATGTTTTGGCTCAGTGATTTAGTGAAGTATTGGGGAAAATCCTACTGAGTAGTAGGTCGTGGTTTTTTTCACCTTTTGAGCCGGGTGTTTTTCACGTAAAAATCTATGTTTTCTTTATTTTATGTACTTTTAATTCCGCAAACAGTAGTAGTTAGAACACCTAGAAGAACCTGGTTGTTCTAGATCGAAAATTGGGTACCACAAAAATCACTCCCCTCTTGTGTGGTATTGACGCTTAAAACATCAATTGGTATCAGAGCAAGTTATCCTTGAAGAGGCTAACACCTTAGGAAAAGATCAATATGAGTGCACCACCTGAGAACTGGGAAGGGCAATCCACTACTAGGCCTCCACTTTTCAATGGACAGTACTATTCTTGGTGGAAGAACAGGATGAGGGATCACATCATAGGAGAAGACTATGAGCTCTGGGACATAGTCACTGATGGTCCTCTAGCAACTACAAAGAAGAATACTGAAGGAGTGGATATGCCTAAGACAAGGGCTGATTGCATTGCTGAAGACCTGAAGAAGTGGGAGAAAAATGCCAAGGCCAAGAAATGGTTTGTGTGTGGACTAGGTCCAGATGAGTACAGTAGAATTCAAAGCTGTACTATTGCTAAGGAAATCTGAGACACTCTGCAAGTGGCTCATGAAGGAACACCTCAAGTGAAGAGGTCCAGAGGAACATTGTTATACTCCTAGTATGAGAACTTCACCATGAAGAAAGGAGAAACCATCCAAGAGATGTATACAAGGTTCACCACACTGACAAATGAACTTAATCTCTTGGAAGGAATATTCTCGAAGAAGACAAAGTTGAGAAGATTTTGACCAGGGTTCTGCCAGTCTCTTGGGAAAGCAAAATCACTATTATTCAGGAATCAAAGAACATTGCTACCCTCAAGCTGGATGAACTAATAGGAAACCTTACTGCCTATGAACTGAGAAGGCAGACCATGAAAATGGATGCACCCAAGAAGGAAAGAAGTCTGGCTCTCAGAATTGCTGAAGGTTCAGATCTGGAGGATGATGAAATGGCTATGATCACTAGAAATTTCAAAAATTACTTGATGAGAGGAAAGGGTTCTTCAAGAGGTACAACCTTCAACAAACCGAGAGCTCTTGAGAAACAGACCAATGAGGGCTGCTACAAGTGTGGTAAGACTAATCACGTGATCAAGAACTGCCCTCAATGGGAAATTGAGTGGAAGAAGGAAAGGGCTGAACGAAGGAGCAGGAAGAAGGAACAGGTTCAACCAAAAAGGAACAAAGGATCAACAAAGGCTATGGTTGCTGCCTGGGGAGAAACATCAGATGAGGAATCAGAAGATGAAGCTGGAGATGAACAAGCTCTTATGGCCATAGGAGAATCAGATGATGAACAAGAGGTAAATATTCTTCATCTCAAAGACAAGATTAAATTCCTGTCCAAAGAAAGGTTGTCTGAGCTATTGCAGGATTTCATTGAAGAGTTTGAGATAATTAACAATGAAAAGGAAGATTTGTCTAGGGAATGTATGATCCTAAAAGCCAAGTGCAAATATCTAGAGTCTAGGGCTAATAATAGTGAAAATGAAAATACTGAGTTGAAGAACCAGGTTCTTGAACTTGACACTAGTGTCCTAGAACTTAGGTCTGAGAACTTAAAACTGAAACTAGGAACAGGAAAGAAGATAGTTGATCACACTCATCTCACCCTAGAAGAAAACTTAGGAAAAATGAAGGATGAGTTATACAGGAAAGATGAGCAGATAAGAGTACTAAAAGAAGATCTAGGGAAGGTAAAACATGAACTAAACAGAACTTGCAAATGGAACAAGGCTTCTGATGCAATCTCCTGGCTACACGAACATCACAGTACCAACAAAAGAGGACTTGGTTATGGAACTCAAGCACCTAAGTGGGATCCTAAAAGCAAGTACCTCACCTTTCCTGAAAATAAAATTTGCACACATTGTGTCAAGACTGGCCATTACAAAAATGAATGTAATGCAAAAGAAAAGTCCAGTCAAAAGAACAAAACTTTTGTTCAAGAAAAAAATAGGCTGCCTGGGTGGGCTAGAAGGAATCTGTTTTATCCCTTTGCCCATAGAAAGGGACCCAAACTAGTTTGGGTTCCTAAGACTAACCCCTGATTTCTTTTTGCAAGTCCAAGTGAAGGGAAGCAGCCAAATATGGTACATGGATAGTGGCTGCTCAAAACATATGACTGGAAGCAAGAACCAGTTCCTTTCACTTAAGGACTTAAAGGGAGGCAATGTCTCCTTTGGAAATGGGAAGAAAGGTGAGATCATTGGGGTTGGAAAGGTAGGTAAGACAGACTCTCACTCCATTGAGAATGTCTACTTGATAGATGGCTTGAAATATAGCCTTATCATTGTGTCGCAACTGTGTGACAAAGATAACCTTGTAGCATTCACCTCTACTAAATGTTTTGTGATTAATCTTACCACTGACAAGATTGTGTTGCATGAAAAAAGAGTTAACAATATTTACATTGTAGATTTGTCCACTCTCTCAGAAAATGAACTAACCTGCCTAAGTGTGCTAGATAATGATCCCCTCTTGTGGCACAAAAGACTTGGTCATGCCAGTCTGAATCAGCTAAATAAATTGGTCTCTAAGGACTTGGTTATAGGGTTACAGAACATCAAGTTCAAGGAAGACAAAGTTTGTGAGGCTTGTGCAAGGGGGAAGCAGGTAAAATCATCCTTCAAAAGCAAGAAAATGGTAAGCACAACCAAGTCGTTGGAACTGGTCCATATGGATCTATGTGGTCCAATGAGAACCATGAGCAGAGGTGGAAAGAAGTATGTAATGGTACTTGTTGATGACTATTCTAGATTTACTTGGGTACTGTTTCTAACATCTAAAGATGAAGCATTTGACATGTTTACTGCCTTTGTTCGAAAAACTCAGAAACAATTAGGAAATCAACTTGCATCAACTAGGTCTGATCACGGAACTGAATTTGAGAATGCTAAGTTTGCTGAATTTTGTGATGAAAATAGTATAGATCATAACTTCTCTGCCCCTAGGACACCTCAACAAAATGGAGTAGTTGAAAGAAAGAATAGGACTCTTGAAGACATGGCTAGGACTATGCTTCTTTCTAGTAAATTGCCCCACAGCTTCTGGGCAGAGGCTGCAAATACTGCATGTTACATTATCAATAGATGCATGACTAGACCTCTTATAGAGAAGACTCCCTATGAGTTACTTAAAGGGAGAAAACCAAATATATCCCATCTTAGGGCATTTGGTTGCAAGTGCTTTGTGCACAATAATGGAAAAGACTCCCTAGGTAAGTTTGATCCCAGAAGTGATGAGGGAGTATTCTTGGGATATTCTTCACATAGCAAAGCATATAAAGTGTTCAATAAAAGAACTTTGTGTGTAGAAGAAAGTGTACATATAGTATTTGATGAAACTAACATTCTTTCTGAGAGACAGGAACACAAAGATGAAGCCATTGGATTGGTAAAGGATCTGACTGAAGCCTTAGCACAAGTCAAAGCGGCACCAAAAGAAGGAACAGGTGATGGAACAGGTTCTTCCATCCAGGGCAACCTGAAAGGGGGAACTAATCAAGGAGGAATTGAAATAAATCCCCTAAAAGAACTTGTTCATGACCCTATTCCTTAGCAACAGAACATGGGAGAAACATCTAGCAGAAACCAGTTGGTTGTGAAACCTCACAAGTATCAAAGTTCTCATCCTATTGAAAACATTATCACTTATCCAACATTTGGAGTCAAAACTAGATCATAATTAAAGAATCTGTGTGCTTCTGATGCCTTTTTATCTCTTTTTGAGCCTAAAAATATTGTCGAGGATTTGCAGAATGCAGATTGGGTGATTGCAATGCAAGATGAACTCAATCAGTTTGAGAGAAGTCAAGTTTGGCATCTAGTTCCAAGACCCAAAGACAGATCAGTCATTGGTACAAAGTGGGTCTTCAGAAACAAAATGAAGATGGAACAGTTACAAGAAACAAGGCAAGACTGGTGGTCCAAGGTTACAACCAAGAAGAGGGCATAGACTATGATGAGACCTTTGCTCCAGTTGCAAGACTAGAGGCAATCAGACTCCTCATAGCCTTTGCAGCACACATGGAATTCACTCTTCATCAAATGGATGTCAAAAGTGCCTTCCTGAATGGCTACCTGAAAGAAGAAGTGTTTGTGAAACAACCTCCAAGGTTTGAGAGCAAGGAATGTCCTGAGCATATGTACAAGTTAGACAAGACTCTCTATGGACTCAAGCAGGCCCCAAGAACATGGAATGAACGATTGTCCAAATTCCTGCTGGAGCATGATTACAAAAGAGGTAAAATTGATAGTACTGTATTCTTAAGGGAAAAAGGTAAGGATCTCCTTGTTGTACAAATATATGTTGATGACATAATCTTTGGGGCCACTATTGATAAGCTAAGTAAGGACTGCAAAATTAATGGGGAGTGAGTTTGAAATGAGCATGATGGGTGAGCTTAACTTCTTCTTAGGCTTACAGATCAAACAAAGTCCAAATGGAACCATGATCCATCAGCAGAAGTATGCAAATGAGCTAATCAAAAAGTTTAAAATGGAAGAATCTAAAGAAATAGTCACACCCATTGCAACTGCCACTAAATTAGATATTGATGAACTTGGTTCATCAGTTGATCAAAAGTTGTATAGGGGTATGACAGGTTCACTCTTGTATCTTACTGCTAGCAGACCTAACATTGTTTTCAGTGTAGGGCTTTGTGCTCGCTTTCAGGCAAATCCTAAAGAGTCTCACCTGACTGCTGTCAAAATGATACTAAGATACTTGAAAGGCACCACTGATCTGTGTCTTTGGTATCCCAAAGGTAGCAATTTCAATTTAGTAGGATATGCTGATACTGATTATGCAGGTTTTCTAGTGGATAGGAAGAGCACCTCAGGTATGGAACACTTCCTTGGTTCATTTCTTGTGTCATGGGCTACTAAAAAGCAAAATTCTGTGGCCTTGTCAACTGTTGAAGTTGAATATGTTGTTGCTGCTTCTTGTTGTGCTCAATTGATATGGATCAAACAGCAGCTGGTAGATTTTGGTATAGAAGTAGGTTGCATTCCTATATTCTGTGATAACACTAGTGCTATAACTATGACAAAGAACCCTATTCATCATAAAAGGACTAAGTACATAGATGTAAGGCACCATTTCTTAAAAGACAACTATGAGAAAGGTTTGATCTCCATAGAATTCTGTGCTACTGATAAGCAAATTGCTGACATCTTCACTAAAGCACTGAGTAGAGAAAACTTTGAGAGGAACAGGTTGGAATTGGGGATGATTAAGATCACGTAATAGGTCCAGCTCAGAAAACAAAAAAAATTGAAAAAAAATAATTTTTTTTGGCTAGGAATTCTAACTTTGTGTAAATATCTAGATTAATTCTTACTCAGTCCCATACTTTAATTAGTATACTCCTGTGACATGTGTATACATGACTCATTGATCTCTTATAAAGTTTTTTCTATTATGGCATTTGAGGCATGTTCAAGAGAATTCTAAATGAAGAACCTGGTTCATCAATATGAGTTCATATGAAAGCTCAGGTATGGTTTCAATACTTTGCACAATTAGAAAGATTAACAATTCAATCATGAGCAGAAGTCCTATACTTGCCAAATTCCTAGAAAATACTATTCGTTGAAGCACTGAACTAGCTTCATCCATTTAGAACTCTAAAACCATGATTTTTGCCTAATATCTAGGGAAGCCAAGTAATCATTAAAAGTCTGGAATTACAGTTTGATTAGACTTCTATTTGACCCTTGAAAAGTTGTCGTTACTGAATTAATATCTAATTATATTTAAATACCCACTACATCTCTAATCTTCTTCATTATTCTAAAACCGTCAAAAATTCTCTTCTTTAACTCTAATTGCTCTCTTCTCCAAAATTCCCAAATTAACTCAAGAAACAAACAAAAAATGTCTAACCCAAAAGATCATCCTGGTTCTCTTCCACCACCATCACCCTCAAATTCATCCTCATCTACTCCTCCTAGTGAATCCCCAAAACCTAGGTTTCGAAGGCATAAAATGTTGGCTCGAAAAACTGTAGCATCTGGGGCTCTGAGAAAGGTTTTAAATGAAAGGTTGAAAGCTAGACAAGTGAAAGATAGCCCAGCTCCAAATTCTGATTCTAGTTCTGAGTCTGAATCCTTTCAATTTGCGACTGAGGGGGAAGGACATGGGTCTTCTGACTCTGAGAAGACTTAAGAATTCCTTACTGAGGTAAGTTCATCTGTTGTTGAAAACCTTGAAACTAGGTTTGTTCTAGTTGGACCCATTAGGGATGTTAAATTGGCTGAAACGAGTAGGAGTGGAGGTAAAAAGAAGTCTAAAAAAGAAAAAGAGAGAGAGGGTGCATATGGTGAAGAGAGGGGAAATGGGAAGGGAGCAGTTCTTGCTATATGTGGGGTTGCACAAGAGAGGTTAGAATAGAGTGGCATGAAGTCAGGGGAAAGTGGGTCTGGGGAGGCTGCTGAGGGGTTGGTTCATCTGAGCAAAAGGAGAGATGAACCTGTTTCATCTACTGAAGACCCTAGCTGATCTACTGAGAAAGATTGGGACAAGTTATGACCCAAAGAAACGCAAAGCTACCACATCAAAAGCCCTAAATATTCCCAAGCCATCCAAGAAAAGAAAAACTTCATCCCCAAAACCTACTGCCTCTTCAATACCTAAGGGAAGAGCCACAAGAAGCAGGGTAAAATAAAGTGAAACTGACTTACAAAAGGCTCTAGAAGAAAGCAAGAAAAGGAAAATGGAGAAGGGAAAGGGAAAGGTTGCAGAATCCTTTGAGGTTGTAGAGGAAGAGGAGATGGAACTGGTCTATCAAGAAAGGGGTACAACAGTGGAGGTTCCTACACCCAAACATAAAAATTCCAAGACCTCTTCCAAGAAGTCTTCTTCTGTACCTGTGTCTGCTGCACCCTCAATAGCCAAGAGGACAAGATCTGCAGTGAAAGCTAAACAAGCAAAAGTTTCAGATGATGAAGAGTGGAGTGGAGAAGAAAAAGAAGAGGAATCTAAGAATGAACATGACAAGTTTGCCATCTTTGGCAGGAGAAAATTTTTGAAAGGTAGATTGTTGAAGGACCTGGTGGAACCAGGGATGATGAGGTTGGTTGACTCTTTAACTGCTCAAGGTTGGAAGGACATTGTCCTTCAGATGGATGGGAGACTAGCCAGAAATGAACTAATTGAGTTCATGGCCAATGCTGATGTTAAGGATGGGGTTGTCAGTAGCTTGGTGAAGGGAGTCCCAGTGCAATTTGATGCTGCGAAACTGGGAGAAATTCTGGATATACCCTCTGAAGGGTTTGATGACTATACTAGGCAAAGGTGGCCATGCCTGGACTCCCTACCTACTGCTCTTGAGATCACCAAGAGGTTCTGTAATTCAGAGGATGTGAATGAAGCCAGGGTTGGGCAGAAAAGTGAGATGTGGGCTGAGCACAAGGTTGTGTTTGAATTTGTCAACAATTGCCTACTGCCCAGACAAGAGAGAAGACATACTGCAAATTACATGGACATAATTCTTATGGAGTGCCTTGAGAGAGGAAAGCAGATCAACTAGCCTGCTCTCATTGTAAAATTGTTAGATAGGGTCATCAATGGCTCCAAGGCTCATGCTACTCCATATGGCTTCATACTGACCATTGTTCTGGATAGGCTGAACGTGCCTTTGAAGAAATAGGAAATGGCATCAAGTAAGGAACATTTTGGTATTAAGACTCTTCTGGCTTGTGACTATCCAGTTAATGCCATCCCAGTTGAACCTGGTTCATCTCTGAAGACACCCATCAATAGCAAGGTTAGGACTTTGGTTCACAAATGTGGAACAAAGGATGCTGAAATTGCTAGGCTCAAGGCTCGTGTGGCTGAATTGGAAACTGAGAGGGATGGCCTTAGAACTAAGCTAGCAAAAGAAAAGGAGAAGAGTGATGGAATCTTTCAAAATATGTTGAACCTTCTCCAGACTCAACCCTCTAGTTTCTCCAAGCCTTAGGTCTCCTAGTACTTGTCTTCTGAACCTGTCTAGTAACCCCAGTGACCCGGATTAGGGATTTTTCTGTTTTTGCTCATGTTTTGAAAGTTTTTCTTTCTTTTTGTGGACTGTTAATGGCAACATATCTGATCAGTGACAACAACTGTTTTCTCTTGTTCTATGATGATTCTGACCATAATAGTTTAAATATGTTTGTTGATTATTGATAATTGCACCATATTTTCACTTGCAGTTGCCCCAGTGGACATGAGTACCTTTTAAAATCTGGGATTCACATTAAGTATGCAACTTTTCGATGATGTCAAAAGGGGAAAGATATTGGGGTTTTCCCATTATTCTGAATAAGTGATATTTATAACCTAATTAACCTAGTCCTTGATGAGAAGTAAATTTTCTAAGTCTAGTGTTGATGGTTAAGCTGAGTTCTTACAAGTCTTTTAATCAGTAAAAAGCATAGAGTTTGTCATCATCAAAAAGGGGGAATTTTTTGACCCAAGAACAGGTGAAGTTTTGAAGAATGACAAATGAACTCAGTCATAGACCAGGTCCATCATGTGAAGCACAATCATGATCAGCCTATACATCTGAGATGCCGTGAAGGAGATAAGTCCCACTGATCAAGCAGCAATATCTCCTGATCTGATCGAAAAGGTTGCATATTGGATAAGGGGAGAAAGTCTCCTTATATGAAGAGAACATAATCCGGATAAAGAGAGTGTTAGAGTTTGATATTGTCAAGGACTCAACTATGATAGAAGATCAGAAATTAAATCCCAATCAAACTCTGATTACTAACCTATTAAATGACAGTGATTGATCTCTTTTGCGGGGATTGCACATACGCAGAAGTTAAACTAAATTGAAAGCAAAAAAGCAAGGTGGTTTTGCAAGCAGTTTATGTGAGATTTGAAGTGCACTCCTGAAGCTACTTGAACGAGATAGAAGAACCAGTTCTATTGTGTTTTTTCTTATTCTAGTTCAATTGTAGTAGGTGGTTTAAAGTTGTACCTTTCCAGCTTTCTTAGAAGCAATTGTATTGGGTACTTTGAGAGTTCAAGTTATAGGCTAACTTGAAGTTGTCGCAACAGTTAGAGGCTGGTTTCTACATCGAGATTAGAGGTAATCCTTAGGTTTTCAAAGAGTTTTGTAAATGCTGTTTTGGATCAGTGATTTAGTGAAGTGTTGGGGAAAATCCTACTGAGTAGTAGGTCGTGGTTTTTTTCACCTTTTGAGCCGGGTGTTTTCCACGTAAAAATCTCTGTGTTCTTTATTTTATGTACTTTTAATTCCGCAAACAGTAGTAGTTAGAACAACTAAAAGAACATGGTTCTTCTAGATCGAAAATTGGGTACCACACAAATCACCCCCCCCCCCTCTTGTGTGGTATTGACGCTTAAAACATCAAGGGCGATCTAGCTCGAGGGCCATAATCGCTCATTATATTGGTTTGCTTTATTTTACAGTTAATTTCTAACATTAATTCTCATATTTCTCAATTTGTGCCAAGTGAAATTACATATTCTTAAAACCACTTAAAAGTTTAACTGTTATCCAATTTTAAGGGTAAACAGTTTGGCGCCCACCGTGGGGCTAAGGATAATAGTGATCGCCTGGTACAATTTTCGTAACACACACTATTTTACGCTTGTTCTTTGAAGTGTCTTTGATTCCAGGATCAACATGTCAAACTCTCAAGTAGCACCCACACACAGACAATGGCCTTGGTCTCCATGGCTAGAATGACAACATATACACCCCAAGAATGGAGTACCTCTAGTCAACCCGATGGAGCCCCGGCCGTAGACCTAATCGATGTCAGTTCCCATATTGCCATTATGGGAATTTGGCCGTCGATCCTGAAAGCAGCGTCCGCAAGGACGTTCGACCAGCCGATCAGAGTGCACAAGGCGGTGAAGAAGGTGGTATCAACCTTCGAATGATATTCGAAATGTTGCAGACTCAACAAGTTGTAATAGCGCAACTCTAAAATCAGATCCGTGCACCAAGCAGGATCGAGCTTGAGCTATCACAAGAAATTATTCATACTGCCAAATCGGTGCCAAAAAGATCGAATGGAGGGGGATCAAAGACCAATCCTGCTATCATAAAGATGCTCGAAGAACTAACAAAGCGAATCGAGACAGGGGAAAAGAAGATCGAGGAAAACGATAAGAAGGTGGAAACTTATAACTCTAGGGTCGTCCAAATCCTGGGGGAACCACCAATATTGAAAGGACCAGATTCCAAAAAGTTTGTCCAAAAACCTTTCCCCCTGAGTGCGACTCCAAAGTCGATCCCTAAGAAATTTCATATGCCCGAGATTTCGAAGTATAACGGGACTACAGATCCAGACGAACACATCACCTCATACACGTGTTCCATCAAGGGAAATGACTTGGAAGATGACGAGATTGAATCTGTATTGCTGAAGAAATTTAGGGAGACTCTATCGAAGGTTGTTATGATATAGTATCATAATTTACCACCTAATTCTATTGATTCATTTGCTATGCTTGCACATTCTTTTGTAAAGGCACACGCTGGAGCCATTAAGGTTGTTACAAGAAAGTTGGGCTTTTTCAAGGTAAGGCAGAAAGACAACGAAATGCTCAGGGAATTTGTATCTCGATTCCAAATGGAACAAATGGATTTGCCACCGATCACCGAGGATTGGGCTGTTCAAGCTTTTACTCAAGGTTTCAACGCTCGGAGTTCCATAGATTCACATTAATTAAAGCATAATTTGATCGAATATCCAGCTGTCACTTGGGCCGATGTACATAATCGATATCAGTCGAAGATTAGGGGTCGAGGATGATCAACTGGGGGCTCCTTCCGGGTCCATTAATCCAAACAGGTCCGTCGATAGAGTTAAAAGGGATATCGACCAGGAACCACTGTCAAACAGAGATCGATATAAATCATACGGTGGAGATCGAATAAACAACGAGCCTGGATGCAACCCCGTTCGGAATGACAGAAGGAGTGATCGATAATAGAGCTTCTAAGGACTCATGAGCAAGAGTGGTTTCGACAGGGATGATGGACCCAAATAAGCACCTCGATTATCATAATATAACTTCAACGTAGATGCATCTGTCATCGTATCGGCCATCGGACGCATCAAAGATACCAGATGGCCTCGACCTCTACAGACCAATCCGGCCCAAAGAAATCCAAGCCAAATATGCAAGTGTCATGGTACCCATGGCCATAAAACAGAAGATTGTAGACAGATGAGAGAGGAAGTAGCTCGATTGTTCAATGAGGGGCACCTTCGGGAATTCTTAAGCGATCAAGCCTAGAACCACTTCAAAAATAGAGATTCAAACAGACAGAATGAGTAAAAAGAGCCACAACACGTGATTCACATGATCGTTGGAGGGGTCTATATTCCTCAAGAACCGATATTTAAATTCACTAAGGTGACGATTACAAGGGAAAAACGAACTCGGGACTACTTACCGGAAGAGACCTTGTCTTTCAATGACAAGGATGCAGAAGGGATCGAACAACCTCACAACAATGCACTGGTAATATCTGTCCTTATGAGTAAAATTCAAGTTAAATATGTTTTGATTGATCCAGGTAGCTCGGCCAACATCATCCGATTGAGGGTCGTAGAACATCTCGGCCTACAAGATCAAATTGTGCCTGTAGCCCGACTACTTAACGACTTCAACGTGACAAGCGAAACCACCAAATGTGAAATTATTTTGCCAGTGAACATGGCCGGGACAATCCAAAAAATAAAGTTCCATTTGATCGAGGGTGACATGAGGTACAACGCCCTGCTCGGAAGGCTTTGGATCCATAATATGAGGGCAGTACCCTTGCCCCTTCACCAAGTTCTGAAGTTTCCAACATTTGAGGGAGTCAAAACAGTGTATGGGGAGCAGCCCGCTGCCAAGGAGATGTTTGCAATCGAATAAGTAATACATGTGTCGGCACTTTCATTAGTAAAGGGATCGGATTCGAAGGGAAAATAGGAGGCCAAATAGCAACCACAAACACCAGCCTCAACACAACCGGAGAAGCGAGAGACCGACGAAGAAGACGACTATTGGATCCCTTGATATTTCATAATTTTTGATGACTCCGACGCCACCAAGTCAATGGTCGAAGAGCTACAACAAGTCACAGTGGCCGAACATTAGCCAAAAAGAAAGGTATACATGGGCACGGGGCTAACCCCCGGGCTGAGGAAAAAGCTTATTCATTTCCTTAAAGCTAACATGAATTGCTTTGCTTGGTCCCACCTTAATATGACAGGGATCCCGCCAGAAATTAACACTCACAAGCTGAGCCTGGACCCTAAATTCCACTTGGTGAAGCAAAAAAGAAGGCCCCAGTCTGAGATTAAACATGCCTTCATCAAGGACGAGGTAACCAAACTTTTCAAAAGAGGATCCATTCGGGATGTAAAGTGTCATGACCCAAACCGAAGGGTCACGATGGGCACTCGGTGTCTTACTCAACCGAGTACCAATGTAAGATATCTTTCTTATTATACTATCATTGGTAACTAGGCCTATATGGCCACAACTCTTAATGTATAACTATAAGTGGGAAAGCACTGTATCAATGAACCATCTTTCTTAAAACATGAATACATATTGGCCGTCAAGGCCTATGACATACTGTACAAAATGAACCTCTGTCTACAAAGCCTCTAAGAGTATTTGACATCAAATGGGATAGGGTATCGGCCTGCCCATAAGTTTGTAGCAAAATTCTAACACGATGACTCATAGACTCGGCTGCACTCTGAATGAGGTGGAGTCTTACCGATCCTTCGCTGAATGCTAACCTCGTCTACTATGAGGGCTTGTCAAACTGATTGTCTATACCAACTTCTCAAAATAGGATCCATTCGGGAAGTAAAGTATCCCTAACGGATATCAAACGTAGTGGTAGTCCCTAAGAAGGGAAACAAACTTAGAATGTGTATAGATTATAAAGACATGAATAAAGCATACCCCAGGGATTCTTTTCCTTTGCCTAACATTAATCGTATGATTGATGCCACAGCCGGCCACGAGACTCTCAGTTTTCTCGATGTCTATTCCGGGTACAACTAAATACAAATGAACTCGGAAGACCAGTAAAAGACTTCATTCATCATGAAGTATGGTACCTACTGTTATAATCTAATTCCATTCGGATAAAAACATGATAGTGCAACCTACCAATGCCTAGTAAATCGAATGTTCGAAGAACAAATAGGAAAATCTATGGAAGTTTATATTGATGACATGCTAGTTAAGTCCCTGCAAGCAGAGGACCATTTAAAGCATTTGCAGGAGACCTTCGATATACTGAGGAAGTACAATATGAAGCTCAACCTAGAAAAGTGCACGTTCGGGGTTGGCTCGAGCAAGTTTCTTAGCTTCATGGTGTCCAATCCGGGGATTGAGATCAACCCCGATAAAATTAAAGCTATCGAGGATATCACGGTAGTAGATAATGTAAAGGCCTTGCAGAGGCTAACGGGGCACATAGCCTCCCTAGGACGATTCATTTCGAGGTCCTCAGATAAGAGTCACCGATTCTTCTCACTACTTAAGAAGAAGAGCAATTTTGCATGGACTCCAGAATGCCAGCATGCCTTGGAGGAACTAAAGAGGTATTTATCGAGCCCACCGCTACTTCATACCCTAAAAGTGGACGAACAACTTTACTTGTACTTGGTAGTCTCGGAGATAGTGGTAAGTGGAGTACTAGTCCGAGAAGAACAAGGTACGCAATTCCCTGTCTATTATGTTAGTTAGACCTTAGGTGAGGCCGAAACTAGATATCCGCACTTAGAAAAATCAGCGTTTGCATTAATAAGCGCCTCTAGGAAACTAAAACCATATTTCCAATGTCATCCAATATGTGTTTTGACAGCTATCCTCTTTGAAATATTTTGCAGAAACCCGAACTTTGGGGTCGATTGGCCAAATGGGTCATCGAAATCAGTGGGTACGATATTGAGTATCGACCCCGAACCGCCATCAAGTCTCAAATCTTGGTAGACTTCATGGCTGACTTTGCGCCGGCCCTCGTACCCAAGGTTGAAAAAGAACTGCTGATGAAATCGGGTACATCTTATGGGAGTCTGGACCCTCTTTACGGACGGTGCTTCGAACGTAAAGGGGTCCAGACTAGGCATCGTGCTAAAATCACCCACGGGTAATATAGTTAGACAGTCTATCAGAACTATAAACTTAACTAACAATGAGGTCGAATATGAGGCCATGATTGCAGGTATCAAACTAGCTAAAAGTTTGGGAGAAGAGGTCAGCCAAGTGTGATTCCCTCCTCGTGGTAAACCAAGTTAATAGTACTTTTGAAGTCCGAGAAGACCGAATGTATAGGTACTTGAATAAACTACAGATGACTCTACATCGATTTAAGGAATAGATCTTGCAGCATGTACCTCGAGAATAAAACAGCGAGGCTGACGCTCTTGCTAATCTAGGTTCATTGGTCGAAGACGACGAACTCAACTCAGGGACTATTGTACAACTCATGATGTCGGTGATCGAAGAAGGCCAAGACGAAATAAACTCTACAAGTTTGACCTAGGATTGTAGAAATAAGTACATAGAGTACTTAAAGAACGTGAAGCTCCCATCGGATCTAAAGGAGTCGAGAGCTCTACGCACAAAGGTAGCACAGTTCACTTTGTCCGAAGACGGAACGCTATTTAGAAGGATGTTTGATGGACCGTTGGCAATATGTTTGGGACTGGGAGATACCGGCTACATCCAACGGGAAGTTCACGAAAGCAATTGTGGAAATCATTCCAGTGCCGAATCGTTAGTCCACAAAGTAATCAGAGCAGGGTACTACTGGACCGATATGGAGAAGGACGCAAAGGAGTTCCTTCGAAAATGCGACCAATGCCAAAGGTATGCGCCAATGATTCATCAGCCTGGAGGGTAGCTCCATTCGGTCTTATCCCCATGGTCGTTCATAAAATGGGGAATAGACATCGTCGGCCCTCTTCCATCGGCCCCAAGCAAAGCTCAGTTTATTTTATTTATGACTGATTATTTTTCTAAGTGGGTTGAAGCACAGGCTTTCGAGAAAGTCAGAGAAAAAGAAGTCATAGACTTCATTTGGGATCACATCATATGTCGATTCGGGATGCCCTCCGAGATCGTACGTGATAATGGAAAGCAATTCATCGGTAGAAAAGTAACTAAATTTCTTGAGGATCACAAGATCAAAAGGATCCTATCGGTGCCTTATAATCCCAGTGGGAACAGACAAGCCGAATCGACCAACAAAACCATCATTCAGAACCTTAAGAAGAGATTGACCGATGCCAAAGGGAAGTGGAGAGAGATACTGCCCGAGGTTCTATGGGCGTACCACACAACATAGAAATCCAGTATCGGAGCAACACCGTTCTCATTAGTTTGTGGCGCCAAAGCTCTAATCCTAGTCGAAGTCGGAGAACCCAGTATCAGATTTTGATATACAACAAAGGAGTCAAATAATGAGGCCATGAATACGAGCCTAGAATTGTTGCACGACAGACGCGAAGTCTCCGTCGTCGGAATGGCCGCTCAAAGATAGCGGATCGAAAGGTACTATAATCGAAGAGCCAATCTTCGACATTTTAACATCGGGGACTTGGTGCTAAGAAAGGTCACCCTCAACAACCGAAGTCCAAACGAAGGAAAATTGGGACCGAACTGGAAAGGACCGTACCAGGTTCTCGAAATCATCGAAAAAGGATCCTACAAGCTCGGCACGATGAACGGCGAACAACTACCGAGCAATTGGGACGTATCGCACCTAAAACGGTACTACTGCTAAGGTACAACCCCATTTTCATTTATATTTTAAACTAACTCTTGCATGTGTTCGATCAGAAACAATAATGGACTCCTCTACGAAGCCTTTAGGTCTGAAAGCACGCATTGCACTCTTTTTTCCTTAGACCCGTTTTGTTATGTGTTTATCGGCGAGGTTTTTAATGAGGCAATCATTGATCGTGACAACTTAGAACAATTCAATAGTATCTGAGGCTTATTTATAATCAACCTCGAATACTGGGGGGGCATTACCCTCGAATGTGAACTTTGTTGCGAGGAAATTACTTCATGGCATCAGGGTTTCAATAGGAAAATTTATAAGGGCTAAACGGTCAAACGAATTGTGCCCCACGTAATTTGCTCGAGCCCTGGCATAGAACATGTACGCATGTATAATCAATTATAAAGAGAAGTATTTTTCCTTGCCAATATCTCATGCCTTAGAAAACTTTTTCTACTTTACAATTTCATATTCTCGATCTATTATGTAAACAGGCTTAAGGGCCGATCATATCTAGAGTTCGGATAATTGCCCCCACGCTTGAGGACTACCGTCCGAAAAATAAACGAGATCGAATTATTAAAACTTCGAGATCATAAGACCTTTTAGGCAACTCTCATTTTTATAGGTCATGGCCACCTCACTCGGGGACTGACACTTCGGGCAAGCTCAAAAAAATAAGCCCAAGGGGAAAATCCCGAACTAAAGAGGTTACAGCCAAATTAACACGGTTCGGAGACGTCCGAATTTCGTAATAAAATAGGACTTCAAATTCTTTCATAAGAGGGAAGTTCGAAGACTCAATTCGTTTCTTGTCATTACACTCCAAAAAACGAGGAGACTATCTATATACGGTCAAAATCAGGCTTGCCTAATTTTGTATGGCTAATCGAATCCGGGGTGGCAGACCAAGGCTCAACCCCGCGTTGTATGAACCATGGCATGGCGATGGATTGTTAAGCTCATGAATCAATGACCGATCAAGATCGAGACCAACCATGATTGAGACCGAAGCGGGATGGAGATCGAGCAAGATCAAAGGAAGCCTGCTAAGTCGAAAAACAGAAAATTGAGATATCAGTGACCGAGCAAGGATCGTGGCAGAAATCTCGGCACGTATCAAGTCAAAACCAGTTATTTAGTCATGTATTTCCGTCTGTATTTAAAATTGTACCATAAGTAGAATTCCTCTGCTATATGAAAGGGGATTCTAATCATTTTGTAGGGATCACATACACGTATAAGGAAGCAATATATTACATTTTCTCTTAAGTTCTGTTGTTCAGTTCATACAGCTCAATAACATACCTAGTTGGTTTGAGGGCGATCTAGCTAGAGGGCCATAATCATTATATTGGTTAACTTTATTTTACAGTTAATTTCTAACATTAATTCTCATATTTCTCAGTTTGTACCAAGTGAAATCACATATCCTTAAAATCACTTATAAGTTTAATTGTTATCCAATTTTAAAGGTAAACACTAATATATCTTAAATAGTTTATGGACGTAAGACTTGCAAATGCGCTATTATATTAAATTAATTGTCGTTAGTCGTTTAAAGTCATAAGAAGAACTCGTCTGATGGAGTGTCAGCCTCTAAACGATAAGAGACAATTATGGGCTTGTTGAGGCCGCGTTTGACTATTGCACATTTTCCACTTTAGGATGTTCATTTCATATTTCAATAACGTCTTATGCATGGGGCATTTGTATTTATACTCACTTTTTGGGTTATGTTTTAATTTATGTCCGCTTTGCAAAAAAAAATTACAAACGTACCCACTTTTTCGCATAACTTCAACATAGGGGGTTGAAATAGCAAAGGCAATCACGCAAAACTTCAGCATTCTTGTAGATGGGCCTGAAGTAGCAAGTGTGCTGAAATTTTTGTTTGTAATTGTTGAACTTAAGCATAGTAGCTGAAGTTTTGTTCTCTATTTGCTGAAGTTTTGTTCTCTATTTGCTGAAGTTTTTGTTTGTAATTGCTGAACTTAAGCATAGTAGCTGAAGTTTTGTTCTCTATTTGCTGAAGTTTTTGTTTGTAATTGCACTAAATAAGCTAAAAAAAAATTATCCTGGATTCATTAGTTTTGTCATTAAGCTTTTTCAAAAACTTCAGCAGAAGATGCTGAAGTTATTTAGTTCATTTATAAAAATTTCAGCATTAAATAAGCTGAAGTTTTTTTGTCCTGGATAAGCTTTTTCAAAAACTTCAGCAGAAGATGCTGAAATTATTTAGTTCATTTGTAAAAACTTCAGCACTAAAAGCTGAATTTTTTTGTTCTGGATTCATTAGTTTTGTCATAAAGCTTTTTAAGAAACTTTTGCAGAAGATGCTGAAGTTATTTAGTTCATTTGTAAAAACTGCAGCACTATATAAGCTGAAGTTTTTGAAAAAGCTTTCTAACATACTAGATAAATAATCAGATTGCCAACAATATCTAAATCATAAATTTTGGAAACAATAAACGTGAAAAAAATAGAATTGTCATTGTCTACTAACTTACGTACGTGAAAATATTCACAAATTATTGTCTACTAACTTACGTAATTATTTATAATTTATTTTTAAATAATTTGATAAATATATTTTTGGCAATCATCCCATTAACTGAAGTTTCATAGCAGCACCAACAACAGCAGAAGAAAGAAGAAGAAGAAAACGTAAGAGGAGAAGGAGGAGGAGGAGAAATGGAGCTGAAGTTGTTTAAAAAGTGGGTACAAGTTAAAACCTTTTTAAAAAAATGGGTATAGGTTAAATGGGGGCGACCAAATAGGACGCCCCGTGCAATTTTTACGTCATGCATGCTTTACGGCTTACACCTTGAATTGTTTGCCTTATACACTTTAAAAGAAATTATGATTAAAAAGAAAATTCTTTTTAAGTACTTGACTATAATATTTATAACATGTTCTAAGAACTTGTTGATTTAGAATATTAATTTGTTCCTAAATTATTATGCGCCTTATGCCTAGAAGGCATAATTTTTATCTATTCCTACATTTTATACAAATGACGACCGATGAATTTGGGCCGCAAATGGAACGAAAAGTAACCAGAGCAGCTGGACCCAATGTCGTAGCACATTTGCGTGTTTTTGTATGGGCTTAACGAGATTGGTCCAGAAAGTTCTCGACATCTACTTATCTACGTTCCGGAATATTTACTTGGGGCAGAAATATCAGTGCGGATAGAAGTATCGAGAAATAATGTTAGTATTCTGGGCCGGGCCTAAATGGGCCAAACGGGCCGGGCTTAACGGGCATGGACTCTGGCGGTCCCAGGCTTCGTGGGCTCAACGGGTGGAACCAGCCCGTGACGGGCCTAAGCCCATATGGTCCTGGGCTAAGCGGGCCGGGCTCGTGGGCTTAGCGGGCCTAATGGGCTTTTTATTTTCGGGATTTTTTTAAATTTTTTTGTTTAAGGCAATTTCTTGTAAACCATATCATGGCTATATAAAAAATATATATGTAATATATATGTAGAAATCTAATTATTAAAGTGCTTGACGAAAAAGTAAAATAACAAAACAATAGTAAAACTAAATTGTCATGCATAATAAATTAATAAGAAAGTACAACATGAAGCATAAATACGTCTAATAATTTTAAAATAACACAAATTGTTGAAAAATCTTAAAGACGAATTTGCGGATAAATACCATCAACACAATACGTTATATGCCTCCTTAAAATGCCTGTGGTACACCCTGAACGAAAATTTAAGACTCTTCCACAGTTCTTGCATTTTAATATTTGGCCTTCTTCATTTTCTTCAAGCACTTCATAGTAGTGCGAAACAAATAAGCGCACTCTTTCCGAACGAGGCATGATGTAACTTGAAAATTAAGATTGAGACTTGAAGTCTTGAAAATTGGAGATTGAGAGAAATTTAGATTGAGAAATGAGTATTGAGTATTGAAATGAAGAAGAGGGAGGGGGTATGTATAGTGTTAGAGAAGATTAGTTTTGTAAATTGAAAAAAAAACGGCTATTTGTGCAATATGGCCGTTGGTGGTCATTAGGGGTGGGGCCCTCATTTTGAATTTTGAAAAATCTTGTTTTGTAGTATATATAGTATACTAGTATAGTATACTATATATAGTATGTTATGTATATATATTTCCAAATATAATTTCTTATAATGTTTTGTAGTATATATATAGATTTTCTTGTAGTATATATTGTATGTTATGTATATATATTACCTTATATATTTTCTGGTAGTATATATTGTATGTTATGTATATATATTACCTTATATATTTTCTTGTAGTATATATTGTATGTTATGTATATATATTTCCTTATATATTTTCTTGTAGTATATATTGTATGTTATGTATATATATTCCCTTATATATTTTCTTGTAGCATATATTGTATGTTATGTAAATATATTATAGCTTATAAATAATTGCAAGTTAAAGACAAAAAAATATTGCAAAAAGATATTCAAGGGCATGTCTTATAATTTTTATTACCAAAAATGGCATATCTTTCTTAGTCTTCCTCCCCCAATGGAATGAGCACAACAAGGTACTAATACCACCATTAAAAGGGAAAAAAACTAAAAGAAGATATGCCAAAGTACAAGTTACACCATAATCTACATTGTTTCTCTAACAAATTTCATAAATCCTTCAAGGTTCGGAGGAGGTTACGTTGGTGGTGGTCAAAAAGAAGCTTGTTCATCACCACTTCCGGGCGAAGCAACATCCTCCGCAAGTTCCGCCATCATTTCTTCATAAGCTTCATCTATCGTCGGTTGTGATTCCGCAATTCCAAAGTTTCTTCTTTCCGAGCGGATCCAATCTCTGAACAGTACAGATTTTTCCAAGCTCTCCCTCATTGACGCTCTATGATCACCTATTTGAAGTCTTGCTTGACTGAAAGCGCTCTCTGATGCAACAGTTGAAGCTTGAATAGATAAAATATCCCGAGCCATCCTTGCAAGAACTGGAAAATGTTTTTCCCTTGCCTTCCACCATTCCAAAAGATCAAAAGTGCCGTCTGGATTCTCCTTTGTAAGTCCCTGCGACAAATAAACTTGAAGCTCATTTAGATGTGAAGTTTCATCATAATTATCACCTTGAGAACCCCTGAACTCCGTCCAAGATTTAAGTGCTTTTAAGCCCGCAGCTCTTTTAGACGATTGTGAACTAGACGAAGTAGGAGTTGGAACATTTGGCCTAGCATGCTCTAAGGCAAGTTGATAATCATTATAAATTGTTTGAGCATTAATTTTAATTGAGGCTTTTGCATCTGCAAGTGTAGCAAATTCCTCATTTGAAAGATCTAAAGCCTTATAAATATTTGAGTACCAAAAATGAGGACCTCCTAATTTCATTGTAGGATTTAACATTGCAGCAACACCATAAATAGGAGGGATAAGGAAAAAATATTTTTTAAACTTTTCTTTCATTTCATTTATAGCAAGTTGATAAATTTCCCCACCCTCCGAAAATTCAACAAACAAATCACATAGTGCTGCAATATAAACTAAACAGTTTGAAATAGTAGGATAATATTGCCCAGAAAATGCATTTGTAGCAATTTGAAAATGTTCTAAAAAATCTATAAGAATTTTAACATTCGTCCAATCTTGAGTAGTAAGCATTTCATCATCATCCTCACCACCTACCCGAGCATTAAACGTTGCATTAATTGGGTTTCTATATTCATATGCAACTACTAAACTTTCGTACATACAATTCCATCTAGTCGGGCAAGCTTTAGGAACCTTTCTTTCTCTAAGGCCATATTCATCACATTTTTTAAAATATTCTCTAAGTCTACTTCTACGGTTTGAATAAAAAAGCCAATTAAGAGCCATTCTAACCTTTTCAATTTCTAAATTTAAAATTCGCATACCATCACCGACAATTAAATGATAAATATGACAAATACATCTAACATGGAATATATTCCTAAATGCAGGATTTAGTGTTGTTGTAAGTATGCCTATAGCACTAGTGTTACTAGAAGCATTATCCATAGAAATTGCCATTATTTTATCTCTAAAGCAAAAATATCTACAAATATCTGCAACATTGTTAGCTATAAACTTACCTGTGTGACATGAATTAATATTTTATACGCAATAATGCATTTTTGCATTGTCCACTCCTCATCTATCCAATGACTTGTAACAGTTAGATAATCACAATCATTACCACTTCTACCAATATCAGTAGTAATAGAAATCCGATTAGTTATATGAGTAAATAAATACCGCAAATATTGTTCATATTCATGTTTATATTTATAAATATCGCTCTTAACTGTTGCGCGAGGCCAACCTTTATAAGTAGGATTAAAAACTCTTCTAATATAATGCACCCAATTAGGATTAGAAGGAAAAGAATAGGGTAAGCACATAACGGTAACCATCTTTGCTAATTCTTCACGATCTCTATTTGGATCGTAATATAAAATACCTCCGGTCACAGTGTTAATTCCTGGTTGAACTAGATTTGAACCTGTACTAGGGTTAACATCAGAATCTACATGTGTCCCCTCTATATGCGCTTTCATTTGTAAATATCTAACTTTATCTCTAGGGTGTGTTTTTATGTGCACAGTCAAACTACCCGTGCCGCTATGGTCTCCAGTATATTTATGCGCCAGTAATTTCCCACATGTTTTACACTTAGCCTTATTTTGTTCTCTTACTTGAGTAAAAAAATTCCAAACTAATGATGTTTCTAGGCGTTTAGGAGGTTGTCTATTAAAACTAGGAGTTTCTATAGGTGGGTCGGGCGGTACATCAGTTGGGTTATTAAAAGGACTAGTAGGTGTATCATCTAAATTCGGTTGGGTTTCATCTTCATCCTCATTTTCCTCATCATTTTCAAAGATAGTTTGATTAGGATAAAGAGCATTCATAGTTTCATCATCTAAATTTTGACCTGGTGCAACATTATGGAAAATTAACTATCGGAAAATTGAAAACAGGGGTTATCACTATCAAGAATAATAGGAGCACCAGGACGTCTACCAGGTCTGGGTCGGGGAGCCGGGGGAAGGGTAGTAGGTTGGCCACTACTTTCACCAGTTTTAGCTTTACCCTTACCACCAAAAATATTTTTTAAAGAAAATGCCATATTAATTATAATTATACTAAATAAAACTAACAAAACTATAATATTAAAACTTAAGAGTTGGAACGCGTTTACCGAATTGCCGAACAACTTCTTGAAAATTGAAAATCGTTGAAGACTTGAATACTTCAATTCACCAACTTCACAATTTTTTACGAAATTTCAACAATAAAATAAGCAATTATAGTAGAGAGATTGAGAGAGATTGATGAATTGGTGAGTAAAAATGAAAGAATGAGGGGGTATTTATAGTTGAGAATTGGGAAAAAGTGTAATTATATAAAGTTTGGGGGCCAAATGGCTATTTTTGAAAGTTCCAAACGGTCAAAATTGCAGCCCAACGGCTACTTTTTAAATTTTTGACCGTTTTTTTTTTAAAAGTAGCCGTTAGTCCCGTTAGTCCCGGTAAGACCGGCCCAGGCCTGCCAGCCGGTCCCGGGCTTAGCGGTCCCGGGCTCGTGGGCTATTTTATCATACCCGGCCCGCCCCGGCTTTTTGCACCATTAAGGACCGGCCCGCCAGGCCCGTTTAGCCTGTTAGGACCGCGAGCCCGGTCCCGGTCCTAGCCCGGCCCACCATACAGCACTATCGAGAAAGCAGTAAACACTCCTCTACGACAGTATAAATACCTACACAGGTCCTCCCTGAACCAACAAACTTGAAACCTGAAGCAAATTAAGAAAATTCTCAAAAAGCTCACTGAAAATGTCACTGATTTCAAGAATGTTCGGCGATCGACGAAGCAGCGTCTTCGATCCATTCTCAATTGACATGTTTGATCCCTTCAGGGAATTGGGCTTTCCAGGTTCCAATTCACGGGAGACCTCTGCGTTCGCGAACATTCGAGTCGATTGGAAGGAAACTCCGGAGGCTCATGTATTCAAGGCAGATATCCCGGGACTTAAGAAGGAAGAAGTGAGAGTGGAGATCGAAGAAGATAGGGTTCTTCAAATCAGCGGAGAGAGGAATGTGGAGAAAGAGGAAAAGAATGATACTTGGCACCGCGTGGAACGCAGCAGCGGGAAATTCATGAGAAGATTCAGGCTTCCGGAGAATGCTAAGATGGATCAAGTTAAGGCGGCGATGGAGAATGGAGTGCTCACTGTTACAGTTCCCAAGGAAGAGGTGAAGAAGCCTGATGTCAAGTCCATTGAGATCACCGGTTAGACGCTATATATATAAGTTTATATGTAAATGTAGCAAGTACTCTATGGATTGCCTATGGTAAGGTTTGTACTATTGAAGATATAGAGTTGTTCGTCTCATCCTGAGCCGTCTCCTTATTTGGCCTATTAACCGCTAATGTATTCCCCCCGTGTAATAACATTCCTGTTGTTCTACTGTGCTTCTGTTCAAATCTTTTATCTTACTCTTTCCTTCCTTTTGCCTTTTTAGTATGCTTTATGCTGTTTAATCAGTTTCTCTTCGGGCCTTTGAGTGAGAGACGCTTTGGTACTCTCTGTTCTCATGTTCTGCATTTCTAGTTCTAAGATTCAAAAACAAAATTAACAAATAAGAGACACTAGGTTGTTCAAAACTTACTGAAGCTCATCGAATTTGCAGTCTGTACCGCGACATAATATCAATCAGATCAACATTTCAATTGGTAATATGTAATATCAATCAGATCTTCAACATTTCAATTGGTAATATGTCAAACTAGGAGGGGCGGCTGATGGGTGGCTGATCCTTTTTGTTCTCCTGTTTGCGTTCTCAATATTTTATTTTCTTACAAATAAAAAAAAGAATTAATAAGAGCGCAGAAGACTCGCCTGGAAGGGACAATGAATGTGCATTCTGAGGCAACTTACGGATGGTAAAACAGCCACTGAGCTGGTATTATTGGGCAGCATTCATTTCAGGTCCTGGCCATTGAAACTACTGAGCACGTAACCAGTGTAAGAGTATTACACATGTATGAACCAAAAGTATGAAATAGATAATAAAAGAACCAGGTTTTTTAACCATTAAATTTAAATATAATATGTGTATCTTTTTATACAAAATGATTGATGTGTTTCATATATTGTTGTTGATGTGTATCTTTTTATACAAAATGATTCTTTTGCTCTTGTTTCATATATTGTCATTGTCATGCAAGCCTTAATTTCCTATAAGGATATGATCCTGATAGGAAGGTATGGAGGTAGATGATTAGGATAGTAGAGTAGGTAGTCTAGAATATTTATAATAGTAGTATTGGCACGCAATCTCGCTTTTTGTTGGTAATAGGTTTTTATGATTAACCGTTATTTTCTTTTATTGTTAATTACCTTACTATCTTGTTATTTTTATTCTGCTTTTATATGGCTTTTTCGTACTGTACCTTGTCTATATTTTAATTAACGTGGTGCTTATGCTTTTTTGAGCCGAAAGTCTATTGAAAGCAGTCTCTCTATCTTCATAAGGTAAGGGTAAGATCTGCATATACGCTACTCTCCTTAGACCGCTCGGTGTGGGATAATACTGGGTATGTTGTTGTTGTCATCATCATGCAAGCCAAGACATAAAACCAGCCCAGAAAGGTAACAGGGAATCATTTTCAACCAAACATTTGCTATATATCATATCAAGCTAAGATCGAAGAGACAAATGACAATACAAGGAAGACGGTTGTTATCTTAAATAAAGGTAGCTTCTTCTCTAGTGAACGCCATTCATTCTGGCTGGTGACAATGCAATAAGTTCTCTAGAAATGCAGTATAGAAGACACAATAGAAGACGAGGGTCTAGCTCCCAATCATAATGAGGTCAGTTTCCAAGATGTCAATTTTTTTTCTCAATACCTCATAGCAAAATTTAAGAGCCAAATAAATGACATCAAGAACAGAACTACAAAGCAGCATGAGGCCCGAAGAAGAAATATTGTTGGAAGAGTGAAGATGCGATAGCACGTTACTCCAATGAGTTAATCAAGTCCTTAAAATTAAACACCAGCCAATCAGCTTTGGCTGCAACTGGTTCTCGTAGTTGAACTCCTCCATAGCAAATAAACAAGTCCGCACCACCTGGCATACGAGCCTGCAACAAAAATTTCAGAGAAATGCAAAAGCTGTCAAGAGATATATGATTCAGAGTTCGCAAACAATTCACAAAATAGTATAAACAAGAGCAAACACGTTTGACAGTGTTGCTTTCAACATTTTCAAACACAAAGTTTGCCCAAATAATTTGAGTTTTTGCTAACTCTGTTTGTTTGGGTTGTATTGCAATAGATAAATAACAACAATTTTTCCTGAAGATCTAATCTCAGTTTTTAAAATCTTTAAAAAATTCAAAAACTACTTTCTAGAGTTTCTGAGTTTTTGTAAGTTTTGAAAAACTGAGTTTGGAAATCTTTAAAAAAAATCACTAACTCCTTTTTTTGTCTTGGCGAAAACAAATCAAACTAACGAAGTTTGCAAAAAAAACTCAAAAAACTGAGTTTGCAGAGTTTGTTTTTGTAGATTTTCAAACAAAAGCTAGATATATCACTCCATCCATCACCCAATTTTTACCATTTGGGTGATTGGAGTTGGTGGTCAACAGGAGACGAGCGCATTGGTTACTTACCTCAAGATTAGTAGCACCATCACCAATCATCACTACTGATTTGTATCCACGAGCCTGAAGGATTACTTAGCTTTATGAGCAGTCTTTAAAAAGATGTCTTAAAATAAACAACTACATCACCAGTTGTTCCAACACCAACCTTTTTTATTTGTTGAACGGCAGTAGGTTTCCCACCACTCCTTGAAGTTGGCTCATTTTTATCGAACCCAGCAAATTCTCCATTACTCCCAAAGAGCATTTGATTGGCAAAAATATTTTCAAGTGGTATACCAAGGATTGATGTGACAGGCTTCAGGAAAGAGTTATGGTTAGAAAAATTAGAGATAATACACCACCTTGTGGGATCAGCACAACTTTGAAAGAAAAAGAGACACATTTGATATGGAGATGGAATGATGACTGATCAAACTACAGTTACCAAAACACATTTTTTTCACCTAAATAACTGCACCAAATAATTAGGTAACTAGCAGAAAATTTTTGAAAGTCTAATTGGACACTATGGTAAACAGAATCAAGTGACCACTCAAATCTTTCATCATATTAAAGGTAGCCAACCAAAAAAAATCTTGTTTTCTGGTTTGCCCTGACCTCCCTTGTTCCAACTACTGGAAAATTTTATTAGCATAACCTATTCATACATATGATAACATTTATACAAGAAGATGACCAGCCAATTTTAACTGTTCCCAGTAAAGCACTTTGCAAATTAAAACTTGGAAATTAGTAACAGCAGCGAAGAATAGAAAATTTATCCAGAATGATGCTTAAAACTCGCTTGGAAAGTTTGGAACTTCCTAATATTATAAGAAGTGCAAAATCACAACAGCATATCTTTGATAGGTTTATATCAGGTGCAAGATGAACAAATAAAACTAACCATAAAATAAACATTTCAACAAAGGGAAATACATTGATCATTTGACGAAACCCGCCTGAGACCAGATAAACATCTTTCTTTTTATCCTTCAGTTTCTTGACCAATAGATCAATGCCAGGAGAAAGTCTGCACCAATCACAACCAAAAAAGATTCAGTAGCCTAAGCTTTATAAAGTAATCAATCAACTAGCTTCAAAGGGACACCAGACACTAGTTGATTTATTTGGCATCAATGGATCAAGCAAGATTATTTTTGAGAAGATTTCAATAACCCAAGTGTTTAACCAAAAATAGGAATTTCGATCAAAGCTTTATTTTAGAAGAACTCGGGTTACTGATAATCAAAAAATAAAATGAATAAAGGAAATTGATTTTTATAATAATAAGATGAACAGAAGAAAGCAAAGTAACTCAGTATATTCTGATGATATTTCGTATCCTTACAAATGATCAGCCTTCTCATTTTATAGCTATTTCTAGGTAATACGTTTCGTTTCTACCATAATTGAGCCATTATTGTCTATGAATGACATTTAATGACATTTAATGTAACGTTACAATTAGCAATCATATTTGATTCAATACAAATTCCTTAACGTTTTCCGTATTTAATGTCCAATAATACGTATCTATACCTTATTTACTATCAGATTCATTCCCTTCCATCATAAAGAGGTTCAAGTACCTATCTTCCTTGCTTTTTCTTTGAACATCTGCCCGTGCCTATTGAAGCTCATGTCTGTTGAAGCTCGTGCCTATGAAAGCTCGTGCCTTCTTTGATTATTTTTCATCACTTATTCTTCTTTGACTGGTCCACGTGTCATCTTATAATGAATTCCATATATAACTTTAATTTTTCCCAATACAGATAGTCCCCCCACTTGCCATTTATTCATCAATAGAATATTTGGGAAGTGGACCTCATTAAAGCGGGAATATTTGCCGCCATTAATTCTTCTCTGGAACTAATGCTTTATCTGTCTCTTCCATTTAATGTCTATGACACGTGGCATTTCCTGGTTGGCTCTGTAACCTTTCAGCGCCTTTTGAAGCTTTTTACGACTTTACCGATTACGAAGCGACAGTTCTCATTATGACGTTTCCATCATTGCGCCTTTTCCTTTGACGGTTGCTTCTAATTATAAATATAACTTTTTACCTTTGTCTTTTTCACAGAAGTTCAGAATATTCAATTCAAAGTTTCTTCTTCCTCGTACTATTATGTCTTCTTCAAACCCTAACCCTCGGAGAGTCCCCATTGTTGACAACCTTTCTCTTGCTCCTATTAGAAGTAGGAGAGGAGGAAGGCTTCGTAGCTTAGGTTCTTCTTCATCACAAGTTCCCCCTGTTCCTTCATCGAGTGCTACTCCTCCATCTAGAACTAGAGGTTCTCTTTCTCAAAGGTCTTCATCTAGAGGTAAAGAACCCACTAAACCTCTTCGTGAACCTTTAGTGGATGAAATAGTTCCTGCGGAACTATTCTTTTACAATGATAGAGAATCCCTTAGAAATCAATTGTCTTCATTAGATCATGCTGATATCTACCCGACTCAAATCACTGAAGGTCTGATTTCAATAGTTCGTAGAGATTGCCATTGGAGTCATGACTTTCCCATTATAATCCCTAATGTGAATCAAAGAATCACCTACTTAACTGGGTTTTCTTTTGTTTACACTTACCCTTTCACGTTGGGTTTTAAGCCTGCTATTGACCCTGTTATACTTGAATTCTATCGTCTTTTCGACGTTTGCTTAGGACAAATTGGCCCTATTGTGTGGAGGGTTGTTGCCTGTTTGAGGCGCTTGACCAACATGGCTGGCGTGCTTTTTACTTTCTCTCATTTAATCTACCTCTATTCTCCCAAGCTCTTTCGCCAAGGAATCTTTACTTTAGTAGCAAGAAGTAAAAGAGTTCTGGTCAACCCAGAAGATGATAAAGATCGTGGCTGGTACGCCAGATTAGTTGCTGTCCCCACTGTTGGTTTAGTGGGTGAAGGAAATGTTCCCTTTCCCGAGAAGTGGAATTTTGCACGTGAGTTTTTTTTATAACTTTCTTGTACCTTTTTTTTAATTATGATGATCACCATTTTAATTTCCTTCCTTTTCTTTTTAGCAACCATGGGAATTATTGATGAGATTCCCAATTTTCGTGGTTGGGTAGAAAAGTTATTACGTACCACTCTGATGGACGGTAGGTCTTGGAAAAATCTCTCTCATCGATTTGGCTGGAAAGTGAAAACTCACGGTAAGAGTTTTTTTTTCCCTTTTCCTACCTTATTGTTTTCTTCAAAAATTATTTTGATCCTTCTTTTTGTCAGGATTTCCCATTCGAGGAGTAAGTGTTGCGGCCGTCGCAGCTTTCAGAATTTCTTTAGATAGGGCCCAAGAGATAATTTTGGGTTCTTAATCAAAAAGGAAGGCTACAGTCGACCAAGACTCTGGGGAGGAAGAAGAACAAGACGGGGGTTCTCTGATAAAAAGGCCAAGGTCTAGAAGAGGAATTATTTCAGATGATGAAGCATCTCCCCCTCATTCTATTTCTTCCACCGAGCCTGTTGAAGCTTCGTTGGTGATTTCTGATGATGATACTCCCGCTGTTGCTCATGATTCTATTGGACAGCTTTTTGCCCGCGGGTTTGGTAGTGAAAGTTTAGGGCCAATTTCTGATGAAGCACCTCTTGTTTCTTTTTCTACACCCGTTCCTTTGATACCTCTTTACCAGTCGTGACTGTTACCGTTGTTGCTCCTCCCCAGGTTGTTTCTACCCCCCAGGCTGTTTTTACTCCTTCAACTATTCCTCCTTCAACTGTCCATTACACTGAGGTTGGTTCCTCAAGCAGAGGTGAAGCTTTGAGGCAAGTTACCATCGAAGTTCCTGCTGAGGGTAAACTTTTGAGGAAATCAGGTCAAGCTGACGTATGGTTTAAACCTTTGATTGGTCCAGTAGAGACCTAAGCTTGATAGCCACAGTTTTTTGACCTTGATGAACCATATATTACAATCTTCTTTAAAGGTAACCTTTTTCAAACTTTTCTCTGCCCTTTTTTCTATTTTTAGGGTTCTCACTTTTTCTTTCCTCTTTTTTTTTTAAGATCAATCTAATTGGTACGGAGATGATGAAGAGGGTTTCCCTCTCAGAGCAATTAATGCACGATTACCAAGTGGAAGTGGACAATTGGAAGGAACAGTATGAAAGTTTTCAAATTGATATGGAGATATTAGGAGAAAGCAAATGTACCTTAGAGCAACAGGTAAGGGTTTTAACTTCAGCGTTGGCGGTTGAAAAAGCTTCCTCAAATCAAGCTGGTAAGGACAAGAATCTTCTCGAAACCTCTTTTTCCGAGCAACTTTCCAAGGCCAGTGAAGATATCAGAGAGTTAAAGGCTCTCTTAAGTGAGAAAGAAGTGTATGCCGGTGAACTCGTGCAGACTCTGACCCAAACTCAAGAAGACCTCCGGGAATCTTCCGATAAAGTTCGTTCCTTGGAAAGCTCACATGCTTCTCTTCAAACTTCTTATGATTCTGCCTTAGCTGACAATGAGATCTTAAAAATGAAATTGCTGACTGGGAATGAGATTACGAGATTCTTGAAGACAAAACCGCAATTGAAGTGAGTTGGGCATTTTTGAATACTCGCCATGATACCATTGTGGAAGCTAGCCAGGAGAATTTTAACTTGGAAGCTGAGTTAGCCAAAATCAAAGAGACTATTGAAAAGACTCAGCAGAGCCAAGACTTTCCTTCTCTCGTGGCTGAAGCTTCTGGAAATGTTGAAGATGATATGGGTATTCCAATTCCTTCAAGTCAAGTTGAGCCTGCTGCTGCCGATGACCCTGCATTGGTTCCTTCTCCAACTCCTCAGTGACAAGTTAATAAAGTGTGACTCTTTTTTTTTTCTTTTTTCTTTGGTGGAATATGGTTACAACCCTTGGTCCTTTTTGAGGGTTTTGAAAACACTAAGTCCCCAGACCTTTTTCAGGGCATTTTGTATAAGTAACTATTGGTTTATGACTAAGTTCATACTTAGTCTAAACTTTTTAATATTAAGAAGTTTTTGTAGTTACTTTTGAACTTATGTTTTGCTCATTCTTGCCTTTTATATTTGAAGGACTTTTTCAATAGTTTGCACTTTTTATTTTGCAAAATGCTTTTTTAACTCCATGAATGCTTAAATCAATCATGAATTTTATAAAAGAGGGCCCTTTTATATTCGACGCTTAATGAAGAAGAAGTTTCAACTCCATAATGGTGTTAATATACGACAAAAGAAATAGGAATACACACGTTTCTTGAAATAACTTTGACAAGTTTTTATTTGAACTTTGCCAAGTTTTAAATAACACTTTACATGTATTTAAATAACTTCTATAACTTTTTCGTAACTGTTTTCCTTACAACAGATTTCAAAAAATTTCAAAAATACAAGGTCTTTATTTATAACCCGTTTCAGTACATTGCCTTTAACCTAACTATGATAAGGTTTTGCTTTGGCCTTAGCTCGTGACTTTCTTGGACTTTCACTGGCCTTTGCTCTGTACTTAACTCATTCAATGAGTAAACTTTTCAGGCTTGAACTTTGATTATTTCTCAATCTTCTTTGCCTTCTTTATACATATGTATATGTATATAATATAGTCCCCCAAGTGTTTGAGCTTTGAAGTATGAAGTCTCGAGCACTTGATTACTCCTCTTGTTTGGTTCTCTTCCTGTAAAGGAATAAAACACACGGGACTCGGAGATACGATTATAGATGAAGACTGCTTAACCCGTATCAATTTCTATCAAAATAGGTGTAACCCTAGATCGGAAATTTTAATTTATTCCACGTGCCTTGCAGGTCGTGATTCATCATTTAGTACGGGCTAGCTTTTTACCTATCATCTAAAACGTTAGTAAAATTTTAACAATTCAAAAATAGAAATTTAAAATGAGGATACCTGACCGTGGGTACTCTTTAAAAATAGTATCTCTTCAGGTGAACGGCATTCCAATGTGAAGGTAATATCTTGCCATCCATTGTTTCCAACTCGTATGCTCCTTTCCCCGCAATTCCATGAACCTTGTAGGGCCCTTCCCAGGTTGGACTTAATTTACCTGCATTGGCCGCCTTCGTGGATTGAAAAACTTTCTTGAGTACGAAGTCCCTAATCTTGAAGTATCTTAGTCGTGCTCGTCGATTGTAGTATCGTTCTATGACTTGCTTTTGTGATGTCATTCTTATTAGTGCAGCTTCCCTTTTTCCTTCAAGTAAATCAAGGTTTATGCGCATTTCTTCTTCATTCTTCTGACGCTTGCGTGTACCTCGTGCTTGGCTCCCATATTTCAACTAGAATTAAAGCTTCAGCTCCATATACCAATGAGAACGGTGTTTCGCCCGTGCTTGTTTTTGTTGTTGTGCGGTATGCCCATAAAACACCAGGTAACAACTCTGGCCAATTACCTTTACATTCTTCCAATCGTTTCTTCAAATTGTTGACAATGACTTTATTTGTTGATTCTGCTTGTTCATTACCCACCGGATGATAAGGTGTCGATGTAATCCTCTTGATCTGCCAACTTTGAAAAAATTCTGTGATTTGTGCGCCTATGAATTGCGGGCCATTATCACACGATTTCCTTTGGTACCCCGAATCGACATATGATATTTCTCAAAATGAAATCTCTGACTTCTTTTCTCGCACCTGCTTAAATGCTCCTGCTTCTACTCATTTAGTGAAGTAGTCAGTGAGTACAAGCAAGAATTTTACCTGTCCTTTTGCTTGTGGTAGTGGACCCACGATATCCATTCCCCATTTCATATAAGGCCACGGTGCGATGACCGGATGTAGCAACTCTGCAGGTCTATGCATGTTATTACCGTATCTTTGGCATTTATCACATTTAGCCACAAAATTCTCGGCTTCCTCTTCCATTTTAGGCCAATAATAACCTGCTCTAATCATGGTTCTTACCAGTAATCTCCCTCCTGCGTGATTTCCACAATGCCCTTCGTGTATCTCTCTCATTACATATTCTGTTTGAGAAGGCCCGAGGCATCTTGCTAAGGGACCTCCGAACATTTTTCGATAAAGATTGTCTTGCTTTAAACAATATCGAGTAGCCTTTTTTCGAAGTGCGTGAGCTTTTTTCTTGTCTTCAGGGACGGTACCATACTGCAAAAAAACAACAATCTCGTTCCTCCAACCCCAGGTTAAGTTATTGAAATTTACCTCAT